>NC_135332.1:13858373-14500560 GCF_023851605.1 Tamandua tetradactyla
TGAAGAAATGACTGACTCCAGGTAATAGAGGAAAATTGTGTAGTTTGGAACATCTTGTCATATCAGATAGCAAGGAGGTTGTCTAGGACTTCTGGGACCGTGTCAAAAGGACTCAGAGCCAACTTGAAAGAGAGCTGTGAGGGGACAATTTGGCATCAATTAGAATTGTTATTGGCAGTGGACTCAAACATACCGGATGGGATAAATATCCTCGAGTTCACAATAACTACTACTAAAACCAAACCAAAATAAGACCAAAAAGGACCTTCCCCAAGCCCAAATTCATTCATCACCATAGAAGATTTGAGGATCCCAATCATTATTGTTAAAATCCGTAAGTGATAGAAAAGAATTGAACACTACTCTGCTTTTTCTGGATGAACTGTATCTTTAGTCAATGAAAAAGATGATCATGGGAAAATTATTCTTTTTAAGTATTTTAGTTAATAAATGAAAAAGAAATGATGATGTCTGACTATTCCCCTTTTTTGCAGCCCCTGATGAAATACTAGACCAGCTAAGACTTTCAACGGTTGCCAACATCACAATAACAGCCAGCCTGACATGTGTGCCTCCTGATGGAAAATACACAATGCCATCTAGGAAACAATATTTTAGGGAAAATAAAAAATCAAGCCAGACTCTGATCAAGTCTCTAGCTGTCAGTTACAGTTTGCTGCAGATTTAGCATTCCTGGGACATGCTCAACAACCCCACGGGGATGCAATCAGCAAAACCCACACTGTGGAAAATTCTATAGGACAAATGACCAAGTCTCCTTATTAAATAAATTAGAAGAAAAAAAGAGTGAGAGGGAATCTACAGATTAAGCAAAATTTAAAAAAAGAAAAGAAAAGAAAAAAAGAAACCACCCAATTGTAATCATGTGGACCTTATTTGGATCCTGAAGCAAATAAACAAATAAAAAATCATGAGCCTGTCAGAGGAATATGAACATTAATTGGCTATCTGATGATATTAAAGAACAGTTGATATTTTTAGGCATGAGATAATGCAGTTATGTTTTTAAATAGAATCCTTACCTATAGCATTTCTCTACAGAAATATTTGTGAATGAACTATTAGAATATATTTCATAAAGTCTGGCGTTTGCTTCCAAGTATTCCAGGGGAGGAGGAGAGCATCAGGGAAAAGATAAAACACAATTGGCTGGGGACTGGGAAGTGCTGAAGCTGGGCTGGGCTGGCCATAGGGGTGTTTCTTGTAGTCACGTCCCCCTATTTTTGTAGGTGTCTAAGGTTTTCCATAATTCAAAATGAAAAAGAAAAAAAAATCCCACATTCTCACTGGCGGCATAGAAGGGACAAATGTGCTGGCTTAGAGCCACTGCCTTTTTTTCACTGTGATACACAGAAGCCCAAAGAAGCAAGAGAAAAAATTCCCGCAGCCTTTGTCCACGAGGCCCAGCTGCCTTTCTCTTTTCAGTGCCAGGATTTAAGGCCAGTCTACCATACAGAGCTTTATGGTAATATATAGAAATCGATATCATATGCCAAAAAGACATTTAAATCTTGTTAGTGGATATCTTTGGGCAGTGGAACTATCATTTTTTGCTGTTATCCATTTGTACTTGAAAAAAGAATCAAGTTACAGTTATTTTGCAATCGAGAACCATACAATATGTTTTCTTTTTTAAATATAAGAAACAGTGTAGGCTCTGGAGTCTGAATCTAAGCTTTGCAGTTTCTCTGTTCGACCTTGAACAAGTTGCTTCCTTCTCGTGCTTCAGTTTCATCCTCTGTAAAATGGGGTGATGATGATAGTACATATTTTCTAGGGCCTCTGTGCAGCTTGCACAAGAGAAAGAACATGAATGAAGCCTTAAGCATCCCCCCAGCATGAAGAAATTGCTTCCTAAGTGCAAACTCTTCTCACCCTTCCACCAGCAATTCATTTCTGCTGACCGTATCCAGCAGCCCTGGGAGTCCCGGTGTCCCCATTGATCCCCAATGGGGGGACTGCATCCCTTTGGAGGTTGTAGTCCAGTCTTCCCAGACGTGGGATAAAACTTTTAAGCTTAGCAATGGCAGCAAGGAGCGAATTGTTCTCAGCTCAGTTCCTTGCCTCCTCGGCGCGATGCCCGACCGCGCCCTTCCCTCCCTTGCCTCCCCCCAGAGCCCCAATTAGGAGGCTTTTCCAGACAGCCCGGGCTCCGTGGAGCGGCGAGCGGCAGGGTCTGCACGCAGCCCTGAGTTCCCACCTTCCTGGGAGCCAGGGAGCCCAGGCCTTGTTTACTTCCAACACCGGCAGAAAGTCCCTCCATGCCCAGCTGCCCCGACTGGAAGTGATCACGGCTGAGGCTACCAGTCCTAGAAATAATTTTGCTGGTTGCCTGCACAGGGGCCATGGAACTTTCTGGAAGTGTCAGTCCACTGAGAGGTCACCAGATCACTGGGCACAAACGCAAAGCTTCTCTCCCCTCCCAGACGGCTTCCTGGTCCAAGCCCTCCCCAAATGCTCCGCCTCCATTCCCACATCTGGAGGGAGCAGGTGGCAGCCCCAACCTGCCCCAAGGTGCCGGGGTAGGAGGGGGAACCAGCGGCCGCCAGCTGTAGAGTGGCACACCCTGCATCCTTCCGTGCTCTCGGAGTGGGGCACATACGTGGGTTTCTTGGGGGATGAGAGGAGAGACCCCTGCCTGAGATCCAGAGCCTCAGGATGAGTTGACCAAGAAGTCCTGCTGTTCGGTGCTGTGATAATTATAGAAGATGTACTATTAGTACTGACATCATTTTCTGAGCACTTGTGCACCTGTCCTGGTGCTGAACAAAATTTATAGATATCATCTCATTTAATTATCACACATCCTGAAGGAATGAGCACTACTATCACCTCTGTGTGCACAGGAGGAAACCGAGAGGTGCTTTTTTTTTGCTTCCTCAGCAGCTAGACCAGTGCACCTAGTATGTGCTCAATAAACACTGGTTGAACGAATGAAGAGCAGGCAGATCAAGGAACTGGCCCAGGCAGTGAGCAAGCGGCTCAGCCAGGACGTCAGCCCAGCTCTGTCTGGGTCCTAATCCCGGGCTCTCACCCAGGCACCGGGTAGGGTCAGGTGTCATGCGGGGAGAGGTGCTGCAGCCGGATGCCCACTAGACACGGGGCTGGAGGTAAGAGTGGATTCTGGGTTTTCTGACGGACCATGGCTATGCCCAAGTGTTGCTGAGCCTGGAAGCAACCGGGCTCCACCTGTGTTCCGTCGCCCATAACCCAGACTCTCGGGGAACAGCCAGCTTCATGGGACTGCAGACTGGGCAGTTTCCCTCTTCTTCACGGCCTGCACATGGCCTTGGAGAGAACCCAGGTGCCCTTTGCCTTTATCACGTGTCCCCACTGCTTGGATTTCGGAAACGAGGGGGGTCGCCATCCTGCCCTGCCCATGTTTTCCCCCCACCCGTCCCAGCCTCCAGACCTCCCTTGGGGAATCGCAAGGCTCCCCCTTGGGGCAAAGGGGGACCCGCGTACCTTGTAGCCCTGGTTGATGCCGTTGATGAACTGGGGGCTGGGGGCGTTCCAGGTGAAGCGGATGGCCGTGGAATTGGTGGCTTCGGCGTGGACGTTGCCTGGGGGGACCGTGGGAACTAGAGGAGATCAGAGAGGGGAGGTGTGGATGGAGGGGGCCCAGTGAGTGTGTCTGGTTCAGTTAAGTAGAGAAAACTCCGGGAAGGGAGTCTGCAGAGCTGCGCTTCGGTTTCCCCCAACTCTGCCCTCCCTGTGCAGATTTAAGAATTCTCTTGCTTTCTCTGTGCTAATTTGGGTTTAATAAAACTTGCCTCGCAGTGTATCGATAAATAAAAGTGATGGTTGTAAGCGCTCAGTGGTGGTATGTAGGTACAAGGCTTGAGTTCAGCTGTTTCACGATCCAATAAATACGGAATTTTGTAGAGGGTTCCCCTGTCTCTAAATCCTCAGCTCCTTGCCATGCCCAATCCAACTTTCTCTTCGTCCTTATATCCTAAGGGTTAGCCCAATAAAAGTGGTGTTTTAGTTGGACAGTGAATAGTAAGGGTCTGGTTAGTACAGGTGACAGGTTGAGGCTCTCAGGATCTGCCAGGTACAGAAACTGCAGGTACAGGAACTGACAGGTACAGGACCCGACAGGTACTGGCTTGCAGGTACAGGACCCGACAGGTACAGGACCCACAGGTACAAACCTGCACGTATAGGACCTGACAGGTACAGGACCCAACAGGTACAGGACCCACAGGTACAGGCTTGCAGGTACAGGACCTGACAGGTACAGGACCCGACAGGTACAGGACCCACAGGTACAGGCTTGCAGGTACAGGACCCGACAGGTACAGACCTGCAGGTACAGGACACGACAGGTACAGGAGCAGGAGAAATGACAGCAGTGCTCCTCCACAGCCATTGCCCCTGCCCACCTCCCTGCAGCGTCCACTCGGTGACTTTGCCGCTGTAGACGCCCAGCCCGGCGCTGTTGTAGGCAGCCACCTCGATCTCGTAGTTGGTCCAGATGATGAGATCCTCCAGCAGCAGGTTGTTGACATCGGCGTCCGTGATGTTCTTAAACTGGTACCCGACAGGAAGCCCGGCCAGGCAGTACCTGAGGGTGGCAGGCAGGACGCGGCGGCAGCCGCTCAGCCAATGCGCCAAGTTTAGAGCGTGGTTTTCAGTAGGTGCATGCGGTCAATTCTGGGATATTTTCATCACCACAGAGAGAAACCCGTACCGTTTAGCAGCCACTTCCCATTTCCCTGCAACCCTGTCCCCTCATCCCACTCCTTGCCTTAGGCAGCCACTAATCTACTTTCTGCCTCTACAGAAATTTGCCTTTTCTGAACGTTTCATGTACTTGGAATCATGTAATATGTGGCCTTTTGTGACTGGCTTCCTTCACTAAGCATCGTGTTTTCAAGGCTCACCTCGTGGTAGCATGCTCACGTCATTTCTCTTAGACTGGACAGTACTACAGACCACAATTTCTTTATCCACCCATCAGTTGATAGGCATTTGGGTTGTTTCAGTTATTGTGAATAATGCTGTTACATTGATGTAGCAGTTTTCGTTTGAACACCTGATTTCAATTTTTTTTTTTTTAAATATATACCTAGGAGTGGATTTGCCAGGTCGTTTGTTGATTCTATGTTTAATTCTTTGAGGAACTGCTGAACTGTTTTCCACAGCAGCTGCATCATTTCACATTCCCGTCAGCAATGTCAATGTCTTCCAAGAACTGGCATTTCTAACATTCTCAGCTGACACTCATGCTACTAGCCCACAGATCACACTCAGAGAAGAGCTGCCCTTTAGGATTAACCAAAACCGCACAACAAATGGAGCAGCCGAACCAACAAAACCCTCTTCCAAATTCTGGGGATTCCAGGGCTCTGAGGATACACTGTGTAGGAAAGAGACGTGCAAAGTTGCCTAGAATTGTGCAGCCAGCCAGGATTCAGAACACTCATTAGAGTTCTCGATAACCTCAAACAACCTGCTAATTTAATTGACAGATACCAAATTTTCATCGCTCTTAAGAACTCACTTTTAGATTACTTGTCAAGTGGTCTTTAATCGAGTATAAAAATGAAAGTCTGTATAACTGGACCCCACTTTCCAATAAGGACCAAAGAAAGAACTGTTTGATTTTGACCAGTTCTTGGCCCATTAGCTTGTCTAATCTTGGCCCATCTTGAGAGAAAGCTGGCCCAAGATGGAATATTCTGGATTCATAGATGATTGATCTCTCTGTGTTGCCTCTTTCTTCCCCAGCTCCCTGCAGATGTATTCCAGTCTCATCCCTGACATCTGGCAGACTTGCCTTTTAGATTATACTGTATCTCCCCTCTCAGCAACTCTTGCTGGTATGTCAGGCTCCCACTGCTAGAAGTTCTTACAGATGTCTAACCTAGATGCGCCCTACCACTGTCTGGCTATTTCTTGTTGTCCTGTCCTTGTTAGGTGGAGAAGCACCCGACATGAATTTCACTGGTTTCCATTCCACTCCTGGTCCTCCCCATCCTTTCCCCCTCTAGTTTGGGGTGCCCCTCCTGTCTTCTGGGTGGGGTGGGGGGCACCTACCTGATGACATAGCCCTTGAGGAGGCCGTTCTGGTGGCTCTCGGGGGGAGGCTGCCACTGGATCATGATGGACTGGTTGGTCCGGCCACTGGCGATGACGTTCTGTGGAGGGGCCGTGGGGGGCTCTTCGGGGAGGGAGACCCTGGGCCGGAAAACACCGAGATTGGGTAGACTCTAATCTGCTCTGCCTGCTCTGCCCCTCTCTGACTACATACTTGGGTAGGTGGGGTCGGGAGGTTTGGGAATCAGAATACTTCGACTGCTTGGAACTGGGTCCCCACGTAATTGCTGTGTGCCTTTGGGCAAGTCACTCAGCCTCTCTGAATTTTGTTTCTTAATAAAGAAATACAGGAAGACTCCATTTGCCTGCCTTACAAGACTGGTTCAGGTGCAAGTGAGTCATTTTAAATTTCTGTAAAGCACCAGAGGGTTATGTGTCTTTTCTGTGTAGTCGAGGGGCGTGAGCCTCAGTTTCTCATTTGTCAAAGAAGCTGCTGTTGGTGCTGATGAGGCTGTGATTTTCCAAGCATTTTAGAACTAGCAGTGTTAACTACGCGATCCCAGCTGTGGTTTCCCTTCATGCAGGTCCTTTACTGACCAGCTGAGGCCCCAGGTTGGGGCAGGGCTGGTGGTGGTGGTGGTGGTGGGGTGGGTTTGAGGCTAGGCGTTGGTGTGTGGGTGACAGGGGGGAGGCGGGGGGGAGGCACCCCGCCTATAGCACTACGGAGTGCTACAACATTTCATTTCTGTGGCATTGCCAGAGAACACGGCGTTCCACCTAAGTGTATTTTTCAAATAACTGACATGTCCCCATTAAAAACAAAAGTTAATTATTTCTGATGGATGTATTTCCCTTTCTGTTTATTTTTACGTTTTGGCTTTATAATGGATAGCTTTCCAGATGCATTGCACACGCCCGTGTCTTTCTAAAGCCTGAAGTAAGCGTGGCTCAGCCTTTCTCGTGGTGACTCAGGGCCATTAATATGACGATTCATTAGGAAGATGAATGGACGTTACACAGAGAAGACCACAGGGCTCCAGAAATGGTGGGGAGGGCCCCCTACACGACGGGGCCGCTCTATTGTTGGGCTTTCGTAGCTCCAGAAGGGCTGAGGACATGCCTGTCTTGTACCCTGTGCTGCCTCCGCTCACCCAGACCAGACCTCTGTAAGCAGGAAGGAGGTCACTTCCCTGTCGCCTTGACCCCAGCCAGGCTGTCCTCGTCTCGCCTTCCCCACTTGGTGTCATGGCCCCAGCGGCCTCCCCCTCGTGAAAGCCAGACAGACTGACACTTATCGGAATTGACTTCAGCTGGGGGTCTCTGGGTAAGGACCGAGGCCTCAAAGAGGGGGCTCGTGAGCTTGGGTGCCTGCCATCAGTGTCGGGGTTGCTCAATGCCCCAGGACGGGCACCTTTTCTCTCACAGAGGTGGCCACGGGTCTAATGTTTGGAGGTGCCTAGAATTTGCCCCCTACTTAATGGGGAATCACTGTGTGATGTCTTAGGGGGATCATCTGCTGTTTTTCTTCCACTTCCTTCATTTTCAAAAGCTTTGCTGAGAACCTAACAGGGCCCGGTGTCACTCTAGGCACTGGCTATGGAAATCTGTGAGGTCTCCCTGGCGATGGAGACCCCAACAGGGCAGTTTTTGAACTTGTGGAACTCACAGGCCTGCGGACAACTGAAAGCATGCCAGGGCCGCTCAGAGCTTCCTCGGCGCGTCCCACCCAGGATCTCCCCAGGAGGTGGGGCCAGGGTTTCCGCACTCACTAGAGGGGTGGGTTTCACTGCACGCAGCCCTCGGGGCCCTGCCTTGGCTGGGGTTCCGCGCGGCCCCCCAGGAGGGCTCGGCCTCACCTCTCCGTGTGCTTGCTGAACTGTCCTTTCCCCACGTCGTTGACGGCACAGAGGCGGAACTGGTAGGAGCGCGCAGGGACCAGGCCCCTGACCGTCACCGAAGTCGCCTCGGGATCCACACTGGCCAGGAGCATGGTCCAGGGGGCATCTGCAGGGACAAGAAGGGCTGGGCAGAGAGGGGCGTCCCTGGGGAGGGGGCGTCCTTCCCGCCCTCATTCCTGACAGGGCCTGCCTCATTTGGGCTTGTAGAGCTCCGGCAGGGGAGCCGCCCTGGCCGGCGTAGCCCAAGGGGGTTAGTGGGTGCCGGGGGTGAAGTGAGGGCTCAGGGGCCTGAGAGGCATCCATCCTTTTTATTTTATTCCTCCCTCAAATTGGCGTGCTCCAGGCACACCATATGCAAAATGCCATTCAGTTATGCCTGCTAATTTTGGAGTTCACCATTTGGGGACTTGGAGAATAGACATAAAAACGGCAGCTGCCGTCTTGGGGATGCCTCCTCGGCCAGGTCCGGGGGTACCGCTTCCCAGGCATCAGCCCCTCCAGGCCTCACAGCTGCCCCGTCCATCTCCCCAGTGGAAGGCCAGGCGCCCGGGGGGAGCAGAGCAGCCGGGGACCCTGCCGAGGGCTGACCCCCGGCCACGCTGCCACCCTGCCCCGCGCAGGGAGCCTTACTGTTCTCCGACACCTCCAGGATGTAGCGCAGCAAGGGGCTGTTCCCATCAAAGGGCCGGGCCCACGTCAGGTTGATGGCTCGCTTCTCCACGGAGCTGAGCATGGCCTCGGGGTGCTCGGGTGCGTGGGGCAGTTGCCTGCAGAGAGAAAAGGGGGGAGGCATCCTGGGAGGTCTGGAATCTGTTGATGGGGTCTTCAGGGGCTCAGGGTCCTGGCATGGGGGAGCTCTCTGGGCTTCCAGGAATCTTGCACCTGGCCACCAAACTTGGCCTTTGAGCCATCTACCTGCAGACTCAGCCTTGGCGTCGGAGCCCACCTGTCCAGACGCCATGCCCAGGACTGCTCTGCCCTTGAAGGGGGCCTCCCCGTGTGTGTGGGGGGAAGGCCCGGAAGGATGCTGGGCTGGGTCTTGAGAGAGGGTGGCCTGGTGGCCTGCCAGAAGGGGTGGGAGGGCTGCCCCTACCTGACGCGCAGGTGGGCGCTGCGTGAGTCGTTGCCACCCGCCGAGAGCACGCGGCAGGTGTAGGTGCCGATGTCCCCCGACCAGGTCTGTGAGATGTGCAGGGAGCCGTTTTTGTCCAGGCGGATGCGGGGGCTGCTCTCCATGCCCAGGGCAGCCCCGTCCTTCTCCCAGACGTACCTAAAAGCGAGAAGCCCCGATGAGCAGAGAGAGGGAGGAGGTGCTCCCAGCAGGTGGGCTCGGCCCAAAGCTGGTCCCGACAGGTGAGCGCCACACACAGGCAGGGGGAGGCAATCTCTAGAGACCCGGAACTTTCAGAAACCCAGGCCACAGAGGCTCCTCTGGGACTTGGGGACGAGCCTGAGCAGCCGGCAAGGGGACCGCATCCAGGAGAGGTAACGCATTAAGTCATTATCGGTCGTTTATACCTTTAGTTCGGGTCTAGGTCGCAGCTTTGTCGCTTCTGGCCAGCAGCCAGCCGCGAAGCAGCACGCACAAAAGACCCCCTTCAGAAGAGGTTAAAAGATTACAGCTGGGAAAGGAATTAAAGTTTCCGCATAGACTACATTTTGGAATTAGTTTTATGAGGAAAATCATCAAATCGATGCATCACTGTGACAAATTGACTTTAGTGTCCAAAAAATCACTTTAGCTTCGGTCAGTTGGTACAAAGGGGGACTTGAGAAATTACACACGCGTCCGTGCCTGACAATAAGAAATATGTTTTCTGGAATTGTTCTTGAGGAAATACAGCCATTATCATCGTCGTGGACATGCCGGGTGTGGCTCAGGACACTGTGCTGGGCTATTGTCCCAGGGAAGGCTGCACCTATTCCTGGGCGCGGGAGCAGGGCATGGGGGCCCCTGGGGGGGTAGCCCAGGCCACCCCTTCACTCGCTGAGCTGGGGGTAGGGGAGGGCGGGGGCCTGAGTCACAGGGCCACAGGGTTTAGAGAACAGAAGATTGCTAGGGAGTGTGTCTGCAATTGTTTTTTAAACACACGTTTAAAAAAAAGGAAAAGCAGAAATACAGAGAAGAAAAAATAAAGGAAAAAGCAAAAAATCCCTTAAAAGTGTTCTGCAGCTATGCTGGTGGTGGCCGCATGACACTATGGATTTGTTAAGACCCAGGGAAGGTAGGTCAGAAAGGGTGAGTGGTAATGCACACTGCACACTGAGTCACTAATGATGCGTCAACATGGGCTTGTCAATTGTAATGAAAGCACCATGCAAATCACATCACCTACGGGCGAAACTGGGCGTGGGTGCTGGGCTACAGGAGTCTCCCCACTTTTGGTACAATTTTCCTGTTTGGCTAAAACGAGTCTAAAAATGCTCGATTATTTTAAAAAGTGAGAATCAGAATAAGTTAAAAAAAATAGAAAAGGAAAAGAGAACTCAAAAGTTATCCATCACTCCCGGGGAATGGTTCTTGACATTTGAGATTATCTTCCAGAACTTTCTCCCATGCACGCCCCTCCTTGGAGGCAGCATGTCACCGTGCCATGCTGTGGGACAGACTCTGTGGTCAGATGCTGCCTCTGCTACTTGGATAAGTACTCTGTGATCGTGGGTAAGTTTATTTAACCTCTTGGCGTCTCAGTTTCCTCCTCTGTAAAAGGAGGAAAACAGCACTACCAACTTCACAGGTTATTGACCTCATGGTAACTGGTTAATAGAAGTTAGCCGTTCCATGTTTCTACTTATATAGCATATTTACAAAAATTTTCTATCTGTCAATCATCTATCTATTTATCTATCTAATTTATCATCTATCCATCCTGTTTCATAAGATGGTTTTTCCACCCAACAAAATATCGTCAACCCTTTTCCATGTGGCATTTCTATGTCATGATTCCTGTTGGCTGCATGTGTCTCATCTCATGGCTGCTCTGTTCCTTAACCTGTCTCCCAACACCGAAGCTCAGCTGAGCTCCTTGCTCCCTGATGTCATAGTTAATGCCGTGGGGAACAGCCTTATGGCAAAGTAGTTACGTTCATTCTAAATCATTTCCTCCAGAATAAATTCTGAGAAGTGGAATTGCTGAACCTATTTTTAAGGCTGTTAACACATATTTCCAAATCGCCCCAAGTCGAAGGTGATTCTTCGATTTCTCTCTTTATTTGGAAAAGAATCATCCTTGCTTATTTAAAAGCAAATGTAGTTGCACAGAGTAATTCTCGTGCATGCAACTGTGAGCAGACATTTTCTGCTCAGCGTGGGGTGCATGAAGATGCAGGTGGCACTATCTATTAAGTATTTGTGTGCAAACTATTGAAACTTGAATCTAATGAGCAGTTCCTTGAACCTAATTAGAAATATAAAGGATAGAAGAACAAGTTAAAATATCACGGGGAAGCAGTCAGCCAATCCCAGGAGGGGGTGACAATCTTGCAAATAGCTTTATTGGGCACAGCCATGCACATTCATTTACATATCTGCTATGGCTGCTTTGGCACTATAAGGGCAGAGCTGGGTATGTGCAACAGAACCACAAAGCTGAACATATTTACTGTCTGGCCCTTTGCAGAAAAAGTTTGCAGCCCTCTGTCCTGTAGAGCCTCGTTTGTCCAACAAATTGATGGTATGAAAAGAAAAGAAAAATGAAAACAAAAACCAAACTAGAAAGGAAAGGAAACCACTGCAGAACAAAGAAGACACACCAATCAAACCCAGTGCCTGCCTGGGCCCTGTTTGCATCCTGAATTCAACCAGCTGGAAAGCGGCACCCTTGAGGGAAATGGGGAGATCAGAACACGGATCTGTCTTAGGAAACATCAAGGAATTGTTAATTGTGTTAGGTGTGCTGGTGGCGTGGTTGCTACCTTAAAAAAGTCCCTTTAAATAAGAAAAGCATACTGACACACTTAAGGGTGAAATTACATTTCTGGAGTTTGATTTGAAAATATTCCCAAAAAAAAAAAAAAAATTGAAGGAGAATAGAGGAAATAAGACAAGTAAAATGCTGATACTTGTTGAAGCTGAGTGGGGGAGTAGATGACGATTAAAGATACCATTCTCTCTATTTTCGTGTATGTTTGATTACTTCCCATTATAAAAAGTTAAAGAAAAAAAAGCCATGTATCCATTCAACTCAGGGAGAATGGATTTTCCAAAATAATCTGCAATTATAGAACTGGTTATTGCACAGTTTTGATGAGTGGTTTCCAGGGGTTCTCTCTGCTTCCAATAACATTAGATGGCTCTCAGGAAATCAAGGATGTGCAAAAAATATTTAGTTACAAGGATAATTCATAAGTGTTTCTTATTATTAACAAAAATTTTAGAAACAACCCAAAAATTCAGCAATAGGGAATTAGTAACATAAATTACATGACATGCACACAAATGAGTTTATACAAAATATCTATTGACACAGGAAAAGGTTCTCAAGGGGAAAAGCAAATAAAGAAACTGTGTTTCTCATTTTGTCAAATGGTTTCCCAATATTATTACTGATTATCTCTAATTGGGGGAAATGCAGATAATGGTACTTTTCCTCTCTCTTTTTGACATTAGCCATTTCTGTTTCCCCCTTAAATAAGTATCTATGAGTTATATCATAAGAAAAACCTTAATACAACATTTATTAATATTCATAATGGCTAATAGTGGATTGTTCAGATTCTGTCTCCATTTGACTCAGATGCCAGGAAGAAGAGTTTTCTTCTGGAGCGGCTCTGGAAGCTTTTCAGGCTCACTGCTTGCATGCAGCCAGTCCCCACCCCCAGAGCCCCGCTTTATTCTGAGAACATGAAATGCAGGATTAAGCGGCCACCATTTTAGCTTGATTTGGTTGTTCACATCCTCTCTAGTCCGCCTGATCAGGGAGACCTGTTGTGTTTTATGGTGTAACAGTGCTTTAAAACCCTGTCTCTGTAGGAAAATCCCCCGGACAGCTTTTAAAACCTCCTGATGCCTGTGTCCCAGCTGTGAGATTCCGCTGAAGGAGAGAGAGGAAAGCAGGGAATTCCTCCCAAGTTCAGGGGAAGCAGGGCAGGCCGCAGTGCCTGGTTGCCGGCAGGAGCCGCAGGAGGCCATGGCAGTGGAGGGGAGGTGCGGGGGCTGACCTTGGCCGTGGACTTTCCCAATTTTGGGGGGGACAGGAATCAATCCTGCTCTCTCCCTCCATTTAGAAAAGATAAACGGTGCACGTTGCCTTATTCCCTCAATTGTTAATTTCATCCTGAGATGAGGCCCCCCTGTATAGACTGTAACAGTGAGATACCCCACCCTGCATCCCTGGGGGGGTCCCTGAGGTGAGCCTACAGATGTATTATAAGAAGTCCCTGAATTCCTTCCTTCATCAACAGTTGTCTAGAGAATGAATAAAATGTACAGGTAATTAAAAAATATGAGTAGATAGTGTTTTATAAATAAAACACCAATTTACTTAAAATTGTTGAATAGTTTTTTATTATTATAAAATTTTCCATAAATGGATACTAAAAATCAACCTTTAATATATGTATCTGAGACCCTTGGGAGTATTCTATGGGGCTTGTGGGTTCTCTCTGAGAAATTTTTATGGTCAAGTTATTGTTTGCCAAAAATCTAATAAACTCAGTGACAGGCACATTCTGGATGATTTGTTGTCAATATGTAACTCCCTCTGCACGATGCCGGTGTTCATGTCGGCACCAAATGATGACCTTCCCGGAGCCAGTGCTAACCTACCAATGAGGCATTTCTCAAACGGGGCCTCCGACAGTCTCAGGTTCTCCAGTTCTCTGAGAACTAAGAGCCCAGCTCCCCTCCTCGCCCTGGTTCCCGGGCTCCGCCTGTCATACGCCCAGCGCCCGCTGGGTGGCGCCCCAGGACGCAGCCGCCCGGCCGAGGAGAGGCGCGGTCAGCCACGGGCTGGGGAGCCTCGCCCCTTCCAGCCTCCAGGCCCGCTGCTGCCCGTAAAACAGAAGCAACATGCAGGAAATATTTGTTTTAAAGGGATCCGTTAGATTTTTGACTCAATGTTCAAGCGAGAGATGGAAAGGATGAGTTCCGCCCAGTTTTTGTTCCCAAAGCCTTCCTGGGGGTGGGCACAGCTGTCCTCAGCCCAAGCCTGGAGGGCCCCAGGCTTTTCATCTTTTTCGTGCTTCTGTGCACAGGTGCTCCACCCAGGTCTGCCACAGGCGTTCCCTCTATGGCAAAATGGAGTTGCACCAGCCACCCCCTGGGGTCATCTCCTGCACCCCCTCTGACCACGCCCAGCACTGCTCCTGTGTGAAGAGACCCATAGGGGCTCATCCTGGTAGCCCGGGGGCCACGACAAAGCAACTCGGAGCCCCCACCTCTCTCCAGTCTAAAAGCCTCTTTCCTCCTCCCTCACTGCCTCCTCCATTCCTCTTTTTCCCATTTTTCTTCAGCGCCCCCCTCCCCCACGTTTCTCTCTCCCCTCGGACACTGCTCAATTCTGTTCTGCACTGGGCCTGCACTTGGCCCCATGGGGACACTTACCTAGGGAAAGACACACCCTCGCTCAGCCCCAGGCCACCCCTGAGGTGTCCCCTCCCCAGGCAGGTACCTGGCCGTCACCCGGGGGTCATGGGTCACGCCGCACACCAGGGAGGCCTGCGTGCCCTTGATGACACTCTGGTCCTGGGGAGGCTTGGTGATGCGCGTCCGGGCTGCAAGAGAGCGGAAGAGGCGGTGTGTGTGGGGGGGGGCAGGATGCTCTGGGTGGGCGAGAGCAGGCCCTGGAGGTGACAGTCCCAGCAGTGTTCCAAAGGTCCATGGGCTTTCGTGGCACTTTAGTTCCATGCCACGTGCATGTGGAGCTTGTCTAGTCTTGCTCTCACACGTGCACGTGGGGGACGGAGCACAGAGCTCCGACCATGGTGGGGCCCTGTGACAGTGGACTGGCTGGGGGGTTTCCGGCAGAATGAACCCACCAGAGCCCCTGGGCTCAGTCTGGACTGGCGGCCCCCAGGGAGGGGGAATTTGAGTGACAATCCTAACAGGTGTTGTCAGAGCCGGAAGGGGTTTGAGAAGTTCCCTTCAAACAGGGGTCGGCAAACCATGGCCAGGGGCCAAACCTGGCTGTGGCCTCTTTGGATAAATAAACTCATTGGAACCCAGCCGCACCCACGAGTTTATATTTGCGGCACTTTTTGCCACCTCCACTGCGCTTCCCCCACCCCCTCACCCCACAGTAGAATCGAGTAGTTCCAATCAAGATTGACTGGCCCACAGAGCCTAAAATATCTGCTATCTGGCCCTCAGCAGAAAAAGTTTGCTAGCTTTTGCCTTAGAGTGTATGGAGAGAGCTGGGACTTCACCGCGCCTTCTCTCCAATCTGCCCAGCGTTGCATGAACCCTTCCCATTGGCCGGCATCCCTTGCCTAAGCTCCTTGATTTGCACAGATGTCGGGGCTTGGAGGTGCTGGGCGGGCGAGTGCTCGCTCTGCAGGGGCGCACGTGAAGGGCTCCTGCCGCGCACTCACCCCAGACGACCAGGTCGGCGGAGGCTTCGTCGACACCCCGAGAGTTGGTCGCCAAGCAGGTGTAGGTGCCGGCATCGGAGATGTGGGAGGGGCTGATGAGCAGACTGCCTGACTCCAGGAGCGTGAAGCGAGGCAGCTGGATAGAGCCGCTGGCCAGGATGCGCTCCCCTGGGGGTGACACGGGGTGACGGGTGGACTCAGACTGCTGGACTCCAAGCTGGCCTAGAGTGTTCCTGGTGTCCTGCAGTAGCTCTATGCCCAGACGGCATCTCCCACCTGCTCCTCAGCTGCTCCCAGCTTCAGAAATTGCTAGAAGGGCCCCCAGGGTAGGAGTCAGGGGGAATGGGGGCCCAGAGAGAATTGTGACTTGGTGACAGGCACAGGTCACAGATGGGCAGCCTGGAGCCCAGGTCTCCTGTTGCTTCTCTACCTCCTCACACTGCAGTAGTGCGGCAGCCAGGCAGAGCCCTCAGGGGCGGCTGGCACCTGAGCAAGCTAGGGGTGGGAGGAGTGGGCTGCAGAGCAGACGGTTCTGACAAGGTGGCAACAGGCATTTTGCAACAGGATGCTTCTGGAGAGAGTCACCTTCAAGGGAGTGGAAGGGATGGGGAGTGGTGGTGGAGAGGGACATCGAAGGGCAGCCCTAGATAGGGCTGAGGGATTACTGGCCAGAGTGAGAGCAAGAGAGTGAGCTTGTGCACACAGCTTTCTATTTCACTGACTGTATCCATCTTAGATGAAATTCCACCTCGGTGTACAGAGCGGAATCGCCATGTGTGAGTTCGCATGTGTGAGTCCATTTGCACAGGTGTGCAGGCATATCGATAAGGTGGGCGTGCCAGGAGGTGTGCATTTCCGTGGCTGGTACATGCTTGGGTGTGCCTACATTAATAGTACAAGTGTTTGTTGAGTGCCTACTCTGTTCCAGGCTCTGTTACAAGCCCTGGGCAGACAGCAGTGAACAAAACTGAACCTCCTGACTTCGTGGGGAGGCAGGCAGGGCACGTGAGGAGGGCCTGGGGCCTGGGGGTGGGGAAATCCTGTGGAGAAGGTACAGCTGAGCCAGGGCTGGGGGTGTGAGGGGGCAACAGTGTGAGACATGTGTGCATGTGTGAGTACATTAGAAGAGTTATGAAAGTGTGTGAGCACATGCAAAGAGGAGGGAGGGAAGGCTCACACATAGAGAGGAAGGAGGGAAGGCCCAGGGACCTTGCCAATAGGGCACTGAATTCAGGTTGGACAGCTGGGGTTTGGCTGGCCCAGGCTTCTGGGGGCCCCAAGCTGCTTAGAAGAGAAGGGTCAGTCTCCTGCTGGCACCACTACCACCAATACTTATATAGAAAATCTGGTATCTTGAGAGGCACAGGGCAGGCCCTTTGTGTGTACCCTCTCCTTCAGTCCTTGCTGCCACCATGAGGCCTGGATAGGATCGTTTGCAGATGGGGAACCAAAGTCTGGGAAGATGCAGAGCCAGGCCTTGAGCCCAGCAGGGTAGGATGTTGGAACCTGTTGGGACATGCATGGCGCTCTCATGGCTTGTGCTACAAGGCATTTGGTTTGACATGCACAACTCTACAGGTGACCAGAGTCCAATCTGGCTGGCTGCAGAACCCAGCTCTGGACCAGGTACCCAGAACCCAACCTCGTTGGCCACCTGGAACCCAACCTCGCTGGCTCCAGAACCCAGCTCTGGACCATGCACCTGGAGCCCAACCTCGTTGACTCTGGACAGGCACCTGGAGCCCAACCTCACTGGCTACAGAATCCAGGTCTGGACCAGGCACCTGGAGCCCAACCTTGCTGGCTCCAGAACCCAGCTCTATCACCAGGGCCCCACCTGGAGCCCAACCTCATTGGCTGCAGAACCCAGCTCTGCACCAGGGACCCGGAGCCCAATCTCATTGGCTCTGGACAGGCATCCGGAGCCCAACCTTGCTGGCTCCAGAACTGAGCTCTGAATGACTGTCCCTGCTGTCACAGGCTGCCCCTCTCCGCCTGAAGCAGGTCCATCCCAGCTACCTTTCTGCCATGTGATGGCTGGCCGGGGTGCCCCCGAGGTTTCACACGCCAGCACCACCGACATGCCGTCAATCACGGTGCTGTCCAGGGGGCCTCTGGTGATGTTGGGGGCGATGCCTGCAAATGGAGACAGTGGGGGCTCTTAGCCGCACCTGGGAGGAACTCCACAGCCAGAGAACCTGGGTGCTCTGAGGCCACTAAGCCCAGGTTCTCATTCTCCCCTGGCCATTCCCACTGGGGTGGGTCCCACCACAGCGAAGGATGCAGGAGCCCAGATGGGGTCCCAGCATCAGGGAGAAGCTCAGAGAGCCCACGAGGGCTCCCTGCTCCAACTGCCCTACGGAAGAACCTGGGAGACACTGTCCTGCCCTGCAGTTCTCAGAACTCCACGACAGGCCACTTAGGCCCTGGGAAGGCAGCTCTCGCCTTCATGATAAAGTAAATGGAAATCATCCTTTGTTGAGTGCAAAATTGAGGCTCTGGTTTCTCAGAAGAAAAAAATACTGCACCAAATACCCTCCCACCTTTCCAAAAGGCCCCTCGCAGGAGACCCTTGGGCCTGGTGGATTCTTCATATCGGTACATCTTATTTGGCATACCCTTTCCCAGCTCCGGCCCCAGCCTTCCTCAACAGTCTCATCAGGTGTGAAAGCAGGGCTTATATACAGACTAAACTGACCCGCACCCACCAGAAGCAAGAAGTGAGATGGCAGCCCCAGGCCAGCAGTTTGGGGACAGACCCAGCTCCCCCTCCACTTGGTCGGTCGCTGTCCCCTGTGGGCGGGCCTGGGTGAAGAGCCTTAGGGGGTTCCAGGAGGCCCCTGAAAGTCCTTTTGCTCTGATAATAAGGAAACCACCAGTACTTGACATATTTGCACAGAGCTGAGCTTTGATTGTTAAAACAGCTCCATTAAGGAGTTAGGGAGGGGCAGGGAAACTACTATAATTGCCAAAATAGACTCCAAGAGGGGAAGGGACTTGCAAATGGTGGAAATGAAATTAAAGCATTCAGTGCTATTCTTGGGAAACCTGGGCAAGTTCTCTCTGGCTGGAATAGGGTTGCTTCAGCCTGCACAGGAGCACAGAGATGGTTGAAGTGCCAGAGCTGGCAGCCTGTGGTTTCGTAGCTTTTGTGCTCAAAAAGGGACCCATGGATGGCTCCAGGACACTGGGGGGAACTAGCAACCAGCCACTTCTTCTGGCGCTCTGGACTCAGGGCTGTGGCAACACAGTGGGCTAGGACTGCCAGGGCCGCTGGGCCACAGCGAGTCTTTTGGGATCCTATCTCTGTAGAGGGCAGCAACCTGCTCTCAAGAGGCCTCTTGGCTTGGAAGCGTGCTGTGTGCGTCCTGGGTAGGGGGTGCTCAGGGCAGGACAAGGGAGGACTGGACTTACTGGTGACCGCCAGGTAGGTGGAGGTCTGCGCCTCTCCAGCCGCGTTGTGGGCGAAGCACTGGAACATGCCCGTGTCGTCGGGCTCCAGCGCGCTGATCTGCAGCCCTCCGTCGGCACGCAGCCGGAAGCGGGACAGCTTCTCCACCTCGACCACGGCTGCGTCCTTGTACCAGGTGATGGAGGGCGGTGGTACCCCTGTGGGTGAGATGTGCCCACCTTCAGCCCACCGTGGCTCCTTCCATCATGGCCTCAGAGGGGGCGCAGGCAGGGGTGGGGGGCACAAGGTCCACCAGGGGGTCCCCGGCATGGCTTGATCTCTAGATCCTTCTTGGGGGACGGGAGGTGAGAGGGTCCTCACCGAGGCCCTCTGTTCTCAAATGCCATAGGATAGAGTAGGCGTTTCCAGAAAATTCTAAGATGCCAGGATCAGTTAAATCTGGAAATGCAGGGTTGGGCAAACTCATTTTCTTTTTTTAATGCAGTATTCTGGAGAGGCTTTCATATGCCCGGAGAACCTCCAAGCCAGGGATGGTTTTCCAGATGCACTTGACCACCAAACCCTGAGTGAAGGAGCAGGTGGAGGGGACTAGTGTCCTTTGGAAGATATCCAAGAGGCCCCCTCCTACCTTGTGGCCTGCACGAGAGGCGAGCGGGGGTTTCCCCTGACCCTCTACCCTGCCCATCTGCTCCTTAGCCTGCTTGCAGCCCCTCCCTGCCCCTCATCTCCCCATGCCCCTAAGCCTGCTTCCTTTTTCTTCCCGACACTTTCCAACCCTGATCTCACAGGATGCCATATTTCATTCATTCCACAATGCACATTCTTGCACATTTCAACATCTTGGAGAGCAGTATGTCTCTAACCAAAGATGACATGTTGTAATTTAATTGGATTTTTTCTTTTGTAGTGGTTCATAAAATAGTTGGGCTTCTTACAACCAATGGCATGTCAGATGAAATGAAATAAGTATATTTATTTGCTTATTGGTTTGTCTGTCTCCCTCTTGAAAACATAAGCAGGGATTTGGCTGTTTGGTACTTTCTGTATCTTACCCTTCCCCCACCAGCTCCGGGAACAATATTGCCATGTGCTTATCCTCAGAAAATATTTGCGGAATGAATGGATCTTTGCCTTCCCCTTGTGGAGTTCCAGATAGGGAGTTATTACTCATCCCTCACTCTGCAATCCTCCCTCCTGCCTCTGCTATGTTCTGCCCCTTTGCTCAACATTAGACCATGTTCCGTCACACAGCCTCTTCCCTTTTTATCTTCCCTGATTTCACCCTGGCTGTGACTGTCTTTTGGCTCAGCTGAATGAGAAGGAGGGAGGGCGGGTATGGGAAAGTAGAAAATGTTCAGGAATTGCTCAAAGGGGGGTTAGGTAAGCAGGGTGAGTGGAGGAGGCGGAGCCAAATGGCCCAGAAGCCAGGCAGAGCTTCTAGCAGAGACACCCCAAGGTTGGGAAGTGGTGACATTATGGTAATTTGGCATTGTCTTCCACTCTCAAATTATGGACAATTTGGGTCTGTCCCTGGTCCTGAAATTACGGTAATTTGGGTTCATTTGTAACCTTGAAGTTATGGTGGCGTGGGTTGATTTCCAGGCCCCTGGAGTACAGTAATTGGGTCTGTTTGCTTCCTTGGCGTCTGCTCTCGGAGGAGCAGGACATACGTACCAGGCAGGATTTAGAAGTGTCCCTTCAGGGACAGGAGAGGCTGAAGGTCTGGGGTCCTGGGAGCAGCATTACCTTTGGCCCGGCAGGGAATGTCCACCACCTTTTCCATCTCTGCTGTGATGTGTCTCTCTGGTTCCTTGACAAACTGAGGTGGTTCTGCCGGAGGGATGGGTGGAGGGGGTCAGAGCCTTTTGATGCAGCCGCTGAGAGGGGTCCACTCCAAGTCGGGCCTGGCCAAGCTGCTCCCCAATCCAGGGGAGCCCCAGCAGCCCCTCCCCACCTCCCGAGCGCTCACCTAACACAGACAGGTGGGCTCCCCGGATGACGGAGGGGACACTGCTACTGCGCAGGACGGCCTCACACTCATAGTAGCCGGCGTCGCTGCCCGTGGGGCTGGGGATGGTGAGCCGGCGGTTGTAGTCGCTGATGCCCCCCGACAGCAGCACCCCGTCCTTCTTCCAAATGATGTGCAGCTTGATCAGGGGCCTGGCGGGGCGCAGGGAGGCAGAGGCTCAGCCACAGGGGCTTCTGGAGGCCCAAGGAGCAGGGCTCAGAGTGGCTCGGCCGGCTCAGCCTTTTTAGCTGCATACCTTTGGGCAAGTTCCTTCATGGCATTGGGCCTCGGTCTCCCCATCTGTGAAATGGGAGGATGGGTCCCCTCCCATGGGGTTGTGCGGATGGGTGCATTCATGAAAGCAAAGGCCCCGATGGGGCCCGGCAGCACCCTCGGGGCTCCCACAGCGCCAGAGGAGGGCAGCCCGAGTTGTGCATCGAAATATGTCAGAGGCTAGGAAGGGGGTGATGATGAGGGCGAGTGACAAGATGTGGCAGAAACACACACAGCTTGGAGGTGCAGAGAGAAAGGCAGGCAGGGGACACATCCTCCCCCAATGTAGAGGGAAGGATCCAAGTTTGGCCCCTGCCCACCTTCCCCGACCTCGTCCTCCAAAGCTCCCTGCGATTTGGCTTGCCCAGGTCTCCTGTTCAGCACCTGGTGGATTCCTGAGGATGGAACGTTCTGGTGCTGGGTCTGTGCTAGTTCCATGGGGTATTCAGAAAGGGGTTCCACTGGTCAACTAAGTTTGGGAAACATTGGCTCCAAGGCCATTCAGGAGGTTTCTTTGCCGTGGGACTTAATCCTCACTATGGCGTTCGGGCAGCCTTCCCTGGAACATACCTTGGAAATGCTGTCCCAACGACACATGCTCCAGGAATCTTTAGCTGAAGGTGCCCTCAGGTTCATCATCTAACTTCCCACCCATTGCATCCTTCTGTCTTTATTGAGCATTTACGGGGTGCCAGTTTGGGCTGGGGTCTAGCACGCCCCATGCCTTCCAGTGAAGTCAGTGCTTGGAAAATGCCAATTTACAGACAGCAGATCGAGGCCCAGAGCATGGCAGCTGTGGCTGCTTTGGAGGCGGCCGGTTGCTCTGCAACCTCGCTGTGGGCCAGTGGATGACCTTGGGCAAGTCATTTGCTCTCCCTGGGCTTCGGGGTAGTGACACCAGTGGATGAGGCTTTTGTTGGGACAGAGGGGGTCATTGGGGTGCACTCAGCAGGGCATCTGCACATGGGAAGCCCTGAGATTATTGAATTATTTCCTATGCTGGAGCTAGGCTAGGCAGGGGCCAAGACTGCAAAGTCCTTACCCTTAACAGGGCTTGTCTCATCTCCCAGCACCCGCTTCTCTGCATGGGAGGGGCGTGGCTATGCGAGGCGACCTGCTCCTCTGTTGACAATTATTAAGTGTTGGGAGTGAGTTGACCCTCCCACCTAGCTGCAGGTAATCTGGGCTTCCCCGTAACTTCTGCCCAGGCCGGGCTCTTCTCATGGGCCAGAGAGAACAAGGCAGCCCAGCTTGTGCAGACAGCCCTCTGGGCTTCAGCTAGCGTGTCCACCACTGCCTTCCTCCCGGCTCAGTGTCCCCACGGGTCGTCACATGGCCCAGCTTCCAGCACTTTCTGAGTCCCGACTGCACCCCTCGGAGTGGTTGCTCAGGGGCACCCCCTGGAGTTAGGAGAGATGGGGGGTGCACTACCCACCTGGCATTGGCCACACACTCCAGGGTCACTTCCGAGGTCCCCACCACCACGCTGGTGTTCTTGGGAGGGATGATTATGGTTGGGGCGATGGGGTCCGCAGGCCCCCCGACATCTGCGGAGAGGTCAGATGTGAGCCAGGGGCCGCAGCCGGAAATGTCCCTTCCCTGCCCTCCTTAGAGGCTGTGGCCATGGTGACCTAAAGGCACCAGAGGAGACCTCTGTTCCCAGGGAGTGGAGCCCACATAAGTACATGTTTAGCCAACTAAATGCCCACATGGTGGGTGTGGGGAAGGGGGCACAGGGGGGGGTGGTGAAGCTGGTCCAGGGATGGACAGAGAATCCAGATCTCCAGGCACTGACCCCAACGACCCACTCTCCATCCTCTTCCTCTGCTGGCATGTCACTCCCCATTTCCTCAGGCCCCCAACCGCTCCCACCTCTATATCATTTGCTCTATTGCCTTCAGAATCCATCTTTCCACCTAGATTTATCTTCTTTGTTTGCTTCTTCAATGTCTGCCCCTTCCCTGGTTGAGCAGTGACCCAGTTTGGAACTAGGGACTTTGCAGATACGGTGAGATAAGATAAAGTTATACTGGGTTAGATTAGAGTGGGTCCTCATTCCAATAGCCGGTATCCTTATAGGAAGCTGAGAGGGCCCGCAGATGTTCACACACGCAGGGCTGAAGGCTGCGGGAACATGGAGGCAGAGTCTGAGAGCTGTGCTACAAGCCAAGACACCCCAGGGACTGCGAGGCCCCGCCCGAAGCTTCAGGTTTCAGTCGGCACCGGCCTGCCGACCCCTTGATTTTGGCCTTCTAGCCTCTAGGACCGTTAAAGAAGGAATTTGCCATAAGCCACCCAGTCAATGGTCGTTGCTATGGCAGCCCCAGGAAGCGAAGCCACTCCTTGAGGCAGAGACCCATCACTTCACTCAGTGTCACCTCTCAGCACAAAGAGCCAGGCCTGGCACACAGTAGGTGCTCAGACGTATTTAAGCGAATGAATGGATGGAGTGGGAGCTCTCATGCACAGCTCCTACGGCCGAGAATCGAAATTAAAGAGAACTTGCCACGAGTGGGGGATGCATATATATATTAAAAAGACCCAGCCAAGCTTGTGTAATGGAGTCAGAAGCACCGCCTCTGCTTCGAGTTCTTTAACACGTGGCTGGTTTTAATCGTCGGGGGTCAGCATAGGTCCAAATATCTGCAGAAAAGCCAATATACTCTGTGCACCTGCTCCCCGGTGCCTAAAATTACAGCCTCCGTGGACTTTTCCTCTCATGATAAGTCTACCCAGTTGGTCCCTTTCCAGGAGGCTCAGGAGGTCACAGGCCGCAGTGACGCGCACAGCCTGGGGTGACAGTGAGCGGGCTTCCCTACCGGGCTGGGGGAGGAGGGCACGAGTGCAGAGGCTCGGCTCCCACGGCCCCCCGGACCACCCGGTGGCCTCGGGCAGGTTCCGTGCCCCGACTCCAGGCCCTGCTGAGAAAGACTCAGGAAGAAAGGGAGTAAGCTGTAAAATAAATAAATAAATAAACAAATGAAATGGAGGGGCAAAGAGAGGAAGCATGTAAAGCAAAATAATGGCAGCGCTATAAAAGCCTCATGTAGGTGCCATAAAAAGGGAGCGGATTGAAAGCTGCTGATATAGCTGAATCCATAAAAACGTGCTCTCAGTTGTTTATCACATTCTGGGGCGCACAGGTACAGGGGTGCAGATTAATGGGGCGGGAGGAGGACGGCGAGCGGGGGGCTGCAGGCGGCTGAGTAAACAGAGCCCGCTGATGGGGCTTGGCGGGGTTTGAAAACATGAGGCTCCCCGCGGGCCCTGGGGCTGCTTGTCAGCCTTGGGAGAGGTGGGCTGTCTCCGAGAAGCTCGGGGAGACTGACACCCACTGATGGTGCCTGGAGCCCTTGCCCAGGCCCAAGGGGCCGCCGGGAAGCCCAGCGGTCCTGGGCTTATGAGGGAGGGCCTAGGGGGGCCTGGTTGAGAGGGACTTGGCTTCAAATTCACTCTGCCCTGGCCTCTGGGGGAGAACCCCGGGTAGTCCTTTATCCCACTGAGTCTCGTTTTTTTCAGGGGCAAATGGGGATGGAAAGCACCGCCTCTCAGGGCTGTGTGAGTCCCACCCGGGATTCAGCACATCTTTCCTGGGTGGTAGCTGGTTCACCCAGACTGTACACCGGGCACCAGGAGCCCACACTGAGCGAGATGGGAAGGGGTTTGTCCTCCCAGACTAATGGCCTGGGAGACGTCAGATCAATATACATTTAGCCAACGAAATGCCCACGTGGTGGGTGCTGGGAAGGAGGGACGGGTGGGGGTGGTGAAGCTGGTCTGGGGGCAGACAGAGGGCCAGGCACCTTGAGGGAAAGTCTCTGCTCCCGGGATGTGCCTGCCCAGGCTGGGGGAGAATGCCCCCCTGTCCTGGAGCAAGTGGTGGGCCCAGGGCTACCAAGAGAGGACACACAGGTGAAGTGCCATAGGAAACCAGGCAAAGCTGCAAGTGCTCCCTGGGGACTGGGGCAAGTGGGTCAGCTTTATGGGCCCCAGGGAACTTGGGTGGGACTGAGAAACAAGAAGGAGGAAGAGCATTCTAGAATAGGAGCGCTGTGTGAGTGCAGGTGTGGAAGGCTCTCGGTGGGATTGAGGGAGGAGGTCTGAGGAGCAGAGATGTGGCTCTGGGCTGCGTGAGGACCCCTTCCCCCAGACCCCCACTCCGCCTCCAGGAGAAATTGCTATTTGGTTCCAGTGCTTTTTCTGGCTGAGCCCAGATATGGCCTCAGAATCCTTCTTAACACAGTGCCCCCAATGGATCCGAGTTGGCATATGAGATGAAATACATTTGTCATCCCTGCTATGGGTGAGCACAGGCAGACTGGATTGGGAGAGGGTAGGTCAGGGCCAGATCCCTGAAGATACGCAAGTCTGGCTACGGCTGGAAGTTGGCCCTACGTGGAATTAGTGGTAAGGGAGGGGAGGACAGAATCCCCATGATGGGGGCCAGCCTGGAGGTGGGAAAGACAGAAGGGTTGATGTCGGTTTGGAGATGGGCCTCCTTTGCAGAGAAAGAGGGGCACCCAGGGTAGACTGGTTTCCAAGGAGATAGATAAGTTTGGATTTTGTCACGTTAGTTTGATGGGAGCAGGATGTTGGCATGGAGGTGGAGAGAGGAGGTCAGAGACGCGAGGGTGGGCCCTGGCTCCGTGGTGGAGATGGGTGAAATCTGGGGGAATGAAGGGTAGGGAGATGGAGGCTGGGCTGGCTCATGAGGGGCAGGGGGTACAAGAGAAGGGCAGGGAGAGCTGTAAGGCGCTGTGGTCAGGGCCAACAGAGTGACTGTCCAGAGCGGCTAAGGAGATGAGGCCGTGGATTTGCCACTGGGCGGTCACCAGTGTGTGGGGGCTGCGGAAAGAGACGGAGGGACCACGAGTGGGAGGATGGGGGGGAGAGAAGTGAGTATAGACGGCCATCAGGCAAGGTGGGGGAAAGGAGACATTTGGTGGACGGCAGTTCAGAAAGGGGACTCGTTTCCCTCGACACGGAGGGAGGACGGAGCTCACGAGACCCACAGGTTGTGGTTAAGGCTGTGGGTTTTGTGGTCAGAGAAACTCGGGCCCGTTCCTGGTTTTGCAGTGATTAGTGGAAGGTCACTGGGAAGTAAACGGCTTAACCTCTCCTGGCCGCTGTCTCCCCAGCTTTCTCGTCTGCAAAATGTAGATAATAATTCCCTGTCTCCCCTGGTTGTTGTAAATGAGATGAGGTGAGCTCGGGGCACGGCCTGGACAGTGTCTGGCGTGCAGACAATGCTGGAAATGGAGGCGCTTAGTATGACGGAGGCAGAGGGAAGGCAGCCAGGGTGGGTGGACAGAGGCCGCTTGCGATGGCCGTGGGACGGGCCTTCCCGTGCCGTGAGCTCTACCGGGAGCGCTGGGCTAAGTCAGCTCCCTCTCTCGGGGCCTCCGGGTGGCCAGCTCGGGTGAGGGGACAGCCTGGCTGTGCTCAGGGACACCCACCACACTAACCTCAAGCTCAGGACAGAGGATGGACAGGATGGCCTTGAG
This sequence comes from Tamandua tetradactyla, assembly GCF_023851605.1. NCBI lineage: Eukaryota > Metazoa > Chordata > Mammalia > Pilosa > Myrmecophagidae > Tamandua > Tamandua tetradactyla. The sequence goes on from NC_135332.1 coordinate 13,885,062, forward strand.
GACATTCTCCCCACTTCGTTGATCTGGGACCATGAACCCCAGGTGGACCGACAGGTGGTCAGCACTCCTTTGATTTAATGTGATTCAATTTGAGTTAATTTACATTTAAATTTAAAACCTGAGCCTCGATTCATTTATGGGGACACTTTTAAGCACGTGTGGAACAATTCGGGTATGTGACTCTACTTTTCGCCTGTAAATTTTATGAGCTCTAAATGCAGAGCATGTATTTCCAGTGAAAATTTTAACATCCAAATTGAGACGTTCTGTTAAGCGGAAGATATATATCAGTTTCTAAAGCACTATGAAGAAAACCAATGCAAAATTTCTCATTAATGTTTTTGATGTTGATTGCAGGTTAAATGATAATATTGTGGATAGAGCGGGTTAAATGAAATGTATTACTAAAACTAGTTTCACTTATTTCTCTTTACTTAAAAAAAAGTGACTACTGGAATTTTAAAAATTTATGGATTCCCTACATCTCATAGTGTACTTCTACCGGGTGGCACAGCTCTGGCCCTAGATGTGGGGACTTGTTAGGAGCTACAGTGGACCATGGGGGATCAGCAGGGTCACGGCTGGGCGGGGGGGCGGGGGGCGACTTCTGGGCTCACTGGCCTGGCCCTTTCCTTCTTCATTCTAGCGCAGCAGGGGCTCCAGGCAGGGCTGCTGAGTAGCAGAAGTGCCCAGGCAGCAGAGAAGGTGGAGGAATGGATGGGGGAGAGGGTGGGGAAGCAGGAGGTGAGCACAAGATAAATGGAGAGGATCGCAGCTCATGGTGGGAGGAGTGGCAAGTGCTTCCATTCACGGGCAGGACAGGCAGGGGTGTGTGTCAGTGACAGGAACAGGTTTAGAAGTGCCGTCACTCGTGAGAGGAGAGATTAGCTGAAAAATCAGCTGATTCGGCTCTCAATCCAGCACAAATCTCTTCCCGAGAGCAGGAGGCGAGTGGCGATGGGACGGGAGAAATAGACACCTGGGTGAGGCTTGGGCAGATGGCTGGAGGGTTTGGGAGGGTGCTAAGATGGAGCAGAGAGCAACTGACCCCACAGTCAGCCCGGAGAGCAGAAGGATTTATCTCCTGGAGGAGGAGGCTGGGCACTGGGGGATGAGCACAGAGCAGGAGGCTCACAGACCTGGGGTCTATCCAGGGTAAACTGAGTCATGTGGGAGGACACCCGGCCTTGACTCTGCGTGGGGAAACTTGTGAACTGCTCTCACAACTTTGGTGATACCTTTTGCCAAATGACTGGGTTCCACTGGCCTCCAGGTAATCTGATCATTGGAAAGAGCACAAGCATCTCCCTGATGCCAAAATTCTCTTCTACAGAAATAGCAGCTGGGCCGCAATGCAGACTGCAGGGACGAGACTGAGACCCTGGCCCGTGTAAATGTCGAGAGGACTTTTGTGAGCTTGATGGGGCAGTGCCTAGAAAGGAGTTCACACTTCCTTCTGAGCAGACAGGAACTCGGGGTGGGGGAAGGAGACCAACTCTGGGGAAATGGGAAGGGGTCCTGCTCGGCAAGCCAGGACTGGGCATGGCAGGGGTTGGGGAATGTTCTGGGCTCTCTGGGCACTGGCAGAAGGAAGCTGGGATCAGAGGAAGGCCTGATGCTGGCTGGCGCCTCATCTTGCTGTGGGGACGCGCATACCAGCGCAACCACAGATGATAAATGAGATGTGTTTTGGAGTAGGAGCTGTACAGATGTGGGGTGACGTGAACATCTGGCTCCCCAGCTTGTGGTTGCTTGGCTGCTGCAGGAAGCTCTGGCCTCCTCCTACAGAATCTGTGATTCCCTGCCCAGGGCCACCTGCCCCAACTTCTCTGTCCTGTGGATGGGGCACGGAGGGCTGGAGCCAGTTCCACAGGGGAGGAAGAGCCAGGGAGGGTCAGAGGGGCGAATCAGGCTAGGGAGGACCAGGTCAGTGAGGACCAAGCTGGGGAGGACCAAGCCAGTGAGGACAGGCCAGGGAGAATGGACTAGGGAGGACAGATTGGGGAGGACAGGCCAGTGAGGACCAGGTCAGTGAGGACCAGGCCGGGGAGGACCAGGCCGGGGAGGACCAGGCTGGGGAAGACTAGGCTGGGGAGGACCACGCTAGGGAAGACCAGGCCAGTGAGGACAGGCCAGGGAGAATGGACTAGGGAGGACAGATTGGGGAGGACCAGGCCAGTGAGGACCAGGCCGGGGAGGACCAGGCCGGGGAGGACCAAGCCAGTGAGGACAGGCCAGGAAGAATGGACTGGGGAGGACAGATTGGGAGGACAGGCCGGGGAGGACCAGGCTGGCCAGGATCAGGCCAAGGAGGACAGGTCAGGGAGGCAGTCTCCAGCATCATTGTCACAGATCAGAAACCTGGCTTCAAACTCCTCTTTGCCAAAGGATACTCTGGGAATCACCTTTTTAGTTTCCTACCCTCTCTGCTCTATTTTGACTTGAGTTCTCCTAGAGAGAGCTTTGCTCCTCTCTTCCAGGATCTGCTAGGCCTCTGTGGCTAGGCAGAGGGCACTATGAGCCCTGGGTTGCCATCCTTGGGGACAGGCCAGGCTCATTTCTTTGAAAACGAGCTTCCTGCCTCCTGCTGTGCTGCTGTGCTCTCCTGTCATTGCCTGAGTCCCCACAGTGGCCGCAGCCCACAAGTGCCGCCTTCTCTTCCTACACCCCCTCTGCTCTCCAGTGGCCTTGCTCACAGCCACACTCAGTGTCCCCTCTCCAGAGCGAGGGTCCCAGGCCTGTCATGGGAAAGGTATCCAGAACTCAGCCCCCCCTCCTAGAACTGGGAGTCCCCCTAGCCCCAGCTGCTTCTCCTCCTCCTCCTCCAGAGGGCCCTGCCCTGCCTCCCCGCCAGCTCCCCGCTCTTCTCCCACCACCACTCCATCTTCCCAATGATTCCCTGGAGCACCATTCTCAGGATTTAATGACCCGCTCCTTTATGGGTCCCGGGCCCTGCCGCTTACTTACTCTCCACTGCCAGCGTGATGGGCTGGCTGGTCTTGTTATCCCCGTTCTTGTCATTAACCGCCTGTGCGTAGTAGCGGCCTGCATCCGGAGCCACCGTTGACAAGATGACAAGCGTGTTCTCCAGCGTGATGGCTCTGGGCAGAGAGCAAAGGGCTCCTGTGAAGGGGCCGGGGGGCTCCAGGGACCCATGGAGTGGGAGCAGGAGAGCAGGGCAGTGGCCTGACCATCCCTGCCAGGCTCCAGCTGCAGAGAGGAGGGCATCCAGAGATGTCCACTGATGGCCGAAGCCTGTGGCTGGTGGGCCCAGCCACTTCCAGCCGGTAGGAACCCCCAACATGCTGCCAGCGCCGGGGGGTAGACCCAAATACAGCACCCTCGGGCCGGGAGGTCCGAGCCCGAGTGACTCCCAGCCCAAGGCCCGGCTAGTGGCCTTTTCCAAGAGCTCCAGGGCATGATCTGCCCTTCCCCAGGCCACAGCATCGATCACTCTGTATGTGCTTGTCTCTGCTTCATGGGTGTCAGATAAGCATCTGACGCTGAAGAAATGTTTGTGCAGAGAATGAGTGAGTGACAAATAAATAAATGAGCGATGATCATGAATTTGGATGTGAGCAGGGCCATTCCATTAGAGCCTTAGCCCTAATCCCAAATTTGTCTAGGTTAATTTGAAGGCCATGGGTCACCCATTGCATACGCATTTGAGGCACACATGTCACCCCAGCCCCTTCTCTGGGTACCAGTGTCCACCTCCATGGAACCAGACAACAAGAGTGGGGACTGGCCAGGCTGATGAAGAAGGAAAAGGGAGGTTGGCCAGGCGGCGTGGTGCAGGGATAGTTTGTCTGCCCCCAGTCCAGTTCCCCTGGGTGGGATACCATCGTGCAAGGACTGAGTATCCAGGACTCCAGGCTGGGAAAAAGGGCTCACCCAAGCAGGAAGCTGGGTTCCCCGTTAAATGTGGGTAAAACAGCACCAGAAGCACTGCCCATGTTGGCTCTGCCTGTCTCCTCCAGTCACTCATTCTTTCAATGACAAACAAAACCATTAGTTTGTCAAGTCTGTCTCCAGATTTTAATGTGATGTGCCCGAGACAGCTGTTAAACATCCTTAATGTTAGTTTAACAAGGACAAATCCAGTTGAATTCTTTTCAAATTTTCCCATTAGGTGAATGTTACAGAGTTTTAAACAGGCTCTCAAATAAACATCCCTGCTAATGCTTCTCTGACCAAGCTCCCTTCGAGCCTGGTGTTTTGCTTTTCTCTTGGTTTTGGGTTTGGTCCTTTCCTTGCTGAGACTTATACCCACCAGCAGAGCTCTTGAAAACTCTTCCTCCAATTCTTGGGTGCCCTAATAATGTTTGTGCTGGTTTGAAGCTGTTATATACCCCAGAAAAGCCATGTTCATTTAATCCAATCTTGTGGGTGCAGACCTATTATTACGTAGAAGCTTTTGATTAGGCGGCTTCCATGGAGCGATGACCTTGCCCATTCAATGTGGGTCTTAATCTTTTCCAGGAGCCCTTTATGAAAGGGAACTCAGAGCCAACACAGAGAGTAGAGAGATGAAACCAGGTGACAGGCATTTGGAGATGCAGAGGGAAATGCCCCAGGAGACCCCAGAAGCTGAGGGAACTGTGTGAAAACAGAAGTCAGGAAAGAAGGACAGTAGATGTCGCCATGTGCCTTCCCATGTGACAGAGGAATCCCAGACGCCATCCGCCTTCCTTTTTTTTTGGATACAGGGGTCGGGAATCAAACCCCTTGCTTGCATGGCAGGCAAGCACTGATTGGCCTTTCTTGAGTGAAGGTATCCTCTTGTTGAGGCCTTAATTTGGACATTTTTATGGCCTTAGGTTTGTAATTTGTAACAATAGATCCCCTTTTGTTCTAGTTTGCTAGCTGCTGGAATACAACACACCAGAGATGGATTGGCTTTCAATAAAAGGGGATTTATTTAGTTGACATATAGTTCTTCAGAGGAAAGGCAGCTAATTTTCCACTGAGGTTCTTTCTTACGTGGGAAGGCACAGGGTGACCTCTGCTGGCCTTCTCTCCAGGCCTCTGGGTTCCAACAACTTTCCCCAGGGTGATTTCTTTCTGCATCTCCAAAGGCCTGGGCTGAGCTGCGAGTGCTGAGATGAGGTATGCTGAGCTGCTTGGACTGTGCTACGTTGAGCTCTCTCATTTAAGCACCAGCCAATTAAATCAATAGTCATTCATTGCAGCAGGCATGCCTCCTAGCCGACTGCATATGTAATCAACCACAGATGAGGTTCATGTACCATTGGCTCACGTCCACAGCAATAGAACTAGGTGTCTTCCCCTAGCCAAGTTGACACCTGAATCTAACTACCACACCTTTATAAAAGCCAATCTACATCTGGTATATTGCATTCCAGCAGCTTAAAAGCTTACTGAAACAATGTTCAATTTACTTTTTCTAGAAAGCTCAATCTTCAATCTCTAGCTAATGAGGTCATGGGAGATGGGACCAATGCTGGGCTAAAATATCTTACAAGCAACAAAATGGGAATGGGATGGTGATCATTTCCCCATCAGGGACTTCTGGTGTGCTCTGGTCTCCTGCGGGTACCCTGTTGCTAATCGACGATGGTGCTCTTTCCTATCAGTCTGAATGAGGCCTCAGAATCCTTCTCAACGCAGTGTTCCAGGTCCTTAGTGTATCACTGGCTGGGGCAGGGGTGAGGTCTGGAACGGAGCACATAGCGTCCTCCTTACTGGACCCTGGCTTCCTCATCTGTGCAAAGGGTAGAACCCGATGCTCACTGGTCCCCATTTGTTCTCTCCCCTATTTGGTCTGGGGCATCCCTCTGCCTGTCTGTCCCCAACCCTCCCACAGCTCGATCACAGTCTAACTTTAGGGCTGAGGGAAATTGGCGTGAGAGCCCTTGGCAGCTCTGATGAGTAGTAGGCCACGTGGGCAACATGGGTGTTAGTGTCCCTAGCCCTTCCCACTGCCCTGGCTCCTGCAGGAGTGACCCGGCTGGCTCAACTTGACCCACCCTCCTTCCAGTTCACCTCCTGTCCTGCAGGCTGATTTCCGTAAAGCTCAATTGGGCCTCCAGAGATGAAGGACCCACCTCCACCATCTTCTTTCTTGACCAGGAGAGTCTCCCCTGCCAGTGTTCTCTCCTTTAGCTTTGTTTTTTCTACATTAGGATTGATCTTTCTAGGTCAGGGGTTCTCAGCTGGTGGTGACTTTGCCCCCCCGGGGGCATTTGGCAATGGGGATCCTACTGGCATCTGGGGGTACAGGCCAGAGGAGTTGCTGCTAAGCATCCTACAATGCACTGTGTCCCACCCCGCCACAAAGTATTAGCAGGGCCAAACGCCCACATGCTGCACTGGAGAACCGTGTTCTAGATGGAATGGCGTCTGGAGCTGGCAGAGACAGGCAGCTGTCCACCTAAATTCTGCACCCCCCCTTCAACTGGGGGTGACCCCACCCCCAGTCAGGGACTGTGCTTCCCAATCCCCTTGCACCCGGGTTGTGTGTGTGTGTGTGGGGGGGTCAGAGTGACTGAGCTAGTGGAAGGTGAGAAGAGGGGATATGCACACTGCACCTCCTGCAGGAGCCTTCATACTCCTTCTCGCTCATCCTGTCTGCCAGAACAGAGCCACCTGGAACGCCCCTGTTGGCGATGGCAGAGCTTCCAGCCTTCAGGGCCCCCAAATGGTTGTGCAGAGGTGACTACCCTTCCCATCCCTTGTCTGTCTCAAGACTTAAATAAGCAATAAATGGACTCCTACGGGCTAAGTCACCAACCCCTAGGGATCTATATGTTACTGCAGCTTGCATGGCCTTAGCTGGTACACAGACTTGAATCCATAGGGCCTGGGTTCAAGTTGCAAATGTGGAGTTGCACGGGAGGCAGAAAGGTCAGGAAGTGCTACTGGCCTCTGGACTTCACTCCCCTCTGATCTCAGCAGGGTGTTGGGATTTTTGGGGAAGGTCCTCTGCATGACAAGCATCCCTATGACAGATGGTCATGGAACAACCCCAGAACTCACTTTCGGAGGGCCCACAATAGGTTCAGATGCTCTGGGGCTCTTCTGGCCTGCTCCATCTCAGATACTGCTACATTGAAAAAAGCTAGTGGAAGAATTCTGGGGTGGAGGGAGTGGGCACAGGGCTCAACTCTCGAGGAAGGGGCTGGGTTATACTTTTCAGCAACCCTTGCTCCTGATTCCAACTTTCTAGGTCTTTGTCACTCCTCAGATTGGCCCAACTTCCACCCAATGCTCCTACTAAAACAGCTCCTTTCCCTTGGCTCCATGGGGGACCCCATTGATAATTTAATTAAGAATAAAATAAATGATTCTAGAATCTGCCTGAAGCTGTCAGCATGCACCTTGGATAAGAATCTTGTATCCCTTTCAACAATGAGCACCAGGGGATGGGGTGAGGTGTTGCTAAATCACCGTTTACATCCCAGAGAGAGCGAATATCCCTTTGTAGATAGCACATATCTGCAGCATCCTCTGCAGAGAGCACTCACTAGATATTTATCTCTGGCACATAAAAACCAGATAATTTGATCCCAGGGACCCTCTCCTCTCAGTTATGAATATTAATCAGTTGTAATTGTTAATAAAACCACCACAACAGCCCACGATGTATTGGGTAGGAGTGTTGGTGGAGGTAGATGGGTGGGTGTGCCCAAAAGGTGTATGTGTGTGTGCCGGGATTATTCCATCCTGGTGCCAAAGGAATGAAAAGGGAATAAAAAGAGGGGCCAGGAAGGAGGAGAGTTGTTAGAAAAAAGACAATGGGGGAGAAGTTGGGAAATTAGTTTCATGTAGAAGATGAGAGCCAATGTGCCCCTCTCCTGCAGCTTTGGCAGAATCCTAATTGGTCATGGTGCTCTTTGCCACCAAGTCTGAGGAAACCTCAGAATCCTTCTTAACACAGTATTCCAGGCAGCTATGACCAATTAATTGACTTGTAGGATGCCATCCTTGATGCACCTTGGGTATGTGAGATAACCTCAGAATGCAGAGTTAGGAAGGGGCCGGGATTCATCAGCCTGATTCAGCACCTATGTGACAGAGCAGTCCCCTTCTAGGATAGAACCGCCATAGCCATGCTAACAATTAACCATGCCCCGCTGCCTTTACTGAACCTGTCAGGCTGAAGGGGCAGGCTCTGACTCACGGCAGGGCTCCCTTGAAAACCTGGGGTTCAAACTCAATTCTTTACCCTGCTTGTATCCATACCCTTTGCCATGTGACTTGGCAGTTTTTCTTATTCAAGAGGCAGAGTCTTGAATCTGAGTTATGCCATTTTCCTCGATTTGGCCAATGACATGTGAGTGGAGGCTTGAAAAATGCATGCTTTTGCTTCCTCTCCTGATCTTTGGCAATTGCCAAGAGAACATGCTGGGACTAGATCATTGGAGACGATGTCAGCCAACCCCAGACAAGGGAGAGAGCCCAGCCATGATCAGAAGATGTCCAGCCAAAATCATCGACTTGTAGATTCATGGGAAAATTACATGCTGCTTCTTTTAAGTCTTTGGGATGGTCTGTCCTGGTACCCTTAACTTGGCTGCACAGTAGAATCACCTGGAGAACTTTTAAAAATCCCAATGCCAAATTAAACCCCATTTTAATGAAATCGGAATGTCTTGAGGGTGGGACCCAAGGATCGATATATTTTTAAATCTACCCCAGTGATTTCAGCAGGTAGCCACATGGAGAAGCACGGTAGAGGATAAATTCTCCTGGCACAAGTGCCATCACTTGAATTGCCCTCGTTTCCATGTCTTTGTGCTCATTCTCACTTCTTTTTACATTAGACAGAATTAAGGGCCCTGAGCTGGAAAGCCTGGAACCAGCTTCACCACTTGGCAGCCCTGTGAGATTCCGCACATCGGTTAAACCTGCAGGAGCCTCACGTTGCCATCTGTGAAATGGGGCTAGAAGGGGCCATCTCTTAAGGGTGCCATGAGGATCATTCACTTGACAAATATTTGGAGGACAGGTTGTCTGGGGACAGAAATGAGAAAAGTAGGAGGGTCTCCTCACCCGTGGGGCTCACCTGTCTGGAGGAAATGACTAGTGCTGCCGTTATTGCCAGGACATTACCTCTGTGTTGTTGTGAGTATGTGTCTCTGACGTTCCCTAAGGACAAGGACTGCCTACCTAGTCCTCCACCCCCTGCAGAGCCCACGGCTGGGCTCCACCCCAGGCTGTCGGGTGCACCTGGCGGGTGGTCTCTGTGCACGGGGAGGAAGCGGGTAGGTGAGAGCTGGAGTCCCAAAGAGGAAGGCTGGGGCAGCAGGGGCGCCTGCGGGTGGGCTGGGGGCCACGCGGGAGGAGACGCTGTGCTGCGAAGTGCCGGGAGCTGCTGGGAGCTGCTAGGTGTTGGCTCCATGGCTCCTGCCTGCATGCCGAACTGTCCCACCAATGCTGGGGGACCCACAGAGGGTGCTTGTCAGCCTGAAAGGGCCCTGTGATTCTCTCACCCCAGGGGCCCTCCTCTCCGTCACAGCCAAAACATACCCGGCCTGCGCAACCCAGCGCCACGCGGCCACACCCACACAACGGGAACACCCAGGGGTCCCGGCCGGCTGGGGAGGCGCCCGCGCCTTCTGCCGCCCGTCCACCCTCCACCCCGTCCCGCCCGCACTGCGTGCCCGGGTCCTGGCTGGTAACCATGGCGACAGTGCCACTGCTGGTGGCTGTGTGGTCTTTTAAGTGCTCTGGCAGGCAGGCTTGTTCTCCAGCTCAGCGTGGAGGCGACGCCCCGGGATTCCCTAGAAAGGGACCGAGCTCCAAGTCCTCACTCCCACATTCCAAAAAGCCCTGGTAAACCGAACTTCTCCATCACCCTGCGAGGTCCCCGACCTGGCTGCGCCCAGAAAAGCCGAAGGAGGCCACCGCAGAAAGGGCTTTCTTGGACCAATAGCGCTTTTTCTGACCGGAGCTCCTTCCAAGGGCCGGTCGGCCCCGCCCCTCGCCCCGCCCCTCGCCCCGCCCCCGCCCCTTCCCCGGCTCCCCGCCCCGGGACAGGGCACTCACATGCGGCTGCTCGGCGGGATCTTGCGGCCCTCCCGGAACCAGGTCACCTGCGGCTGGGGGAAGCTGGCGATGCGTGGGGCGCGGATGACGGCTGCTTCCCCGTGGGAGACGCTCTGGTGCTTCTCGCCCTCCTCAAAGCTGCCCATGTCTGCAGGACGGGAGAGTGAGCGGGGCTCAGGGCCGAGGCCAGTCCCAGGAGGTCCGGCTCCGGGTCTGGGAGTGGCGGCGACGGAAGGACAGTTCACTGGGCAGCGAGGGCAGCTGCGGGAAGGCATTTGGTGTTGGGCACAGCACCCCATCTCTACCGCCATCACTGTCAGGTGCCCGGAGCTGGGCTCACCATGCTCGGTGGACCCACAGCGCCCCATCACCCCATCTCTAACCCCACCAGTCTGAGGTGCTCTGCTTTCCACATTTGCATTCCATGTCCATTATCTCCACCAGCTCATCCAACAACCATGAGAGGTTGGTCATTATCTCACACATTTTACAACCAGAATATAAAGCTCAGATAGGCTCAGAGAGGTTGATTAACATGTCCAAGGTCACAGGCTAGGAAGATAGAGGACTGGGATTTGAACTCAGGCCTCAGAGCCTGGGGTCAAGCCAAGCCCATCCCCCTTCCCTACTCTATAGCACTGCTTTCCGTGCAGCAGGAGTTTAGGAATGAGAGGAAGGCCAGGTCTTAGCACTGAATTTCCGTGGCCTTGGGAGGAGGGAAGGGCAATGGCGATGGAGGGGGCAGGGTCAGGACACTTAGGATTGAATGCGGCTCATGAATGAGTGCCCAGATGATTTCCTTTCCCTCCTTTGCCTGGGGTGGGGGGTGTATGAGGTTGTGCGCTCCTGTGAGCATAAACACCACACTGCTCTTTTTAAAACATGCCTACCCAGTTGGCAGATGAGGAGGGCAAACATTTATCCCAGCTCTGATGTTCTGTCAGCTGGGAAGGAAGCAGAGAGCAGAGGAGGCACAGGTGGGAAGGTTTCCTGACTCCCTGCCTGCCTGCCAGGACCCAGCAGTGTCTCATGGCAACAGCAGTGGCTTGGGGACGGGGTGGGAAAGGGGTGTTTGTGCTTCCCAGCACAACCTTTTTTTTTTTATTTTTATCTTTTTTATTATATAGTATAACATATATACAAAGCAAAGAAATAAAAAAGCAACAGTTTTTAAAGCACTCTTTAACAAGTAGCTACAGGACAGATCCCAGAGTTTGTTATGGGCTACCATACGATCCCCTCAGACTTTTCCTTCAGCTGCTCTAGAATATAGGAGGCTAGAAAGCTTATTATTTTTTTAATCACTGCAGTTGACTTTTTTCTTTCTTTTCTTTGTGAAAAATAACATATACAAAAAAGCAAAAAATTTCAAAGCACAGTGCCACAATTCATTGTAGAACATATTTCAGAGTTTGACATGGGTTACAATTCCATAATTTTAGGTTCTTACTTTTAGCTGCTCTAAGATATTGGAGACTAAAAGAGATATCAATTTAATGATTTGGCAATCATATTCATTTGTTAAATCCTATCTTCTCTGTATAACTCCGCCATCACCTTTGATCTTTCTTTCCCTCTCTTTGTTTGGTGTTTGGGCTATGGCCATTCTACTTTTTCATGTTGGAAGGGGCTGTCACTAACATGGGTAGGGAGATGGAGCTAGTTGATGTTCTGGAGAGGCTGGGCTAGGTTTCAGGACTTATCTGGTCCAGGGACCCATCTCGAGGTTGTAGGTTCCTGGAAAGTTACCCTTGTGCATGGAACCCTTGTGGAATCTTATATATCGCTCTAGGTGTTCTTTAGGATTAGCTGGCATGGTCCTGGTTGGGGGTTGGCAGGTTATGACAGGTAGCAAGGTCTCCCTGAAGCTTGAGTAGGAGCAACCTCCAGAGTAGCCTCTCGACCCTAATTGAACTCGCTCTGCCCCTGAGCTTGCTAGTGGTACTCTTGAAAATCAATGCACATCTTTGCTACTCATAGGACAGTCCGGGGTCAGCAGCCTGGGAACCACTGTGGGCGGCTGTTGGAAATGCAGATTCTCAGGCCCTACCCCAGACCAGCTGAATCATAACTGCATTTTCACAAGACCCTGGTGAATTGTATTCATATTCTGGTGTGAAAAGCACGGTTTGCCCTCAAGTTTGGCTGTGAGTTAGAATCACCTGCAGGATTAAAAACTGCTGATGCCTGGGTCTAACCCCAAAGCTTCCGATTTCATGGGTATGGGTGTTGGGATGGCCATCAGAATTCCTATGTGCAGTAAGATTTCAGACCACTGAGTTTGATACCTTTATTTCCTCCCGCCTCCCTAACCAGGGGGCCACATCCCAAGTCTGCTGGTCTCCTACGGCTCTGACTCTTATTTCCCAGCTCCTCTACTACCATTGCGTCTTCCTCTCCTGTTGGGTCACTAACCGTTCTGACCAAGAGCTCTCTGTGGATGACCTTCCCGTCTCATCTAGCTCTTCCTAGCACTCTAGGACCCAGTGGGCATTTCTGCCATGCCCTCGTCTCCAGGCCCTCCTTCTTGCCGTCTGATTTCTAACAGCTTCCCCACCCCCACCCTGCCCCAGTCACCAAGGTCAAACCCTTGGAGTCTTCTGTGCCCCCGCAAAGCCTTTTGGCTCTTCCTCTGGAATAGCGCCCTCATGTTCCAAGTCCCCTCTGTCCCCTCGGGCCCAACCAACCAGCTAGTCCTATTGCCCAGGCTACGCTGTCCCCTGCAAGGTCACCTAAATCCCTCTTGGGAGCCCCTACCGTCCCCGTCACACACTGCTCCTGATGAATTTTTCTGATCACATCAGTGTCTTGCTCAGGATCTTCAGTATCTCCCCATTGTCCCCGGAAAGTCTGATTTCCCTGGCTGATTCAGTGCCCCTCCTGAATCCCCAGCTGACCTCACCACCCGAATTCCCACACCACATCATGTGCCACCTCCTGCCACCTTGAATTATAACACCCTACTTCCCACCTCAGGCCTCTGTGCCAGATCTCTGCCTGGAATTCCACTGGAACAAGCCACTATTAACCAGCACCCACAATTCAACAGCGTCCCGGAGAGATCTGGTCAATGAAATGTCAAAAAATAAAATCTTCTGTTGGCATCCTTGTCCTAAACTTGGTAGGCAGTGAAGTTAGTGGCTTAGAGTCAGCCAGCGTGAGTTCCAATCCTAGTCCTCCTGCTCATGAGCTATCACCTGGGGCAAACCTCTCGAGAATAGTACCTTCCTCATAAGGCAGTCATGAGGATTATGTGAGATAAGTGTGTGTCTGTCAGGCTGTACCTTTCCAAAGAGGCTGCGTCAATATTGGTCTCCCACCCTGCAGGCAGGCTCTTCTTACAGTAAGATTGACATGCCCTGCACTGTGTCCCTCCTCTTGCATCTGGGGTGGGGGAAGCTCGTTCCCCTCCACCAGTAGAACTTGATGGAAATGATCCCATATGGTTTTTGAGACTGGGTCATCAAAGGCTACAGCTTCCACCTGGCTCTCTCTCCTGGGTGCTCATCCTTGAACCCAGGCACTGTACCGGGAAGGACCCCGTGAAACCCACCCGCACCCCCGAATGGCCCATCTGGAGAGGCACTGAGGTCCCTGGGCAACAGCCGACAGCGTCCTCGGGTGACCCCAGTGCCCGTCCTTCCAGCCTCCAGCTGTGGCTCGAGTCCTCAAGGAGCAGAGACCAACTGTTGCCACAGCGCCGTGTCCATATTCCACCAGACTCACGGACTTGGCAAGCATAATTAATGACTGTTTTACACCATTAAGTTTTGGGGAAATTTGTTATGCAGCCACAGAGCCTGGGAGAGTACATAAAAGTGCTAAAAAAATTGTACTATTAATATATAGGAGTCCTTTACATTTTTCACAGTTTGGATGAAAACATCTGCTCCTTAGCAAAGATTATCCTAAGCCATCCAAGTAAAATTAAAGCACTTGTTGGGTGCCTCCCCTCTGCCAAGTTTCTTTCTAGGTAGACTTCACAGGCATTATCTCACTTAATCCCTGCAATAACACAAGAATGGATGACGAAGTTAATTTTAATAAATACATGCTTATGGGTTGTTTACTAATTTCTATTACCTGGCCCTGTCTATAAAATTACATCAATAAATCACCTTGACTTCAGTTCCCAGAATAATTTTATCTTCTTAAACAACTTTTCACAGGACTCAGAAGATATATTTGAACAATTTAAAGCAATTTCCTTCTTAATAGTATTTCTCCTTCCTCTAGTTTTTTTTTATTAATTAAAGAAAAAAAAGAAATTAACACAACATTTAGAAATCATTCCATTCTACATATGCAATCAGTAATTCTTAACATCATCACATAGATGCATGATCATCATCTCTTAGTACATTTGCATCGATTTAGGAAAAGAACTAGCAAAACAACAGAAAAAGATATAGAATGTTAATATAGAGAAAAAAATAAAAATAATAATAATAAAAAAGGCACAAACAAACAAACAAACAAACAGACAACAACAACAAAAACTATAGCTCAGATGCAGCTTCATTCAGTGTTTTAACATAATTACATTACAATTAGGTATTATTGTGCTGTCCATTTTTGAGTTTTTGTATCTAGTCCTGTTGTACAGTCTGTATCCCTTCACTTCCTCTAGTTTTATTAGCTCCATTTTCTTGGTGAAGAAATTAAGGCTCATGAGAAGAGTGACTTATCCCATGTTAAGCAGTAAGGACTGGGCTGGGTCTGAGTTCAAATCCAGCCCTGCTTCACATTTCCATTAGATTGTAAGCTCCCAGAGGCAGGATTCCACTTACATTCATGAGCAAATCTCTACATGACTCCTGGCCTCATAGTCTGCACACAGTAGGCTCCCTCTAAATCCACCCAGTGTCCATCAGCTTTTTACTGAGGCCCTACTATGGGCCAGGAAAGCCCTGTAGTAGCACTGAAGAACGACGTGGCCCTGCCCCACGTGGCGCACACAGCCTGCTCATGGAGATGGGAATAAGCAAACCAATCACAAGCAAACATTCCATGACTTACTGTGACAACTGCTAGGAAGGAAGGATCGGGGTTCTATGAGAGGCAGAAGAAGGGGATATAGTTTAGAATGGGAGATGCAGTGAGCCTTCCTTGACCGATTTTTAGCTAGGTGTGTGCATATGGGGTGAGGTGGGAGAGGGCATCGGGTCCAGAGGGAAGCGTGTGAAAACCAGAAGATGGCAGAGAGGGGCTAGTTACAGAAAATAAAAGGCCAGTAGGGCAGGGGCATAAATTTGTTCAGTGGATGGAAGGATGGATGGATGGATAGATGAAGGAAAGGCACAGCTGGCCTTGGTGCAAGTTTTGCAGCTGATCCTCTTTCACCTTTCCTTGCACAATCTCCCATCTATCTCGTGGCCCTCAGGCCCCCAGTGCCCTCCTGGGCTCTGCCCTCCACTTTGTCCAGTGGACTTCCTGGCTCTGCTTATGGATCCCCTTCCCTCTATTTGCTGGGATCTGGGGTGCAGTCCTGTGTGCACTGAACTGCAGTAGGAAGAGGTTCCCAAGGGGAGTCCATTCTGCCAGCCGATGCCGGAGAGCAGGCTAAGGAAAGGGGGACACCACCGTGGCAGTGGCTGGGGCCCCAAGATGCCTAGAAAGCTTGCTGCCACTCCAATAGAAACAGGTAAGTACAATGCACTTACTCCCCGAGGCATATGCTTAACGCTGCATTGTGCCCTGAAGTGCCAAACTTTCCCCCAAACTCCCCCACAGCAAAGCCACAGGGGCCTACAAATTACTCTCGAGATGTCTTTGTTATATCTCAAAAGGAAGTACACTTCAGAATATCTTTATTGGTTTTGGTTATTTTTAAAGTATTTCATCATGAACTATGTCATGTATACAAAGGAGCGAACATAATTCTATGTATAGTTTAAAGGAGAAGAATAAAATGAACACTCAGGTACGCACGGCTCAGCTTAAGTACTAGAACATTGACAAAATCTTGCCGCCCACCCCCGCCAGGGCCGCTCCCATCCCATCCCTCCCTCTTCAGAGGTAACCTCTCCGGAATCGGTGGCAGTCTCACCACGAGAACAATTTATGGTTAATTTAGTCTGTTTCTGAGCCCTCACTAACTGAGATTATTCTGCATTTCATCTCCTGCTATCTGCTTTCACATGTAGCATTACAGCCATGCCGTTGCACTTGGTTTGGTCATTTTCACAGCTGCACGGAACTCCAACATGTCACAGAAGCACCGGCCGACCCGCTTGTTTGTTTTCTGTACTTCGCCGGCCTGCTGAGGGTGGGCTCCTGCGTGCCCTCTGGTACCCCTGGGTACGTGGAATTGGGAGGGCACTCACATTTCTGATAATGCCAAACTGCATGCAAAGCAGCTGTACCAATCTAAACTCCCACCAGCGACCATGTGAGTTCCCGCCACACTTGCTCTTATTAGACTCCTTGGTTTCTGCCAATCTGGTGGTACGGTGTGGCATTTCACTGACGCTGGATGTGTTGGTTTTATTATGAAAACAATGCGTCCCTCCAACAGCGTTGTAGCCTCCTCTGCCTCCAGCCATAGATGGCTTCACCTTGTTCTGATAACGGCCCACGCAGGCTGGCCCCACTCGGAGGGGCTGACCCCACTCGGAGGGGCTGACCCCACTCAGCTCACCAGGTGGTCCCGGCATCCGCCCCTTCCCACCCCCCACCTCACCTCTGTCCACCTCTGCCTCCTGCACTCTGCTTTGGCCAGCCGGGCCTCAGGCACCTGAGTCCACTTCAGGGCCTCTGTGCTTGCTGCTGCTGGGTCTGGAATGACCATCCCCCATCTGTCTGGGAGGATTTCATCCCCGCCCCTGGCATCCCTCGAACGTCCTACCAGTAGGCCCCTCTCCCTGCTCCCCCTCCTCTATCATGCACACCTGGCTTCACCTTTCCTTACAGCACTTTCTTTTTCTTCCCTGGCCTATTCCCGCCTGCTGTATCCCATGGTCACCGGTTAACTTTTGGTTCCCACCTCTTCCCTCGAGGGCAGGGGCGTGCGACTTCGTTGTGTCCCTGTTGCGTCCCTCCTGCCTAGAACAGTGCCCGGCCTCAAGTGTGCAGAAAGCAGTGTTTCATAAATGGACTAAATATTCAGGGATAATGCATGGTTATAAGGCACTAGTGCTACCCTAAGGACTCCACTTTCAACGCTCAGGCGGGCGCAGGGAGAGGCGTGACCAGAGACTGAACCCCGCGTCCCCTCCTGTGCGGTGGCTGTCGAGCCACCCGGTAGAAGAGGAGCCGACGAGACCCCCGGAGGGGCAGGGGCTATTTGCCCCATGTGGGCTTGGTGCTGCGGTTGGGGGGCTCCAAGTTTGAGTCAGCCAGGGTAGGGCTGCATGTCGGCGCTGGTGAGGGGCGCACGGCGGTGCCCCCAGGACTCGGACGTGGGAAACCCTGCTGGGAGCTCCCAGCCTCTGCAGCCCCTCATCCCACTTGCAGCATGTTGGAAATGTATGGTGACTTAATAAAAAAAAAAGAACAAGAGACTCTGGGTGGGACAGGAAGGGGGCTAGGGAGGGGGAGATGTTTTATTGACTTCCCCTTAATTGCTGTAATTAAAAACCTGTAAAGAATCTTTATTTAACGACTTTGCCATTATCATTAGTTGTTAGCACAGCTGCCTTATTAATTTCTCATTAGAACTCAATTCACAGTGCCTTTTTTGGAAGGGGCCCTGGGGCGGGGCAGGGACCAAGGGTAGGCCTGGCTGGGAAAGGGTCCCGGAGGGCAGCAGCTGCCCAGGGTGCTTCTCAGAGCCACAGGACAAAGCCTTCCCACCCCGGGGCAGCCCAGCCAAGGAGGGAGAGGGAGGATTAGTGGGAAGCAGGTTGTACGCCCTCCTTGGACCTGTGTGCATATCTGCGTGTGTGTGTGTAAGCTACAGACAGACAGACAGACACTGCAGGAGGTTTGTAGGGAATAAGCCTGGGAGGACCCAGGGCTGGGACCTGGGGAAGGCTCCCAGGGTACAAGTTGTCAGCAGGGGCCCTGGCTCTCGGTACTGACTTAGGCCCGTCTCACCCCAGCCCCAGCCCTGGAGGGCAGTGGGAGGCGGCCTAGGAATGGACCCACTTAGGTGGTCAGGCAGGAAAAGAGTGTGGATGTTCACTTGGCCACCCTCCCTGGTGGGCAGGAAGCCGCTCCCCACCCCCAGAGGTGGCCCCCACCAGGTGCTGTCTGTGATGGTTTGTGGGCTTTGATACACTAATCCCCAGCACAGCCCAATGAGGTAGGCACTGATATTAGCATTCTTGTTTCACACACGAGGAAATGCAGGCCCAGAGAAGTTGAGTAATTTGCCCAGGGTCACACAGCTAGCAAGAGGTGGGTCAGAATTTGAACCCCGGTTCAAGGTCACGCCCTACTGATGTAATTACAAGGATGCAGAAGGGTGGAAATGCCGGCCGTGGGACTTTGGGCATGTCTGCTGACCACTCCAAGCCTCAGTTTCCCCATGGAGAACACCTGTCTTCCTACTTCTCAGAGCCGTTTCTGAGAACCCACAAAGGAGGGACAGCTACACAATCACACTTGATGATAGATTGTTCCGGAAGCTCCACTGCGCTCTCTGGCACCTGGGATGTGGGCATTCGTCTGGACCTGCATCTCTGGAATGTCTGAAGAGTGTCCTGCCTTTCCAGGGAGGAGGAGGCCATGCTGCCTCCTTCACCTGAACCCCCTCCCATGTCCCACGTGCCCAGCAAGGTGTGTGTCCCTTCCTCATTCCACCTTGATTGTGAGCACTGGGGGAGGCTGTCAGCAACCCTCATTTGCTCGTGAGGGCTGGGGCGGCTGGGGGC
Source organism: Tamandua tetradactyla (assembly GCF_023851605.1). Taxonomy (NCBI): domain Eukaryota; kingdom Metazoa; phylum Chordata; class Mammalia; order Pilosa; family Myrmecophagidae; genus Tamandua; species Tamandua tetradactyla. Next base: position 13,903,889 of record NC_135332.1, read on the forward strand.
TTGTTGGGGTGATGGCCCGTCTCCTCCAGGCTGGGCTCCATGAGTCTTGACCCTTGTTTTATAGATGAGGAGACTGAGGCCCAAGCAGGAGACTGCACTTGCCCAGAGTCCTAAGCTCATCAGCGTTCAGGTGGCAGCTCACGTCCACATTCTCTGGCATGGCTGTTCTCGCACAGCGTCATGACTGGCACAAGAAGGGACCTGGAGCTTTTTGGCAGCGTTTTCCTCTCGCGCTCCCCACTAACAGCAAATGAAAGGACTCTCTCAGTCTGTTGGACCCGCTGGTGAGAACAGGCCTCATCCCTGGAGGCAGATGGGCAGGTGATTGCAGCGCTGTTTGGAAATGGACTATTACAGTACTGGGGGGCCCCTCGCATTCTGTTGAGCCCCACTCCAGCAGGTAGTGAGCATCGTTCTCCCAACCACTTTGAAATTTCTCTTTTTGTCCTCCTGGGGCAGTGTGGTGAGGAAACCTTGCAGGGCTAGGCAGTCCTGGGTTCAAATCCTGGCTCCAAGACTTCCTAATTGTGTGACTTGAGCAGGTGATATAACCTTGCTGAGCCTCAGTTTCTGCATCTGTAAAGTGGGGTGCACCGCAGCAATGAGAGCTGCTATGGGTGAGAATGGTTTCACCTTCCTCGCACCCAGAATCCCTAGAAGGGTGGAGGATGTGATTGGAGAGTGAATTCTTTGGCTTCTACAACCAGAGAGGCCCCTGGGATGAGGCAGTTTGTTGAGCAAGGGAAGGGGCAGGGGTCTCGGCTTCCAGGCCCAGGGGTGTGTGTCCCTTCCTACCCCACCTTGATTGTCAGCACTGGGGGAGGCCGTCAGAAACCCTCATTTGCTCGTGAGGATGGCCAGGCAGGGGTTCCCACGACCTGGCATTAGGGATCCAAAGGCTGCAGATAGGGGCTTTGCTTTATGACATCATGGAAGCCACAGCTCCAGGGTCTGCAATGCCCCCTGCCTTGTAGCATCAGAGCTGGTCTCGGTGCTGGCTGGAGGGAGCAGCTGCTGGTGGTCAGTAAAGGGTTAACCGGGGATTCTCCACTCCCTCCCCCTGCAGCCCCTTCGAGGTTTCCTTGTTCTTTGCCCAGGGACCTGTAACCATATTTGCATAGCTTTGCAAGGGCATCACAGTATGACATGGTGGGGACATGTGACAAATGTGGTTACAGCCGTGTCTAGGAGGCTCCTGAAACCCAGGGTGCCATGTGCAGGCTTTGAGAGGGTGGAGGAGCAGAATGGGGGTCCCACAGGGGAAGGTGGTGGGGGGCAGGGGAGTGGGTTGGCAGGACGCCCGGGGAGGGTACCCTCTGCAATTGGCCTGGACAGCATTTGCCCGAGGCCAGGGCACTCAGGCCTGCCTCTCTCCCGCTTCAGATGGTGACGTGTGGGGCTGATCACAGCAGCTGGGTGCTGGCATTGGCTGGCACTTCAGTGTACTGCAACTATTGAATCTTCCAGGCAAGCTTAGGAGGTGGGTATTAGACATTTTAGAGATGAAGAACCTGAGTGGGAGGGAGGGAGGCTCAGAGAGGTTCAGTCATTTCCTTAGAATCACACAGCCTTCATGGGCAGAGGCAGGATGTGTTTGACTCCAGGGCCACTTCCTTCATGAAGCTGTACTGCCTTTAGAGATGACAGGCACCCCAGAGCCTGCCACCATGGTAAGGCAAATCTGAACCCTTTCACCTACACCCATGGGTTCAGCAACTGTGGAATCCCTGGAGCTCCCTAAGAGTTTGGGCCAGGCTCCTGCATGCCTCAACCACCTGAGGCCATTCCTGCATCCCAGCATCACTGGAGTGGCCCAGGACCAGGGAATCAGTGGGGTGTCAGAGGCAGGGGCTCAAGGTAATTCCACGCTGGGGTTCTGCACCGTGGCAGAAGGTTAGGGCATTGGGGCAGGTGAGTGCCTTGTGCCCTGCTTCTTACTCTGTTCTTAGGCCAAGAGCTCCCACAAGGCAGGGCCCAGGTCAGTCTAAGTCCTTGTCTGTGGCATCCAGGGAATGCCTGGTGCTTCTGGGTCCTTACCAGGGGCCTTGTGCCCACTTGGCTCACTTGCCCTGTGGCCTGAGCCTGTTCACACCTACCACTTCTGCTTGGGGGCAGGAGTTGCCCTGCAGGTCTTGGGCAGGGCCCATATGCAGTCTGGCCTGGTCTCAAGGGAGCATCCCAAAGTTGTTGCATGAGGGATGACACCTGAAGCTCAGAGCCTGGAAAGGAGAGGCTGGAGCTAGCAATTCCCTTGTCAGCTGACAAGGACTGACATGGACTGACAAGGACATGTGTGTATGCGTGCATGTGCTTGTACGTGTGTGTGAATGTGAGATGGTGTGTGTGCGGGGCAGGTCTGGGCCACTGCTCCCTAACACAGCCACCCAGACACTGACCTCCCTTCTTTCTCTTCGTGACCACAAGGGCCAGCTCAGGGGAGACTGTGCCACCTCCAATCAGGGGCTTTCAATTCCAGAAAGTTCCTAGTGTCTCCTATGAACGAAGGCCTCCCAATAGAGGTCCCTGGACTGAGCGCGGCATTTACACCTGTGCATATTCACACACCACAATTCACTGTCTCCTGCACACGGGAGAACAAAGAGGCAGGACGACCCAGTCAAGCACTGGTACACTCATGTATATGCACACGCTCACACACACACACACTTGCACACCCTCCCAGGTACACATGTGCACATATGTGTTCTCTCCCATGCACAGATGAACAGAGAGGCCGGCTGACCCAGGACACACATTCGTACACAGGGACCCAGGCACACGCACATTTGTCCACACGTGTGCACACACGTGTACAGGTCTCTCAGGGGCTGACCCACGGTTCTCTGCTGCTCTGCTGGACTCTTGTTCTGGCTAAATGAAGCTCTGTGGGACTCCTCCGGCCAAGGCTGACAACTGCCTGAAATCCATCATTTTAATTCAGGGCTTTTCCGCCCTTTGGAGTAGGTTGAGTTGCTTTAGTGCTGATTTATGGGGACAATCCGTCCTCCGCTTTTGATTGGGGTTGTTTCCCATAATTATTATAAACACTCTTTGCTTCACTTGAGATTTCCTTTTAGATTTTTCTTCCTCACTTCTCTCCAAGTACCAGTTCCCTCATGTGAAAAGCAGAGGCACGTGGCTGTAGGCCCTGGGGGAGACGATCTTCATTTTGTAAAAGAATTCCCAGTCTCACTGAGGCTCCTGTGTCCCACCATGCAGTCTTGGACCCCACCCACCCAAGTAAAAAAAAAAAATCCTAGAATGAAAGTCTGTCATGAGCCATATTTCTGGTGCCCAGCAGATATTTTAGGATGGGGTAGATAAGGCTGGGGAGGGGATATCAGGGTTGTGGGAGAAGGGTGTTGATTGGGGATCTGGGACCCTGGTCCCTAAGACACGCCGGGGTCTTCTGAAGCTGCCCTCCCCCCCCTCCATCTAAGGAAGCCCTTAGGGGGTTGGTGGTGTTGGGGAGAAGGCTGTTCCCCCCAAGAGCTCGGTGAGGGCTCACATTTCCCCTGCCCCACCCTCTCCTCCTGGGAACCTCAACTTGCCAGTCCCTCCCCTCACCTTAGAGAGCCACGTTGAGGCATCTCCCTAGGCCCCGTGCACCCCCAGATCATAGAGACCCTATTACTGCTCCAGGGTTGAGTGGAAATGTTGAGATCATAGGATGTCTGCCCAGAAGCTGGAGGGCTTCAGCTTGGCCATAATGAAGCCCTCCCAAGGCTGATGACCCAGGGGAGGTCAGCAGAGCGGTGACGAGGCCCCCTTAGAGGAAAGGGCGCGCTCAACTCAGAGCCAGATGTGCGTGCCCCCGTCAGCTGCGGGACCTTGGAGCACTACCCCCACCTCCCCAGGCCTTAGTTCTATCAGCTGTGAAAAGAGGGGGCTGCCCCGGAGAAGCGCGAAGGTCCATCGTCCACACCCCACGCAAACGGAAGGCCGCGGCTAGTTCCGCCCAGGGCGCAGCTGGTGGAGGAGAGGCTGCCGATCCTCCCCTCGCCGCCCGCTCTGCCCCGAGCCCCCGCGGTACTCACAGGCCACCTGGACCTTGGTTTGCCGCTGCAGCAGCGCCCCCATCCGGTTCCGCACGATGCAGCGGTAGAAGCCAGCGTGGGTGCGGTCCAGGCTGCTGATCATGTACCTGGGGGCAGATGAGACAGCCAATGAGCAGGCCACACCGCCAGGGGTGCAGGAGGTCAGCCGAGGTCAGATGGCACCATGCCACCCTCTTCTGGAAGGAAGAGCACCAGGGAACTCTCGACTCTCTGGCCGTGTCATGAGGTCACAGAAAGGTCCTTTTAAAATGGGGTGGTCCCTCCCAAGGGCAACGAGACCCTTTCCCAGCTGCCCAGGAAGGAACACGCACTTCCCCAAAGAGGCTGTAAAAGGAGGGTGCTTCATTGTCTTGGAGGCTGCTGCATGCCCCGCCTGTGGCTCACATGCGTGAGAAAGGAGGGGCATTAATTTTTTTGGCCAAGCACACAGGAGTGTGTTGTAAATATTAATTGAAATTGATGGAGGTGATGGCAGCAGGGAAATTGACATGTTTCCCAAATGCTTTGCATCATCCCATCCTTAACATTAGAGAGAGCTTCCCTGCAGCTCTGTGGAAGGAGGCGGAAGAACCGTCTAAGCAAGATGTGTTGGCTTTACCGAGGTGTGGACTTGGATGCGGGACTCAGAGGTGGCTCCGTGGGAGCCCACTTTGGGGACCTGGTCCAGTCCAAAAAAGCAGGAGAATCTGGTGCCAGGGGGGCACAGGGAAAAGGCACCTGGAGAGCATGGCTGTGGTGGGCTCACCTGGCTGAGAAACAGAGAGGAAGCCTGGTGAGTGAGGGGGCTTCCGGCAGCGTGACATGGATGAATGGGTCTCTGCAGTGTGGAGGGGGCTGGGGACCAGGGCTGGTTTTCCTGCAGCCGCCCTGTGAGCATCTTTCCCACCCCTGGACAATGGCCAGGCAGCGCGTTAAAAGGGACCAGGGCTTTGTGCCTGGAATAGCTCTTTCCCATCCTTGGGTGCCCAAGGGCTTGCATAGGCGGCTCGGTGGGCAAGCTCATCGTGCCCCTGCCCCCGGAGTACGCCAACCCTGGCATGGTGCACCCTTGTTCCTAGGAGTCGCCAGCTTTGTTTTACCTGCACCAGTCCTGGCTGGGGCCCCATCATTATTAACACCAGCAGCAGCAGCATCACCTTCCCCATCACGGTGATGGCAGCTGCCCCCTTCTCAGCACCTTCGGAGCGTCAGGTACTATATTAAGTAATTTTCATATGTCTCTTCACTTCACACAGAAGTTCCCAGACTATTGGATGTCATGGACCAGTACAACTTAAAACAAATGTCATTAAAACCAACCAACCAAAAAGCAAACAATCCAGCAACAAACACTTAAAAAAAAAAAGTATCAAGGAGAGAAAAACCAATAGAAATGTTCAGCATTTCATTTTAAAAGGATGCTTTTGAGATCACAGAAAAAACCCCTAACATCTCAGCATAAAGGTGATTTAATAAGTTACATTTAAATGCATGACAAATCCACACACCACCCTCAATTTCTCATGTTATGTGGAGAAGCGGAAACTTTGCCACATGTCAGCATTTGCAAGCCTTCCCTCCTTTTCTGCCCTAACCTCTGGGAGTAGGTACTTTTACTTTTACTGGCATCCCATTTTAGAGGTCCAGAAACACCTGGTCACTTGCCGTGAGGTGTCCCACAGTCAAAGGCAGAGCCTTTCTGACTCGGAGCCAGATGCTGGCCAGTCACACGAGACAAGGCCTTGTCTCCCACCCAGGCCCCACTAAGTGCTGCGTTTGCCTAGGCTTAGTAGTGTCACCCTGAGCCCGCTGGCTGCCCCGGCCTCTTATCTCTGCCACCAGCTGCAGCTCTTATCTGTCCCACGCGACTGTGCACAGAGCAAAGATAGGAGGGAGCTGGCAACCGAGGTCTGGCAAATCCCCCTTCCCCTCCTCTCCTTCCCTCCCCAGTGCTGTCACAGGCAGGTTTTCTCACCTCCTGCCCCATCCCTCCCCAACGGGAGTCAGCTTTGGGGAAAGTGGACCGCAAAAGCAAATGTGGAGACGGAAGGAGAGAGATGGGCTGGAAAGCCTCTCTACCCTTGGCAATGGAGTCGGGCATTAAAAAGCACCAGGGAAAATAAATATAAATGGCCAATAAACTCATGAGAAGATGCTCAACCTTGGTCACAAAGAAAGAAAGTCAAATCAAAACAAGACAAAATGCTCACATGGGAGACTGCCAAAGGTATTCACAGGTGGGGTCACGCCTGGCGCTGCCGAGAGTGAGCGGGAGGGAAAGCGGACTCTCAGGTCTGTTGGTGGAAATGTAAACTGGTCCAGGCTTTGAGGCAAAATCTATCCGAATTAAAACAGGCACGCCCTTTGACCCAGAGGTTGCACTCCTGAGAGCTGGACATTGAGACACACTCGCAAAACTGTGATGAAAAAAAGATGTACCAGGATATTCAATGTAGCGATGCTTGTAATAGCAGAAATAAAAAAAAAAAGGAAAGCAACCTGGAAGTCCATCAAAATGGAATGGGATCAGTAAACAATGCTGCAGGCACAGAATGAGTGAGAAACACCTGTGCGATGGAAACAGAGAGTCTCCGAGATCCACGGAGAGGAAGGAGGTTGAAGCTGGGCGGTGGGCAGGGATTTATGTGAGTAAAAACATGAGGTAGCGGGAGGCTAAACAATATCATAGCTGATTGTCAGCACCAGGGACGATGATGTATTCTTGTCAGTCGCTCTTCGTTGATACAAATTCTTATGCTTAGGATCATGCCAATTGATCCCCCTCAAATAATCTGAATTGTTGTCCCCCAAAAGAGTCATAAGAGTGACATGAAAGGTATGTTATCGTTTGGGTAAATTAAAATAGAACATATATGTTTACACACACACACACACACACACACACACACATACAGATACATACCTACATCCATGTATACTCACATATACATATAAACACAAATTGGTATACGCTTAGTATTTTTTTGAGCTATAAACTCAAGAACGTATCTCCCTTCCGGGAAAAGTATCGGGGATGGGGAGGGAGGGAAACTCTTACTTTTTAATTTTATGTTTTTCTATGCCATTAGAATTTTCTTTATCATAGGCATATATTGCTTTTATTCTAAAAAATAAAATAAAAGTGCACTTTGTGCATGTAATTTAAGTATACATTATAAAAAAGGCACCAGGGACTCGTTGGATCTGGATTTGTTTGCTGATGTCAGCGATGTGTGATGAAATTTAAACTTCAATAAAAGTAGGTTTCTGCAGAAGACTCCACGTCTATTTGCTTCAGCTGGGAAACCTCCAGGTCCCAAAGGGAACGTCAGCAGAGGAGGGGGTCCTGGGTGCCCCCTCTGCCCCTCCTCGCGGGTTGGTATAGCCCCTCTCTTGCTCCTCCTGCCTCCTCTCCTGGCTGTCTCCTTCTCCCTGCCTGCAAGACCTATTTCTAGTGTGCAAGCAACATTATTTAAAGGAACAGGTCCGCCCACTGCCTTTCCTACCAGGGAAAGCCGCCCTGCTCCACGCACATGGCAGCCCCCTCTCCCAGCCTCCCCAGCGACGCAGAGGCAGTTGGCCGGCCTCTTGGTTTGCGAACCCAGCGCTGTCAGCATCACTGAGGATGACAGTGAGGGCTCCTGTTAGCCTGCTAAGGCTCGCTCTGCTGCAGGGCCGCACGGCACTCTCGGTACAGCTGTGCTGGCTCCACGGCAGCCTGGCAGGGAACTGGTTGAATGCAGCCGAGTCCAGGTGCTCCACCAGGGACAGGGGATGAATGAAATGGCTTCTGGACCTGCACCCGAGCCGTCCAGGAGGGAGTGTGGCATGGGAGACAGTACCGGGGCTTTTGAGTCAGGGGGATTTGGGCTCGACTTTTGTCTCTGCTCTTTCATAGGAGTGTGGCCTGGGCAAAGCTATGGAGGCCTCAGTTTTCCCAGCCGTAAAGTGGGGACAATGATGCCCACCTTGGAACTGAGAATTACAAGACACCCTGGACAGAAATTCCTGGGCTGTGACTTGCGCTGCACAAATTCTCGTTGAATGAGGGAATGACTGTAGGAGTAACTGGCAGGGAGAAGAAGGTTTTAGCGTGAGGTGGGGAGATGCAGGAAGGAGGGCAAGTAGGACGTGGCAGGAGACCTCCCTGTAGATGAGGGATCCCAGGTTTCCATCCAGAAAGGGCTCCACGTCAACCACGGGGTGGGGGTGGGGGGGCGCAGTTCCCTTGCCTGGCACATTCCTCGGTTCCCATGGACAGGAACCCCACCTGGCCCCAGCCACCAGAGATGGGGCTGCCATGCCCTGTTGGCTTCCTAATCTTTCTCACTTGGAGAAGGCCTGACCCCGCCCCCCAGCTGCCAACAGAGATGTGTCCCCTTGTCCTGTCACCTAGGGGACACAGGGGATGGCAACGGAGTGCAGGGCCCCTCGCAGAGGTAGGACCTCTTGACATCTGGTGAACCTCTCTCCCCCCAGTCTGACTTCCCAATCTTCCAGTCTCTTCCATTTGTGTCCATCCGGTGGAGGGGCCCAGGCCTGGTTCCTGCAGGGATGGGGAGGGTGATGGGCTGGGTGGCAGCCTCCTCCTGGTTGACCTGAAGCCTCGTTCTCCACCCAGCGAGAAAGGAGTGCAGGGGGCTGGCGAATGCCTGGTTTCCCCTACCCCTGGGCCTCCCTTATTTGCTTAGTTATAATAGGAGATACAGTCACGTGATTTAAAAATCAAAGAAAAATACCTTTCACCCAGCTGTCTCCAATGGTAACCTCTCATACAACCTAAAGTAGGGTGTCACCAAAGTTTACTTTTTTTCTGTTTAATCATTATTTTTCAAGATTTATGATATGTTTATGTTGCTTTGAACAATAGTTACAAATGTTACAGTGGTTTCTTCCTCTAAAGAACTTTTTGATACTTAGGAATGTATGACTATGGGAAATTAAAATGTCAATTTATATGCTTTTTTGGGCAGAGAAGTGTACTATATTGATCAATAAAAGATATCCAAGCATCAGCTATATAGACCATTAGGATAAACTTCCATGGAGAAAGCGGGATAGAATTCATAAATTCAAGGAGAAAAAGGAACGGTGAAAAATTTCCAACATTTAAAGAAGAGGTTGCTGTATTTTAAAAACGGATGTAGTGGGTGCAAAAAACAAACACACAAACAAAAAAAAACGGATGTAGTGGAAATAAACTGATATGCTCTTTATATTCTATTGGAAACAATGAAAAAGAGTGATATAAAAATTAAAGAAAAAAAAGAGTACACAGTAAAACGTCCCCCTACCCCCGTTCCTGGCTGCCCAGCCGTCACTGACTCCCAACACATTCACAGAGGAAACCACTGTTAATATTTTTTTGAATATTTTTTCAGAATTTCTTCATGCAAATCAAGCAAATACAAATTGGCAATCAATTCCCTTTTCAAAACCTGCAACATGGCCTACCGTCCGCACGGTTCTGCTCCTTGCCTGGGACATGTCGCCATGTGTCGCAGGGATCTTACTGCAACTGTGCACAGCTCCTCACTGGCCGTTTTGACAGCTGCAGAGTACGGAGGATCTTTGATGGAGGGAGCTCTGTCTTTCCCCAGTTAGATGGTCAAAGGGAGCAGGTGGAGGAGAGAGGGACTTCAGGGCTGGGCTTGGGACAGAGGGTGCAAAGGGTGACCTGCCCACAATCCATGCCTGGTCTCTGCAGCCCCCCCCTCAGGTGGTCTGAATTTCACTTGCAGAAGCCCACTGGCTCGGCCCACCTCTTCTTCCTTGATGATGAAGAGCTGCACTTGAGGTGGAGGGTACGTGACAGGGGGCACGTGATGACGGCGCAGAAAAGAGCCAAGACACATAAATGGATTTTTAGAGACAAGAGACAAGCAGGGGAGAAAATAACCGCCTAACAAATGTGGCATCTTCCAGCATGCGGGGGAAACACACAATGCCCTTTTGGGTTTGAGTCCTTGAGTGTCACAGCTGATATTTAAAATGATTCTTACTCGCATTAAATAAGATATTTCAATTCCACGAAGCTGTCAGGAGCTGATGTGGGCACCAGAAATAATGGGCACGCTCTCCTTGTATTGTCCTCGTTAATAAAACAGGCGCCTTCAGATGCACATGGAGATGCTCACACCACAGAGGAAGTGCGCATGTGTACTCACACTGCACACCACACAAACACCTGTGTGTACACACATGTGCAAGGGACACATGTGCACGCACATATGTAAGGTTTGTGTACCCACATCAACACTTTTGCATACGTACATACACATTTGCAGACACACACAGGCGACACATGCACACACACTTGAGTGCACACGTGCATGTGCAGACACTTATATGTCCACAGCTATGTGCCCACACACTTGTGTACATGTACACTTGTGCAAGGGACACCTGTGCACACTCACATTTGTGGGCACACACTGACATGCACACACACCTGTGTATACATGTGCACAGTTGTGCCCAGGTATGCATATATGTGCACACATGTGTCTTGTACACACAGGCCAAACTCCTCAGGGCGAACACAGAGCCCCTCCCACCTGAGGGCACATGCATGTCACCCACGCCCACCGGCTCAGCAACAGTCCCCCCATCTGCTCTTCCTCTCTTGCTCAGCCACACAGCCACCCTTGGGCTTCATTTAGATATCCTCGAGAAAGATGACATCCATGCACAGACACATGCTTTCCCACCCAAACCACATATTCTAGGTTCCAGGCGGCCCTCAGGGACACAGATTTTTACAACACTGGTCCCCGTTGAGTTCCCCTGGGCTCTTTTTTTCTGTGTGTGTGTGTGGGGGGGGGTAGAGAGGGGAAGGGGGCAGGATCCAGAGGGGAGACAGGAAGGGGAGGGAAAGGGTAGAATCAAGGTTTGGGGGAAACAGAGCTCTGTGCCTTCTTCCTCCTCTCCCCCCAGGGAGTCTGAAGGGGGCAACAGAAAGGGTCCCCTACAGCACCCCGGGGTTCCTCTTCCATGTGGGTGAGAGGCACTTGCAGGAAACAAGTCAAGGTGGGACTGAGGCTCCCCCATCTGTGCCCCCACCCCAGGTCCCATCTCTGAGGCCGAGCTCTCTGTCCACATTCAGTGTGGGCCAGCAGGACCCTCTGCGCCCACTGCTTGCAGGTGTCCCTTCAGAAGCCCACCTGGTCTGAGGCTGACCCAAGGACCCAGGCTTCCCCCCTCTTCTCATGGGCTCTGGACACCAGAGGCAGAGAGGAGAGGCAGCAGGTGCTGGGCTGCACGTGCCCAGGTGTGCTGTGTTCTCCAACACCTGTGGGCCCACCGCACCCGAATATGCAGCAAGGAGACTTGGGTGGTGCTCAAAGAACCGGCCACTAGGGAGTCCACTGGCTAGAACTGGACTCCGTACTGTGTGGGTCTGCTTTCGTGAAGCATCTTCCCAAAAGAAGGCAAAGCTCTGTCCAGGATGATTTAAAGGACAAAGTACATGTACTAGGTAATTAACCACAACAATTAATATTATTCGAAAGAAATGTCACAGTTTAAGTGCTGTAAATCGCCCTGGGTCACACAGCTAGTAAGTACCTCGTATGTCAGGACAGTCTGTGCATAGAGCACATGAGCCTTGACTGGACACAGAGCCAATAGTGTGGGCCTCTCACTCCTGGGATGAGCTTTGAGGAAGGGCAGTCTTGACTGCTGACCCTCTCTCCCTTGGACACCAAAGACTACTGGTGATGGAGGGAACTAGAGGTACTTCTGAGCTGGACCTAAGACTCTGATCTGGGGCATATTAAAGCAAAGCTATTGCTAAGCACTGGCCAGTCCAGTGATGGTGAACACCCAGGAAGAGGGCGCTTGGGTTCTCAGGAAAACCCTTAAATGGGTCTCTTGACCATGGAAGCGAAGGCTCGGGCATAAAAGGGGCTGACACAATTGAAATGGAATCTCTGTGTATGATAAAGTCACTGGAATATGGAAGTTCCCTCTGGCAGCGCTAAGGGTCTTGAACTCATGGAAGGGGCAGTGGGGGGTGGGGGGCGGTGCAAGCTCCCTGCACAGGAGGCAGATGGAGCTGGGGACAGGTTACAGAGCTGCCCTTGGAGGACAGTGGCCGGGCACGCCCCACCGAGAGGAGGGGCAGGAGACTGGGGAGTAGGCATTTCTGCTTTAAGCTGCTCCTGGCTGGTGCCGCTTCCATGCGCACCCACAGTGGGTCTGCTACACGCTCAGCTGGCCCGGGTAGCGGTGCTGTGGGGAAGGAAGGAGAGGGCGCTGTGCTTGTCGCTGGGGAGGGGTGAGCAGGCAGAGGAGGAGGGGAGGGGCTGGGAGTAACCGGGTCTGATTCCCATGCAGGACGGCGACAGGTAGGCAGGGAGCGAGCCGTGCTCATGGGCTGGGGAGGGCCCTGGACTCGTCCCCTCACAGGGTGAGGGCATTTGGGTAGTGAAGGACCCGCTGACCCTTAGAGGCGGGAGTACTTGGGCACAGCGGGGTCCCCCCATGGCTTGGAGGACGGCAGGTTGGCGGGTGGTCACCACGGAGGACAGATGAGGGGACAGGCGGGACTCTAACCACAGAATATGGCAGATAAGGTGGTGCTGGGCTGAGGAGGTGGCCCATCGTTCACCCATTTTTCTAGTTATTACGCTGCTGGAATGCGATATACCAGAACTGGAATAGCTTTTAAAAGGGGAAATTATAAGTTACAAGTTTACAGTTACAAGCTTATAAAACTGTCCAAATTAAGGCATCCAGGGAAAGATACCTTAATTCAAGGAAGGCTGATGGGTCTCAAACACCTCTGTCAGCTGGAAGCCACATGGCTGGCATCAATTGGTCCCTTGCTCCTGGGCTCTGTTGTCTTCAACCTCTGTTCCTGTGGGGGTTCCTCACTGTTCTTCTCCAGGGCTGGCTTTCATTTCTTGGCTTCCCTTGGCTCTCTCCAGGTTCTCATTTGCTTAACATCTCATGGAGATGTCTGCTGGGCTCCAAGCATCTCCAAACACCTGTGTCTCTGTTCTCTAAGTGCTGGCATCTGGGCCAGCTCTGCTTTGAAGTTTCTGTTGGCTCTGTCGTTTCTGAGGCTTCTGTGCCTTCCTGACTCTCTCCAAAATGTTTCCTCTTTTAAAGGATCCCAGTAAACTAATAAAGACCCATCAGGAATGGGTGGAGTCACATCTTCATATAATCAAAAGTTTACGCCCACAATTGGGCACGCCACATCTCTGTGGAGATACTCTAATCAAAAGTTTCCAAAATATGGTATTGAATCAGGATTAAAAGAAACGTTTGCCTCTATGAGATTGAATCAGGATTAAAACATGGTTTTCTGGGGCATACAATACTTTCAGACCAGCACATTCCATCCTCTGGACCCCCCAAAAGACTGGGTTTTACCATATACAAAATGCATTCTCTCCATCACAATATCACAAAATGTTAAATCATTTCAGTAACAATACAAATACAATACAAGGTCAGAAGTAGTACAAAATACCAACAAAGTCAGCTACAGGCCTAGTCTTCTTGCTCTGGATCTGTGAAACTCAGAGCAAGTTATCTGCTGCCAATATACAAAGGAGGGACAGTCACAGGATACATGATCCCATTTCCATAGGGAGAAATTGGAAGGAACACAGATCACTGAACCCATACAGTTCCTAAAACCTGCAGGGCCAACTCCACTGGATTTCAAAAGCCTGAGAGTCATTTATCCTTGGGGCTTTAGAAAGCAGTAGTCCCACCCTTTCCAATGGCCTACACAGTGGCTATGCTTTCTCCAAACACTGGGGTGCTTGCAATCTTGGGGGGTGTTGGGGAGACCACCTTTTTCTTGGCTCCACCCTCTCCAAGCTTTGGGGCAGCACTTGGGATCTCTGCCATCTGCAGGGCATACGCTAAACCCCTCCAGAACAATGGGGTGGCAGCCAGGTAGCCCCAGGTTTATGTGCTCCACCCTCTCCAAGGCCTGAGGTGGCACAGCCCCTCCTGAACAGTGAAGCAGATGGTCCGTCCTCTGCTTCTGGGGCAAACTCACCCACTCCACATGTATGGGTTGGTCCACTCTCCTAGCCTGAGGTTTCCTGGCTCCAGACTTAAGCCTCCATGGTCCAGCCTCTGAAGATATTTTTCCTTCACTTTGTCCCTTTTAGTCCAGATCATCAGTGGTTCCATTTATACAGATTCCACAATACTCTGGTTGGTTTTCTATGCCCATCAGACAAAAGGACTTTCCACAGATCCTTTTTGGATAACTCCATCTCCAATCCTCGCTAGTCGTGCAATGGCTGATTACTTCCATGCTTGGATATGTCCTCACGTGGGGCCTTATTCATTGGGGTCTCATTTTCTGGAAGCCCAGAGTTTTCTAGAGTCATTTATCCTTGGGGCTTTAGAAAGCAGCAGTCCCACCCTTTCCAAGGGCCTATTCTGTTTTCTTTGTACCCAAGAGTTCAGTTCTCAACTGATCTCTTTCCTCTCATATTTTACTACAAGTTGCAAGGAGCAGCCAGACTGCATTTTCCATGTTTAGTTTGGAAGTTTCTTCTGCTAAATATTCATCACTCTCAAATTCTGCCTTCCATCTATAAAGAATGCTTTCCTTCCAGTTTTCAACTACAAGTTCATCATTTCTGTCTAAAGCTTTACAGAAGTATCCTTAGAGTCCATATTTTTTTATTTTAAACATTTTTATTGTAAACAACAAGCAAACATACAAAGATTCTTGATGTACAAACATTCTAGATATGGTTATAATCAATGGCTCACAATATCGTCACATAGTTGTGTATTCATCACCATGATCAGTTTTTTGAACATTCGCATCTCTCCAGCAAAAGAAATAAAAACATAAAAAGAAAAAATGCATACCTGCCATACTCCTTACCCCTCCCTCTCATTGACCACTACTATTTCAATCTACTGAATTTATTTTAACCTTTATTCCCCCATTACTTATTTATTTCTTATCCATATTTTATACTCATCTGTCCATACCATAGATAAAAAGAGTATGAGACACAAGGCTTTCACAATCACACAGTCACACTGTAAAAGCTATATCATTATACAATCATCTTCAAGAAACATGCCTACTGGAACACAGCTCTACAGTTTCAGGGAATTCCCTCTAGCCATAGGGTCCACATTTCTCTTCAAAGCAATTCAGGTCTTCTCTATCAAAATCCTCACAACGCTTCCAGAATCTTTCCCTTATCCATTTAAAAATCTGCTCCAACATTTTGGTATTTGAAAACTGCAGCAGCACTCCACTTCTCTGATACCAAAATCTGTTCTAGTTTGTAAAAGCTGCTGGAATGTAATATATCAGAAATGGAATGGCTTTTAAAAGGGGAATTTAATAAGTTTCAAGTTTATAGTCCTAAGCCTATAAAAATGTCCAAATTAAGGCATCCAAGGAAAGATACCTTAATTCAAGCAAAGTCAATGGGTCTCCAATACTTCTGTCAGCTGGGAAGTCATGTGGCTGGCATCGGCTGGTCCTTTACAGGTCCCTTACTCCTGGGCTCCACTGCCTTCAGCCTCTGTTCCTATGGGGGTTCCTCACTTTGCTTCTCCAGGGCTGGCTTTCATTTCTTGGCTTCCTTTTGCTCTCTCCAGGTTCTGGCTTGCTTAATGTCTCATGGTGATGTCTGCTGGGCTCTAAGCCTCTCCAAACATCTGTGTCTCTGTTCTCCAAGTGTTGGCATCTGTGTCAGCTCTGCACTGAAGTTTCTGTTGGCTCCATCCTTTCTGTCAGCTCTGCTGTTTCTTACTCTCTCCAAAACATTTCCTCTTTTAAAGGATTCCAGTAAACTAATCAAGACCCATCTGGAATGGATGGAGTCACAACTCCATGTAACCAAAAGGTCACCACCACAATTGGGCATGCCAGATCTCTGTGGAGATACTCTAATCAAAAGTTTCCCTCCTCCAGTATTGAATCAGGATTAAAAGAAATGGTTGCCTCCACAACATTGGATCAGGATTAAAACATGGCTTTCTGGGGTATAAAATACTTTCAAACTGGCACACCCCTCATACATTTGTCACAAGCCCATCAGCTCCTCCACTCACAGGCAGGAAAGGATGGAACTCGAGAGTGCTGGGTCCACCCCTCACAGGTGTGGGAGCATCCAGGACATGCCCAGATCAGCAGGTGTACAGAGCACCTGTGTGTGCAGGAGCTGGGCTGGGCACGGGGTGGGGTGGGGGACTCCAGCTTCCCGCTTTGCCCTCCAGCTCTAACATGCTCTTCACAGTTATCCACGAAAGCAACATGCCCCTCACCTCTCCACGTGCAGCTCCCACTTTGCAGAGTCCCTGTCTGGCTTCTTGTTTGAGTAATTCATCCTTCAGGACTCAGCTAAGATGCCTCCTCCAGGAAGTCTTCTCCAATCCTGGCTACCCTAGGGTGTCCCCCGCCACACCTGGCACATATATCTCAATCTAGTATCCTAGTAACTCATCTGTCTCCCCGAGGCCATGTCTTGTCCTACCCACCCCACCCCAAGAACAATGCATGATATGTCTAGGTGCTCAATGAACGTTTTTCTGGAGGAGGAAATGAAATGGTCAGCATAGAAAGCCAACTAACGTCCCCCAAAATGCCCAAGGTCTGTGACTAGGTTTTGTCCATGGCAGAGGGGCTTTGCAGGTGTGACTAAATCAACGATTTTAAGATTGGAGATTATCCTGGATTACCTGGGTGACCTGATATAATCACAAGGGTCCTTATCGGGGGTGGGGGGCAGAAGTGTCGAAGGGGGAGGAGATGTGAGGATGGAGGCAGAGGCCGAAGAGACTGGGGGACGCGAGCCAGGGAATGGGGACAACTACTAGAGGCTGGAAAAGGCCAGGCAACGGCTTCCCCCCTCCCTGCAGCGGCCCTGCCCACACCTTGATTTTAGGACTGTGAACTGTAAGAGAATAAATCTAGAATGGTAAGAGAATAAATTTGCATCCTTACAGCAGCCTCAGGAAATGAATACAGCCACGTAGATTCTAGGCTGGGGATGGAGCCGGGCCAGGAAAACTCTCGTTGACAATGTGGGTGTGTGTGAATGGTGTGGGGTAAGAGTAGGGGCCCAAGGCTGAGCAGGCTGGATGGAGACCTGCCTGAGGGGGAGGAGGAGAGGACCCCTCTGGGCTGGCACCCCGTGGTCCTGAGGCTCCCTGCTCTGCCAGGAGGGCCTGCCATGCTCAGATGGTCTCCCTGAGGTTAAGGGGGCCCCACGTCCTGTGGTTAAGCTGGGCCAGGGCAGGTTGGTGATTCCCAATGGATGGAGGTGGCCTAAGGCTACAATGACTGAGATGGCAGGGGGAACCGTGGTGAATCCATATACCCGACCACTGAGCAGCAGCAAGAAGGAATGAAGTTGTGGGCATGCAACAAGGTGAGTGAATCTTAAGGACTGTACGTTGAATGAAATGTCAGAAACAAAAAGGCAAATATTATCATGCCTCACACATATGGACTAACTAAAAATATTATATTTTAATAATATAAAAATTTGGTGAACTAAAGTCAAGAGCACAAGTTATCAGGTTGGAGCCTATTGTAAAGGGTCCTAGATTGTAAGCTCTTATAGAAGCCACATATAGTCATGAGGTGTAACTGTTATTTCTAAATTCTGAGATACTGAGCTGTTTGTAAATAATCTGGTCGTTTCCAGAAACTTCGGGTTCTTACGTGATACCTGAGACTCAGAGCTCTGAAGGTCTGAAAGTCAGCAGTACCCCATACAGGAAGTGTTTAAAAAGTTGAAAAAGGGATCAGACTTCAACTAAAGATATGAATGAAGCTGATCTGGATAGGACTAAGGTAAATCAGAATACAGAGTAAAGGATGATATTGTCTGTATTTTAAAACTTCGACTTCTGTGTGAGACTAAAGGGAGAGATGTTTAGTTGGTGCAAACTTTAGATTTTGGGTAGCACATTACCTAATTTAACTCGTATGGTCAGTTTAGTTGGACACCAGAAATACATGGAATCTTGAATAAGGTGTGAGATCTTGTTGGTTTGTCCAGGTTAGTGTGATGCCCCAATACATCCCAGAGTAATGTAGGCTGAGAATAAAGAACTATTTGCAAAGTCCCCTTGGGGGACTGGGGAGAAAGGAGGAAATATTCAGCTTCCCCATTTGGAGAATTTCTGATACTCTCACAAGCACTGGAGACCACGAATTCATTAGGCTGAGCCCTCAATCTTGGAGTTTGCCCCTATGAAACTTATTCCTGCAAAGGATAGACTAAACTTACTTAAAATTGTGCCTAAGAGTCACCTGCAGAGAGCTCTTTTGTTGCTCAGATGTGGTGTCTCTCTCTAAGCCAACTCAGCCTCTAAGCCAGTTGCAATGAGCTGGGACCCATCATCATGGGATTGGGAAAGCCTTCGTGATCAAAAGGGAGAGGACAGAAATGAGACAAAATAAAGTCTCAGTGGCTGAGAGATTTCAAACAGAGTTTAGGGTTTATCCTGGAGGTTATTCTTATGCATTATATTGATATCCCTTTTTAGTTTATGGTGTATTGGAGAGGCTAGAGGGAAGTACCTGAAACTGTTGAGCTGCGTTCCAATAGCCTTGATTCTTGAAGACTATTGTGTAATGATATAGCTTTTACAATGTTATCATGTGACTGTGAAAACCTAGTGTCTGATGCTCTTTTTATTCAGAGTATAGACATATGAGTAAAAAATATGGATAAAAATAAATAAATTGGGAGATGGAAATACTAGTGGTCAATGAGAGGGAGGGGTAAGGAGTGTGGGATGTATGCATTTTTTTTCTTTTTATTTCTTTTTCTAGAGTGATGCAAATGTTCTAAAAATGATCATAGTGATGAATACACAACTATGTGATTATATTGTGAGCCACTGATTGTACACCATGTATTGACTGTATGTGTGTGAAGATTTGCCAATAAAAATATTTTTAAAAAGGGAGAGAGAGAGAGAGAGAAAGTGAGCTGGGCTGGGACCCCCACACACTGGCTGGGGAGGGTGTCTGCAGCCCTTGGACCTCCGGAGCCAACTTTGCTCTCCATAAATAGGGACAAAGACTTCATTAAGTTGCACCCTGCAACTTCTGACTGGGGAGAAACAGGTAGGGGCAGGAGGCCTGGGAGGAGGCTGAGCAGGTGGGCGAGGTGAGGGAGCGTGGGGTCCCGGAACCTGAGAGGGCCACTCAGCCCAGGCGGGACTGTCCCCGCTGGGGAAAGCAAGCAAGAGCCTTCCCTTTGGTCACAGCAGTGTCCCAGCAGAAGCTTGTGGGCTGCACCTCGGTTCTGTCCCACCTTTACCAAGGAGGAGAAGCTCCTTCTGCCCCATTTCACGGTCCAGGGACCTGCACTCAGAAGATCACCAAGCTCCAACGCTGCAAAGCAAGATTCGGCTCTAGAACCATCTGTTTCCGAAGGGGTCCCTGCCCCGAGCCCCCCTGACAGCCCGGGGGCCTCTGCAGTGCTCTGCAGGTGGCCTTCTCTCCTGGGGTTCTCACCTCCTGCCCCAGAGAGACCCCCACCCCTGCCCTGCCCAGCAGCTGCGTCTGAGCCCCCGGCGGCCTCGCACACCAGCTCAGTACACAGGAGAGACCAGAATAATGAAACCAGTGGGATCCCTTTGGATGTGGAAAGAGACGCTCCAGGTGGCATTTTTTTTTTTTTTTTAACTAGAGGCAGAAAGGAACAAACAGACAGGGCAGGTAAAACCTGTGCAGGGTGCAGGGAGTTAAAACTTGAAGAGGTTTCGGTGTGGATTCAAAACAAAAAGATTGGGAAAGAAGAAAACCGGAGGTTTGGGATGGGGGTGAGGTGGAGTGATTATGATTTTTAAAAAAAGAAATAACAGAAAGGCACGACCACAAGGCTGCGCCCCTTCCTCAATCAGGCTTTGGAATCCCCCCTGCCCCCATGGCTCTCTGCTTCCTCCTCCCTCGGGCAGCAGGACCCTCACAGCAGCTCTGGGCGCCCTCCTCGGCCCCTTTGTCCTGGACTGCGGGCACTCAGCTGAAATTAGTTACAATCTTTTTCACACTGTGGTGGAAAAATGAAAAAACAAATTCAAACTAGAACCCATGGGTACGAAGGCTCCATGGACATCAGGCACCCGGGGGCGCGGCCGGCTCTTGCGGCCTAAGGGTGGCCCAGCAGTGGGTGGGTTTGCTCCCCGCTTTCCCCAGGCTGTTTCCGGGTGCACAGGGAGGGAGAGGCAGCTGGGATGGCCGCTCAGTTCCCGGAGTTGCAGGCTGCAGGCAGGCCACGCGGGAGAGGCCCTGCTTGTGTGGGGGCGCCAGCAGGGGGGCCTCGGGGCCATCGGGGGTGAGCCCCAGGGCCGGTGGGACTGGGGAGGGGGTGGGGGAGATGGGGGGCCAGGGCTGCTGGAGGCGGGGCAACCAGGAATGCCTTTGGGAGGAGGAGCTGTCCAAAGTGGGCCTGGAGGGGAGCAGAGGGGAGCCGAGGCCCCAGGCGTGCTGGGGGACACTGGGGGGAGGGGGCGGCCTCCATGGGCCGGGTGTGTCGCGGGGGCCAGTCCTCACAGGGCCTTGGGGCTAAGGAGTTGGGGCTTTTTCCCAAGTAGGGGTGTAAGATGGGTTGGCAAACCGTGGCCCACAGGCTGCATCTCAGGCCCAACGCCTGCTGCACGGCCTGTGAGCTGACGAAGGCTTTATGTTTTCAAAATATCCAGAAAAAAAAATCAAAGGAAGAGTCGCTTTTGGTGACAGTGAAAATGAGATGCAATTCGACTTCCGGGTCAAGATGGCGGCTTAACAACGTGCACGTTTTAGTTCATCCTCCAGAACAACTACTAAATAACCAGAAACAGTACAGAACAGCTCCTGGGGCCACGTCAGTGACCAGACACACAGCATACCCCAGTCTGGACCAGCTGGACCAGCTGCGAGCACCCCCCAGAACTGTGAGTTCCCAAAGCTGCGGAGGCCAGCGCCCCTCCCCCACAGGCCTCTTCCCAGAGGGGAAAGGAAAGGACTTTACCAGCAGCAGGGACTGGGCACAATCAAACGCCAATTGTGGAACTAATTAACAAATTCTGACTACTAAAAATAGGCCCCCAGCTTAGGTGAACCTGGTCAAAGCGGAGGTTGCTCATTTTTGCCCCAGTGCCAAGGGGGGCAGGACTGACAGAAAAAGGGGGGAAAAAAAAAGAAGGAAACAGAGGTTTTTGTGGCTGTGTATCTACAAAGGCTTGACTGCCTCTGGATACAGCGGCAGGACTTTTCAGGCTGCAACTGCCCCAGGCATAGGCAGAAGTGAGCTCTTTTGGGGGCTTATCTGGAGTCTGTGCCTTCCCCAGGGGAGGGGTGAAGCCCAACTCAGGTGGAATCCCTCCATCAAGGAATTCAGACCCCAGGGCTTGGTAATTTGAAACCATTAAAACCAGCCTACAACCTCTCCTCTGTCTCCACCACGCCCCCAGCAGGGAGAGTCTGCCAAAGTTAAAGGTACCGCATCATCTTATGCTGATGAGACCTGCAGTCAGACAAGCGCCACATACTGGGCGGGATAAGAAAAACAGAGTCCAGAGACTCCACAGTAAAGTCTTTCAACCTGCTGGGTCTCACCCTCAGGGAAAACCGACGCAGGTGACTCTTTCCTCCTGATAGGAGGCCAGTTTGGTCTGGGAAAATCTGGCTGGGGCATATAATATCTAAGTAGGCCCTCCTAAGTGTGTGTGTGTTGGGGGGGAAGGCACCACACAAGCAGGGCAAGAAACAAGAAAACAAGAACTGAAAAATTCTCCTCTGTTAAACAAAACTTAAGCTAAAGGTCCAGGTGAAGCTGAACTGAATGTCAAAGAACAGATAGACAACAAATTCATCCAGCAAGAAAACCCTAGATAAAAGAAGTGAAAGCAATCTCCAGAATAAACTAATTAAAGTAATTAAATGCCTAGATGCCAGCAAAAAATAACAAATCACAGTAGGAAAATTGAAGATATGGCCCAGTCAAAGGAACAAACCAACAATTCAAATGACATACAGGAGCTGAAACAATTAATTCAGAATGTACAAATAGACATGGAAAACCTCATCAAAAACCAAATCAATGAATTGAGGGAGGATATAAAGAAAGCAAGGAAAGAACAAAAAGAAGAAACTGAAAGTCTGAAAAAACAAATCACAGAACTTATGGGAATGAAAGACACAGAAGAAGAAATGAAAAAAACAATGGAAACCTACAATGGTAGATTTCGAGAGACAGAACATAGGATTTCTAAACTGGAGGACGGAACATCTGAAATCCGACAAGAAACAGAAACTATAGGGAAAAAAATGGAAAAATATGAGCAGGGACTCAGGGAATTGAAAGACAATATGAAGCGCACAAATATACATGTTGTGGGTGTCCCAGAAGGAGAAGAGAAGGGAAAAGGAGGAGAAAAACTAATGGAGGAAATTATCACTGAAAATTTCCCAACTCTTATGAAAGACTTAAAATTACAGATACAAGAAGTGCAGTGTACCCTGAAGAGAATAGATCCAAATAGACATACTCCAAGACATTTAATAATCAGAATGTCAGAGGTCAAAGAGAAAGAGAGGATCTTGAAAGCAGCAAGAGAAAAGCAAACGATCACATACAAGGGAAGCCCAATAAGACTATGCACAGATCTCTCAGCAGAAACCATGGAGGCGAGAAGACAGTGGGATAATATATTTAAATTATTAAAAGAGAAAAACTGCCAACCAAGAATTCTATATCCAGCAAAATCGTCCTTCAAAAATGAGAGAGAAATTAAAACATTTTCAGACAAAAAATCACTGAGGGAATTTGTGACCAAGAGACCAGCTCTGCAAGAAATACTAAAGGGAACGCTAGAGACAGATACGAAGACAGAAGAGAGAGGTGTGGAGAAGACTGTAGAAAGGAAGACTATGAATAAAGGTAAAAAGAGGAAAATTAGATATGACATATAAAACCCAGAAGGCAAAATAGTAGAAGAAAGTGCTACCCATGCAGTAATAACACTGAATGTTAATGGATTAAACTCTCCAATCAAAAGACATAGTCTGGCAAACTGGATTAAAAAAAGGACCCATCTATATGCTGTCTCTACTCAAAGGACACGAGGCCAAGGACACAAATGAACATTTAAACACCAATGTTTATAGCAGCATTATTAACAATTGCCAAGAGATGGAAACAGCCAAAATGTCCATCAACAGATAATTGACTAAACAAACTGTGACATTTACATAAGATGGAATGTTATGCAGCTGTAAGACAGAATAAAGTTATGAAGTATGTAACAACATGAATGGACCTTGAGGACATTATGCTGGGTGTGATTAGCCAGAAACAAAAGGACAAGTACTGTATGGTATCACTGATGTGAACTGACATTAGTGAATAAACTTGAAATATTTCCTTGGTAACAGAGACCATCAGGAGATGGAGATAGGGTGAGACATTGGGTGATTGGAGCTGAAGGGATACAGATTGTGCAACAGGACTGAATATAAAAACTCAGAAATGGACAGCACAATACTACCTAACTGTAATGTAATTATGTTAAAACACTGAATGAAGCTGCATGTGAGAATGATAGAGGGAGGAGGGCTGGGGACATAGATGAAATCAGAAAGAAAGATAGATGGTAAAGGTCGAGATGGTATAATCTAGGAATGCCTAGAGTGTATAATGATGGTGAAATGTACAATGTACAAATTTTAAAAATGTTTTGCATGAGGAAGAACAAAGGAATGTCATTATTGCAGGGTGCTGAAAATAGATGATAATACTTTAAAATGTCACCTTATGTGTAAGACTAAAGCAAAAAATGTTTTTGTTACAAAATTTATATTTTGACTAGAGCATTTCCTAATATAACTCATGTAGATAGTTTGATTGAATGTCATAAGTACTTGGAATCTCAGAAAGGTCATGAGATTTTGTTGGTTTGTCCAGAGTGATGCCCCGATGAATCCCAGAGTGATATGATCAGTGACTGGAAATGTATTTGCAAGCCCCCTTCGGGGAATGGTGAGAGTGGGGAGAAATTCAACTTCCCCAAGTTGAATTCTTAATATTCTCACAAGCAGTGTGGACAACCAAAGCTATAGGCTGAGCCCCCAGTCTTGGGGTTTGTTCACATGAAACTTAACCCCACAAAGGAGAGGTCAAGTCTATTTAAAATTTAGGCCTAAGAGAAACCCCCAAGAGAGCCTCTTTTGTTGCTCAGATGTGGCCTCTCTCTCCAGCCAACATGACGAGCAGTCTCACCACCCTCCCTGCCTCTGCGTGGGACATGACTCCCAGGGGTGTGGACCTTCCTGGCAACGTGGGACAGAGATCCTGGAATGAGCTGAGACTCAGCATCAGGGACTGAGAAAAACCCTAGAATGAGCTGAGAATTAACATCAAGGGATTGAGAGAACCTTCTCGACAAAAGGGGGAAGAGTGAAATGAGACAGTGTCAATGGCTGAGAGATTCCAAACAGAGTCGAGAGGTTATCCTGGAGGTTATTCTTATGCATTACGTAGATATCACCTTGTTGTTCAAGATGTAGTGGAGAGGCTGGAGGGAACTGCCTGCAGGTGTGGAGCTGTGTTCCAGTAGCCATGTTTCTTGATGATGATTGAACAATGATAGAGCTTTCACAATGAGACTCTGTGAATGTGAAAACCTTGTGTCTGATGCTCCTTTTAGCTACTGTATCAACAGAAGAGTAGAACATATGGAATAAAAATAAATAATAGGGGGAACAAATGTTAAAATAAATTTAGCTTGAAATGCTAGTGGTAAATGAAAGCGAGGGGTAAGGGGTATGGTATGTATAATCTTTTTTTTTCTCTGTTATTTTATTTCTTTTTCTGTTGTCTTTTTATTTCTTTTTCTAAATCGATGCAAATGTTCTAAGAAATGATGAATATGCAACTAGGTAATGATATTAAGAATTACTGATTGTATATGTAGAATGGATATCTTAATGTTTTGCGTGCTAATTTTTTTAATTAATAAAAAAGTTAAAAAAAAAAATGAGATGCAATTCAAAGTTCAGCGTCCACAGGCGGTTTTCCTGGAGCCACGGGCTGCCCACTCGCGGCCGCGTTGCTGTGTTCACACCACGGCAGCAGAGGTGAGGGGTGACAGAGGCCTGTGGCTTGTAAGGCTTAAAATACTGACTATCTGGTCCTTTACAGAAAAGGCGTGCCAGGGCCCCGTGTAAAATAGTCAGATTTGCACTTTGACAAAGGTCACCTGGCTGCAGCATGGAGAACGGATGGGAGTCCGTTGGGGCTAGAGGGCTGTGGGCTGCAATTCAGAGGGCTTTGCTTCGGACAAGGGAGAGAGAACGGGGGCAGCTGCGTAAAGCGGTCCCGGGGTAAAGGGAAAATGCGGAAGGGTCTCTGCTGATCTTGTCTGTAAGGGAGTACCCGGCAGCTTGGGGAGGGAAAAGGGAGGGGAGGTTTCAGTGCACAGGTGATGGCTGCAGTCAGACCCCAGCTGGTGGGTAGGGAGCAGGTGGTGAGCAAGAGGAGACTGCGAGGATTTGGGCTGAAAAGGAAGGAGGAGTGGATGGCTGCTGGAAGGGGAATGTGGGGTACGGGGCTGGTAAGAAGGGGCTTCGTTGTTTAAAGAGGCGAGAGACCTGAATATGTGCAGACCCTGGCGGCAGGGAGCAGAGAGTAGGGGTGAATGACTGAGCCAGGTTCTGGAGGAGGAGATGGGGGTGAGGTTCCCTCAGATGGAGCCACTAGCGCATGTCAGAGGGAGAAGCCTGGAGACCAGGCTAAGCCGGAAAGCCGGGTGGCAGGGAGTTGGGCGAATTCCTTACCGTAGTGTCTGACTCCAGGGAAGTGGGGAGTGTGTGGAGGGAGAGGACTAGGCTAGGGGTTGGTGGAGCTGGGGTTGAAACAGCAGCCGTGGAGAACGAGTAAGCAAAGCAGGGAAACTGCAGGAAGGTCCAGTTGGGACCGGATACCCTGAGGTGGGACTGATGCTGTCCACACAGGTGGGTGGTTTTCAGGAGCCTTCCTGGAGAAAGGTGGGCTGGAAGCTGGCACGGCCCAAAGCTGGGGTTGGTCCAGGAAGCTGTGGCAGACGGACCACAGGGCAAAGGACTTAGAGATGCCCAAAAGACAGGCTGGGGTGATGAAAACAGGGTTCCACTGCTCGGGCGCCCAAGTTCAGCCAGCAGCGGGGGCGGGGATGGGGTGCAGGGGTGGGACCACGAGAATGAAGTCTGAAGTCGTTCTACAGCCTTGGCACCCAAAGGGTGGCTGTGGGTCAGCACATGGTAGCCACCTGGGAATCGGCTGGTAATGCAGAATCTTAGGCCCCTTCCAGATTTACTTAGGCCCCTTCCAAATCTGCATCTTAAGAAGTTTCCAGGGTGATTTGTAAACACACTGAAGTCTGGGAAACACAGGCTTACAACAAGGTGAAGGAACAGGTGTGGTGGGGAGAGGTGAAGAGAGAGGCTGAGCAGTTATGGGCAGAGAGGGGAGGGCTGAATTTAAGAGTTCAGAAGTGAATCATTCCAGGTGATGAAAAAGGGGCAGCGTTGGGCTGTGTCCGTCCTCAGTTTCCCCGTCCGGGAGATGGCTCCGAAACACAGTCTCTCAGAACCGCAGCCCCGGCCTGAGGCAGCCCTGAACTCAGCCCTCGGCCCCCACTTACTCAGCCCTCGGCCCCCACTTACTCAGCACTCCCTCTGAAGACCAGACAAAGTTAGTGAGGTCACAGGGCAGAAAACACAGGTACAGTCAGTTCTCTTACGCTTGTTTTGAAACATGAGTTTGTTCCAATGTGACTGATAGGGTAGAGAACGATTTAAGTAAAACGTGACTTGTGCATTGGCTGAGTGACTTTGTTGCAAACAAACACTAGGTAAATGGAGAAAACCACACCCAGCTGAAGCCAGCCGCGTAGGAATACCCGAAACCATGCACCACAAACGTCCACCCGTGATCACAGTTCACTACCTCAGTTAGGTGCAAACCCAGCTGCTGCGTCACAGCAGAGCTGCCTGCAAAGCGCTCACTTAGCACGGTGCCGGGGGCTCGGTGAGCACTCGTCAGTCATTTATCATTAGTAGTGATCAGTCAACCCACATAGGGGTGTTTACAACGTGCCACGTACTGTGTGAGGAGGTTTTAGCAGTGATAATAACAGTAGTTATTGATCCGTATTATTGATCGTAACAATAATAGCAAAACCAAGAATGATATATTTCATTAGTCTCCAAGGCATCCTGGAACCATTGGGTCCCTATGTTTACTGAGAGTGTTACCGGTCCTGCCACATCTGCATGGAAACACACTGCTCCCCAGCTCCACTTCTGGCCCCCTCATTTCCTACTGCTGCCTTCCCAGAGGACAGCGTGACTCCCTGAAGGCAGCAGGGCAGGAGTTAAACTTCAGGCCCCTCAGCCTCTCCGAGTCCCAGGGAACATAAGGGGATGAGGACGTGGTCATCTCTGGGCTGGAGCGACTTAGTGACCACAGAGCATAATGGTCACTAATACTAGGGGGTGGATGTCACTGTGCATCAGAAGCATTAGTTTGGAGGAAGGAGTGCCAGGTGGGTAATTGGTAAGCTGTGATGGTGCAACTCCCCTCCCCTAGCTCTGCCTAGCCCGGCCTGAGCTCTCTGCCCGGCTGGGTCCTGTTCCCAAGCTTAATGAAGCTTGGGAGGGCTGGCGGGGTGCAGTGCAGCCTGCCCCTGAATCTGATGCAGAGGCTCCCCACTCCCCCCCTGCTCCGAGCAGGTGGAGGGAATCAGGGAAGAGGCGTCTCAGGCCTTCCTGTGATCCCGTGGAGCAGAGGGTACGTTGTGGGGCCTGAATTGCAAAGACCTGGCTCAGGGTCAGTGCTGACGCCCCTACCTGAGGCAAGGCTCCCGGTGTCACCGTCTCTCCTCGGGTCCCACGGCTGAGCTGCTTGTGCCTCCCTGCTCAGCCCCCAGGCAGGGAGCGCCTCCCAGGCCCACCCTCCGGGTGCCCAGGCTCTGGGTTGATTCTCCCCTTGTGAGAGCCCTTGGCACCTGCTAGGGAGGCCAGCTGCTAGGTGTTGAACCCTGTGCTTCAGGCTTTGGGGTCAAATGTCACTGTTGACACTGTTCCTGCCGCCAGGCCCACAGCTGGTGTAGCATTCCCCAAATTGTCTACCTACCTGCTTATCTATCTATTGACTATCTATCCATCTACCCACCATCTACCTGCCCGTCTGTTCTTCAT
Source organism: Tamandua tetradactyla (assembly GCF_023851605.1). Taxonomy (NCBI): domain Eukaryota; kingdom Metazoa; phylum Chordata; class Mammalia; order Pilosa; family Myrmecophagidae; genus Tamandua; species Tamandua tetradactyla. The sequence goes on from NC_135332.1 coordinate 13,932,113, forward strand.
CCATCTGTTATCCATCCATCCTCCACACAGATAAGATGGTTAACTTTAAGTTAGTCAACAAGGATAAACAACAAAACAAGGACAAAATAAAAAAATCTGTCATGCAGATTTCCTTTTATTTTAAAAAAGGACATATTACACCCTCCAATAGTGAAGAGGATGGAGAGTTTTGCATACTGTATGAATTCAGCTTTGTGAAAACTCATCACATTGTCCTTATTTTCATCCATTCACAGCACACCAGCTACAACTCCACCCGGGGCCTCCTCGCCCGCCCGTGAGTTACCCTCGCGCGCACCACACGTGAACTGAAATGCGCATCCGCTCAGAACCCACCTGCCGTCTTGGGGAGATTGCCGGCTCCCCTTAGTGCGTCTTCTCTTTCCTAGCAAGGCTACGCGCTCCACGAAGCCAGGAGCCAGGTCCTGTTCTTCCCTGAAATGCCCCTGGGTGCCTCACCCACCGCGGGTGTCCACAAGCCTTGGTGGGCAGACTGCCTGCATGGCTACCAAGCACCCCCCCCAAAGGGAGGGGGAATTCCAAGTCAAATCCCCCTGCTTCGCTCTGCCTAAGTAGCTCTGCTGTAAGGGTTGGTGGGTGTAGGTGGTGAGGGAAGTTTTTGATTGTGCATTTTATTTGCTCTGTGACCTTGGTCAAATTGCTTAATTTCTCTGTGCAGCCATCTCCTTATCTATGAAATAGGGATACTAGTACTACCACTACTACTAATAAAATAGTTAGGTGGGCCAAGCACTGTCCTTAGCACTTCAAATATGATAACTCATTGACTTCTCATTAACTACCCAATGCAGATATTTAATCCAAATTTGGCAGATGAAGAGAGAAACTAAGACAACAGAGAGGTCAAGTAACCAGATGAGAACTGCACCAGTGAGGCCCTGGCGGACAGCATCTGAGTGGTCAGTGGGCTGTGGGCAGCAGTCAGATCTGAGCGAGTGCCGTGAGATGGGCCCTACTCTTTTGCAGCATCTCCATGCAGGATGTGCACTCTGTCTCCACACCCCCTAAATCTGGGCCGAGTGTGCCTTGCCTTCACCAATAGAATGTGGTGGAACATTCTGAAGCCTGAGCCTCAACGGCCTTGAGGCTTCTGCATTGGCCATCTCAGGGCAGGGCAGGGCTCTGAGATGGCCATGCCACGAGAGGCCTGGAAGATAAACCAGACAAAGAGAGAGGTCCAGCCTCCAGCTGCCCAGCAGAGTCCAGTCCCAGCTGACAGGTCACTGCAGGCCACTTCCTGACCCAGGCCAGGCTGGACGCCGACCCGAGATGAGCCCTCTAGGGGCAGAGGGCGAAGGGGGCCGCCACAGTGGCTGCAGCCTTTGGAGGCGCTGCTCTGCGGGGTGACCCCCAGGGTGGGGAGATTGTCCTTCTTTGTCACTATTCCCCATTCTGCAGACGCCATGGCCTCTGCCTTCCCCAAGCCCCCAGGGAGTGCCAACAGTGGCCAGAGCCCACGTTTCCTGCTGGAGGTCTCACTGGCATCTCCCAGCCCCCAGGGCATTGCCAGTTACAGCTGCAACTTCTGCTTCTATCCCTCATGACCCCAGTTCCTGATGCCTCGGGGCATGTGGACAGCCAGCTGGGAGGAGAGCTCTCCCTAGGCGGCGGTGGGAAGTTCAGAGTCACAGAAAACCCAGCAGTTGAGAGCCTAAGAGGGGGGTGGGTGTCAGAGATGCCTCTTGGTGGGGAACAAAGACACAGTGGAGAGACCATCGGCACCCTCCCCCCACTCAGAAATTACACATGAACGAGCCAGAGGGAAGATCCTGCGGGGTACAGTGGGGAGGGGGAAGGCAGCCCCCAGGAAGCAGAAAGCATTCCCAAACCCAAGGCATCTGTCCAGACCATTTGCCCACCGAGCCCACAACCAAGTCAAGATCTAATTAGCTTCTGTGTCCTGGCTGAGAGCCAAGGGGGGAACAGGGATGAGGGAGGGGGAGTCCCAGGGCAAGCTGGGGTCTCCAGCGCAGCTGTGTGGGGACAAAGAACGAACATCTCACTTCCATACATGGGCCCATCCCAGATAGAAGACATATGTGCCTCTAATGGGGACCGCCTCTCCCCGCCTCCTGGAAGGGGCGGCTGGCCGGGACCACGGACACCTGCCGCCCATCTATATGCACTGGTTCCTGGGGATTCAGGCCAAATTCACGTATGCCAGTTTCAGGTGATGAATGATCAAACCCTCTCTAATTTGCATGTTAAATTTCCTTGTGGTGGAAATAAATAGCCTCAGTTCATCAGAGACGTGCTTCCCTTGATTCAGGAGTCTGGGTGGGCATGGGCCCCGGGGGCTGCCAGTATTGGCTGGCCGAGGGTGGCAGCGGAGAGGGAAAGAAAAGGGTGTGTGTGTGAGTGCACACTTGTGCGTTCCAGACTACATGGCGGGTGTGCAGGTCAGCGACCCTTGCTCTCTCCAAATGTGCTGTGTGACTCCTGACGTGTTGCTGTACCTCTCTGGGCCTCAGTTTCTGCATCTATAAAATGGGAGGCCTGGTACCTGCTTCATGGACTTCCCGGGCCTCCCTGTGAGAATGAAACATGGTCACAGGCTGTGCACCCAGCGTGCACGTGTGTGTGCTGTGACTGCAGTGTCCACACGGGTGCCCACACGGACACACAGAGCTGTGCCTAGCGATTACGCAGATAGGAAGGCAGATGCGGGATGCTGGGTACTTTGAGAGTTCAGCACCTTCCTACCTGCCCCCGCCTCAGAAGTGCCCTCCCCACCCCATGCCCAGGCACCCTCAATGCTGTGAAGCCTCTGTGCAATCCCCTGAACCCTAGGCTGGCAATGACCAGGGAACTCAACAGACACCCAAGGGGACTTAGGGGTGAGCCAGAACCCATGATCCAGGGGTGCCTGGCCCGGACGGCAGAGCCCGGCAGTGCCTCCCTCCCCAACACGGCCTGGCCCTCCCAGGTCCCAACTGGCCTGCCGGAGGAGGGAAATGCCCCAAACCAAATGGGGTTGTAAAACCCTTGTCTTCCAGCATGCCAGAACACTGCACATCGAGGAAGCCTGTGACATCCAAGCTGCACTGGCTGGAAAATACGGAGTCCCGGGTTCGAATTCTAATTTTGACATTAACTCATTCTCCCCAGGGGGCCGCAGTGCTCAGCTGTATTTTCGGAGGAGTTGGCCTAGAGGCCAGCCGAGGCTTTGCGGGGCTATGGTTCTCTCTCCAGGCCCCTGGTGCCCCACACCCCCCCAGCCCTCGCTGGCCTTAGCTCCTATCCAGTGAGGTGACATCTGCCATCCTTCTGCTTCCTTGGGAGAGGGGGGCCCACTTCCTCCCCAGGCCGGGACCGTTAACAAGAGGAAACAGGTTGCTATGGAAACCGAGGCAGCTGATGTTTCAGAGACGTTTGCTTCTCCCCCCTCCACCTCCCCCTACATTGTGAGTGTATTAGTATTAATTGACATAATGACTGCCACGTCAACCTGAGGCCCGGGAGCCAGGCTGGGCCTCTCACCGCCCACCACCTGCCATGGGCCCCTGAGGGTTCTCCTGTGGCTTCTCTCCCTCCTGCCCGCCTCTCCCTCTGCAATTCCTGCCCCTCACCAGCAAAGCCCGAGGCCGCAGCCGAGGCCCCGCCCTGTGCAGAAAGAACCCGTCCTAAGGGTGCAGGGGCAGAGTCTCAGGGCTATGCCAGGCGTCCTTCTCGGGCATCTGCGGGGAGGGGGTTGGGGTACCTCAGGCCACCGCGAGCCTTGCCCACGTCCCCACGCTCACGTCCACCAGTGGCCTCAGCCTCTCCACCCGCGCTCCTACTGGGGCTGCCTGGACCGGACCAGGGCGAGTCATCTACACTTTGGGGAGCTCCTCTCACACTGAGGAGCACATGGAGCACCAAAAGCACTGTGTACTTGGGCTATTACGGAAGACGGCAAGCCAGAGGCTCTGCCCGCCGCGCCAGGGCCCAGGGCCCGGGGAAGCCAGGACAGCCTCACGCCGAGGGGGTGGCCTGGGCTCCAGCTGGGGGAGGTGGGGGTGCTGGGGGGGGAGAGGATGTTAAGCCAGGGGCTCCCAACCCCCACGGGGAATTTGGCAATGTCTGGGGGGCGAATTTGGTGGGCGCAGTAGAGGGGTGCTCTCGACAGCTCATGGGCGGAGAGGCCAAGGATGCTGCTAAGCATTTACGATGCTTGGCCGACCCGACAACAAAGAACTTCCTGGCCCCCAATGTCAGCTGCGTAGAGGTTGAGAAACCCTGCTTTAGCGTTGTCATGAGCGACGGACTAAACAAAAGGTGTTGAGGGTCCTTCAAACCCGCTCCCTCTGCTGGCAGCACAGGGCGGGGTGGCGGGGGGCTCACCCAGGGGCCTGTCGGCTCCCTTGGGCCTCCCCACCCTCCCTGGAGCCGCTGCAGGTCAGGCTAAGGACAGTATACCTGGCTGGGGACCCCCTCCTCCCCCCGGCCCACCTCTCCCATCTCTCCCAGAGGATTACGACATTTCTAAACTCGTTAACTTTTAATTACTACCTTCCCTCTGCCCGAGTACACTGGCTTCATGCCACGTACATCTCTATTAAAATTCAATTTATGCCCATCATAACTGATTCCTGCACTTCAGCTCTCTCACATCAGCCTTCAGTCTCCAGACAAGATGTCCAAACTCTTGGCCGAATCAGAGCGAATCTCTGAAGAGGCAGATGGGATCTGGCTATGGTGAGGAAGAGGAGCCCTGGCTTCGAGGGGAGGGTGAGAACAGGACTGTGGGCAGCAAGGATGAGGGGGAGGGCCGGCCCCGCCAGCAGGAGGAAGGTGGGTGGGGTCCTGTATGTACTGGGGCCCCCAGACCACCCTTTCCGCATCCAGGTCCACGGATGCCCGGGGAAGCCTTCGGCAAGCTTCATTCCCGCGGCAGCCAGAACTGCCCCGGGAGGCAGCCACTGGCATCATTCCCATTTAACGGACCAGGCAACAGAGGCGGGGATTAAGCAATTCGCCCAGAGGCCCACAGCCAGTCAGGGGCAGAGCTGGGATTCATAGTCCAGGAATGCTGGCGCTGATTCTTGGAAGCCAAGCAAGGGGTGGCTAAGTAGGAAAGGTGTGTGGGAGCACGGTGGGTGGAGGAGCTGGGGGAGCATGGGGCTTGGGCTGTGAAATCACAGAGGCCTTGGTCAATGACACGTTCAGCCCGCGAAGGGGTCTGGTGAGAGAGGACGCTGGGGAGGGGCAGGGGCAGGTCCCAAAAGGTCTTCTACTCCGTTTCCCGTGGCCACCAGCGCAAAGCACCACAGGTGGGGTGGCTTAAACCAACAGAAACGTATTCTCCTGCAGCCCTGGAGTCCAACCTCTGAAACCAAAGTGCCGACGAGGCCATGCCTCCTCTGGAGCCTCTAGGGAAGAACCTTTCCTCGTCTCTTCTTAGCTGCTGTTGGCTCCCAGCAAGACCTGGCCTTCCGTGCTGTGTACTCACTCCAACCTCTGCCTCCATCTCACAGCCTTCTTCTCTGTGTGCCTCTCTGTCCAAACCTCTATCCTTTCTCCTATAAAGACACCAGTCACGGGATCTAGGGCCCACCCTAAATCCAGGATGACTTCATCTTACGATCCTTAACTAATCACGTCTGCAAAGACCTTATTTCCAAATATGGTCACATCCTGAGGTTCCAAACGGACATGGCGTCTGTGGGGTCATTTCAACCTGCTGCCTGACCCCCAGAGCCGGAATCCTCTAAAGAGTGCCCACTCCCTCCAGGACGCGGCCCAGAGGTTCTTTCTGGTATTTGAGATCCTCCCTCAGCCATCATGTGCCAGCCAGGTTTCCCCCTTCCCAGGGTCAGCCATGACCATCCTGCCTCCAACCCTTTACGTGTGCATTGCTCCCCAAACCCGTAAGAGGATATCTGACACCACGGCATCCACTTCCTCACCCCCCATTCATTCCTCAATTTGCCCCATCCTTCCTTCCTCTAAGGTCACCTCCTTTTCCCTAAGGACCCCTCAGTCCTTTTTGAAGTACCCTCTTCCCTTATATGACATCCCAATCTCTAGGTGTCCAGCTATCTCTCTGGCCTCTTGGTTTTGTTCTCCTGTGCCAGTTTTCACCTCTTCTATTTGTCCTCTAAATAAAGGGACCCTCAGCACTCTTTCCTCTGAGGCTGTGTCCACTCTCCCAGCTCGCCCATTCCCATAGGGTGAACTGTGCATTTAGCTACTGTCTATTGAACATGTGTACAGATGTCTCACAAACATTCTAATGTTTCCCTCATCAGCTTCCTCACCACCTCCCATCACTCTCATTCCCCTTCACGTGAATTGATCATCAAGTTTTGTCAATCGAACCTCCTAAACGTTTCTCAGAGCCATCCACTCTGCTCCATTCCATCACCAAGATGGCCCATGCCATCAGCCCACCATGACCACCCACACGGCCGCCTCCTAACCACTTCCCCCCCAGCCCATTCAGCCCACTCCCACCATGTTGCCACCATAAATATCTTTAAAATGTATATCTGATCATGTCCCCCCCAGGACAGCTGTGGCCTGGCCTTGCCTGCTTCTCCTGCGTCTTGGCCCCCCCCGACCCCCTTGGCTGCACTGGCCACCTTTCACCCCCTCCCGCCCAAAGGCATCTGGGCACATCCTCCCTCAGCATCCCTGGTCCTGCTCATTCTCTGCGTCCCTACTTCCCCCGCGAAGTCTTCCTCGACCCCTACCTTCCCTTGTCAGCACTTATCCAATTGGACTCCATAAATTCACGCATAATGACTAAATTCAGCTCGCACGCTAGACCAAGAGCTCCACGAGGGCAAGGGTCGTCCTTATTTATCCTGCCTCGCTTGCCCAGGGGCTGGCCCACAGCAGATGCGCAGACATGCGTGGACGGCCCAGGGACGTGATGTCCCTGCCAAGAGCGACCCTGATGGTGCTTCCCCGCACAGCTCCAGTTCTACGCCTTCCCAAGGCTGCCAACCCCTCGGCCCACGGTCATCCCATCCTGCCCCGCCCTGGAGCGCCTGAACAGCTGTCCTCCGGCCCCATTGTCAATTTGCCCTAACTTCAGTCGAGGCTCTTTAGTCCGCTTTCTTAATCAGTTGCGTTTGATAATCTTTTTCTTTAACCAGAACAGCTGTTTCCAAAGGGCTATGGGGAGGTGGGGGAGACCCTGGCCTTGTCATTTGACCTGGCCCTTATCTTAGCCTCATGGCGTAGGACCTGGGGCAAGTAGCTGAACTGGAGCCTCGGCTTGCTTGCTCTTGCTTCAAAAGGCCTCCCTGCAGGAGCTGCTAAGGTGCCGGGGCTGAGAGCAAGAATCTTAGTGGAGGAGCAGCTGGCATGGACACTGGCACGAGCTGGTTGAGCTCTGGATTGCTTCTTAACAAGATCTAACATTGGTACAGCGTTTGTACAGGGCAGGGCCCATAGTAAGCTCCATGTCAGTTTTATCCCTCCTGCAGCTAGCCGGGACAGCCCTAACAAGCCAGGTTGCTGTCCCGAGAAAGCACGAGTCTGGCACAGCAGCAGCACAAAGCAGGGGAAGAAAAGCAAAGATCTGGGTCTGAAAGATCTGGGTGAAACTGACTCTCCACCCACTGGCTGTGTGATCTTGGGCAAGTCGCGGAAACTTTCTGAGCTGTGGTGCAGAGATGGTGATGATGCCAGCCTCGCAGCACTGCTGCCAGAGCAAGGTGGTGATGCCTGCAGGAGCTTGGCTTGCATCCTGACACAGCCGGTGTGTGCCCGGGTGCCCTCTGCGAAGGCCTGCCTGCCCCTGCCTCCCCAGCCTCTGTCGCCTGCTCTCACTTCTAAGAGAAGGCCAAGGAGGAGGGCCAGAGGATGAGCGAGACACAAAGCAGCTGGCCTGGGGAGTTTCTCTTCATCTTCTCCTCTGAGAAGTTTCAAAGTCTGCCAGAAGCTCGGTGAGCACTCCCCCACTCCGTGCCCCCAACTCGGGCTGTCACATGCATGAGCCTCCCTGGCTTGGCCGAGCTTTCTTCTCCAGGGGCCGAGCCTGTGTAGAGTTCCCAGACACTGCAGCTCCCCTGGCGAGGGATAGCGGCCTGGCAAGGGGCTTGGGGACTCAGGCTGAGCCAGCCGGATGCCCACCCTGGCTCACCTGGGCCCCCTCCACACACCTGCTCTTCTCTGCACCAACAAGGGGCTATTTTGGCTTTGGCTCGTCTGGTCCCCTCACATTTGCCCTTCTTTGGGTCTGTGCAGAGAGGATAAGAGCACTTCAGACAGGTCTCTCAGATCTGCCGCTTGTTCTCTGCATGATCCCAGGTGAGTTCTGGAACTTCTCTAAGCATCACGTTCCTCGTTTGCAAAACAAGGGTAATAACGCTGACTTCCTAGTGTTGCTGTGAGATGATGTATGTAAAGTACCTGGCACCCAGCGAGCCTCAATAAACATTAGTTCTCCTTTGGGTGTGCATGTGCCTGATTATGCGTGGGAATATAAGGATGTGCATGCGTGTGTGTGTGTGTGTGTGTGTGTGTGCAGTGTTTGCCTAGCTGATTTTTTTTTTCTACTCTAAGCCTAGGGCTTGCAGGAGACTAGAAAGTCCCCAGCAGCAAGCCGTGGTCAGACATCCATGGAATGAGAAGCTGGCCAGCCTCTGATGAGATGCAATTTTCTGTATGCGTTCCTTTAAAGGTTAAACCTTTCAACACTTTTTGAGCTGAAAAGTAAGGAAATGCTCAAAATATGATAGGGATGTGTAAAGGACCTAGGATCCAGTCTGAAGGGGCTCTGCTGGCCAAATTTGGCTTATTATGAGCATCAGATTGAATTGACAAGGGGTGAATTAAAACACACTGAATTAAAAAAAACATCCATGTGTTCACACTGATATGAAATTATTTTAAAGAGGATGAGAAGGGAAAAGCTCTAGACAAAAGAATGCCAACTAATAAAAATATAAGGAATGACAGAGGAGAAAATCAGCTTATTACAAACCACCATGATAACAATTGATTTGGGTAAGACTCAACAATGGATGCCAAATTACTGGGTAAGAGATTCCTGGGAAGTAAATAGTAACACAGTCTCAAGCAATCATGCCACAGGTGACTCATCAATTACAAAGAGAAGAAGATCCCTTGATAGCTTGACAATGGGGAAATCTGGTGAACATCACCTTGACCAATTGATCAAAGCCAGTTACACCAATAAGGGGGCAACCTGGCATCAGGTGTCCTCTAGCATATAGCACTGAGAAGGACACACACACCTATGCAATATTCCTGTGTCAAATATTTAATGAGAGCCTATTCATGAAGATATTACCAGACAATTCTATACTGTGGGACATTTTACAAAACTGGCTGGACTCATAAAAAAACGCCAATACATGAAAGGTAAGGAAAAGGCAATGAGGAATAGTTCTGGATTTAAGGGGTCTAAAGGTCCATGACAACCCAATGCAACAGGTGGCCCTTGATTGCATCCTGTGTCAAACAACAAAAACGACAACAAAAATGGCCATCAAGACATAATTGGGAAAAGCAGCTATACAGACAGGGACTGTGTATTAGATGGTAGTTTTATATCAGTGTTAAATTTCTCAAGCGTGAAAATTGTATTATTTCTATTGGAGAAAGCCTTGTTCTTGGGAAATACTGCTTAGGGGTGAAGTGACATAATGTCTGCGAATAATTCTTAAATAGTTGAGCCAGTGAAGTGTGTGTGTGTGTGTGTGTGTGTGTGTGTGTGTGTGTGTGTGTTAGAAGTAAGCAGGTAAGGCAAAATATTAGCACAGTGAATGGTGAAAGACATACAGGTGTCCATAGTATAGCGCTTACAATTATGCTAAGATAAGAAATTTTTCGAAATAAAAAGCTCCTGCTGTGGGCCAGGCCATCATTGGGGGCTGGGGACAGTGTGGCCCACACACGTGTTTTTTTTCTGTCCATCACCTTTTCCCTTTGTTCCCACTTGCCTGTCTTACTCTCCTTCCCAACCCTGGAGTAGACCCATGTGATTCAGGCCTGGCCAATCATAGTGCCTCACTGCTGCCTCCCCCTGGGATTGGTCAGGGGTGATCCAGGCTGGGCCAATCAGAATCTTTCCCTGGGACTTTTTCTTCCTTTTGGGACTTTTAAAAGTGAGACTTCTGGGGAAGGCTCCTTCTACTCTGAAATCATAGCTGTAAGTCTGTGATCCCTGAACTTCTCAGTGTCACCACTGAATGAAGTCAGCAGCCAGAGGTGGGTAGAGATGGGCAGCCTGGAGTGGAGAGAACCTAGATCTAAGGGGCTGGTAACTGCCAGGGTTCCTGAAGCTCTGGCCTCGGTTCTGTGGTTTACTCCAGTATTTATGAATAATTAGACAGCAACGCATGGGGGGATGCATAACAGACAGTCCCAAGGGCAGAGAAGAGGAGAAATGTGTGTGGCAGAGAGAGGGGAAGAGAGGGACAGCTGGGAAACATGTGCACTGTTTGGAAAGGGCTTTTTGAAAGAGAAGGCATTTGAGCTGGGCCTTGAAGGAGAGAGACAATTTTGCCCAGGGTGGTGTTCCAAGTGGAGGGGGTAGGGCAGTCTGGACCATGACGGAGAAGAGAGAAAGTTCAGGGAAGATCCTGGGATCTGTGATGGTCCATTTTGGTGGAGTGTGGGTTACCTCGGATGGAAGGGCAGGAGATAAGGCGGGGCTGCCAGGACCAGCCCAAAGAGCTCTGAAGACCCCACTGTGGAGTGCAGACTCTACCTTCTGGGCACAGCAAAGTTTTTCTTTTTTTCACAGCAAAGTTTTTGATTAGAAGAAAATTCAGATCCGACTTGTGCTCAGGCACATTCACGCCTCCAGGCCAGAGAACCCACACCCTCAGGGGTCAGGAAACAAGTAGATGAGCTTCCCTCCTGGAAGCCCCTGGATTTCCCCTGAATAGCTTCTCCCCAACAAAGCCATGGAGTGGAATATTCGCATTCTCCCCACTGCTGTTTTCTAGAATCTGCAGAGCGCAGAAGGCAAGATTGTTTAGAAGAGACACTGCAGCAACCCCTTCTCAACGAGAGGCTGTGTGATGGCTGCTAAGGATTTCCAACTTCGGAGTCAGATAGCCCAGCTCTGTAACCTGACCTTGGGTGAATTACTGAACTTCCCCAAGCCTCAGTTTCTTCATCTGTAAAATTGGGATAATAATTGAACCTATAATAGGATTGCTGGCAGGATTAATTGAGATAATCATGGATTGAACATCATAATGCCTGCCAAGTAATAAATTCTTTGTCATTGCTAAAGGATTATTATTATCATTAACATCACCCCCAGATGGATGAATGCAGGGACAGAGAGCTACTGTCTTCAATGGGAAGCCAGCCCATTGTTGGGGAAGTCTGGCCCTTCAACTCAGGGGAGCTCGGCTTTCTGCAATGCCAACTCTTGGTCCTGGCAGGGCCAGGGCACCAAAGGAGAGGCTCTGCATCAGATAAAGAATTCACTCTCCTTTTTCTGAGTTCTGCCTCCAGCACCCTGCTGGTGGAAGTCAACGGCAGGCTGGGAGGCCCTCGCTCCACGAATGCTCATGGGACGTCACCCGTGGTGCTCTCAGTCAAGCATGTCCACCCTCGAAGAGGGAAGCTGGGGCGCCACGCGGAGACTCTCAAAACTGCCCCTAGGGTCCAGCCTGTAGTCAGAAGTAACTCTGGTCCCCCAATGAAAACCATCCCAGGGGTTGCTTGGGGAGCCCCTCCGATCTCCCCATGGGCTCCCTGGAGAACCCGAGATTCAGAGACCAGCACTAGACGGCCTCCTGCTTCCTGGTCCAGGATTCTCAGCATCCTCAAGGAAGGCACAGGTGACAGTCCTCCTGCCCTGATCTATTCCTCACTCTCTCCCTCTCCACCCTTTGCCAACGAGGCCATGCTCCAGACCAGCCAATCCAGTCCAGGTTTGGGGTAGAAGGACGGGGGCAGGGGTCACCTCAAACTCAGGACTCCTTGCTTTGCAAAGGAAAGGGTGATTTTCCAGGAAGAACAGATCCTCAAGCAATTAATCCCCCTCCTCTCATTTGCATTCCTGTCCGTGGTGGCAGATTTGTATCAACATCCCCAGGGCAAGACAATCTTGTTTCTCCAACAAAACCGATTATGCACATCAGGCCTGGGGATTAATCACCGGCCACTGGGTTGGGAGCCAGTAAAAAAGGCAGTGATGGTAGGATAAGAGCGCCAGGGAGGGAGAGGCCTGGCCTGGGGAGGGGTGCCTCCCACTCCGGCTGCTGGCAGCTCCCCTGCCGCGGCTGGGACCCAGCTAGTTCTCCGGCCCCTCCTTTCCTGCCAGTTGTCCTGGGGAAGGAGGGGCCAGCCCTGGGCTCCAGTGCAAGGGGACACCCAGGGAGGGAAGCTAAACCCAAAAGCACCATGGGGAGGGGCACCATCACCATGTCCCACCAAAGCTGTCCCCCAAATAGATGTCTCCTTCCTAATGGAGCCCACATCGCTGCACGCCCCTCCCTCCATTGGACCCAGGCTCTCCAACAAAGATCCCTGGAGATGGCAGTTCTTTTCAAAGGGTAAGGAAGGAAGTGGCTCTGGCAACAGCCATGCTACGGCCACAGAGGCTGGAAGGGAGTGCACCGTCCCAATCACCAGCTCTGCCCCTGTCCACTGTCCTACGAGCCATCGGTCTGCGCCATGTCGCCGACCCCCCCGCCCAGCTATCCTCTGCTGAGCTCAGCAGGATGCGGGCTACTCACACCTGGGCCAGGGCTGCCTTTCTCCTACTGTGCCCTCAGCTTGTTGTGGCACCGGAGCAGGAGCCTGCGACCCAAGCCTTCCCTGCACACAGGCCCCGCTGCTCTGCTACCACCTTTGGCAGTGGGGCAGTGACCCCGGGCGCCTGGAGGAAGGGGAGGGGAGATGCGGCTTGCCTGTACTCCAGGGAGAACTTGGTCAGCTCCCTGTTGTTGTGGAGCCACTTGAACTCCAGTGGCCAGCTGCCCTCGGCCATGCACGTGAGCACGAGGCGGTTCCCCTCCAGGTGCACCTGAGTCCGCACGGGCTCCGTCTTGAAATACGGGGACACGTCATCTGCAGGAGACAGGGATGGAAAGCCACAGTGATCACTTGCTCAGGTAATGACCCGACACCCCTAGGCAGGTGGGGCGGGGGCGGCCGGGTGACTTGCCCAAGGTCACTGGACTGGGAAGGAGGGGAGCTTGGGTCCATCTGCCTCCCAGGCTCGGTCTTTTAGCTCCCGTCCTGCAGGCGCCCCACGTCCCTCCTCCCGGCCGGCCTCTCTCCCAGACCACAGCAGGCCCCTCTGCCTCTGTTGCACCCCCGCCTGCCCCCCCATCCATTCCATACCCTTTGCATCTGGAGACTCCTCCAGAGTAGAAGGAAGGAGAGGCACTCACCTTGCCTCAGCCAAAGGGAATGTACGTTTCATCAAGAAAATAGGGAAGTGGGCTGACAGGTATAAGAGATAGGGGCGTCTCATGTCCTGCTCCCCAAGGCTGGAAGAATCTTTAAGGCATCGAGGGCAGATCTCACCCAGGGGTGGGGACCCGCCCTGTGTCCCCTCTACTACCGGGCTGCCTCGGGGAGTGGTGGTGCCATGGCGTGGCTGTGGGGGTGCAGTGGAGTCCTTGCCACCCCCCTCCGCAGCCCCCCTCCAGCCCAGCTGAGGGGTCTCCTCCACCACTTCCCTCACCAGAGAGAATGCGCTTCCAGCCCAGACTTCAGAGAAGGCTCAGACTAAAAGCTGCAGGTGGAAATGAAACCTTTCTGCCCGTGGGAGTAAGGTGGCGGGGGAGGGGGTGTGAAAATAAAAAAGAAGGTGATGGAAAGGGAAGGGGGCCAGGGAAAGGGGAGAAGGGTTCCAAGCCCAGCACCGAGCACACCTGCTGTTTGGGGGGCTGGGGGCAGGGGCCCAAGAGGGAGGCGTTGGCATTTGGGAAGGACATCAACAAGGACTGAAGCCCTTGCCGTGTTCTGGGCAGTTGTGGGGACGCTAACGCAGGCTCACTTCTGGGCAACCACAGATAAAATGGGATTATGATCTGCATTTCCGAGAGGGGCCAGTGGGTTAGAGACCTGCCCAAGGTCACGCAGCTGGGAGTGGATGCTCTGCAAAGGCCAGTCTTTTCCCCAAACACAGAAGTGGGGGTGCCTCTCCCGGGCAGGGGGCACTGCCGTCTCCAGCGCTGGCTGATGCCCCAGCATACCCTGGACCGAGCGCTCACTTTCCCCTGTGGAAAGTCCCCTAAGGCAGACTTTTGACCCGAGAAGTGGAACAAACCAGAGGAAGAGAGAAAGGGGCATGCGTCAGGGGGTTGTGTTGTAGGGTGTGTGTAGCTTGAGGGTGGGAGGGCATGAGCCCAGACCCCGTTGCAGTCTGGTCAGCCTGCTGGGGTGGGTGTGGTGGGTGTGGGCGGCTCTCCCTCACCCCGGGATGACCCTCGGGGCGCACTGGACCCTGGCAACCATCCCTGTCACTCTCACATTTAGCCCATGTTGGCCACCCGCGGTCTTCGAAGGGCTCAGCGTTTATGTCCAGGCTTGGCTCTGGGCCCCAGCACAGATTTATGACTCGGCACATGCGTGATGTATGTGTGGGGTGCAGGTCAGCTGGCCCCGCTGCACATGTGGCTCCCCACGCCCAAGGTCTCAATCTTAGCAGTGTATAAATTGCAGCTGTTTCAGGGACTCTGACGTGAAACCCCACCCCTGCTACTGAGCCTCACTGTGGGGGTGGCGGGGGGAATGCAAAGCTGCGGGGAGCAGAACGGGTGGTGGTGGTGGGGCAGTGTTCTCCGAAGCATCCCCGAGCACCCTCTCTCCACACCTCGGGGTCTGAGCGTGGACATTTCAAGCGCATATTTCATGCTGTCTACTTGCACAGCTTTTCATCAGTCTTAACTGCTGTGTGAACACGCTGCCTTAAAAACAGTTGAAGGCTTCTCTTTTAGAGTTTGGGTCTGGGGGGAGCACCCTTCCTCGCCGCTCTGGGGTCCCAGCCCCCTCCATGGCGGGGAGGGCGGAGAAGCCGTGGGCACCCATGTGCCAAGGGAAAGACTCGTTGCTGCCGAGGCAGCCAGCCCTGCTCCCAGCTTAACAAATGGGCACGCTCTGACTTCAAAGGCGCATTCATATTCCCCAGCAGCTTTCAAGAGCCCTTTGAATCGCGTTTTTAAAACCCTCTGTTAGTTCCTGTCATCACTCGTTTGTTTTAAAACAATAACATTTCCAGCCCTGGGTGATTAAATCCCCTCGACATGGGACTGATGCACAGCAGAACAGCCAGAGGCAGATGTGTGTGTGTGTACTGGTGCAGGCATGCACACACATCCATGCACACACATGGATATGTGTGCACACACACGGATACACAGGCACACACATGAACACCAATATTAACACACGCATGTACTCATGCATACATGTGCAAACACACCTGCACACACATGAGACACCCTGTCTCTGTAAACCCACTGACTGGGCAATTTCCCCCCAGGCCTGCATTTACCAGTTCATTCTCCGGCTCTCTCAGGGGTGCCAGCCCCGAGCCGAATGGCTTTTGCTTGGATGGGCTGATTCCACTGACTGCCAGAGGTGATGACTGGGGGGCAGGGGATGGGGGTGGGACTTCCCTCCTGAGCACCCGGGATGCTGTCAGGTCCTGTGCTGGGTGTTTTGCATCCTCATCCCATGTTATCCCCGCAAGGCTGCGGGCAGAGATTAAGGCCTGAGCCCCTGTCTGCAGTCACCCTGACTCCTGAAAGCCCCCTGCCTCTGGATATGGGGGTCTTTGGAGGGGGCCCTACTCGGGACTGAAGCAGTGGTTTCTTCCATGAGCCCGAGCTTGTCTGAAAGTTGGAGAGCAGGAGTTTGGGGAGTGAATTGCTGTAAGAAGAAGGACAAACAGATGGAAACCAAGGACTGGTGGAGAGTGTAGTGTGTGTGTGTGTGTGTCTTTGAATCTGTCTCTGTGTGTAGGAGTCTGCCTGTGAGTGTCTGTGTACGCATATCTGTGTGTTTGTTGGTTCATGCATGTCTGTGTGCTTGTGTCTAGGTGTGTGTGTCTATGTACTATCCGTGTGTCTGTCTGTGTGCATGTATTTAGGTGTATGTGTAGCTACCTGTGTCTGTGTATCTATATGCATGAATCTAGGTGTGTGTGTCTGTGTATCTGTGTGCATGTGTGTAGATGTGTGTGTCTGTGTATCTGTGTGCATGTGTGTGTGTCTTAGTATCTGTGTGCATATGTGTAGGTGTGTGTGTCTGTGTATCTGCATGCATGTGTGTCAGTGTGTGTCTGTGTATCTGTGTGCATGTTGTGTAGGTGTCTGTGTATCTGTGTGCATGTGTGTAGGTGTGTGTCTGTATATCTGTGTGCATGTGTGTAGCTGTGTGTCTGTGAATCTGTGTCTGCTGCACGCACATATTTATATGCAAGAATGGATCCCTGGACCACGAGTGCCCAGGTGGGTCACAGAAATTCTCCAGCTTGGGCTTGTTACTTAACCTCTTTGCAGCTCAGTTTCCTGAACTGTAAATTGAGGATAAATTTGTTTTACGGATTAAGTGAATGAATAAACATAAAGTACTTAGAACAGTGCTTGCAACATGCTATAGGAAAAATAGCTGTTACTACTCATCACACATGGAAATGGGAAGATTACCCTAGAACGAACATTCATTTGCTGTCAGCAGTGGCCAGCAGCTTCTTTCAGCTTTCGTCCTAGGATTGTGCCGTATACAACCTGAGCAACTGTAAGGAACAGCCCCGTGAGCCACACTTTAAAGGGAAAGAGATGCCTTAGAGTGGAAGAGAAATGTAGATAGAATCAACGTCATGAAGAAGTAATTTCCTTGAACTTTTCTTCACCTTCAAACACACCCAAGAATTTTTCCTTTATAAACTAGACAAAGTGATTCTAATTTGTTAACACTAAAAAAAAAAGAAGAATAGCCAAGAAAATTCTGAAAAAGAATGGCAACAAGGAAGAATAGCACCATGAAATAATGAACTATATTATAAAGTTACTATAAATAAAACAGCATGTCCTTGTAGGAATAGGCTGGTGAAGAAACAGCCTGGAGAGTCCAAAGATAGGCCCAAATGCATATGGGAATATTTCATCTATGATGAAAGTTGAATTTCAAATCAATGGGGGAAAAGATCAATTATCCAACAAATGGTTTTGGAACAGCTCGAGAGCTACTTAGGGAAACAGTAAATTTGAATTTCTTCCTCAGACTTTGACTCAAAATAAATGCTGGGTGGATCAATGTTTTAAACATGAAAAAATGAAATTCTAAAAGAACTAGAAAAAAAATCACAGCAATTGAAAGAGATATAATTTTGGTGGCGTGGAGTACTCACAAAGTACTTTCCAAGTACTCTACAAATCCAGAAGCCATAAAGCAGACAGATACAAGTCAATTATATAAAAATTTTGAATGGGAAGTAAAAAAACACTCAAACACAAAGAAAAGTGACAAATGACAAACTGGAGCAAGATATTTGCAATTCTTATCATGAGCAAAAAGCTAATTTTCTTACTATAAAAGATATTCCCACAGCTCAATAAGAAAAAGATTAACAAACCAACAGAAAAATGGGCAAAGCACACGAACGGTTCACAGAAGGGAATTACACATGACTCAGAAACGTAGGTAAAGATGCCCAACTTCAAGGTAAGGAAAAAGAAAACTAAAACTCAGTAATATGTTTTTTCTCCCCCCCATTCCATTGGCCAAAATCTAAAAGTTTGATAATACTCAGAGTTGGCCAGCCTGCCTAGAGACAGGCTTGCTTGCACACAGCTTGTGGGATTTTAGCCTGTTACGCTATCTTTAGAGAGCAATTTGGCAATGTCTGTGAAAACTAAAAATGCACACATCCCAGAATCCACAAGTTCTTCTCCAAGGAATTTACACTTGTGCGTGCGTGCAAGGAATTTACACTTGTGCATGCATGCAATGACAGCATTTCCTAAAGGTAATGTTTGTTAACAGCAAAAGCTTTGAAACGACCTGAATGTCTATCAAGAGGACACTGGTTAAAGAAATGATTGTACTGCTAAGTTCTGGAATTCCCTGCAGCATATGGCTCCGGAAGAGTCTTTGAGAACTACTGTGCCGTCAGGAAAGCAAGATGCGAGTCAGGTGCGTAATTGCTACCATTTGTGTAGATGTATTTTTTTTTTCAGGTATAAAAATATATTTGTATAGGCACAGGCTTTTTCTGGAAGGTGACGTAAGAAATGGGTCCCGGTGACGCACCTAGAGAGGAGAATTGGATGGCTGGGGGCTGGGGTGGGAGGCTCACTTTTTAACTTTAGCCTTTTGTAACTTTTATATTGTGTACCTCAGATATGAATTACTACTTATTTATAATCAGATAAATGTATGCGGATCCATATATGTATGTGTAGGGTGGGAAACCCTGGTAAGGACAGAGGAAAGGACCAGTTCTCTGTGTGTGACTCAAGGGGGCTGGCATGTCTGGGAGGCCCTGATCCCCAGAGGTTGAACCCCTTGAATGAAGAGGTGCCTTCAGAAGCAGTCAAGAGGACTTGACCCCAGGCTCCCTTCTCATTTTCCCCGGCAGGTCAGGGGTCCTCTGATTGCAGTCTTCCCTTGATATACCCACTAAATAACCCCATTGTCATCCCCAGACTCCAGGCTCCAGGCGAATTGGTCCCACACAGAGGCTAACCTCAACTTCTTCAACTTCACCTCTCCCCTCCGCCCCCTACACAAGAATGTCATCTTTGTCAGAGTCCTCCCAGCCCCCTTCATCTCACTGGTCCCGGGGATTTCACTTCCAGGCTGGTCCAGGCCTGGGAACGGCATCTCCCCTGGAGCAGCCGCCGAGTCCCGGCTTGCTGGGCAAGGAGGCTGGGGTGAAGGCCTCCGTCCACACCTAATTGGCTGAAAGATGCCCATCTGCCCCTCGGAGCAAGCTGCCGGGGGCATGGGCCTGGGCAAATTCCATTCTCATCTCTGAACATCAAAAGGCCCTCTCTTAGCAGCTTCCTCCCTAGCTTATAGTAACTGCCCAGCCATTGCTAGCACCCCGGGAATGCCTGGGAGAGGGTGGGAGGCTGGGTCCCTGAGCTTGCAAACGTCTCATCCCCTTCTCTTAGGCTGGGCCACCACCTCCTCTGCCTCAAATTGACCTCCTGGCTTGCAAGGCTGCAGTGTCCAGGCCTCGCTGGGCCCAGGCGCCGGCTGTTCAGTTCCGGTCCTTGGGTTGGAGAGGCCAGGTGCCCCCCACGGTTCCATTTTTTACCACTGCCAGTGCTGCTATTTTTATTCCATACCATTGATCGAACTTGCTATAAATGAAACACTTTCCACCCCTCGTCTCAGTTAATATAAGAAGTTCTCAAGAAAAGGACCATCATGATCCTGATATCAGGCTTGAGAAAACTGACACTCAGAGCGGTTCGGTGATTTGACTCAGCCACTGGGACTGTGCTCTGGATCTTTCTGTCATTGGCACGGGGCTCCCCTGAGCCGTCCCGCCCTTTGTTCCCCGACCTGCCTCCTCGCTCGGGACACTGGTTCTGAAGCCGCACAGCGGTGGTCACGCTGCAGGGTGGAGTTTCTAATGTCACAGACCCTGAACTAGATCCCTGGGGAGCTTCCAGGGGGAAGAAGACGCCTGGCTGGGAAGGAGTTTTGGGGGTCAGTTGGGTGGACAGTAGAGCAGAACATCGCGGGAGAGACGGGGACCTGCCCAGGGGGTGAGGGTTTCAGAGGCATGGGCTAGTGGGGTGGCCGGAATGAAGCCTGGAAATAAAGGAGAATAGGCCAGCGGACAGAGAAAATGCGGTCCTGAGGGGCCAAGGAAACTGAGGCAGAGACCAGAGTTATTGGGCCTCCCAAAAGGAGGGCATGGGGCCGGGGGCTCCCAGAGCTCACCACCTAAGCCCCCAGGGATCACCCTTTCCCAGGGGGTTGGCTTGAGGGTCCCAGTGGCAGAAGAAAAACTGGGTTAAAATCCCAGTTCCTGTGCTGGTTGAAGCAATTTAATTAACCGTGAGCAAATTAACCTCCAGAGCCATACTTGTCTTACCAGTAAAACATACAAATAC
Organism: Tamandua tetradactyla; assembly: GCF_023851605.1. Lineage (NCBI taxonomy): Eukaryota > Metazoa > Chordata > Mammalia > Pilosa > Myrmecophagidae > Tamandua > Tamandua tetradactyla. The sequence continues at coordinate 13,952,146 of NC_135332.1, forward strand.
CTGCCCCGGAGGAATCTGGGGTGGCTCAAATATGCTTATGCATGTGAAGTTCAAGCCCAGTGTTGGCACCTAAAGGCTGCCCCTCCCTACCACACAAACCTCTGGAGGTGATAAGATGAGGGCAGGGCGTGTTTTGATTCCCTGCCCGTTTCTTCTTCCTCAGAATCATCCCCTTTCAGGGGCTCAGTCTCCTGAATGTCCCAAAATTGACCCTTCTAGACAGCTCCCTCGAGGCCGTCCAATCTGACCGCAGAACAGGGTCTTCCCCAAAGCTCAGGACTGGGGTAGGCACAGCCTGAGCCACAGGACGTTTTGCAAATGTCTGCATGGATTTGTCCTCCAGGGTCAGTGATTCCTGTGGGTCCCTCATCCATTAGTCCAGCTGGGGGAGATGATAAGCCTGGGGGCTGCCTTCCCAGGGGACCCACGAAGAGGCTGGCATGGCCCTGCCAGGGCTCTTGCCTCTCCAGGAGACACACCATTCTGCAAGCCCCTGCAGCTCTTGAGACGCCGGACAAAGGCCACGGGACCCAGCCACCAGGCTTCCCAGCTGCTCCCCTCTCCCTCCCAAACCCCTCACCTGACATGGCCTGCCTGCCCTCCAGGGCGCCCATCACGGCACCCTAGCCCCCTCCCTTCCTCCCCACTCTGCGCCCATGGATGAGATGCTAATTTATGCCTATTCCCTGTCTTCCCTCGTCTCCCGCCAGATGCCTGGCCCACTTCGGGCCCCCGTGTTGCCTGCATGCCAAGTGCTTCATTACCCAAGCATGCAGGCTCTCGCCTTCCTTAATCTAATCCTCGCCAGTGACCTTCAGGAGCCAGGTATCTTCCGACGTCGGGGGCCTGGAAGGGGCGACAATCAATTATGCCGCGGCCTCCACAGCTGCTGTCAAATGGATTTCTCGCTCTGAAAAGCGTGTTCCAAAAGCAACTAATGGAACGGATCATCAATTTGTTGGAAGACACATCTAATCTGATTAGGGGGCCCTGGCCACCAGGGCAGCCAGCACAACTGAGCGTCGACATGGCCCTGGGAGTCTTAAGTGGGTGGAGGGGTCCGGCCTGGGGAAGGAGCCTGCAGCCCACTGCCCTGCTTTCCTTGGGTGCTGGCCCATCGTACGTCCAGCTGTGAACGCCGTGGAGGAAAGAAGAATGAATCACATAGGTGCCACAGGGCTGGACCGATGTCTCCTGTTTCTCTATAGCCCCGGCACCAGGCCCTGAGCCCAGGACCAAGAAGATGCTCAGGAAAATGTGGCAAATGAATGACAAGAGGGCCCTGCTTGGAAGCCAAGAGATGTCACCATGCCAGACAAGACGAGGTGATACTGTACAGAGACTTTATCCAGCTTCCCAGGCAGGCAACGTGGTGGGGAACAGAGAACACTGGGAAGCAGGTCGTGAGCCCCAAGGCCTGTCTTACTGGACCCTGGCCGATCCTTCCCGGCACATGCCTGTCCACTGAGCTGGGGATCTTTGGTTGTGCCATCCCCTTCCCCAGGACAGCTCTGCTTTCCTTCTCTCCTGAGAAAATGCACATGGTCTGTCCATGCCGCTCCTTCCCATCTCCATCCAGAGCTCAAATGCCATGCCCTCTGCCACTCCTTTCTTTATGTCCTTCCCCCACGTCCCACAGATTTTGAGGGGACCCCTGTGACAGCACGTTGCCTGTGGAAAACAGCACAGGGGCTTCCTCACCTCCCCAGCCCCAGAGCACAGCAGGGGGGAGGGCCAGGTCCATGAGTGCCATGAGTGGACAGGTGACCTTGTTGCTGAACTTGGCCAGGTCACTTCCCTCTTGGACGCGGACCATCTTAGGGGAGGTTTAAGCTCCTCCCTGGTTCTGACATGGCGGGGTCACAGTTGGAGTGTGCACATGACCTCAGTGTGCCGTGGAGTGGGCCCTGCCACTTTCTGGCCCTGTGATCCTGGCTATGGCTCTCTAACCTCTCTGGACCTTGGTCCCTCAACGGGAGAACGGGGTAAGAACTGCCTTCCTCAGAGCCCTCACTGAGTGGGACAAGAGCTTATGGCACAGCCCAGGACGAAGCCTTAAAAGGTGGCTGTGGATCCCTCACCTTTGCCTGATACCACCTCTGCAGGTGGTCCCCCGGCCAGGGCCCCTGCCTGAACGACACACACACGGAAACAACACTGAAGCATCCCCAGCCTGGCGAGGAAAACAGATGACTCTCATTTCCAGTGGGTTTATTTTGCAATTAACAGAGAGGAAGGCAGCCCTTTCTTACGCTTGAGCTGGAGGGTTCAGAGGTTAAACTTATACCATTGATTAGAATGTTTTTTGCCTAACAGTGCTATTATCACTTTACTGTATTCAGATTCATTTGGACCATAAAAGTAGCGTCAATAAAATGTTCACTAACTCCAGGAATTCTTCCCAAGGAGTTCCACTGTGCTGGCTGGATCACACCCCACTTCCCCTTGGTGACCCTGAGGCAGGCTGGCCTGCTTGGAGCCATTCTCCAGCTTTACATTGGGGAGCCGAGACCCACGGAGCCCAGAGGCCACGTCAAAGGTCCCCCAGGGGTCGTCAGCCCGTGGAGATGTCTCCCCACCTTCCGTCCCCAGGTGGTGAGCTGGACACCACTCCTTGGAAGGTCCCCTGAGCCCGGGGACTTCGGGATGGAGACACAGGGGCCTCTTGCAGGCTAAGGGAGCTAGAACAAGGACTCCCCCTGGCCCAGAGCACTTCCAGGAGCCCACAGCCGGGGCTCCCCAGTGCCCACCCCTTGGCTAACAAGGGCACCACCCAACACAGGGCATGGAAAGCCTGCGCCACCGAGCTCCGGCTGGCATGCTTCCCAGAAGGGTCCCTCCTCTTGGCTACCCTACACGCTGCAACTTTCCTTCTTATTTATGAGAGATGCCACGGCCTACAAGGAGATGGGGGCCCCTCCGCGCCTGGGCAGGGGAGACAGAGCTGGGCTGGGTCATCTCACTTAACATCTAGCGCTGACCCAAGGGAGCGGAGCTGAAGGCAGGGGGTTCTTGCTCCGCCTTGCCCTCCCCCCCAAGATGGGGGCCTCCCACTGAATCCCCGTGGCTGCTGCCCCATCTCCCCTCCCCTGTCCACAGGGCAGGGAGGCTCAGCGCAGGGAGAAGGGGCAGGAAAGGGAGGTGTTTGTTGAAGGCTGAATCCACACGGGGCTCCCCGTGCTTTTCTCGTCTGCCCTCCCCCCGCCCCACCACCCCAGGGGAGAGTCACCCTCACTGCCCTTTCCTCTCTCATCAGTAGCCTGGAGGCAGAGGCTGCAGCTCACAGGGCCAGTCGATAGCAGAGTCGGATTTCGAACCCACGGCCGCCTCCCTGCAGGCCGAGGCCCCCTCCAGGTGGCGGCTGTGCGTGGATCACAGGGAAGGGGGCTGCAGGCACGGGAGGGAGGAAAACAAAGTGGCGCGGTGCTCCCCACGCGGCGGCTGCAACATGGAACCCGCCGCCGAGGAACTCACATCCATCAGTCTGGTGACCCCCGTGTGCTGGCGCTTTGTGGCGTGTAACAAAGACTGCGGAGCAGAAAATTGGAGTTCAATTTGCCGTCCATCCCACATGCAGCGCTCAGCCCATTCCAGTCCCTGCCAGGCACCTCGGTGCTTTATCATAAATAATATCGCCGTGCAGCTCTACGGCCCTTTCGGCACTTAGAGTCCCCGAGCAATTTACAAGCTGGATTACACACAGAGGCCCCCACTTGCGGTGCCTCTCGGAGCCCTCACCACCCCCCAAGTGACTGCCGTGGGTGTGCGTGCCACCCTCCCTTCCTGGCGTCACTCACTGCTCCCAATCTGGAGGCAAACAGGCCTCGCCCACCCCAGCCCCCCTGGGCTCAGCTCCTGGCCTGAGCCCCTTGCTGGACCGAAGCCGGGGGCCACACACTTTCTCTGTCTTTCCTCCCATTTTAGCAGGAAGTTCTGGATCTCCTCCCCTCTCTGATCAGCAGTGCCCTTTGTCATCACCAGAAGCCTCAACTTCATGGGGTGAGGGCGTGGGGAAGGGGTGCAGCAGGTTCTGGGACCCTTGTTCAACCTCTCACATGAGAGGTGAGACACGTGAGCTCAGGGAGCTTAAAAGGACTCGCCATCAGCTATTGCACGGAGGTAAGAGTCTGTGGCCCCCAAAGCCCCAAAGTAGGTCCTCAAGGGGTTGAGACAGAGGCACCTCTTTCCTCTGGGCAGGGGCCCTGGGGCAGGGCAGGCAGGGGCTCCAGCCACAGCTGCCTCCTCTGCCCATCAAAAAGTAAAACTGGGGCAAGGTCCCGTCTGGGCCCTCCCCGCACCCCTGCTGACCCCCTCCATCCTTAGAGAAAGACCCTCAGCAAGGGCCTGGGAGCTCTTCCCTGCCCTGAGGAGTCCCTGGCTCCTGCCCTCAGCTCCTGCCCGCCCCCAGCCTCCAGGAGCTTCTCTCCGTGCCCGGCCCCAGCCCTGCTCTCTGGGTTATGGAGGAGGGTGGGGCTGGGTTTCCACTCAGTCTCATGGGGGCAGAGAACAGGGCCAGGACTAAAAGCCTCCACCGGTTCCAACAGGGCCCCCGCCCTTGGCCGCTGCCCACATCGACGGGCCATTTGGAACGTAAATGTTCCAAATGGCTTTGTAGGGGGACAGACGGAGGCTTGAACCCCACCGCCGCATTCACCGACTGCTCGACCCTGCACCAGCCCCAGAGAGGTGCTGAGCTGCAGTCCCCTCCCTCGTGCAGTGGGAATCCAGCAACGCCCGCCTCGCTGGGGTTCATTAGGATTCAGTGCGCGAGAACCTAGAAGGAACAGAAACGCAATGCCCTGCCAGGGCTTGGCCCTCAGGTGACACGCTGACCCTGACTCGGTGCCAGGCCTGTGTCCCGTGTCGTAGGAATATTCTCTTATCCACATGGCACAGCTTCGGGGTGGGAAGGATGAAAGGTCCATTTCATAGATGGGGAAACCGAGAACAGAGAGGTGAGTCGCTTCCCAAGAGCACAGCAAGAGCCAGTTTCCTGGCTTCCTTCAGCAAATCCCATGTCATCGTGGACTCTGGGGTTGAGCGACACCGAGGAGAGAAGGAGGGAGGGCTCTACCGCGGAGCTCAGGGATGGGCTGGAATGCAGGTGGTCCCAGATGCAGGGCGGAGAACGAGGGTGAGCCGTGGGCTGGGGAGGCAGAGGGAGCCCTCTGAAGGGTGGTGGATGCGAGGGGGTGCAGAGGGCAGGTGCCTCTTCTGGGGGGCTGCTTTCATTATCCTGGGACCATAGCCAGCGAGCCAGCCTGCGCTGCCTCTGAGCTCTCTGGCCTTGAAAACCTGGAATGCATCTGCTAAGCACTGAGGGCGGCGAAATGAAAGGCTGAAGGAGAAGGCGATGCTACCTGGCATCCACTGTTGATCCCTTGATGGCTACCCACCCAGGAAGGTCAGGCAGCATCTCCTGCCTGCTTCCCCTTAGACCTTTCTGGGGGATCCTGGACCGAGCAGCTGATGCCAGGGAAAATGAGAGTGATGGAGAAACGGGAAAATTCATAGCAATGAGACAGCAGACCTCTCCACTTTGCCCTGGTTCACACTAAAACAGGGTTCATGTTCCTGGTGCATCACCAGCCCCTCCTGTGGGTGGGGTGAGGGAGGAAGCGGCATCCGAGGCCAGGCATCAGAGGCCCTATCCCAGCTCTGTTCCCAATGGGTGGAGGGCCACCCACAGCAACCTGAGCAGGAAGGCTTGGCGGGGGCAAGCCTTGTTGGCAGCTAAGGAAACTGAGGTAGAGAAGTTTAAGGGAGGGTCTGAATCCAGTTTTTTGACACCAGGTCAGCCTGTATCACTTGACGGCTCTTTGCCTCATTTTTCCCAGCTGTAAGATGGGCAGAGGGTTTAACTGACAGCCACTGTCCTCTTCCAGGTCCAGCTCTGCAGCTGGGCTTTTCTGAGGATGTCTGGCTTCTGCTAGGAGAGCCTGGGCTGCCCTTCCCATGGAGCAAGGCTTTGGGGTGCTCTTCACGGATGTCAGCCACGCCCCCACCCCCAAATAAAATGTCAGCATGGAGCAGAGCCTCCTCCTCCATGAAGGTTTCCCAGACCCCCCCCCCCCGGTATAAGGGAGCCCTTCTTGAACCTCATGTCCATTTTTGCATCTATAACCCCATGTGATACACCAGACCCCTGAAGCCCCTACTTTAAGCATTAAAGGACACATCTCTCGTTTCTGTACCTTCAGTCCCTAACCCATGTCTTGCATGTAGTAGGAACTTGATAAATGTTGAATGAACAAGGGCATGATTGAAAGAATGAGTGAAAGAAGGAAGGAAGGAAGGAAGAAGGAATTCTCTTATTTTTAGGAGAGCTCTGTTAGGATCCCTAAATCCTCCCCGACCAATCCAGTCCTGTCCTCACGAATCACCTCTGCAAACACTTCTCGTGCCCTCCCGACCGGGGCCATGGCTGGCCAGCAGCTCTACAGCCCGCCTGGGCTCAGCAGATGGTGACAGGCCCGTCCTGCACGCAGGGAGCCGCGGCCATGGGACTGGCATGTGCACAGGCAGTGCTGCTGATTGACGGCCACTTCCCATTCATTCCCCGGAAGCGGAGCCTTTCTGGGAAAGAGTGTGGTGTGGCCTGTCCACCAGCCTCCCCTCGTCTGTCTGTGTCTCCTCCTTTTTAGAACGAAGCCTCTGCACTCCCTCTGGCAGATGGGGGGTAGGGGTGAGGGGTGTTTGACTTTCATGGACTTGGGAAATGGATGAGATGATCCTTATGGCCCCCCCTTCTCCCGCAAGGGCACCCCCATCGGGGAGAGTGATGTGGGAGCCGCACACTTACTGTCTCTTCTCCTTGGCTGGAGAAGTTGCCTTCAGAGGCTACAGGCTGAGGTCCCACCTCCCTAGGGCTTGTGCCTCTGCTCACAGTTGTGAGGGTATGGGTGTGTCCCTGAGCCCTGAAGTCTGACCGTCCCATTGTGCAGACGAGCAGACTGAGGCCCTGAGACATGAAGTGGCTTTCCCTGGTAGCTAGCATGAGCACCGGGACTGTCTCCCAAAGCCCACGCTCCCTCCACTGTATCACAAAAATTGGGTCAGAAAGCAAGGGAGCTGCCTCTGGGTGCTCCATCTTCAACCACACCTGAGCCTCAGAGAGATGGGGCAAAACCTTCTATATTGTTCTTCTATATTGCTCTCCATGGATGTGGACTGGCCTGGGATTGCTTGGGAAAGACAGGATGAGGTGTCCAGCAGAGGCCAAAGCATCTCGTACATCTGTGGTTGAGATGGTGGATGGTTAATAAAAGACCCACTTCTCCTAGGTCCTGTGGAACCTTGGACAAGGCAGGCCACATCTCTGGGCCTCAGTTTCCCTTTAGGTCACAATCAGGTTCATCTCTTCCTACCTGTCCCCCTCCCAACCCCTCTCCAAGGTCCTGAGGAATAAATGGGAGATGGTGCGCTAGGCAAGAAGTCACACCAAGTAAGGGTCTTGCCACCAGAGTGTGGGGCCAAAGAGATGCCTTTCAAGAAGAACTCCTAAAGGAGGGGGACCCAGAAGTCGTTCTCAGTGCACTGACGCCAGGGTCCCAGGAGACCATGCTTTGCCATCTGGCTATGCCCAGGGTCAAGAGCAGGAAAGCGGAATAAGAACTGTGGTTTGGCAGCGGACAAACCCAGCAAGGGAAAGAGGGAGTTTACAGGAAGGCTACAAGTTACCGGAAAGGACAATAAATTAATATAATAGGGCTGTTTGGCTGATGACAAGGGATAAAATATGTGGTGCAAAAGAGCCCCATGCAAGATTGTCAAAAGGATGGATGAGAAAGTAAGACGGAGTGGGATGAAGAGCGGGAACCGGGCCTGGCAGAGCAGCTTGAGTGGCAGGTGGAGGGCAGTGGGGCCACTTCATCTCCACCTTCCTCACCCCCTGTCATCACTTCCTCTGTCTCAGCAACTCTTGCGGCCCCCTTGCCTCAAGTCAACACACTCAATTGCAGGTCCAGAACCTGCTCTCCAGATGGCCTGTGCTGGAAGCCCCTCTCCCCATTCTAGATTTTGCTCCTTCTACTCTCACCAAGTCCTCTGTCCTCACCTAACCATGGAGATACCCTTTGACTTAGATTTCCAGTACCCACCCCACAAAAATGCTCTTGACCCTCAGCCATAATTCACGCACGCATTCGCTCACTCATTCAGGCACCTACGATGTGCCAGAAGATATGACGGAGAGCAAAAGGAAAGCCTCTGCCCATGGGGAGTTTACAGGCACATGGTGCAGAGGGACGAAGCCATTCGACAGCTAGAGCAGGAAGATAAACAGTACAGTAGAACGACAGCCATGCAGCACGAGGAAACACCAGGGAAGGCATTCCTGCACAGCATCCTAAAGAATAAGCAGGGAGTCAGCCATGCAAAGAACAATAGGGAAGAGCTGCTGGGCAGAGGGTGCCACTGGAGCAAAAGCATGATGGGGATGGTGGCTTCTGGGGACTTTAGCTATTTCAGGAAGATGGAGATAAAGGGTGCAAAGTGGTGTGGGCTGCAAGGCAGGAAGAGGTGAGGCTGGGCTGGCAATGTGGTCAAGAGAGCAGCCCTTGCCAGATGAACTTGGATTCAAGCCCTGTCATCTCCACTTGAGAGCTATGTGACCTTGGGCCAGACATTTAACCTCTTTGGGCCTGTTTCTTCATTGGAGGAGATTCAGGTGGGGATAATGTTACCTGCCTCATAAAGTTGTCACTGGGAGTAAGTGAGAAAATGCGCATGTATCTCCTAGCACCGTTTCTGGCACACGGTTTTTGGATAAATGAAAGAGTGAATGAATGAATGAATGGTGAGGGCTGGGGTCCCAGAGGATAAAGGGTTTTTAAATTGTGGTAAGGAGTTTGGATATGATACTGAGGGCAAGGGGATGCACTAGAGACTGAGAGTGTGTGTATGAATCTGTCTATAACCAGGGCTTGTTTGGGTAGCAAGGTCTGCCCAAGGTCCCATCAGGTCTGCTGGTTTCCATCTCCAGCCCCTCCCAGGTCCAGTCTGTTTTGTTCTGTTTCCCAGAGGAGAGGATCAGCATGGCAATAAACACAGTTTGAGAAGAAGAGAAAGTCAAGGAAGGTCTTCAACAATTCTTGACCTCTAGCTGAGAAGATCTCAAGGTTATGACTCAGATTTTAGACCTTTTAGGCTAAATGAGCACCAATCATGTGAGAGATCCTGGGAACACAATAGGCCGGCTCTCACCAGCTGGCTGATGAGATAGGATTCACCTGGGAAGTGATGACTAAGGGCTGGGGGCAGAGAACAAGTTAAGCCATGGAATGCAGGAACCACTTGGGGTGGACTCTTGGGCAGAGTGGAGTCAACTGTGATTGGTGGGGCAGTCAGGGAAGGCTTCATGGAGGAAGGTGGCACTATGTTGAGATTCTGACTCATTCGTGAGTCCAATGGAACTGGCCTGTTGGCACTGCACCATGATCCACTATAATGCAATGCCCTGGGACAAAGTTGGAGTGCTAGGCAATGTGTTCTTTGAGCTCATGGAGCTTAGAGTCTACCAAGAAATGTGGGTTTCAAATAAGAGATTGCAAGAGTGAAAGGTTTAGGGGTTAGTGGGGGGGAATGCCTAATACAAAGGAAAGATCTTTCTAAAAAGGTGACATTTAAGCCAAGACTGAAGTCAGGCAAAGAATGGATAAAAGGGAGTTTCAGGCAGAGAGAGAAGCGCAGGCCAGACGTGTTGGTGGGGGCAGATACATCAGACTCAGAACTGGAGCCCCACAGGCAAGGGGAAACAGAACGGGAGATGGACCTGGGGAAGATTATACCAATATTGTACACGCCTTGTGAGGGAGCCAGGTCCAGGATCTGGGACTTTATCCCAAAGGGCACTAGAAAGTCATTAAAGTGACATTGCCAGATTTGGAGCTTTTTAAACCCTTCTGGCTGAACAATGGGGCATGGATTGAAGGAAGAAAGAGTGTAGGCTTCGTCGGGTTGGGAGGCTGCTGTTGTAAGGGTTCAGGGGAGAGATGATGGTGGCTTGGACTCTGGTGGTGACAGGGGAAGTGGTGAGAAGCAGGGGGACTTGGAAGCTATTTGGGAGAGAGAATTGAGAAGGGCTTGTTAGATGGAAGATTGGTGGTTGTCTGAGGGACAAGGAAATGTCAGCATTCATGGTGCTGGTTGATGAGACAGAATTGCTGGAGCAGTATCTGGCTTGGGAAGGAAGATCCTGAGTCCAGTTTGGGGTATGTTGTGGCCATGGTGCCTGTGAAACATCCATGTGGAGCGTCCAGTTGGATATCCAGGCTGGAGCCCAGGGATGGAGACGGCGGCTAAGGCCACCTGTTGGCATACACAGGGCCTGAAGCTATGCACAAAGCCCAAGGAGAAATGGGGAGCAATGAGGAAGGGAGTTCTATGGCCACTGCAGAGGACATCCTTGAAGGCTGATGAGGTTCTCTGTCCATTCCGGGACCCCTGGCCCAATTCATCATTTGTGCACGTACAGCAAACGTGTGTTAGATGCATATCCCACCAAGCCCTCACAACCACCTCCAAGGTTATCATCCCTCTCACAGATGGAGAAGCTGAGGCACAGTGAAGTTAAAGGTCTGCCCAAGGTCATGGGAGGTAAGTGACAGAGATTCACACCCAGGTCTGGCCAAGTCCCTCTCAATATCTCATCCCAGGGAGAGTCACCACCTTGTTGAGCGGCTTGGTGGACAAGGAGGGCTGCCTTACTGCACCCCCCTCCACAGTTCTGCTCTTTCTTCCTCTGTGGCTGTGTCCCCTGATTTTTCCATCTGTCTCCCACCCTCGGCTGACTCGGCACTGCAGAGCCGTCATGCGCGACAGCAGATCAATCCACGGGGCGCATCGCTCACACTGCATTTATCCCCTAGAGGTCGGAGCTTTCATTTCCGGGTGGGAAGAGAGGTGAGAGGACAGTGTCGCCGCCATCCTGGTCACAGATAACTTATGGGCCAATCGATACCTCCGTTGGCCTCTGGACTGTGACAGATTCAGAGGGAGGGGGCGTGGGGTAGAAGGCCTCGCCCCTGTGTCTCAGCCTTCACTAGGGCCCCTGAGCTCCCCCAAATTTCTGCTTCTTTTGGGGTTTGCTTACTCATCCTCTTATCAGTCCTCTTGTACCATTCAGGCCACTTCTGTAAGTTTCTCCATTTGGGGATTTAGCTTTCTTTTCTGTCATATGGGAAAATCTTTACCTGTCCAGGAAAATGACAGAGCTGAGGAGAGAAGAGCTGGTTTGGCTCATAGTGGGAAGCACTAAAGAGCTGCATCAAGAGCCTGAGAGGGAAGAAGGGGACCGGGACAGCTGAGGGGGAGCAGAAGGACGGGGCCGGAGCTGAGCGGCTGTGCTCGGGCCCCTGCTGCACCACGCCACGCTGGGAGAGACTTTGGAAAATCCACGTCACCCCTCCGTGCCTCGGTTCTCTCGTCTGAAACAGAGCAGGGCATCGGCAGGAAAACCCAGGCGGCAAAGACGCAGGATGGGCTGGGAAGCTGGCACAGAGGGCTCGGGACAAACGACGGCTGAGCTAGGTCCCCGCCAGGCCGTGATGGGCACAGCCCCCTCCCAGGGCCTGTGTTTGAGGCTGGACCAAGGCCGGAAGCACGGGAGAGGGACGGAGAGAGCAAGCGCCTCCGAACTCTGTCCGGCGTCCTGTTTCGTCTCTGGGGTCCGTTAGGACTCTCCTTTCCCTGGGATCCTGGGAATACCTGCCAGCCTATAAACGGGGAGGGGCCAGGATGCAGCCTGCACCAGGGGAGGGTGGGACCGACAATGTAAAAATGATGCCACCCTTTGCCCACCTTTCCTGCTTTCACGGTCTTGCTTCAGGCCACCTGTCATCCTTCAGAAGTGCACCGTTGTAACAAGTGCTGGAGGGACTAGCCATACCCTCAGGGGACCCCCAGCCACGGGAGGATGTGCGCCCGCCTGTCTTCTCTGACGAGGGGCGTCCAATTCCTCCGCATCACCAACTCCACCGAGGGTCCCTGCACTTCTCTGGGGTCTGAGCTCACCGTGCCCTACTGGACACCAAGACCCCGTCTCCATTGCCCTCTCTTACTCCTCCCCCTCCTTCCCCTGGTCCCTCTTCCCCTCAGCCTCTGCAATGCCGGAGCTCCCCAGGTCCCTGCTCTGATCCTCTTCTCTTCCCTGCCCTTTCCTTGGGGAGAACAGCCACTTTCCTTTTCAAGTTTCAGCTCCACTTGGTGGCTAATGCCTCTCAGCTCTCTCACTCTCACCTCTTGCCTGAACGAGTCCACAGTATTTCAGTGACCCTCGAAGTACAAACATCTCCTAAGCTGAGCTCAGGTCTCTGCAAACGTGCGCCCCCTTCCCCTAACGCCCTGGTACTGCCATTGGCACCGCTGCTCGCCCAGCCGTCCCGGCCAGAAACAGTGGCAGCCATCCTGGGTCCCTTCACCTCCTGCGTGCCCACGCCCTGCCCCCTGCACCCCCCAATCCCCAGCCCTATGACCAGGACTGCCACGCTCGGATGCCTGCTCTAGCCCTAGAATTGTACACAGTGGCTGGTCCGTAACACTCAACACATATTTTTTGAATTAACAAGTCAGTTATTCCTGCCAGGTTTAAGTCCTAAGCATTCCTCAAGCTGGCAACCCAACCTTCCCCCAACCCATCCCCTTTCATCTCTGATCTAGATTTCCACCACCGTGGTCCCCTGGCCCCCCAGACATCAGTCATTAGCCAGATCTACAATTAAAGGGATTTCTAACAACACGCTTCCTGTGGAAAGCCCTTCAATGGCATCCCGTTGAAATCCTCCTTAACAAGGAGTATGAAGTCCCTTATGCCATTGAATCACATGCTGGACGCACTGGCTAAATGGAGGAAGTCAGCTCCTGGTTTCCTACAATCCACGTGGCCTCGCCCCCGGGCCTTCGCCCCTGCTGACCGCTGTGTGCCTCCCTCTTTCCCACCTCTCCTGGGCACAGCAATGCCAGCCCCCTGGGGCGGGAGGCACGTCTCCTTCACTCAGGACCCCTCCGCGTTCCGTCGTCCTTTCCAACATCTGTCTCTCTAGCCCAGTAGTCCTCAACCAGCTGGTGATTTTGCTCCCGAGGGACAACCGACAGTGCCTGGAGACAGTTTTCAGATGTGGCGACTAGACGGGGGCGGAAGGCAGCGCTGGCGTCTGTGGGCAGCCCCAGGGGTGTGGTATACATCCTGCACTGCCCTCGCCTCAGAGGACGGCCCGGCGACTCCAGAAGTCACCGTGCCAAGGCCGGGACGCCCTGGCTTGGCCTGTAAGCGACATCCACATCGCTCCTGCCCCTCACCCAGGGCCCAGGCTTGCGCCCGCCACGGTCCTAGAGAGAAATCCAATCACTTCTCCAGGCAGGGGGCCTGGGCTGCAAGGAAAGGCCGCTGGCTGACCCCCAGCCCCCCAAACCAGGCAGCTGGGAAGGAGGTGGGGAAAGCGAGAGAAGGAGCCCTGGCCTTCAGGGAGAAGCTCCTGTCCTCCAGGGGCTGGGATGGTGCCACCAGTTTAGCTAAAGAGTTGCCGGGGCTGTGAGGACATTGCCAGACAACGAAATCGCTCTGCTCACCGACCTATCTGCCGGGTGGATGAGACAAACAAGCCTGTTAATTTGGCCTGTGATGGCAGCCAAAAGGGAGATTAGTTTCCAAGGAGAGGAGGGCTGGGGGCTCCGTCCCCTCCCCGGGCTGGGCCTGCTCAGTTCCTGCCCCTCTCAGGGCCCTGGCAGGCACTTAGGAAGGGCCTGTACCAAAGGTGAGTGTGCACCCCAGAAGGTGAGTGTGCACCCCAGAAGGTGAGTATGCACCCCAGAAGGTGAGTATGCATCCCACAGCAGCTTCTCTCCCTTTTTGCTTCCCTCTCTGGGCTCCGCTCCCGGCTCTTTAACCCCTTGCCTGCTGGCTGTCTTTCCCGGGCTTCCTCAGAGCCTCTCCACGTGTCTCCCTCGCCCTCCAGCGGGACACACACGCCCCAGGATGGACTCGTCCCTCTGGGTCCCCTCGACGGGTGTGCCAGCAGCCACTGGCTGGCCCAGCCCCTCGGCAGCCGGGTCCCATAGCCAAGGACACAGGCAGACCCGGGCCAGCCACGCTCAGGGCCCCAGGATGGACTCGTGCCCGCTGGCATGGTGAGTGGCCTCGGTTCAGAGGCAGATGCAGGCAGGGACGGCCTCCCCGGAGCAGGCGAGCCCTCTCCCTGAGGCCTGCCTGGTCACTGGGCAGTCACCAGCCATGGGGTATGTCCCCAGCAGGAGGGCACAGGTGGAGGATACCCTAAGTCCCCAGGCACCAGCCCAAGCCCCTCTAGGGGACCTGCTGTCACTCCCAATCACCACCACTGCCAGCTGACACCTCCCCAGGGGGCTCCTCTCCACCACAAACTCGCTCCAGGGTGCTCTGTGATGCCACTTGGGCCACACCCAGCTGCCACGCTTCCGGGACACTCTTTGGAAGCAGACAGGCCCCTCATCCCCAGGCAAATTCGGGAAACCACGTGGGTGCCAGCCCGCTGCCCTCTCCCACCCCCGCCTCGCCTCCTCCAGCCTGCCCTCTAACTCTTTCAAGGGAGTGCCTCTCTTTCAGGCTCTGCCCCCAAAGAAGGGTCATTATTGCTAATGCCTTTTCTCCCCCATCTGTTGTGATTGTTTACACTCTACTCGCTAATTAGAGACTAATTAGCTGCTGCGGAAATTCATCACTTTCCAAACACAACGTGGCAGCAGGAAGCGCCAGCGATGCCGGCAGCATCTGCACCTCCACCCGCAGCCAAGGCCCTCGCTCTGCTCCTCTGCTCCCGCTCCTCCTCCTCCTCCTGCCTGCGTTCCCTCCTCCTGCCTGCATTCCCTCCTCCTCCTGCCTGCGTTCCCTCCTCCTCTTCCTCCTGCCTGCATTCCCTCCTCCTCCTCCTGCCTGTATTCCCTCCTCCTCCTCCTCCTGCCTGCATTCCCTCCTCCTCCTCCTCCTCCTCCTGCCTGCATTCCCTCCTCCTCCTCCTCCTGCCTGCGTTCCCTCCTCCTCCTCCTGCCTGCATTCTGTCCTCCTCTTCCTCCCCTCCTCTTCTCTTCCTTTCCCCTACCTCCTTCCTTCCTCTTCTCTTCATTGTTCCTCCTCCCTCCTCTCTCTTCTTCCTCTTATTCCTTCTCTTTCTACTCTCTCCCCCAGCTCTTTCTCTAAGCTCCCAGAGGGCCTGGGGACATTTGCCCTTGAATTCAGTGCCCCAGGACAGGGTAGCGCAGGGCTCACAGTAAACTCTCCACAAATTCGCGCATGCCTGAGTGGACTAGGGAGGACAAGTCAAGGAGTAGATGTGACGAGTCATGCAGTGGGGGAAGGAGCCATGGGGCGAGAAGCTGCCCATGTCTCCTGGGAAGGCCCCAGACAGGGCCAGGAGCCTGGGGAAAAGGTGTTCCTGCGCCAGGGGCCTCCGGGACGCCTTTGGGGCACCGGGGTGGGGGTAGGGTGGAGGGAGGAAAATCGACGGGAAGGAGAACGAGGACCGGCGGCCAGATTGGGTGGGGGCAGGACGAGGGAAGAGCAGGCAGGGCAGCTGGGCAAGGCCGGGCGGGCAGGCCAGGCCGGAGAAGATCGGGCATTTGTGGCACAGGCTGGCCTGGGGAGAAGAGGTGGGTTTGCATCCCCTGGGCAGGCCTCGATGGAAACCATCCATGCGTGACCATCCAGGGGTGCAGCGGGCCTGGGCCCAACGACTCTCCTGCTCATCTCAGGGGATCGGCTGCTGTTATCCAATGCTCCCTTCTAATTAGGTTGTTGGCAGCCAGGCCAAGGAGCCAGCTCCCCCACCGCCCACCCACTCTGGAACCTTCTGCATCCTCTACGCCTCCCTGCAGAGAGAACTGCTAGGATCAGCTGCTGCCAAGGCCTAAGGAGCCCTGGCTGGGGGATCAGCTGGAGGAGGCTCCAAGAGGCAAGCAGCATCTCCAGCCCAGGTTTGGGGGAGGCTACTCCAGGGAACTGAGGGGCAAGAGTAGAAGAACTTTGTCTCTGCCCCCTCCTACTGACGTCAGAGAAGACACCACCGACCCCTACAGCCCTGGCCAGGGAACCACAAGTCACATCAACTCAAACCCTCAGCTATGCATGGTACAAATGAGAGGGCTTGCCCTCCCCTGTGCCTTCCCCAGACTGGGATTCCAAGAATGACAACAGCCTGGGTTCAACCCCCACCCCCAGCTGCTTCTTGCTGTGTGGCTCAGGATAAGCCACAGAACTTCTCTGAGCTTGTTTACTCATCTGCACATGGGGCTGCCAACACCAACCTCATGGGGTTGTTGTTGGGACAAATGAGATGACACTTTCACCTCTGATGTGGACACTGAGTACAGAGTTTGGGCTCAGTACGCACGTGAGTGAATGGTGGGTCAGGGCTCCATAGCCAGGTGCCTCCTGGAGGTCACAGACCACTTCCTTCTTTCCTTCCTGGGCAGGCAGTGCCGGGGAATGTTTAGCAGCCAGCTGTCCTGGGGGTGGGGGTGGAGGGACCTACCCCTGTTTTGTAGCACTTGTCAATTTCCATAATGTAAATACTCACAGCATGGCTAGTTTCAAGCTATCACAGGGACATCACGGAGTAGGAAGAGGCTCCCAAATTGAGCTGACACCAGCTCCAGTACAGAGGGGACGGCCTGTGTGGCACCAACAGTCAGGGGGGCAGAAATCTGTCCGTGGGCATGAATGGCAGGGGATGGACCAGGAGCCTGGCTCAGGCCAATTGAGCCCCCAGGACGCACAGCTGCTTTGACCAGAAGTGATCACTGCCCACGAGCAGACCTGCTCTGTGTGGCAGGCGGCAGTGGGTGGGGCGGGGGGTGGCCGGGGTTGGTCTGTCTCCCCCAGGACGACCGCGCCCGCCAGCACACTCTCTTCCTAAGTCCTCCCCTCGCCTCCACACCTGCCCGACACTTTTCCTTTGGTCTTCTGGATGCATTTGAAATCCTTAACACGTGCACCACTGCATTTACAGACCAGAGCAGTTTATGGGCCACGTGGACCTGTCCCATGCTGGCGCCTGCGTGGGGCTCTCTGGAGGGCTTGATAAGACAGGCATGCTGGACCCCAGCCCCAAAGGGTCTGTTTCAGTAGGCTGGGAGGGGCAGGGGGCGAGAATCTGCCTTTCTTACAAGTTCCCAGGTGATGCTGATGCGGCTGGACCAGGGGGCCCACTTTGAGGAGGGAGAGAGGGTAAGCGAGGAGGCAATGTGAGAGGGAGCAGGGCGAGCGGTGCTGGGCTGGGAGGCTGCTTGGCATCCTGGACGGCTGCAGAGGCTCTTTTCCAACCTGGGCCCTTCCCCCACCTCCCCCTCACCCTTCTCCAATCTAATTAGGAGACAATTACAACCCCAGGTGGGATAAGGCACCCCCTCACTTCTCTCCCCTCCACCCTCTGAGACTCAAGACCCCAGGCTGTGTCTCCCACTCCTCTTTGTACCAGGGCGGGTGGGCAGGTGCCCTTTCAGGCGACGGGAGAGCTGACCAGGTGGGCACAGGGTTGCGGCTGGGGCTCTGCTGGCTGAGCAATAGGAGACAGGGAGTGTCCCCAAACACGCACGCTGATGAGGCCACAGAACCGTTCCCACCTTCCCTCTCCATCCTCCCACTGTGGGCCGTGGGGAGGACCCCCCCGCACGAGCGGGCAGAGGATGAGCCGCACACAACTCGCTTCCCCGCACATCCCGCAGCGAGGCAGGTGGACAGGAGCCCACGAAGGCCTCTTTTGAGTTGGGATGGGGTGACTAGGGCTGAGTTCACTTCTCCTTGGCGTTCCCACCTCCCCCGTCCTGCTGACGTTCCAACCTCCTAGGCCCCTGGTAGCTAATCCCCTGGGTCCCTGTGCTTTATTTACATAATGGACACTGGGAAGCCTCCCCTGACAGCCTTAAGGGCAGCTGCGGGGGTCCAGGCGTGAAATATGGGGTGCCAGGGCAGTGGCCCACCCTCAGGGCTTGGGGATAGCAAGGATGGATTTGTCTGTGGCCTCCTGGGATAACAGGCATGTGTGAGCATGTGCGTGTGTGTACGTGTGTGTGTGTGTGTGCTCAGCTAAAACTAAGCTGCAGATATTAATCCCTTTTTATGCAAAGAGATGATGGACCGTAAGCCCCGAGAAATCAAACTTGAAACGCGGCCAGCCTCCTGTCCCGCTCCCTTCACCCATGCCAAATGGACATGTCTGTTAACAAGGGACATAAACGCAGAGGCCATCAGAGCAAATTTCCAATCTGTCGATTTTGCCGTGGGGCCTTCAGAACTCGATTTCTCACCCCGCCCTTCCTCTCCAACTCCCGCCTCATCCTCCTTCCAGTCTCCATTTTGCTCCCCACCCCCCATGCTTTTATCTCCCCAAGTTGGATCTATTGACCTGACTCACAAGGGCTCCTTTTATGTGCTCCAGATCTGATAATGGAGAGCAGGCAGGGGGTGGGGATGGGGGGGCGGTGGGAGAGCAGGCCAGAAGGAGGGGGCTGGGAGGGGAAAGGAGGCTGGGTGGGGGGTGGGGGACTTGGCCGCAGTGGGCTGAGGCCTATCCATCCTTGGGACGGCAAGGTGGTCGAGGTGGGGGAAAATGTGCCCAAGGCAGGGGCAGGGCCGTTCCCAATGGGCCAATTCTATGACTCACCTCCCTTTCTGGTGCATTGGCTCAGGTGTCCCACTTTGAAATCCCTTCTTTTCTCTCTATTTCTTGCAAGGTGCTCCTCCCCCCCCCCCCCCAACCCATTCTTATTGGTGAATATGGCCCCAGAGAAAAGAATAAAACAGCACCTCCGTTTGAAGACCCCACCCCACCCGCACCCCCACCCCCATCGCTGGAAGTTAAGCAGGGGATGAGGAAGGGGGAAGGGGAAGGCAGCGGCCCGCGGACCCTGACGTGGCACGCTAAGCCCAGGCTTACCAAACATGGCCCCATTTGACCCTTCAGGATGGGCAGTTTCTTTCCCGTTCTGCAGGTGACAGGGAGAAGTAACTCGTCCCCGACCTGGTCCTCAGCAGACACAGACCGTCTGCCCCCGGGCTGCTGGTTTTCATCCCCCTTGGCCTGGCAGGAGGGGCTGCTGCCTGACGGTCGAGGACCCCCTTGCCCGGGCAGAAATTTTGGGAGTCACTGATCCCCGCCAGCCCCTGCTCTAGATAAGTCTACGTGGAAATGTGGCCAGTGGGTGAGATGCTGCCTGATCAGCCTTCCTTGCCAGCCACTTCCCAAGCTTTGACATCCGGAGCCTACCCTATCCCAGCTCCTCCTCACGTGGGGACTTTTCTGCTCGGACCCAGGAGGCAGGAGGCAGATGCCACCCCTCACCTCCCAGCCCGCATTGACCAGGTGCAGGTAGTTGTGTTCAGAGCTTTCTATAAATGATCTCACCACACCTTGTAAAGTAGGTGCTTGTGGTTGTCCCCACTGTGTAGATGGGGAAACTGAGGTTCAGACAGTTTAAGCAACTTCCCAAAGTCATGTGGCTAATGAGAGCAGTCTGGCTGCCAAGTTGCTGCCACCTCCCCACTGGGGCTCTCCATACCTCGTACTTCCCTCGCTTGCCCCCTCGTCTCTCTCTGCCTCTTTTTTCTTCTTTTTTTGCATAGGCAGGCACTGGGAACCGAACCCCGGTCTCCGGCATGGCAGGCGAGAACAAAGTTTCTCTTTTTAAAGGGGTCACTTAGGAGTTAATTTTTGCCAGATACTGAGGCCTTGGGGCCCTAAACCACGACTCCAGTTTTAAAACACGCAAGGATAGCTTTTTCATTAAATATGTTAAAAATTACATGTGCATGGGTGACATCTGAAAAGATGAACATAGGAGCAAAACCACTTTCGGACCGCCTACTACAGAGCGTGGAACACGGTGAGGCCGGGAACGCCGGGTACTCTATGAGGGGCAATGCCTGGGACATATTATTCCCCTCCTTTAAAAGCTCCAGGCTCTGCCATATTAGAGTCTCAGAGAGGAGAACAGAAAGGAACATTTATTGGGCACTCAATGTATGCCACGGCGGTGTCCAGGCACCTGGACTCAGTGCAATGCCACCTCCTTAACCTCAATGGCTGGGAGTATCCTGCAGCTTCCTTCACTTCCAATGGGGAATCTGAGGGCTAGAAGCTGGGCAGGGCGAGGGCAGGGCTGGAAGCAGTTTGGGGCTGGAACCCAGTTTTCCAGCAGCCACCTCACCTCTGCTCTGACCGTCACAGTTTAGAAACTGAGTGAATTGGAATTCACCGATGACCATCCTGACATCCTCTGCACATCCCAGGAGTGTTATTTGGAGAAAGGGACCTCCTTCCCAAGAGAAAGGGGTGGGATCTCAGGGAAGGGTGGGGGACAGGACAGGTGGGGTGGCGGGCCTCCACCCCGCAGCAGCACATGGCTCCCTGCCTCGATTCCTCTGATGTTCGACCCCCAAAAAAGAGGAGAAGAAGTTTAGGCTCAACCTACCGTGACCTCCCTCCCTTCCTCAAATCTCCTAAGGAGCTAAGGCGAAACCTTGGGGACATTTCCTTGTCGCTTGAAATTTGTTTGGTCATCACTCACTGGACAGGCTGAGCAGGCCCCTTGAAGAGGGAAAACCACTGCAAACAGGGAGAGAGAGAAATCATTTGCTTGTCTTCAAAGGGAAGTGCAGTCCGGGAGGGAGGCAGCCCAGGGGGCCTGGGCAGGTCAGTGGGAAGGGAGTGAGATTAAGCACTCAACCACACATCAAACCCCACTCTGCTGAGCACAGCCACAGAGGCTGGCGGGAGAGGGAGAGGCAACGGGGACACTGAGGGTGGGGAGGAGAAAGCAGAGGTGGGAACTGAGAACTGGAGGGAGGCGCAAAGCAAGACGGGAGCTCAGGCTGGGAGGGGTCTTTGTAAAAGCAAATGACAGGGCGATGCGATGGTGGTTCAGTGGCAGAATTCTTGTGTGCCATGTGGGAGACCTGGGTTCAATTCCCAGCCCATGCACTTCCCCAAAAAACAAAACAAAGAACCCACAAAAACAAACAAAATTCAACAAATGGTGCTGCAATAACAGGCTACTCATTTGGAAAAAGAATGAAATGGGACCCCGCCATACAGCATACAAAAAAAAAAGCAAATGACAAAGCACCACTTATGCAGTATCTGGCTTGGGAGGGAGCAAGAGTGTGAGGAGTGAGTCCTGTCCCTGCCTCAATTTCCCCAATAACCTCCAACCTCTGCCCCACCTCCCAGACTCCCTGCACTGCAGGTGTGGCCTCCACACACCTGCTGCTCAAGCCCACCCCGAGGACTCATTCTTGGTCCTCTGTCGCCTTCGTTCCCCTGCATCCCAGTAGTCAGCCATGCCTGTGGCTGCTTCCACCCAAACATTTTCTGGAATCCACCCATTCCCCTGCCTGCCCGGCCACCTCTCACCTGGGACCCTGCAGCAACCTCCAGCCTGCTCTCCTTGCCTCCACTCTCCATTCCCCACAGCCACGCTCCCAGGGCATCATGGGTGCATTTTAAAAAGTCACCTAGACCAGGTCACTCTCGCATATAAAACACCCTTGCACTGGCCTTCGAGTAAAGCCGGGTTCTCCACCCACGGTCTGGATGGCCCCCCATGGTCTGGACCCGGCTGGCTTCCTGACCCCTCAGGCCTCACCAGGCCTCCCGTCGGCCTCCGCCAGGCCCCACGTGCTTACATTTGGCCTTGTCTCCCCCTCCCCACCTCCCCTCTTCTCAGGCACCTGGACTCAGTGCAATGCCACCTCCCGAGGTGCCTCCCTGGACTCCCAGCCCCCGACTGTCCCCGGGCATGCTCTTTCACATGGCCCCAGTTTATTCTTTCAGCAGTCAGCGCTACCTGAAATGACCTTGATCCTTGTTTCTTTTACGGTCTCGTCTGCACTGGACAGCAGGTCCAGGGAGGGCTGGGACTTCGCCTGCCACATTCACTGCTCTTTCCCCATTATTGAGTCCAGCGCACACAAGGTGCCCAATGAACCAAGGAATGAATCAGTGAATGGAGGAATCAGTAAATCATTGCTTTGGAGGAAGGAAGGATGGAAGGAAGATGGAAGGTATGATGGGTGGAAGATGGAAGGAAGGACAGAAGGATGGAAGGGTGGAAGGAAGGACAGAAGAACAGAAAGAGATGGAAGGGTGGTCGGTGCAACAGGGAAGTGGCCAGCGCCTCCAGGATGCTGAATTACTGCAAGGGAAGGAGCCCGAGAAGCTCCCCGGCTCTCTCTCTGTGGCACTGGGGCTGGGCTGCCTGTGGCCACGCGGGCACCTCCACTCAGGACCCCTCCCGGGGGCAGAGCTAGTGGTTCTGCAGACCCTGTCCTGTCCCTACCAGCGAGCGCTCACACGCAGGAGGGCGCGGCCTCCCTTTCCCGGCGCCCACGAGAGGCCGGGCCCCTGCCAGGGCCTTCCCGCCGTGGCCCATTCACTCCTCACGCGCAACCGAGGCTCCCTGGACAGGGGCCTGGGGAGGTCGGGGCGCAGGCCCAGCACCCCCAGTCGCGGGCGCAGAGATGGAACCAGCCCGGGCCTGGGGAGTCAGGGTCCCGCTCCAGCCGCGCCGCCCTCAGGGACCGAGTGCTGGGGACAGACCGGGGTAGGGAGCCCGGGTTTGAGGGCAGGACCGTGTCTGCGTCATACCCAGTTTCAGGGTCGGATCCGAGACTGAGAAGGAAGCAGAGAGAGGGGCTCGCACAGTCCTCAGAGAAAGGAGTTTCAGGTGGTACTTCATTATTATTACTATGAATAAAAAACGTATTATTTCAGAACAGATTTAGATTTACAGAGACGTTATGAGTTCCCATTTACCACGCACCCGCTTTCCTCCACGGTTAACACCTCACATTGCTGAAGTACATTTGTCAAAACAAATCAATCAATATTGACACATTATGATGAACCAAACGACATCATCAATCCAGGCTTTCTTTTAGTTTTTCTCTACTGTCCTGTTCTGTTTAGGATGGCACTCGGGCGACACATCAGGCTTAGCTGCCATGTCCCCTCGGGCCCAGCGCTTCCATGTCTCTCAGGCTCGGTGGCCTTGCCAGTTTGCAGGAGCACCGGTCAGGCATTTTGCAAGATGACCCCAATTTTGCAGAGACCAGAGGGGAGGGACACTTTAACCTTTCCAACCCCTCTACCTCCCCCCGCCCCCGCCCAACTCCAACATGCACGATGCCTGCTGAGTAAACACCTGCTACCAAAGCAAACTTCTTTGTGTCTAACTTCAATCCCTCCTGCCACAATGATGATCTTATCGAGACTTCAGTAAGGCTTTATCTTATTTCACCTCTCCAACGTTCCCAATAGAATGCCTAGGCACGGGATATGACATTCCCTACTATTCCCATGTTACACATGTGGAAACAGGCTCGCTAGAAGGGCTAAGCTGGAGGACGCCCATCCATCACAGTAGAGTCTGGAACTTGGGCACCCAGTGCCAGTGTCCTTGCCTATACCTCTGCCCACCCACCCCGTGTCCCCGTCCTGCTGCTGTGCATTCTGGTTAATTGTCTTAACATCAAACCAAACAATAGCAGACTGGATCCGAAAGGTAAACACGGCACAGGAAATGCAGCCAGACCCTGTGACAAAGCTACCTGGCAGTGACCGAGAGGAAGGCCGAGCGCTGGCTTTGCAGTTGTCCCAGCTCTGCTGCTGACCATGTGTGGCTGTGGGCAGGTTACCCTACCTCCCCCCTAGGTCTCAGTTCCCTCCTCTGGAAAGTGGGATGGTGCAGGATTCCGCGCAGTCACATGGGCAAAGCACGCGGCCGTTGCTGAGTGCGCCATCGAAGCTTGCCTTGGTCTATTGGGTGGCATGTGCAGTTTGGGGACTGTGGTAGTTAGATTCAGTAGTTAACCTGGCCAGGTAAAGGTACCTGGTTCTGTTGTTGTGGACATGAGCCAATGGTACGGGAACCTCATCTGTTGCTCATTACCTCTGCTGTCGGCTAGGAGGCGTGCCTGCCGCAATGAATGGCGTTTGACTTAACTGGCTGGTGCTTAAATGAGAGAGCGCAACACAGCACAGTCCAAGCAGCTCAGCATTCCTCATCTCAGCACTTGCCGCTCAGCCCAGGCCTTTGGAGATGCAGAAAGGAATCACCCCAAGGAAAGTTGTTGGAACCCAGAGGCCTGGAGAGAAGGCCAGCAGAGACCATCCTGTGCCTTCCCAAGTAAGAAAGAACCTCAGTTGAAAGTTAGCTGCCTTTCCTCTGAAGAACTAATGAAATAAATCCTCTTTTATTAAAAGACAATCCATCTCTGTTGTGTTGCATTCCGACAGCTAGCAAACTAGAACAGAGACCATCTGTGCCTCTGCGTCTCCTCTACCACCAGGGAGATAGAGCTGGCACTGGGATTCTTTTTCAGAAGGACTGGGATCTCTTTGTGGTCAGCCCTCTGCATTCACCCAACACTGGGGCTCCTCCCCTTAGCTGGTGTGCCAGCTCCTTTGGGCCCACCCCACCCCTAGCCAATGCTGTCCTCATAGCTGCTCTGAGCATGCTCATCACCCCCCCACCCCTTTGGTCAAGTGCTGGGCAGCAGGTGGCAGAGGCTCACGGGGCACCCAGTATCTGCCCACAGACAGCTTGTTTGACAAAGAGCCTGCAAACAGCCATGTGTCAGGGTGGGCAGTGGGAGCTTGCAGGGCAGGGATGCCCGCAGGTGCTGAGGGAGGCTCCTCACTGAGTGAAGGAGGGGACAGGCGTTGAATTAAAGCCATTGCTGCTAATGGCATCCACCCATGGAAGCTTCTGGGCTTACCTAGATCCTAGATGCCAGGGTAAGAGTGGAGTCCATCAGCTGTCTGTAGTGCCCCGGGAACCGTGTGGGGCCTGGAGATGCCTGAGGTCTGGGGTGCATGTCCCAGCCGGCTCCTGACTGTGTGTCTTACAACAGCCACACAACCTCTCTAAGCTGCAGCTCCTGTGCTGATAAATGGTGACAGCTGCACTCACTTTGCAGGGTTGTCTTTATGAGAATTAAATAAAGCAACCTCTGTGAAACACGTGTTACGAACTGCCAAGTGCTCTCCATTGGTGAGGGCAGATTTTTGGTTTCTCAGCTCCTGGGGATCTCTAAAGTACCCAGGAACCCACCAACCCTGAGACCCTCTAGGGCCCTGCACCCTCTCTGTCTGACCGGGCCCAATCCCCCATCTGCCCATCCCTGGGCCTTCTGAGGCAGGTTCCTGAGAGCTGGGCATGGCTGGGAGGATGGGGCGAGGGTGGGACTAGCCCCATAGCAGCAGGAGCAGCAGGTGAGGTGGCAGGGTAAGGAAGCAGGCCATGGGATGAGGCAGGGGTCCCTCATCTGTCCTTCCCTGGAACAGCCCTGGCTTGGCCTCCCGCACACCTGCCCTAGCAGAGGGAGCTGTTGAAGCCGCTGAACAGGGAAGCAGAAGGGGGTCCGTCCGCCAGCCAGCGCCGGTGGGCAGAGAGGGCCTCATTAGCAGTCTCCTGCATGGCAGACCCCTGCTGGGTCTCTGGCGCCTTCCATGAGCTGCAGCAGCACTACAGGGGAAGGGCAGGCAGGGCTTGTGAGGCAGCAAGGTGAGCCTGAGCCCCCGCAGAGGAGCCGGCAAGGAGCGAGACTGCCCTGGGTTCCAGGCCCCTGGCGGAGCTGGACCGGGGCCTCCTGGACATCAGGCGGCCACTCCTGCGGACCACCGTCCCAGGCAGTCACAGTGCTGGTGACTTCCCTCAGGAAACACTGGTGACTCTCCAGTGGGGATGGGTCCTCCTAGCCCCCCTCTTCACAGTATTGTCACTGCCAATCCCTTGCCTGACACGTCCCCCAGTCTCCAACCTCCACGAGGGCAGGGACTCACCTGACTCACTGGTCACCGTGTGTGCTGGTTTGAATTCATTACGTACCCCAGAAAAGCCATGTTCTTTCAATTCATTCTTGTGGGGGCAGACCTATTAACGGGGGGACCTTTTGGTTAGGCTGTTTCAATTGAGACGTGACCCAGTCCATTCAAGGTGGGTCTCACTACTTCATTGGAGTCCTTTGTGAAGAGGATGAAAGACAGTGAAAGCCCAGAGAGCTGAGAGAAGCTAAGAGATGCAATCCAGAGAGAAGCCTCCGGGGGAGACAGAGGGCCATTGAAACCAACTCAGGAGAGAAGGATGAGCAGATGTCACCATGTGACTTCCCATGTGACAGAGGAACCCCGAATGCCAGCAGCATTTTCTCCAAGAAGGTATCTTCCTCTTGATGTCTTAATTTGGACATTGTCATGGCCTTAGAACTGTCAATTTGTAACCTAATAAATCCCCATTGAAAAAGCCAACCCATTTTTGGTATATTGCATCCTGGCAGCTTTGGCAAACTGAAACACTTTGTCATTACTGGAGTCTACAACAGGGTCTGGCATGTAGTAGATGCTTCATCTGTTGAATGATGGATGGTAGATGGATAGATGGATGCAAAGGGTGCATGGACAATCAGATGGATGGATGGCTAGACAAATGGAAAGATGGACAGGTAGGTGGATGGCTAGATGGATGGATGATGGAGAGATGGATAGAAGATGTATAGATGAAGGAATAAACAGATGGATGAACAGAGGAATAGATGGACAGATGGATGGATGGATGGATGGATGGATGAGCATGGACAAGAATGAGCACAGATATCAGCTAAGCCAAACTCTTCATCTCACAGGTAGAACACAGAGACTCCTGGAGGGGAAATGTCTTGCATGAGACCTGCGAGGAGAGCAAGAACCAGGGCTGGAGCCTTGATCTATGGCCCCTAAGCCAGGACCTGTCCATCAACTCCCTGGGACCCTGGGCCAGCAGGTCCTACAATGGCAGGGAGTGGGTCACATGTTGCAATCCCTTACGCCTCACCAATTCTCCCACCTTCCTCTTCTTATGGCACCTTCTGCCCGCGTCCTCTGCCTGGATGCTGTGCTCCTTTTCTCTTGCCAGGTTCTCTCCCCAAGAGCTCTGCTTCTAGGGAGTGAGACGCAGGGAGCTTACATCTACCAAGCTCTTTCAAAGCCTCCCTCCCTCTCTTCTCCAGCTGGCTTAGTCCCCTTCTCCCTGGACATGTGTCAAAGCCCAGAGGCGAGAGGGACTCTGTGGAGACCTGACAGGGTCACTATTGCAGTAGAATTTCCTTCTTGAATAGTGTATGAGCTGTGAGAGCTACTTGAGAGTTTGTGATGGGCTGGGGGGAGGGAGGGAGAAGGTATAAGAACACAGGACCAGCGAAGAGACAGAAATAGGGCATGGGGCAGCTGAGCTAAAAACATCCTGCTTCTAGCAGGCAAAGGACCAGAAATAGGAACCCCACCCCCACCTGAGGCCCCGGAAGGCTGGTTACGAATGTCACCCTGGCAGGCAGTCAGGGGACAGCACTGGCATTTCCAGCTGTCCACCCAGCCTGATTAATGCCAGTTAATGGAAGCCGCCACTGGCTTGTTGGTAGAATCCTCAGTTGTTCTCAGGGGGTGTCCCTGCCATGGCACAGGCTTCCCCAGGGACACTGGCCCGTCTGTTTGGGGACTGGCCCAGGCCTTGTTCTGCCACAGACCTGACAGTGTGCCCTGGGGGCATACCTTCCTCCTTCTGGAGAGGATGCTCTATGCCCACGCAGGCCCCCCCGTCCCCCACAGGCTGCCCGCGTCCCTCCCCAACAGCTGACGTTTTCCTACAATCACATCAGGGAGATGCTTTCAGGGAGAAGGGTGCAGGAGAGCTCTGTGTTGGGACAGGGTCTGGGTGGTGGGGGCTGGGGTGACACTCCCTCCCTACCCCTGGGAATTGACCGGGAGGTGGCTGGGTTCGGGGCCAGGCGTGGGCAGCCAGGGCTCAGAGGACAAACACCCTCAGGTCAGCAGCCACCCTCGCAAGCTAAGGGAAAGCAGCAACAGGGCGCTTTGCCATGGGGTGGGGGTAAGAAGAGTCCTGAGTTGGGGGAAGGGGGGAGGGAAGCCTGATGGCCCGGCGGCCTTCCCCGCAGCCCCTCTCCCCTCCCAGACTCAGCCAGGGCAGGTAGATGTGCAGAGTTCAGCCTGTCCTCCCCCGCAGGCAGAGGAGAAAAATATCAATTAATTCATTAAGGCTGACATGTGTGCCCACCTCACTCCCAGGACACGCCAGCCTGGTGGCCGCTGGTGTTTTAATGGGCCGTTTTGCTTTGCAATGATGCCTGGGCCAGCTGCTGCCTCCGTGGCAGGGGACGTGCTAAAGACACAGGTTGCTGCCAGTGGGGACGGCTCCCCGGGGGAGTGAGGTGGAGAGCCAGGAATACTGTTGGGGTGGGGAAGGGGCTGAGAGGGGGAACAATGCCCCATCCCGAGCCCACTACTCAGGGCCATGCCTCGTTGTCCTGGGTGACCCAAACGACACAGGACATCTGGAGAAGGCACTCCTTACCCGGGCAGCTGGGGTGGGCCGAGCACCCTGGTGGGATGGTGCAGAGACCTGGCTCCTGTCTTGGGTCCAGGGGGGGAAATGGAGGAGCCGGGCAGTTGACCCCAAATTCCCCATCAGTCCTGACATCCAGGGGTCTGTGATCTGGAGGGGATTCACATTTCCAAAGCTGGGGATATATTTTCAAATCCCCAACCAATCAAATCATCAAAATCCCATGAATAGAGCTGCTCAGAGAGGTACAGAGATTGTCCTTGGTTGCACAGCAAGCCCAGATTCTCTGGACCCCACAACCTGTACCCTTAGCAGCTTCCAGTTCTGGCTCCTTGGGACACAAGCCAGGCCCCGGCTCTAGTGCATTTTCCGGAGAGTGGGACGGGCATTCTAACCTGCTCCAGCCCCACCCTGGGGAACACAGTCTGGCTGCAGCTCAGTCTCCTCATTTGCACACAGCTGCTGAGTGACAGCTGTCAGCCCCTTGGTGTCCATTCCTTCGGCGCCTGGACAGACTTTGGGTCACAGGCTCTGAAGCTTGAGTGGCTATTGCACCAGGAGAGAGGATGAGCTTGTGTGCTGCTGGTGGGGACACCTGGCTCAGAGAGGGTAGGTCTGAGAGGAATGTCCCCTAAGGGGGATGGATGGGAATGGAGGCCAGGGGAGCTCAGCAAATTGCTACGTCGTGTCCCCCACCTCCATGTAGTCCTGCATGTGTCCCCTGGATAGGGCGGGTGCCACAGTGACATCCTAAAAGGCTCTCGCTGGGTTAGAAGGAAGGGAGGGACACGAGCAAATGCTTTAGGTGTAGCTCAGGATGCTGAGGACCAGGTTAGATGCTTTTTATATCTTTTACTTCACTTAACCCTCACCATGACTTCCCAAAGTCTTATTGGCCCATTTTACAGATTGAGGAAACAGAGGTTGGAAGGCTAAGGAACGTGCCCAACGTCACAGGGCTTGGAAGTGGCGGTGATGGAATTCAGCCTCGGGGCGTGAGGCATTTCTGCTGTCCAGAGTTCGAGAATTCTAGGGATACTCTGCTGGGAGGGAGGGGCATGCCCAAGGTCTTTGGAAATTCTCCTTCCAGCCCCCTGTGAAAGGCTCTGCAACCAGGGCAGCTTCTCTGGTCCCCTTCCGGCTCCTTCCGGCAGCTTCCCCGGCACAGGGCGGAGACTCCTCCTGACCCAGGCAGGCAAATGGTCCCAAGGCCAATTTTCAGGATAGTGAAACTGACACCCAAGCTCAGGCTGGGACAGAAGCCCAGCGTGCCGGGCTCTCTCTGTCCACTCCCCCGCCTCCCCCCTGTAGCTCTGTCATAATATGGGGGTCGACTCTTGATGCTCGGCGTGGCCTGCTCCCAGGGAGACACTAGAGAGCTCATCTTCTCCCTGGGGAGGACATGATTTTGGAAGCTGCCCAGCACCCAGTTCTGTCTGGGGGACCTGGATTGGGAAGGAAACCAGGCCTCCCTCCCACCAAACCAAGATTTATCCTCTGCTTGAACAAAGCATCTGAATTGCCCGCTTGGGTCCTGCTGCTGACCCAGGAAGGGGCTGGGCGCCTGGAAGGTGGCTTCCCAGGAGCCTAGCCCCAACATGACCCTGGTCACTGGCTCAGATGTGTCATCCATGCCAGCAGCTGCTGCTGTCAACTTTCTCACTTTCTGCACTTGGAGTTTCAATGACGACCCTGGTTGCCCGCTAAAGAGACACGTCAAGGGCTCCTGTCACCATGACGCCATCAGTTTCTCACTCTGCCAGCAGCCCCCACCTGGCCCTGTTGCCGACTGATAAAGGAATGATTTTCCTGCCAAAGGAAAAAGCCAGCACACAGCAGTATTCATGTGTGAGGACACGGCTCTTAGGCTGATAGGAGAAGCCAGAGTGAGGGATAAGGAGGGGGCTGAGCATGAATAGAGGACGTGCGCCCTCCTCCAGGAAGCCTTTCCTGATTGCTGTAAGACAGTGACACCTGGGGCTGCCCATTGCTGAAGAAAGCATCTTGCAACTTCCTCCTGACTCAGTGCTTTGAGCATTTTCCTTGCCCTTTGGCTTGTATTTGGTTAACTAATGATTTAGTCAAGAAATGTGATCTTGAATTCACTCACACAAAATCATTCCCTGAGAACCTAGCATGTGCCAGGGGTTGTGAATAAAGACCCAGTCCCTGCCCCGGTGTTGCTCACAAACGAGTGGAAGAGAGTGAATGCAAACAGGGCAGGGGGATGGACAAGGCACTATGAAGAATTACGGGTGGGGAGTGGGGGGGTGGCAGTCAGGGAGGGCTACCTGGAGGAGGGAGTATCTAAGTTAAGCCAAGCAGAGATGGGAAGGGGGTGCTCTAGGAGGAGGGACAAAGTCCCAGAGGTGAGACAGAACATGGCAGATCTGCTTGCCAGAGTGTGTGGGATGGGGAGTCGGGCAGGGATTAGGCAGATTAGGCAAGAAGGGTGAGAGAGGACACCTAAGAGATCAAAACGAGGTGACAGGAAGCCAGTAAGCATAAACAGATCAGATTTCTGTAGCAGAAAGCTCACCTCTGGCTGCCATGTGGAGACTATAGGGGGTGGGGTGGAGGGAGAACTAGAGGGAGGAGTCCAGGGGAGACTGGGGCAGTGATGGGGGAGACCAGAAAGAGGGAGCAGGCTAGGGCATGGGATGGAGAGAGGGTAAGATTCACGACATTAAGAAGGTAGAGAAGGTAGAAGCCACTGCACACAGGAATGGATGGAAGGAGCTGGGGAAGAGGCGTGGAGGCTGTCTGTCTGCACAGAGGCCGTCTGTCTGCATAGAGGTCATCTGTCCACGCGGAGGCTATCTGTCCGCATGGAGGTTGTCTGTCCGCATGGAGGTTGTCTGTCTGCATGGAGTCTGTCTGCCTACACGGAGGCCGTCTTGAGGGCCTCTGGCTTGGACAATGGACTGTGGGTGCCAACTGCTGAGACAGGGATCCCTGGCTGAGGTGCCAGCTAGAGGAGCCGGATGGCAGGTTCAGTTTGGTCTCGCCAGGTCTCATTTGCCCCAGGACCGAGTGGTGTGTGCTGGAGCTGCCTGTGCTGGCTCAGGAGAGCAGATTGTGCACAATTCTCCCCAACTATGTGTTCAATGACATGAGGCTGGGGGCCTGATGTCAGCCATGGAGGGGGGGGGGGTGTTGACACCATGGAGACTGGCAAATGCCACGATTAGCCCCGGGCCGGTGGCTGACCATTTCCCAGCACACGGCTGCCCCTCCAGCAGAAGGAGGTCAGCTAGAGGTTGGAAGGTGGCTCTGGTGCTCAGGAGAGCAGTCTGGGTGGCCCCGGAGGGTTTGTCCAGTTTAGAGACGGCACTTGGTGATTCACCCGGGGAAGGAATGGGGAGAAGAGAAGAGAAGCAGTCTGAAGATCGAGCCCTAAAGGATTCCAACCTTCCCGGAGAGCCCCAAAAGGAGACTTAAAAATGGTCTGGTTTAAAGCATGGTTTCCTCGGGGGCCTTCCCTGCTGTGCCCACACTACCCCCCTTGCCCCCAGCTCCTCCTCACCCTCACCACACGTGCCCATCATTATTTCCTACATGTGCATCTTCCTAATGTGAGTCTTCTTTGCTCAACCCTAAGCTCTCCGAGGACAAAGACCAACCATGTGATTAATCACTGTTGTGGGTACTGTGGCTGGAGGGTGCTGAGCAAAGAGCAGCGACTCAGGGAATTTCTGATGAATGAATGAATGAATGAATGACCTGTCCCCACATGCAGCTGTATGTCTCCACAGGCAGGCTGGAGACAGTATGCTCCAAGATTCAGGGACTTGACAGGAGCAGGCTTCCGGTACAGGCTATTTAGAGGTGATAAGGAAGAGAAGTGGCGAGGAGAGGCAGGTCAAGCCTGTGCGGTAGGGGGGTCCTGGCTGCATGACCTGCAGCCAGCTACTCACCATCTTTGAGCCTCAGTTTCCTTGTCTATTAAAGGGGGTAGATAACGATTCCTACTTCCCAGGGGTGTAGCAAGGATTAAACGAGACTATGAAGATGAAGACATCCAGCACACAGTAGGTGCTCAGTAAATGGCCTTGCACCCCCTGCCCTCCACTCTATCACGGAAGGACTGAGCCCTGCGTTTTCCACCCTTCCTGGTCAGCTGGTGCCCAGCTGCACCCCCAGACCTTCTCTTTATCTGCTCCCCTCCTCTCTGACTTGCCCTCACACTTTCATGCTCCTAGTTCTTCCTCAGTGAGAGTGAGCAGTCCCGGCTTGGCAGTACGCTTGGCTGGGTTCTGGCTCTGAGGATACAATTGAACCCAAAGCGACCGGGGGAAAGGGGCGGGGAGGTGGCTAGACTGAAAGAGCAGAGGGCCGCTGGTGCCCTGGCCTCCCAGCCACTCTGCTCCGGGGTTAATGGCTCTGTAATTTATTCTGCTGGACGGTGCAGCCCCAACAAAGGGCTCCTAACCTGCTCACCCTTTGCCCCACTGGGAAAATAGCTGAAAATTAGCAGCAAAATGAGGAGCTGCCCCAGTTGTGCATGAATCAGCATAATACGATCATTCGAATGATTTGGACACGAGCAGCCACTTGTCTGGAGAGGTGGGGAGGCATAGTGACTGGCTGGACACGGCAGCCGTCCCCGGGGAGTGGATGTAACAGAGCGGATGTACAGTCAGAATCCAGCCAGGAAAACAGCGACTACTGGGTCTACTTAACATAAGGAATTTACTATGGGGAACTGGCTACAGGTATTGGCAGAGTGGAGAAGTCAAAACGGACGGTAAGACAATTCTGTGCAGGAAAGCTCTACACCCCTAGGCTGTGGGGACCCCGGCGGGAAGGTGGGTTACTAGAGCCCAGGTCAGGTCACCTGGGGCCACTGGCATATCTGTTACCTGGTACCATGGCTTTCCCGTTCCTCCCGCCTCCAATCTCCCACCAGTGTCTCCTAGTGGCCAACGCCGGCCTGACGCCAGCTGACCTGGGGTGCTGGGAGGTGAAGCTGTCACCAACTGCCCTACAGGACAGGGCAGGGGAAGGACAAGGAGAGGCTCTGAGAGGTGCTAGCCCAGGACTGGCAAGGCCGCTCAAGATGGAGCCTTAAGTATGGGGACCGGGAGGTGCTCACCCTGCCTTCCCGCCTGCCCAGGGCTGAGGGCTCATGCGACACTGTTGGCTCATCCCCAGCTTCCAGCGCCTTGGTGATAAATGCTCAGATGCGCCCACCCCATCCCGATTCATCACACTCCCAGTGGCAGGTTGTGCAGCCAGAGACCTTGCCCACCAGGAGCTTAATCTCCCAGACAAAGAGCGTAAATGCAGCCCGGCCAGAGACACACGGCACATCAAGGGCAGTGACTGGCCGTCCAAGCCAGCCGAGGGAACTCGCAGCTCCTGCCAGGAGCGAGACGTGGATTGAGAAGCAGCTGGCTTCTCCCCCTCCTCCTCGCTCCAGTGCAGTGGGGCCTGGGAAAGAAACCCAGAGGTCCTCCAGGCTGCACCCCTGTCCCGTGGGACTCCACCTAACCCAGCTAGGCCAGCAAGCTCTGTCATAGCTTCCCTTTCTCCCTCCTGCCATTCTTCCCTCAACACGAGTTAAAAGGCTCCGATGCATCATTCATTATGCCAGGAGCTACAGATGCAAACTAGGTACACGTGGTCCCTGTCCTCACAGGGACCTGTTTCCACTGCCCCCGCAGAAGGTTTACATACCCCCCCACCCTGCTACTTTCCCAACGCGGGTTCCCAAGAAAACCCCCAGTAAGAGGTGGCTGACACCGAGGCACCCCTGAGACCCAAGTTCAAGCTCCCTTTTTCGCTCCAACTCCTTTTCAAGTAAAGAGGGTATCAGAGAGGAGGGTGGGCGGGAAGGGCACAGATTCGGAGGGCTGTGATTGGCTGCCACCAGGCTGATAGATGGGTGCCGAGACCAACCGTCGTCGGGCAGCCGGAGTGCCATCCAGTCCGCGGTTAAAGGCGGCCGCTGCGGGAGTCCCACTGCCCGGCCCCGGCCCCCTGCCCCCGGCCCCTGGCCAGCCTCCCCCTCCCGTCCGGAGCGCGGTTCTAAATCTCTTTGACATGAAATATCATCGGAGAGCCGCAGCACAGAGAGATTAAAAAACAATAAAGAGAAAGCGAAACTCTCTACTATAATTACCAGCCTCTAGCCGGCAGCAGCAAAAACGCACTAAAATTTTAATAGGAACCACTGCATTTAATTTAACGACACATTTTTTCAATTACCAGAATAATTGTTTTATTCATAAAATGAGTTTCAATAAAGAGGGTAATTTTCCTTTGTTTTTATTATTCATTTGTGCAACATATTTGAGGAAGAATTCCCTCATGCTAAGGCAGCTTGGAGAGGACACACTGACATCTGGGCACGAGTCAAAACCGGAGGGGGCCGGGGAGGTGGACGCGCACACGCCCGGGCGATGCCCCAGCCGGACAGTGCCCAGACCGAGTCCGCTCCCGGGGCATCTCCCAAAGGGCAGGCCCTTCACTGCTCAGCCGCACCCACTCGCTCCCCCCTGCAGCCTCCTCTCTGCCTGCGTCAGCCTTTGCTGGGCCCTGGGAAGGGCAGCCTAGATGTGCAGTCCCGTCTGCACTGATGGAGGGAGGCAGGAGCTCAAGCCTCTCCCCAAATCACCCTATAAATGGTAACAGCCGACGTCCCGGACCACCAGCAAGAGCGAAGCAGGTTGGGCGAAGATATATGCAAAGAAGGCGGCCTGTCGCCAGAGGACCGAGAGCAGACGCCACCTAAGGACGCCCGGGCCTCTCTCTCGGCCCTCCCCACCACCGAATCAGATCAGGATAACAACCGACTCTTACTGGACGCCGGGCACCAGGCTACCAACGTGAGCTGGATTAGATCCATAGCACCCGAGGAAGTAAGGACTATGATTATACCCACTCAAGAGATGAGAACTGAGGCTGCAAAAAGGCGGAGCAGCTGGGTCCAGGCTGCCCACGCAGGTCCGAGGGGGCAGGGTTTGGACTGGGCAGGTGACCACAGGCCCTGCGGCCACATTAGTGCCCCCTTAAGGGCATCAGCTCAGGACCGGCTCATTTGCACGTCTCATTGGGCTGCCTTTCCACCGCGTTCGAAGCTCTCTCCTTGGTGAGCTCTCAACTCAAGAGCCCTTGCCCTGAGCCTCTGGCTGGCACTCTCTGAGTGACTGTCGGGAGAGTGGTGGAAAGGAGAGGGTGGATCCACCTGGGTCCCGGGTTCTTAGAGCAGCCCGATCCCAGTCCCTGCAGGGCAGGCTCGAGCTCCCGAGCCAGGGCACGAGGCATGAGGCCGGCTTCCCCCGGGGGAAGGAGACACGGGGAGGCCAAGGCTGGCCGAGGTAGGTGGGGGTGAAGGGTCAGAGGGAGCTCTGCAGGCCCACTCTGGGCACGGAGGGAGTGCTGGGCACAGAACTCCCTTCTGGGGTTTCTGTTCATTCTGAACCCCGTTAGAGCTAGAGAGGGGGACAATGGGTGTGTGGGACAGGCCACAAGGAGCCTGTGGGGGGAGCCTAGAGCTGCCGTGGGAGGGGAACTGACACGGTTGGAGCATTCTTGGTGTCTGGGCTTCACACACACGCACACACACGCATATACATACACGCACGCATGCACACATGCAAACACATACACACATGCACACGTGCGCACACATGCACACACATACACGCACGTGCACACGCACACACACCTGCAAACTATTTCCTCCCCTGGGAAGTAGATTTTATCCCTGAGGTAAAGACAAGGAAACCGAAGCTCCAAGAGGTCAAGCGAGGCCTGCCCGAGGTCACCGGCGGGAAGGTAGCCCACTGGACTTGCTCCTCCATACGGCCGAGTTTCCCGGAGACGCACACCGGCCCCTTTCTGGGTGGGCGTGCTCAGCTCCAGCCTGAAGCCTGGGCATGCCCGGGGCCTGGCGGCGAGTTTCCCATGTCAGGAGGAGGGAGAGGAACCCGGGGTGGTGGAGGGTCTCGGGAGGGTTCCCCAAGGCTTGAGTCTGGGCAGCTGAAGTCTCCTTGTTGGGAGACTCTTGGTGGCCCCAACATGTCCTCCTGGAGCCCTGACTCTTCCCATCGGGGCGCATTTCCCACAGTGGGGGAGAAGATGGGAGGACGGCGGGAGAGATCTAGAGGAGTCGGGCCCTGAAGCTTACGGGGAGAGAGGCGTCGTCCTCCACGGGGGCTGGGACCACCTGTGCCTACTCCAGGAGCAGGCCCACTGCCCCCCAAAACCCCTGGCCCCCAGCCCCACTCCTCTGCTTCTGGCTTAGGGAACGCTGAAAACGACCCGCTCATTTTCAGTCTCCACCTGCTCAGGCACCTCTCCCTGGGGTGCTCTTCAGGCTCACACCTTGGTGGCACCTACCCCAGGTCTTCTGTCCCACCTGGAGGACAGGGCGGGGTTGCCCTCATCTTTGTAACCCTGTGCTCTGCACAATGCCCATTTGGCACGTGGGATGCCATCGACCAGCATGCCACATAAAGGCGCAGCGCCTGACGAAGGGGACTGACTACCGTCCCTTCGGACATACCCCTCTCCTTCCCTTGCCTCCCACCTCCCTCCTCTGCAAATTAAGTCCTAGTCCTCAACTCACCTTCTCTAGGAAGCCTGCTCTGATTGAACCCACTCCTTCCCCTTGAACTCTGCTGAGCTCCCAGCTGTCCTGTTTGTACAGTATTGATTTACACTTGTTCACAGGTTGTTCTGTAAACGTTACTAAGTCATCGGTATGGGTTTTATTTCGGTGTGGGTTTTATTAAAGGATTGAAACTGTCAACTTTCTACTGCCAGAGTCTTAGGTCTCTTCCATTTTTGGCATCCCCTCCAGGTGTTCAGAACCCAGGCAGGGGCTCCATCCCCAGACTGACTGGGGAGCCAGGCTGGGAGGGCAGGGGCGAGAAGAAAGAACGGGGAGCTGTCCTCTGGTTTTGGACCATCAGTCCCCATCCCCTTACCCAGTTATCTAAGAGCATTCGTCACCTAACCGTGTGCCCAGACCTGAGCTGCTCAGGCACATGGTCTCATCCCCAAGAAGATTCAAGTCCGTAGGAGAGGTGGTGACAACCAGAGAGAGAGGAAGGAGCAGCACAGGGCCATCTACATGGGTGAACCTGGGTGGGGTCCTCGTTGGGGTGACAAGTC
Source organism: Tamandua tetradactyla (assembly GCF_023851605.1). Taxonomy (NCBI): domain Eukaryota; kingdom Metazoa; phylum Chordata; class Mammalia; order Pilosa; family Myrmecophagidae; genus Tamandua; species Tamandua tetradactyla. Next base: position 13,989,628 of record NC_135332.1, read on the forward strand.
TGGGCCGTGCCTTGCAGGGCGGTAGGACTCTCCTGGTGGAGGGCAGGAGGGCAGGCAGCTCAGGTGGGGGGAGACCAAGCCCAGGTATGGCCTGAGCAGCCTGCAGACAGCACCTGCCAGGAACATACTGGATCTTGGATTGCACATGGCCCCTCCCCTCCTCTGCACTGAGGATGCTGAGGCCCCTGGGGTGAAGGGACTTTTCCATGGTCACGCAGTTTGTGAAGGCCAGGCCACTCTCTGGGCCTCGGGGGGACCTGGAGGTCACTAATTCAACCCCTGCCATCAGGCAAAGCATGGTTAGGCTAGTCCAAACCTCCTGCCATCTCCCTCTCTGACTCAACTGGGGAGGCTGAGGGAGGGGCCAGGTGGAGGGGAGAGGAGAGAGGACCGCAAGGAGCTGAGATCTCATAAGCAGCAGATGTCGGTGGATTAGCAGCTCCGCTTCCCAAAGCTGCCCGGGCCACTTAATATTCTGCAGACGAGATCGCTTCCCTTTAATAAAAAGCAAACATGGAATTGAAATGCGGCAGACTGGGAACACCTGGGGAGGTTCGGAGTCGCAAAGCCTTGCACCTTGGGAAGTGGGTCTCAGAAGAGACAAAGGGACAGGAAGAGCAGGGGAGGCCCTCCTTGCTGGCCAGAAGCAGTGAACAGTCCCTGTGGGGAGGGAGCCTGTGGGGGCACAGAGGGGCCTGGGCTTCGGAGGCTGCAGAGAAATGCCCAGGGCTTTGGGAGATGCAAGGGCACTGCCCGTGGGACTCGGATTTGGGGTGGACAGTGGGCAAAGCAGTGAATGCGGGCAGGGGAAGTCACCACTGGGAGATGACAAGTTCAGGGTCTATCCGTCTCTTAATGTACCTGCAAGTGGGATGGAGGCGTGGCCACTGAGATCACAAACATGGCAAGAGGCAGGTTCTTTACAAACAAACAGATCAATGGAGCAAACAGCTTGATTTAAACATGACTCATTTCAAGAAGCCAGCAAGCTTTCACTTTTTTTTAAATAAAGGACAATGACTTACTTTAGACAGAACTCACCTTATGCAGAGAGGAAAGAAACACAACTGTCTCTCTCCCAGGCACGGCTGAGCACCTACAGAGGTGAGGTTCTTTCAGGTGCTAGTCGGGTGTTGAAATACCATGAGTCATTTCTGGTAGGGCTAGTCCCTTTTGACCTACAAATGACTTTTCTTTTAAGCACACGTTTTATTAAAAAAATGTTTGCTGTTTTTTTGTTGCTGTTGTGTAGCTGTTGCCAGCTTCGACCCTTTTAGGAAACTGTTCCCAGTTTTAGAAGGAATTCTGTGCAATAACTCAGCTTGCCTGATAAAAGTACATCACAGGCTGTCAGCACCAATTCTGAAGCCATACTGTCTGGGTCAGTTCTGGGTTCTGCCATCTGTTGACTCTGAGATGCTGGGGCATGTTCTGAGCCTCAGTTTCCTCATCTGTAATATGGTAGCACTGATTACAATGCAAACTCCGTTGTAAGTCCTTTGCGGAGATCATATGTCTTAAACCATATAAGGAATTAATTTAGCACCAGCGTCACAGCAAGGATTCAGGAAAAGGTATTATTGAGATTGTAACTAAATCTGTGAATTTCCTTCTGATAAGCTAAGCAAAAAAGGCTTAGGTGATGAATGAACAAACAAAATGGGGTCTATCCACACAATAGATTATTATTCAGCCAGAGAAAGGGATGAGGCGCTGATACTAGGTGAGGGCTATACTAGGGATGAGCCTTGGAAACATTATGCTAAGTGGAAGACAGTCACAAAAGGTCACATAAGGCAAGATTCCATTCACATAAAATGTCCAGAATAGATAAATCCATAGAGACAGAAAGTAGATTAGTAGTTGCCAGGGGGCTGAGGAGGGCAATGAAAAGTGACTGCTTCATGGGTACCTGGCTTCTTTTGGGGGTGATGAAAATATTCTGGAATTAGTTACTGGTGATGGTTGTACAACTCTGTGGTTACACTAAAAACCACTGAATTGTACACTTTAATAAGGTGACTATATATCTCAATAAGGCAGTTATAATAAACAAAAAAGACCACATGGCAGTCATGCAGTGGAGACACTGGAGGTGGCCTTCCGTGGGTCTGAATTCCGATTCCAGAATATTCAAGCTGTGTGAAACCCAGCAAATCACTTAAGTTCTCTGAGCCTCAGCTTCGATATCTTTGAAATGAGAATAATGATAAATCTTATCATTATTACAGGAGGTAAGTCTTAAGGAACTAAAGCACGTGGAATAACACAATACAGAATATATGCTCAAAAAATGTTAGCTGGCCCCATGAAATGAGGCTGAACCTTGTCCAGGCACAGAAAGGCTGCTGGATGTCCAAAGAATCTTTTCTTTCCTCTCTCTCTCTCTCCCTTTCTTCATCTCCTCCCCCATTTTGTTGGGAGCTCCTGTTTCAATAGAGAATGGAGACTTCCTGGGTTCTTGAGAGCCCAGAGTCTCAAAACTCTGCCACTCCAATTTTTTTTGCACTAAAGTGAGTTCGTTGAACTCTGAGTCCAGTCTTCCTCCCCCCCTCGAAGGGAAGTGAGGGCCACTCAGTGACCAGAGCAGACAGAGCAGCTGCAAGTGAAGCCAGCCTCATACCCAGGCCTCCCCGGGAAACCACGCCCAGCTCTCTCCTTTGGGGGGAATCCTCCCCGCTCTGCTGCTTCCCTATTCAATCCTCTCACCCTGAGGCCGGGGTCCAGTATGTGAGTAAAACATCTTCTGTTGAAGCAGGAAGGATGTGGGGCAGCTATAAAGGCGGAAAACCCAAAGTTCTGCCAGTGAAGACTCACTGGGCAAATGTCGGAGGTGCCAGTGAATCTGAAAATACATGGAGGCGATGAGCTCTGCATGTACATCTGCTAGATTTTCTCTGGAACCTTCCAGAGTTTTCCATGAATTACAATGACTAGGCCCAGGCCGAGATGGAAAGAGAGCTGGATGCCTTATTCTGAAACTAACCTCAGTTAGAAGGAAGGGTGGAAGGAAGGAAGGAAGGAAGGAAACAGATGAAGTCCTAACCCACTTTAAAATTTCATGGCATTTTAAACGTCCAAGCGGTTTTGACATTGATGGTGTCTCCTTTTGTCTTGCACCAAACCTGTGAAGCTCGGGCATTATTAGCCTATTCAACAGAAGGAGAAATCGAGGCCCAAGAGGCAGCAAGCCTTTCCCACGATCACACGTTGAGCGAGTGACCCAGCTAACAGGCCTTGGGTCAGCAGTCCCGAACCACACGTCCTATCCATCAAGGCCTCTGTGGAAAAGATGCTGTTGGGGTCCCGACCCTCCCCTGGCTTGGGGGTTCTTGCCCGACTCCTGGGCTACACCAGCCCCAGCTGGGGAGGGCTGCTACCTGCAGCGCAGTGCCAGGCCCGGGAGAGAAACGCCCGCATTGACAGGGTCCCGTTTCAAAGGCTGAAAAGGCAGCCAAGGAACAGCACAAGAAGGAAAACACATCTGTGTGGGAAAGAGAAAAGGCTGCTCCTTTCGTCAGCCGTGCACCCGGAACTTGCCCGCCCGCGCGGGTCTCTCTGGCATGGGCTTGCACTCTCACCGGCTGCAGCGGCCCCCGCGGCGCAGCGCAGGCGCCCAGGCCCACAGGGGGCCCAAGCGCACCCCAGGAAGCATACGGCCTGCGCAGAGGGCAGGCGCCAGGGCACAACCAGGTCTGGCACCCGCTGTGCCACTCTGGCGAAGTGAGTGAGCTGCTCTGAGCCTTGGGTTTCCTCACTGGTAAAACCGAGATGATGGTAGTACATACATGGCGATGAAACGGAATAATGTGTGTTAAACAGTTGGCATGGTGTCTAGGACAGAGCATGGAGTCAATAATCTAATAATCATTACAGTATAGTACATTATAATGCATAGCACTCTTTTGGTGGCTTCTGAGCATGCAAACTTTCTGCAGACACGGGGAAGGAGAGGGGTGGCTGGTAAGGAGCCAGACGGTGGTGGACCTTCCACCCTCACCTTTCCTTTCCCCCTTCCCTTCCCACCCATCCCATGAAGTAAAGTCAGCAGGGCTAGGGGTTAGAGCAGGGCTGATGCCCCATGCCATGTGCTGACCTGGACCATGATCTGTCCCAGACACTTATTCACTGGCTGTGAAAGGACAAGACTTTCCACCTGCTTGTTGGTGGCAGGGAGTACCGGGGAGCCATATACCCCACATCCAGGGTTCCTGGGAAGGTACCTCGTGCAGAGCCTCTGTCCACACCCCTTACCCCAGCTTGATTTAAGGGCACTTGGGCTCTGCCTGGCAGTGGATAGCATCTGGGCCAAAGCCCACGCTAGTCAGCAAGCCCTGGAGCCAGAGCTGGGACACGCTGGAGGTCAGGAGGGGGCTGTGGGTGCTGCAACAAACCAGGCTTGTGCCCTGCTCTTCCCGCCCTCCTGGGGTCAGCGGAATTTCGGGGCAACTCCCATCCCCACCCCACTGCCCACAGGTACGGGAAGGGGGAGAGGCCCCGCCTTGCCCTCGGCCACCACTCTGCCCCAAACTCCCATAATTGGGGCATTTCTGGCCATGGCTGAGACAGAGCCAAGGGAGGGGCGAGAGGAGGTATTTTGGGTCTGGAGAGAGAGCTGTGGTGGGCGTGAGCAGGAGGCAATGACAGGGCTGGCAGGGTTGGGCACCCTCCTCTCAGCTCCCTCCGCCCACCCCACCCATCCCTCCCCTGTAGCCCTGTGGCTGGCCATCTGAGAGGATGAAGGAGAAGTGGGTGGGGGAAGAGGGGCACCAAGATGGAGGGGGGGAGGCTGGGGGAGGGGCGTCAGAGGTGCACCCCACGGTGTCCTTCGGGGCCACCTCCTTCCTCCAGTGGTCACGGGTCAGGATCAGGGGCCAGCGGGGAAGTGGCCAGAGAGGTGAAAGCCAGGCAGGACGCCTTCAGCTAGCGCCCCCGGGGCGTACCTCTGCTTAAAGGGACCCTGTTCCAGGGCAAGGGCCGCGGACGGGGAGGACAAGAGAATGAGCCGTGGGGTTTGGGACAGTCGGAGAGAGCGAGAGAAGAGGGAATGAAAAAGAACAAAACATGACCGCCAATATAATTTGAGCAGTTTACTGTAAACGCTGAATCCACCTTCTAGATACTTAAACTCGTCCTAACTCATCTCAGCTTAGCAGTAGCCTGGTGAAGGGAGAACATCCCCTTGGCCCATTTTACAGATGAGAACACTGAGGAACGCAGCCGCTCCCAAGGCCACAGAGCTGTGCTGAAGCTGGAACACCAGCCCGGGCAGTCTGACTCCAAACTCAGTGCTCGTAACCCCCCAGGGAAGCGGGAAGGAAGGTGGAGGAGCAGGAGGAAGGGGCAGATGACAGCTCTGAGCAGCTATGTCGTTATTGCCGGATGCCCGTGCCCTGATTCTCAGGCCCTGGTGGGCAGAGAGGCTTGCCCAGAGCCCACCGCTGAGGACCCTCACAGCTCCCAGCAAGCCTGGGCTGAGACCAAACCAATAAGGACAACTTGCCTTCAGGCCAGAAGTAGGTTCCCCAAGAAGTCACAGGCAAGTCTAATTTTTATAAATCACGTCATATTTCAAATATCCTAGGAAAATTCATAACTTAAAAAATTCTTATGTGCCTCTTTGTAATTGCTCCCTAATGTAACCCTCAGTTTGAAATTCCACGAGCACGTTTGCAGCTGTACAGGGCTCTGGAAGGGTCTCTCCAGGTAGACATTTTGAGGGGTGAGGTGGGGAAGAGGTAAATAAAATCCTATTTCAAATGCCCCAGGTGAGTTTTTTTTTTCCCCCCACTTTAAAGGCATCTTGCAGTAAATCGTTTTGTAATCTCTTTTTTTGAAGTTTCCCAGCTTTATATTTTTCTGTAAATCCAGACTTTGACTTCTTGGATTTCCTTGGAGCCATGCTGTCTAACATGGGATCTGCTAGCCATATGTAGTCATCTAAATTTAAACTTAACTTAATTAAATGTAAATACAATTAAAAATTCCATTTCTCAGACGTACTAGCCACACAAGGCTAGAGGGTAGCGCGTTGGACTGTAGAATATGCTGACGACCACAGAAAGTAGAGAGTCAAGGCCACCTGAGACTGCTTCTGCTTCCAGTGAGATGCTGCTCCTCTGCTTGGTCTGAGCCCTTCAGGCTACACAGCCATTAGAAACAACTGATTTAACTAAGCCCCCTGGATGCAATTATGAACAGAGAGGTGCCTGGCGTCCCTCCCTGCCCACTAGCTGAGGCTTGAAAGACTAAAGAACTGGGCTTCAGGCTGCTGGTGATGGGAGAGTGGCTGCTGGCAGACCAACCCCCTCCTACAGATAGTAAATATGAACAAGTATGAACAAATTCATGGAGGCCTGGAGAGCAACCCAAAGCAGGCAGTCACTGGAGGAGAGTTGCTACTTAGAATGTGGGCACAGCCCTAGGTGAGCTTCCCATATTTACTGGTTCTTGTCTGAGGGCAGGCCCCAAGTCCCGCCAAGTGGGGTGGCTGAAGTCCTGATAGAAAAGCTACAGTCTTACTGGCTTAAAGAACTAGAAGACAAAGTTTGAGGCAGTTACAAAGTGAGGGTAGGAATCCTAGAAAGGGAAGCTATAAGGAGAAGTCCCAATTTCTGTACATAAGCAATCCATCTTAGGCTGACCTCTGAAATATGCATGTACAGGGCAGACTCTAAAGAGCCCAACAAAGGCTAGGAGAACTGAACAGAGACTCCTGCTACTGCCCACTGCAGAGGAGGCAGAATCTGGAGTTTGAGTCCAATCAAGTTAATGGCCTGTTTGGAGAGGGAAAAAAATCAATACACTTCAGAGAAACGTAACAAAATCCAGAGTCTCTACAGTGCGTCATTCACAATGTCTAGGATACAGTCCAAAATTTCTAGACATAGAAAGAAACAGGAAATTGTGATCCACATACAAGAGAAAAGGCAATCGATAGAAACTATTTTAAGACAGCCATTATACTATCTTCAAGGACATAAAGAAAAAACATATACTCATTATGAATGAACAAATAGGGAATCTCAATGAATAAATAAAGCAAAAAAGAACTAAATAAATCTTCTAGAATTGAAAAAAAAACAAAATCTGAAATAAATTCTCTGGATATTCAGATTGGAAAGATCAGAAGAAAGAATTAGTGAATGTAAAGATAGATTAGTAGAATAGAGTAAAAAGACTAGGAAAAACAAAACAGAATAAAAAGAGTGGTGGGAACAATTTCTAAGGGTCCTAAAAAAAAAGAGGAGGGAATGAATGGAGCATAATTTTAAGAAATTATGGCTCAAAATTCCCCAAATTTGGAGAAAGACAAGTTTGCAGATTTAAGAGGCTCAATAAACCCCAACTAGGACAAATACAAAGAGTAAACAGCTGCAGAAGGAGTAATCAGTACGCTTTACCCTATAAACCACTCGACAGCAGAACCCACCTCTCCCCAGGCTACAATCAAGTTCCATGATAAATTACATGACTATATGTCGTGGTCTCCCTAGGGAGTAGACGGAGGGGTCTAAGGCTAAAAAACACCTCACAGGTGCTAAGGGCATTTTCTATAGTTTGTACTCATAGTAGCCTCCTTAAATGCCATGAATTCTGGGTCCCCAATTTATTCTGCTTTTAAATTTATTATTTATTTTGCAAAAACTGAAATCTACACTAAAGCTCAGAGACGTTGAGTAACTCACCTAAGCTCACACAGCTGGCAGTAAATGGTGGAGCCAGGGTTGGAAGCCCACGTCCAAAACCTGTTTTCTTTCCTCTGTATTAGAGCCTACTAACCCTGGTTGCAGACTGGGATCAAACGGGGAAGCTTTCAAACCTATCCCCACCCCAGACTGATGAATCAGGATCTCTGGGCTATTGGGCCCAGGCACTGGGATTATTTTTAAAGCTCCTCACCCCTCCCCCACTGCCCCGGTGATTTTAAAGTGCAGTGTGGGTTGAGAACCACTGCTGTGTGCTATGCTGCAGCCTGAGAAACATGAGACAAGACAATTGAGCGGCCCCCCTCGGACTGGTGGGTGGACGGGCAGAATTCTCTATAAAGGCCCTTGAAACAAAGCCAGAGCGGTGAGCCCATCCCCCCAGGTCTTGACACATGTATTTGTGACCCTCCTCAGATCATTCTTTTTCTAAGACTTCTGGAAGGCACACAGCTGCCCCCCCCATCAGCTCCAGAAGATATGGGGGTGATAAAGGTGCCTGTGTGTGAGTTAGAGGAGGCCACACCAGCAGGGACGCAGGCCACTTACTCTGGGTGAGGGATGAACAGTAAGTCTTTGGGGCTCTAATTCCTCCAGGCCTCAGCTGGAAGAGTCAGGCAGCCCTATTCCTCTCCAGAGCCCCTGGGAGCCCCACTCCTTGCAGTCTCCCACCCCCTCAACAGCCCTGGGGAGAGAGTGGGCTCGTCTGAAGCAAGACCTACCTGGCACCAGCTCGTTGCCCACCTCTCTTCCCTGCCATGGCTCACAGCTTTGCCTACCAGCCCGATCTCGGGTCATTGCTCCCACCACCCACTCTGCCCCCACACAGAAACTACAGGACCCACAGATTGGGAGCTCCTTGCTCGGTTTCCCTAACACCAGTTCAGACAGATGCTCAATAAACAGTCTTTGGATGCACACAAGGGTGAGTGAAGCAGGCTCCCTGCTGTCTGGGTGGGTGGGTGGACACAGGGCTCAGCTTTGCCATTTGAAGCAAAATTAGCAAGAACGAGCAAGTGAGACCCGCTGGGCATCCCTCTCACGACGGCGATGACGATGCAGCAGTGTCCAGCCTCTACTGGCACCGAGTCCACGCTCAGCACTTAATTACCACCGCCTCCTGCAGCCTCACATCCCCGCTGCAAAGTGTGCTGTTTTAGGTCCATTTCACAGATGGGGAGACTGAGGCTCAGAGAGGTGCTGTCACTCGCCTGTGGCAGAGTGGGGTCAAAGCTGGGTGTGTTTCTAAACGGGAGCCCGCAGGAACTGCCCTCTTCTACCCCCACCCCTATCCCCCATCCTCCTCCCAAATCTTGCTGGACCAAATTGAATTCAGCCCTCAAAGAGCTCCCTGGCCAGGTCTGGGCCAAAGGCTCTGTACCCCTTGGGGTGCCCTCTCCTCCGCAGCTGTGGCCTAGGCTGGAGGTGGCTACTTTGAGCCCAGTGTGGTCTCCAGTGGCTGTCGCAGTTCAGGGAGCTTCCCACCCAGGCCCACCCTGGGCTCCCTGATCTGGGCACGCGGGAGCCCAGCCCCAGCGGCCCCCCAGACCTCCCAACCGCCTGCATCTAATGACCACGGAAAGCCATTACAGCTCACTTAGCTGGGAACAGCTCTCCACGGCGCTCACCAGGGCCCACCGAGGGACTCAAAGAGCTCTCTCTGCATTGAGTGGTGGGGTGTGTGCCGAGCGGGGGCCGTCACTTCTTACTGGAAATCCCGTTGCCTGCCCAACCCATCTTCCAGGAAATTGAGCTGGCTGGGGTTTGGCCAGCTGCCCTGCCCACGCCTGCCCTCTCTGACCAGGGTCTCAGGCCCCGCAGCCACCCTCTCCACCCTGTGGCATCTTCCACCCCATGGGGTCGCAGGGCTGAGGGCTAGCAGAGCACTGGCTGCTGCTCGGACAGAGTGGGCCAGCTTTCCTCACCCAGGGCCTCCTGACATCACCTGGGAGGACAGGCTGCTGGACAGATGTCAAACGGAGCAGTGAGAATGGGTCCTTGTTGAAATGGAGGTGAGGGTGGAGGCCTGAAGCCTGTCTAATTTGCCTCCTTTCCCCTCCTCCCCACCCAGCTGCCCTATCGCCCACATGCCACAGGCTGGAGCGCTGCTGTAGAACTCTGGGTTTCGTGGGACACAGTTGAATAAACAACCACCTTGCTCTTTTCTCTCCTGGAAGCTTCAGACCCACTCTTTGCTCCTTCCCATCCACCCCCCTGATCTTAAGGGCGCATCCTCTGGGAAGCAGCCGCCCCCTGCCTCTGTGCCGCTCTGCTCCTTCTTAGCATATGTTGCATTTTCTAATTGCATTTCTGTTTGTATAGTTTTTTGTTCATGATCTGCCTCCACCACTTGGCTGCGGCTCCACAGAGATGGGGCCAGGCTTGTTTGTTTGTCACCTTATCGCCAACATCATCCTCATGCTTGGTCAGCTGTGGGCACTCGGTAAAGATCTGCTGAATGAATGAACGGACCAGCCAGGCACATGGAGTCCAGCTTGCCTCGCCGCTTCCTGGAGAAGGATATCTGCACCTCATTGTCCCTGACCTTTCCCATGGCTGACATTTCTTCCATGAATTAAGCCCTGTTTGTCCTTCACTTTTCAGCTGAGACATTTTCCTCCAGGAAATCTCCCAGCCCATCGGTGCTCTCAACATGCTCCCTTGTAGTAGCCCCTACTCATCTATCTTCCTCTTTGGATTGTGAGGTCCCAGGGGAAGGTCGGTTATCTCCAAAATGCTGGCACATTTTAGGTGCCCAATGCAGGTGTGTTGAATGAATGAATGAACGAGTGAGTGAGTAAGTGACTGCAAGTCAGCACTGCTTATCCCAGTGGCTGATGACCAGCCCATGGGACAGCCCCTCACCACGCTCTGGCTGCTGGCCAGCCAGTCACCCCCTCGACACCTTTCTGGTGCCTGGGCAAAACTCCCCTGAGACCATGCCCTGGACTAGCAGGGATTTGCCAAAGGGAAGTAGGCGCCAGTAAGGAGGGGGCTGCCCCTGGGTAAAGGCACACTAGAGTTCAGGAGTGAAAATAAGGATGACAACTGGAAATGTCAGCCTGGGGATGGGAGTCAGGCAGAAGAGCCCCTGAGCTCCAGCCACTGTGGGCTGGGGGCCTGAGGACCAGATTCCAACCTCACATCTTCACCAGGAAGGGGACATCAGTACCGCGGCACTGGCGACCCCAGGGCACAGACCGGTCAGTGCCCTGCCCTTTCCAATGACCCTAAGATACTCTGGCTCAAGGCCTCACTCCCCCTCCCCCTGAGTCCTCTCCATCTCGGAAAGGGAGCCCCAACCAGAGGGCCAGCCACGTGGACCCTGAACCTTGGAGTCACCGTGGAATCTGATCTTTCTCTCACATCCTTCCAGCTCTACCTGCAAATATGCTTTAGATTTTTGCAAAATGCAACCACTTCTCACCAGCCGGCTGCAGCGCCCTGGCCTGGCCACCCCCTCCCACCCCCACCTCTGGCCCTAACTGTTCCCACAGCCTCCTCATTTCCTCTCTCCTCCCTACACCTCATCCCTGCACGGCACCACAGGGAGCCATTTAGAGCTTCAATGAGATCAAGGCACTGCCACGGGACTCCACTCACACTCAGCGTGAACCCCCAGCCCCAAGCCCTCCATGCACTGGGCCCCAGTTTTCTCCTCTTCCAATCTCCCCATCACTCGGGCCACACTGGCCACTCTGCAGGTCCCAGCATGTGCCGAGCCTACCCTTTATCCAGGCCTTGTAAGGGGTGCCCTGAGTTCCTCCAGCCCCTCCCTCCCTGCATCCAGGTCGCCATCCAAATGACACCTACTCAGAGACGTCCTTGATAACATCCCAATCACCATGGCAACCCTGAGACCCCCTCCTCACCCTTGACCCCCTTTTGTTTCCTGATGGGCCATGTCCCTCCTGGCACTGCCTCCCACCTCTAGGGACACCTGTTCTCTTCTTCCCTGGAGAAGGTACTCTCCAAGGCCAGGACTTTCACCTGCTTTCGTTCTCGTCTGTGCTCGGTGCCTAGAACAGTGCCTGGGACGTGGAGCGCGCACAGGGAACTGCTTCCTCGCATGTAAAATGGGGCTTCAGAGTTCTGCACGGGGCAAAGGTAAAGTAATGCGGAGTTGGAACCCCACCCCAGGCCGCATTGGGGTGACTCGCTTACAGAAGACGCCCTTGGAGCTCTCCTGCCATGGACTCGGAACCTGCCCTGGTCACACCAGGCCTCTAGGAAGAAGCAGCTCAGAGCCTGGCACTGTATTCATTCCTTCAATCTTTCATTCATCAACAGGTTCCTGAACTGTGGCCGAGGCCAGCACTGGGCTAGGCTGTGGAAGGAGGGGCGGCCACTCGGACAACAGCCTGAGGTAGGGAGACCTTTTGGGGCTGAAGCTCGGACTCTTGCCATGTGACCTGGGGCAAGACGTGGAGTCCCCCTGCACCTTGCTGTCCCTCGGCCACAGAACAGGGCCCCGGAAGGACTAAATGTGCAAAGCATCTAGGATGCGTGTCTGGCACTTGGTCAGTGCTCCAGGGTTTTGTTGTTGTCATCATGGAATTAAAGATGAACAGGCCAGCTCCGGCCTCGAGGAAGACTCAGCCTGGATCGGGGGACAGATCAGGCACCCAGACAACCATACAGCCAAGGTAAGGGCTGGGGGATCCGGACCCGAGCTGGGGTTGGAGCTCAGGAAGGAGGCGGCGTCTGCTCCCCACAGCTCAGTCTCCGGAGGATGAGTCACCCCACAATCCGCAGCGTGGGCACCCCTCGGCAGGGCCCGAGCGGGCGGCTGCAGCAGGGACGGCGCATGGGGGGGAGGAGGAGCTGGCACAGGGTCAAGGCACAGACCTCAGCCGCGCCCAGATCCCGAGGCCAAAGAGGTGGCTGGGGTGTCGGGTGAAGGTGGACGTGCAGAATGGAGGTGCCGGGACAGTGAGGACAGCACTGCAAGGAGTGGGAAGGGCAGTCCAGGTGGAGAAAGGCAGGGGAAGGCTGTGGACGGATTGAGGAAGGGGAAGGGGAGGCAGGCCTGGGGGCAGAGTGGGGGTTCCATCCCCCCAGACTCTAGTCACTGGCAAGCATCCTGGCCTAGGAAAACACAAATGGGTGCATGGTGAAAAAACATCAGCGCTTTGGGGAACCCCACAGGTGTGCCATTTCCCCAGAGAGCCCCAGAGAAACCAGGGGTGTTGCCAACTTCCTCCAAGAACTTCTGGCCTCTCCTTTTCTCTGGGAAGAGACAGACACTCGGCCTCCTCTCCCTGCTGGGCTCCCAGGACCGGCCAGGCCAGAAAGCATGGGGATGGCTCATGTAAGAGTGGACCCCAGAGGGCAGAGGCCCAGGGGGCTGGCGAGGTCTGCCCCATTTGACCCCCTCCAGATGGAACTGAGCCTGTGACCTCTGTTCGGTGACCTGGTCTCATGGGGATGATGAGTTTGAATTACCCAGGAGGTGCTGAGAGGGTACCAGGCCCCTTGCTTCTGTCCTGGGAAGCAGTGGTCCAATGGGAGGTGCTGAGCTGGGCATCAGGAGGCTTGGGGACCATCTTGGTGGCACCAATCTGCTACGTGACCCTGAGCTGCTATCCACCCTCTCAGGGTTCTGGTTCCTCCTTGTGCAAAGGATGAGGGTGGCCGTGTTCTCCCTGGTCCCTTCTGGCTTGCAGGGCATGAGCTTCCTGGGCCGGCCTGCTGTCCTAACCTGGCCTAGCCTCCCAGTGGGACCACCAGCCCCTGCACATCTTCCCCAGGCCAGGGGGCCTCTGTCCAGCTGTTGTGGGCAGGAGATTTTTACAGCCTCTGCTAAGCCCTTCCACCTTAACCACCTGGCTCTGCCACGGCCAAGCCTCAGGGCCAACTAAGTCTGCCCAGCAGCATCCTGGGTCTTCCAGGCAGTTCTGAGAGCAAGGCCTGATCACCAAGGTTCCTGGGACACCACGGACACTGGGGGCCCTCGAACAGCCATGGGCTTCTGAGGGCAGCGGGGACAGGGTCCCATGCCCCGGCCCCTGCCCCCACCCCTCCTACACTCCGGGCTCCACCCATCCTCCCTGCATTCCAGGCCCGGCCCCAGTCCTACCTGTGACCAAGAGCGCCATGGCCCCTCTTCTCACCTCCCGGTGCCCCTATAGCAGCGTCCAGTTAGAGAACAGGAGACCAGCCACATGTAGGATGCAGACCCTAAGCGCTCTGGGATGCCCTGCCCTGAGCGTGCTGCCTTTCAGCTGGACTCCAGGCCCAGAGACACACAGAGGGCAGTGAGGGAATAACGCCATGGTCCTTAATTTAGGGCTTCCAGGGGCCCATAGTCTTCAGTGGTTTATCTGAAAGACTGTGAAATGGGGTCGTCGGCACTAAAGTCCCAGGTCAAAGCCCTGTGTTTCATCCCCTCCTTTATCCACAAGCACAGACCAACACCTACCACATGCCAGGCCCTGGGCTGGGGACCACGGATGCAAAGGCCAAAAGCAAAAACACCGCCTTCAAGATGCTGTGGGTTTAGAGGGGCCGGCGGGCCCCCCAGCTGGTGTGGGGAGCTGGGGGCTGGGGGCTGGGGGTGCCGCCCCTCCCAGCTCCGCAGGGACAGAATCTTTTATCAAATGGTCAGGGGCCACCAGGAGGGCAATTTCACCAGTGCTGGAATCAGCTCTTCCCTAGAGAGGTGAGGGTGGGGGGCAGTTAGTGCATCCTCTAGGGAGCAGTCCACCAGTCTTTGATCTTCTCAGACATTGGTTTCTTAATTCGTGAAATAGAGGGATTGGTCATGTATGTTCAGGAGAACAATGGCCCCCCAGGATACCACAGCCCTTTCCCCGGAACCTAGGAACATGTTCTACTATACGACAAAAGCAGAATTAAGGTTGCTAATCGGCTCCCCTTAAAACAGGGAGTCTAGCCTGCATTACCCAGGTGGGCCCAATGCAGTCACAAGGGTGCTTAAAATTAGAAGCAGGAGCAGAGAGGAGTTGGCATCAGAGCAAGCAGCACCAAAGACTTGACCAGCCATAGCTGGCCTGAAAGACGGGAAAGTGGCCACGAGCCAAGGAATGCAGGCAGCCTCTAGAAGCTGGAACAGGCAGTTTCTCAGGGAAGCCACACTTGCCCACCCCCCCGGGGCAGGGTCTCCTACCTGGGGGACCCTCCCATCTCACCTGTCCTTCTCCTTCTCGGCACTCAGAGATCTGTCATCACACACTCCCCTTTGCCAGACCACATCTTCTTCTACCACCCCTCCAGGGACGCGGTTTGTCAAGCCAGCCCGTCGTCAACCTGACCCGCGGGCCTCTTGGAGGGACCAGGATGCTGCCTGAGGGCAGTGGGGACCGAGCGGTGGCAGGAGGGGATGTGGTAATTGGGGAGGAGGCAGCGGCCACTGCTGGAGCTTTCTGAGGGCATGGCCCATCTATTCTGGGGAGAAGGTGCAGCCCCGGGAGCCCTCGCAGAGTCCCATCCTGGAGCCTGGGGTCCCCCCTAACTCTCGGGACCTGATGTGGGGCTAGGATGGGAGTGGGGTGTGTGGAGCACTTCACCTGTATCACTGGGACACCCCACTTAGGGCTGAGCCAGGGTTCCCGGCCTTTGTCTTCTCCTTGCCTGATCTACATGGGAATAGAGGAACCGAGGCGGAGAGCAGGCATGCACAGTGCACAGTGCCTTTTTTTTTTGTGCTGGCAACAGCTGGTGCTGAATCTCAGAGCCTGTGGCAGTGACAATTATCAAAATGTTTACTATGTGTCACTATTAATAATGCAGGATCCCTGCCAGCCTCCAATTCAGAAAAATCGAGTGTGGCAACAGTGAGGCCAGGCTCACGGGAGGGTCCTCTTGACCTTACCAAGGCCTGGGGTCTGCTCTCCTGCCCTTTCACCTTTGATCCCTCCAGGGGGTCCTGCATGTAGGAAGCAGCAGCACCCACCCCCTTGGCCAGGCCTTCACCTTGTCCTTCTACTCAGCTGGCTCCTTGAGACCAAAACAGAGCCCTTTGGATATGAGCCCTAGAGCTGTCCACCCAGGAAGTTTTCCAGGAAGTTCCATTCTCCCCACAGCATTGCACTCACTTCTGTGTTTGCCAGCCTGCACCCCCTCCCTGCTTTGTGAGCTCCCAGGGCTGAGTCATTTTCCCACCCTACTGGCTTCTTTGTAGTCCCTCACACAGGGCAACTTCCTTCCACCCTCACGCATGCCATCTCCTCTCCCCAGGATCTCCTCCTCATCCCCCCCCCCTTTGCCTAATAAGTCCAACACATCCTTCCAGGAGCCACTTAATGTCACCTCCTCTGGGAAGCCCTCCCAGACCTCCCATTCTAGGCCATATCTCCCCAGTGGAGTATTTTCACAGAATCCTGTAACTCGTTTCGTGGGACCAGTGCTGTAGTTATAACTAACTCACATCTGCCTTTCCCTGCAGACTGTATGATCCCTGAGAGCAGACAGCAGCTTCTTGCCCATCACTGTGTTCTTAGCATATAGTAGTCACTCAATAAATACTTGTGGGATGAATGAGTGAGTGCCCAAGGACGAGCTGTGATTCAGGTAGTTTCTCTAAGGCCCAGTGGTGACCCTGCCACACTCTCCCTGATTTGAGAGAGCACGTTGGTTTTTCCCCAGTGTCCACAGCAGAGGTGAAGGTTTGGGGACAACCCAAATGCCCAACAGCGGATGAAGGGAGCAACAAAATGTGGCACAGCCACACCGTAGAATATTATTTAGCCCTAAAAAGGACCAGAGCACCGAGCCACGTGACCACATAGGTGAGAACCGTGAAGACAGGACGTTAAGTGAAAGAAGCCAGACACAAAAGGACCAATGCTGTGTGACTCCACCTACATGAAATATCTGGAATAAGAGAACTCACAGAGACAGATAGTAAACTGGAGGTTACCAGGGGCTGGGGGAGGGAATGGGGGGTTAATGCTTACTGGATACCGAGTTTCTGTTTGGGATGATGGAAAAGTTTTGTAATGGCGAATGGTGACAGTGGCACAGCCTTGTGAGTGTAATTAATGCCACTGAGTTGTTCGTTTAAAAGTAGTTAAAATGACAGATTTTTTGTTATATGTTGCTGACCAGAAAAAAAAATTGAGGAGAAAAAAAAGAAAGCACTTTGGGATGTAGGCAAATGCTGGGAGGTCTGATATGGGGGTACAGTCCTGCCGTCTCTGCAACGTATCCCATTCCCATTCTAAGACATGGCTGGCTCCCCAAAGCCAAGGGGAAGGATGGCTCCAAATAAGTGTTTTCCATCCAGCAAGCTGCTGTCTCCCCAAACCCCAAAGCTGCACCTAGACAGGGGTTGGGGAGTTGGAAGTGCCACCCTATGTAGGGTGTCCTGGCAGTGATGATAGTCCACGGTCCCCACAATTGGCTCCTGGCCCCGACGGGACGTGGCCTGGTGGGAGCGGGCAGGTGGAAGGGCTGCGCCATTCGAGGGCCCATCTGGACTTCCCACCCTCAGGCTCAGGCATCCCGGGCAGGAGGATGAATGCATTCCTGGCTGGGGTGTGTGCCAGGCATGCCCCCAGCCACCGTGCCCGTCTGCCTGCCACCTGGGCTTTGACCTCATCTAAATGCAGAGTTTGACTTTTAATGACAGGAAGCCAGAATGGAGCCAACCTGGGATGGCTTAATTAGCAGCGGAGGCGTGGGGCTGGGGAGGCCCACTCATGGGTTGTGAGGGCTGCCGCCCCTCCCAGCCGGCCATGCTCTCACGACCAGTGCAGACACTGGGGGGACGGTGCCTCTGGCTCTTTGCCCACCTGGCACCCCGGGCATGCAAACCCATATCTCCCTGAATGTGTCCTACACATTGGCCCAAGCTGGGGAGCTGGGCAGTTGGGTGTGGCCCCCCCACCAGCTCCAGGACAGGGTGATGGTGGGGTGTTTGGCAGGTCCCAGCGTGGGGTGTGGGTGAGAATGGGGGTGTCATGCAGGATTGGCCAGGACTAGGAAGGTAGGAAGCCTCCTCAGCAGCCTTCCCGAGCACCATCTATTCCAGAGGGACTGCTGCCTCCATGGAAAAGGGCTGGGCGGGGGCACCCGGCCAGCGCCTTCCAGACCTCACAGCCCAGTTGCATGATGCACCCTCATTTCTTCCAAAAGAGGCAAGAACTGACTCTCAGGAAAGGGCGTGCCACCTCTCCCATGACCTACCCTGCAAGCCGTATTTGGAGAGAGTCAGCACCCAAAGGCACTCACAGAGAACCTTCTGAGTGCCAGGAGCAGGGTCAAGGACTCCAAAGGATCCAGGGACCTGGGTTTTACTCTCAGCTCTGCTACCGACATACAAGATGAGCTGGGGCAGAACATGTTCTTCCTCTGAGACTCGATTTCCTAACTGAGCAAGGAGAGGGTCAGATTCCATATTCCAATGGGATCTCTCA
This sequence comes from Tamandua tetradactyla, assembly GCF_023851605.1. Classification (NCBI taxonomy): domain Eukaryota; kingdom Metazoa; phylum Chordata; class Mammalia; order Pilosa; family Myrmecophagidae; genus Tamandua; species Tamandua tetradactyla. The sequence goes on from NC_135332.1 coordinate 14,007,713, forward strand.
GCTCTGCTCTTCTACAGGGTGTCTGATGGCTGGGAGGGGGCTCCCCTGGCCAATGCCCTGTCCTTGGGCCTCGCGAGTGGAGGAGGAAAGGGTGATTTAGAAGAGGAAGATTCAAAGGTCACATTGCCTGTTGATTTGTTACGGGTGATAGATGCTGATGGACACTCATCTTTGGTTGCTGCTGATTAGAAAAAAGCTCGGCTGGGAAGATTAAAGTCGGGGGTGGAGGAGGATGCAGGCAGCCAAACAGCAAGCAGTGCGGCCAAGAAGTCTACACTCTGCCCAGAAGCTGGTCCCGCTCTCTGTCCTGGGGAGCCAGGGGTGGTGAACCAAGACTGGCTTCTCCCTTTCTGCTCTCCAGGCATGCTGACGGGCGCTGGCTCACTGGTTCTGCTCAAGCACCCAGCAAGGATGGTGGTGCTGGTCCCATTTAAGACATGAGGGAATGGAAGCGCAGAGAATTTCGGTAACTTATCCAGAGCCCGACGGCTATGGCATTGCCAAGGTTTGAACCCAGACCGATTTGATTCAGAATCCATGTTCTATCCCCTGTACTTGCTGTGGGTGTCAGGGGCTAGGGTGATTCGGGGAGAAGGGCACTGGATCCCCATCAGCAGTGTGCACTTGGACGACTCGGGGTTCTTCTCCAGCTTCAGTTTCACTATCTGTAAAATGAATGATGCAGTGCCTCTCAGAGGCCTGTGAGTGGGATCACCTGGAGGCCTGGTTAATGTACAGCCTCCTGTGTCCAGCCCCGATAAGGACAGTGGTCCTGAGTAGGACACCGCTGATGCTGCTGGACTGAGGACCACACTCTCAGTGGTCCTAGCTCAGGTACCTTTTGGATGTCAAAGTATGTGGCTGTTGGAAGCACTGGTGGTGGTGATGGGGATGGGGCAGGAAGCCAAGACAAGTGCCCAGGGCTGAAATCCCATATCCATCCACCAGTCAGGGATGTGCTGGCTGAGCCCTGGCGAGTTCCCCTCCCTCCCTCTCCTACCCTCCCCAGGCCTGACTATTCCTCAACTCGGAAGCCACCCACCTTGTCTGCCGCCACTGGAACCAGCTCTCAGCACGAGCCGACTACGAGAGTGGTAGTGGTGAGAAGGGGTCAGGAGCCAGGCTCTGAGTTCGGAAATGAGATTCCTCCACTCAGGAGCTGTGTGACCCTGGGGAGTTACTAGACTTCTCTGAGCCCCAGTTTCCTGGTTTCTGAAGCAAGGATAAGAATGGAACTATTCCTAGAATAACGGAGTCACATTAAAATGCATACATCCACATGCCACCTTCTAGACTCACACAGAGAGAGAACGTCCATCCGTGGAAAGGTAGGAGAAATGGACAGATTTCAGAGGGAAAAAGGCAATAGGGCAGGACAGATTCGCCGGTCACTGGATCCCCTTTTGCAATGTCTGCATTTCTTACTGCATGCTCATCTCATTCTCCCCCAAATGATTTTCTCCCTATTTCAGGAGGCTGTCGGGAGGACTGGTTACAGTGATCCATAGAAAGCATTTAGCATCATGCCTGGCATCCAGTAAACACTCGATAAATGGCTCAGTCTTCCTGTCCGCCTCCTTCCTCTCCTGCTGGCTGGTTCTCCCAACCCACCGGCTTTTCTCTTGAGACTGGACAGCCTCCTTCCTTCCTGCAGCCCTTTCATTATTTACATTCTCCTCAAAAGGAAGGTGTGTGTGTATGTGTGTGTGTGTGTGGGGGGTCAATTTGCTCCAGTCCCCTCTGCCCCTCCTTCCACCCCTCTCTCCCTCGCTGAGACCAAGAGCATAAAATTCCTTCTGGCTATTAATTAAAAGCAGTCTCTCCCTTAGCGTGAGTGTACTTGCCATAAATTAATAGCAGTCTTCTTAATCAAATCTTATCTCTTCTTCGAGCCATAAACATACGGAGCTCAAGTTGGTATCTCTGTGCACCCAGCCGTGAAATTTAATTTCTGATGCCTCAGCAGCCTGCGTGGGGTGGTGGGTGCCTGTTTGACACCCCCACCTTGAATGCCAACACTGGACCCCTGGGTGACCAGCAGGTTGGTTGAACTGCCTCCCTTGATGTTTGCGGGATGAGACATGCCTGGGTCTTTAAACCCAAAGTCTGAGAAGTTTAATTGTCGTGATCATTCATTACAATGCCTTTCATGTAATTATACCCATCCGACCCTCATGACAGTCTATGAGCAATGGATTGGGAGATGGGGAAACTGAGTTTCCCATGGTCTTTAGAGTCGATATGGATGGGATATCGGCTTCGCCACTTCCTAGATGACACTCTGAACCTCAGCTTCCTCATCTGTCTAAACATTTCCCACAGTTTTGATGTGAGAATGGGATGAAATGTCACATGCAAAGGGCCTGGCAGGGCCCGGCCCATAGCTGCTGCACAGGGTAGAAAAATTCCACAAAGTGACCTGGAGATTGTTCATCCATCCACTAACCGATGGAGCTTGGACACAGGCTCAATTCCAATTCCACTCAATTCCACAAGCTCAAATCCGACTCAAATTCTATGCTGTCAGCCCTCTGGTGTCTGAAATTCCTGAGCTGGGTCCCTTGGACAAGCTCAGCTCAGCCTCCTCCCAACTTCTGGACTGCCAAATGCCCACCCCAGCGTGTGCCCACAGGACTGAGAGGGAACCTGGAGCTGCCTTCACCCAGGACGGGACAGGACAGACTATGGACGGAGGACACTCCTGCCAGCTTAGCTACAGCTGCAGAGTCACTTTGAGCCACTGCCATCCCGGGGTACCTTGTGGCACCCCTCTCCTCCCGGCATCACTACCCTACTAAGCAGCTGGACATCTCCCACGATTTCCCTTCTCCATAGGAGCCCCAGGGCATCTCTGCACATCAGCTTCGTCACCTGTGTGGCGACTCAAGTTGTCCAGGGCAGGCTCATTTGTGGATAAGACAGGGCTCGGCAACCGCTGCTCTCACTATGTTTTATGCCAAAGGCTCTGGGCTCTTCTGGACCTTCAGGGAATGAACATTTCCATTTGGCTCCAAGCGTTCTGGCCCCCAGTTCCCAGGCCAGCAGTCATCCATATGCCCATCAAACCCTCCGTCCAGTGTCTCAGGATCCTACTCACAGAATTTCCCCGAATTAGCCTCCCCTTCCATAAGCAGGCAGCTGCTCTTCTTTTAAAGTCTTCCTATTGCTTTTTAGGTGTTGTTTTCATCATCTTTCCTTCCTTCCTTCCTTCTTTCCCATTTTAACCATTTTTAGGGAAATGGGAAATTATTGCTTAATAGGTACAGAGTTTCACACCCACAGGGAGGTGTCTCCAAGAAACTCCCCCCGTCCTGCTCTCTCACACCTGAGACACACTATCATCTACCTGCCTTACTCTCTTCACCCGGCCACATTCAGAGCTTGCTAGTTCAGTGTTCTCAAAGTGGCATCCCTGGAACACCAGAAACAGCAGCACCTGGAAATATATTAGAAATGCAATTTCTCAGCCCAGCCCAAGATCTGCTGAACCAGAGATTCAGCGGGAGGGGACAGCTCACCATTTGTGTTCCAGTGCTCCCTCCAGGTCTTACTGATGCATGCTCAGGGTTGAGAACCACTGGGCCAGAGGAGGGGTTCTCAATCAGGGGAGACTTTATATCCCAGGGAACAGCTGGCAATGTCTGGAGATAACACTGAATTTGAATTCTGCCCCTTGCTCAGCAGCATAGATCTCGTGTAAGTCACTGAACCACCTGCCCCGAGCCTCTGCTACCGGATCCGCAAAGTGGGGCCACTGCCACCCACCACTCGGCCTTATGTGGGGAGATGACAGGAAGGTCCATGGAAAAGACCTCGGCGCTCAGAGGCTCCCAGTGCCTCTCCTGGTTGGCACCAGCCGATGTGAAAGCAGGAATGGTCCTGGTCTGGTCCCTGGAAGCTGAGACCTGGCGTGGGGTGTGACATGGGGGCAAGCGGACAAGAGAGGGTGGGTTCAGGCGACAGAGGAGCCAATCCCTGAGCCAGCGTGAGCCTGCACGTTCTGAGAGGCCCCAGCAGAGCCTCTGCAGATTAGCAGGTGTTAGCGAGACCTAAGTACATTAGCCCCTAATTAAGCCTTTGTCCTTGGCTGTATCAACTGATTGGAAATAGGACTGCAAAAGAGAGAGCCTTACAGAGCAAGCTGGCAGCCAGCAGCTGGGAATATCTGCAAACAGGGCTATCCCTCTCTAGACTGTGGCCTCTTTCAAATGGCCAGAGGGTCTGGGGGAAGTAGACAGAAAGGGTGCAGCTGATTACAGATGCTTAGAAGCTGAGGGCAATCGAAGTCCAATTTGGTTCAACTGGCAATGGGGAGCCAGCGGGGGCCTCTGAGAAAGGGAGGGAGTCTGATGAAAGAGGACATTTAGGAAGATAGGTTGGACAGCTGTCTGTAGGATGGATGGAGAGGAAAGGATGGGCCACTGGAGTCCGTTAGGAGCTGGTTACCATAATTCAGGGGTGAGCTGAGTTCCGCGAAGGATGGGAGAATTGACAGAGCCCAGCAACCCACACGCCCCCCAGGCCTCGGCTCCTCTGAAGGGCCCACGGGAAAGATGTGAATGACTCTGCGCTGGCTGTCACCGAGGTCGCCTGCTGAGGCCCGAACCCACACATGACACATGGTCTGCCCCATCGGACTGGAGGGTTCTCCGTGGGACCCCAGCCTGGTAGATCTGGGGTTCTCCATATTGCAAACCTGGAGAAAATGCATATCAGTCACCCTAGTTCTCAGGTGCAGGGTCCAACTAGGTCTTGGCCAAATCCACCCTTCCTCCACTTGATTGCCCTGCTTAGGTTCCTTGCCTGGTGGCAGCTGGTCCTACGGCTGCTGGCGGTAAACTGCTCCTGCCAGGGTGGGCACATCCAAAGGACGGAAAGGATCTGCTGAGGCCAGGGGAGTTGGGGCTATGGCAGCACTGCTATCTGCTGCAGAGGGGACTGGCAATGGTGGAGGGTTGTGCCTGGAGAGACACAGGCAGGGCTTCTGGTCAACTCCCCAGCATACTCCTCCTGGAGCTCCATAGTGGGGGTGCCTGCTTTAGCAAATGCAAATACAGGAAGCCCAGGTAAACGTGAATTTCCTTTTAGAACCTGGACTATTAAGAGTTGGAGGTTCTCAACAGTCCAAAGGCGCAGGAAATGCAGTATACACATGCAATGTTTTGGACATACTAATACTAAAAGATGACTCGTTGCTTTCCTGAAATTCAAATCTACCTGAACATCCTGCATCTTCCCTGGAACCCTATCCAGAAGGCGCACAAGAACTAGAACGTGGCATGGTGAAAAGGGCACTGGTCACCCGTACACCGGGATGGTATTTAACGATAAAGACAAATGAGCTGTCTAGCCCAAAGAGAAATGGAGGAACCTGAAATGCATCCTGCTGAGTGAAAGGAGCCCACCTGAAATGGCTACGTACTGTCTGATTCCAACTATATAACCTTCTGGAAAAGGCAAAATTACAGAAACAGTCAAAGGATCAGTGATTACCAGAGGCGCAGGGTGGGAAGAGGAGGGTGGGGCGCTGGAGGGGCGAGTGCGAGGAGCACAGGGCCTTTTTAAGGCAGAGAAACTGTCCTGTGTGATGCTCCGACACCGTGCATCTGTCCAAACTCACAGACCGTTCAACACAAAGAGTGAGCCCTCCTGCGTACTGCGGACCTCAGCAGTAACTAAATAAGGCATCAGTAGTGCTTTATCAATACTACCGAAGGCACCCCACTACTGCAATATGCTAGAACAATATGTTTGTGGGGGGATGGATGGGAATTCTCTGTACTTTCGGTGCAACTTTTCTGCATCCTAAAACTGTTGCAAAAATAAAGTTTATTATTATTATTAAGTGCACTGTCCTGGACGTCAGGAGACCCAGGTTCTCCTCCAGCAATTCTCACCTACTGAGGCACCTGAGTGGAGCTTTCAAATAGGATAATATCGAAGAGCCTCACAGACAGGCTGTTAGGACACCTGAAAGGTGAAAAGTATCAAGCACCAAAACGTTGTGAGGGTGGAGCTAGTGCAGTCGGTTCTCAGTTTGGGAGCAAAGGCTGCCAACCAGACCCCACGGCCTCGCCCTGGGACGGGGTGAGTCCTACCAACCCAGCCAGCCTTCAGGCTCAGCTCTAAGAGGAGGGAACTGATCTCTGGGGCTCCTTGTGGCTTAAAACCCTGATGGTGCTTGGAGGCTCCCCGCCTTGATCAGGCAATAAGGATGCATTTGGACCACTGCAATTTGTCCTATCATGAGCCCCCATAACACAAAACGAGGAAGGTAAATCCACAGCCAGAAGAAACAAGTATTGTATATGGCAGTTCTTAGCTAAGCCCAGGTGAATCAGCACCACCTTCCCCTGGAACCATCACGGCCACCCTGCCCCTGTCGACTGGAGGTGGCACTTGCCACACGTGGTGGCTCTGTACCTGCCAGCAGGATTATACCTGTATGATTAGAATGTGTAAGAGCAGATTTTGTCAGGCTAATAAAAATTAAAATGATCAAAACGGAATCGGAACCCAGCCAAAGAGGGAGGGCTGGAGGGAAAGGGAGGAAGTTTTCTTTCTTTTTTTTTTTTAAGGCAGGCACAGAGGTTGTGACTCCCTCCTGCACATGTCCCTGCCAGTGCTTCCAGCCATCTGTCCCCGCCAGCTCCCTGCCTGCTAAGCTCATTTCCAGAAACGCAGCCGTCTGGAGTCGGCCGGGAGCATGCAGAGGCCATCAGGGCCAGTGGAGCCCAGGCGGGAGGCAGGGAGCGGAGGGCAGGGATGGTGGCAAGGGCAAGGGGCAAGAAAGGTTGCCAAGGCTGTGCAGGTGAGAAGGGAAGATGGGAAAGGCAGGCCTGCCCTGGTGGCCACCAGCCTCTCTCCCTCTGTGGATAGAGGATGATGACGAATGTCCGTGGATGACACCAGTACCTTGGGCAGCGTGTGGAATCACAGGGTCTTAGATGTGTGGCCGGTCCACACGCCCTTCTCCCAAGCGTGTTTACTATGTCTGAGAGTGTCCAGGGGTCGGTGGATTTTCAGGATCAAATAATAGCCCGGTCTCAGCTGCTCAATACATAAATGACGAATGGGATGCCCCGGGTGGGTGGGGGGACTTTCCTAAATTCACAGCACAGATGCCCTTCTCGGGTTCCTTTCCTTACATCTCTCCTCCAGCTACCCTGACCGAGAAGCCCCCTGCCCAGCTGCCCTCCACAGGCTGGAGGGTGGGGTCTTTATCCTCCTCTGCCTGGGCCATCTGGAGAGATGCATCCCAGTCTGGATGTGGCCACCCTGGATTCAGAGCTATTCCTGAGGGTCCCTGTTGGTCTGGGCCCAAACTCCTGCAGTTTTCAAGTTCCCGGGTAACTCTGAAGTCCGGAATGCTGGGAGGTGGCAGAGAAAGCGTGTCTCGGGGTCCTGCTGCACCCCCACCTTCTTGCCATAACAGCAGCCTTCCTCCTGATTATGCAGGCAGGTTCCACCCAAGGGAACAACTCTGGGGGGCCGGGGGGGTCCCTGCAGAGGGCGTGGGGCATGTGCTCAGGACCTCGGCGCAGCTTCAGATGTGGCCCCTGCCTGGCCTGCCTGATGCAGGCACCCAGCTAGGAAGGGCAGGGGCCCTCATGGGAAGGGGCAGGGTCACCCAAGGTTGACCCCTTCTCCGCAGTGTGATCCCACCTGGGCCACTCACGTGATGCCTGCTGGATCAGATCCGGGGTTTGCTGGGTGAGTAACCAGATCACGGCGGGCGTTAACCAGACCAGATCCGGGGTTTGTTAGGGAGTAACAAGATCATGGCGGGCGTTAACTGGATCAGATCCGGGGTTTGTTAGGTGAGTAACCAGATCACGGCAGGTATTAACTGGATTTGGCAGAATGCTTCCAAGAGACACCAGCTGAAAGTGGCTTTACAGAGCCGGGCCTGGGCGTGCAACCTGGTTCCCACCCCCTCGTTCCGTGGCCTCCTTGGCTGCCCCCCATCCCCCCAGGGCCACATCACAAGGTCCTTTTGTCCCCAGCACTGACCACGTGGCACTTCAGTTGCATTATCCCATTCTCCGAGGGGAACTTACAAGGTAGGATTCAGCTCTCCCATTTCACAGAAGGTAGAAGAGACTCTTGGAGATTTAGAAAAGTGCCTTTGTAGCTCAAGGTTAATGAATGATAAGTTGAAGATTTCAGTCCAGATCTGTCTGATGTCACATCTACCTTGAAAACTGCCCTTCCCCCAAACCCAGCGCTCTCCACCTGCCCCAACTGGTGAGGCCCAGCGGGCAGGCTGCCACCCTTGCCAGCCTCACCTGGACGGGGCAGAGAGGAGGTGGCATGGGTGGGATCCCTGGGCCTGGAGGGGAGTCAGGCATGGGAGGACCCACGAGCTCGGGCTGTAGGGCTGCCCCGCCTCCTCAGGTGGCCCAGGGGGGCCTCAGGGTGGTTCTTCTGAGCATAGAGATGCCCGGCCGCCCCGAGGGCCCGGCTGCCCCCGTCCTCAGGGCCTGTGAGACCCACACCTGCTGCTCCCCCTGGAAGGCGGGGCAGGGAGCAGAGGCAATGGAGAGGGGCAAGGAGGGGGAGCCCCGAGGCTGCAAGCTGGTGCCCCGTTTTCCACTTGCTCCTAGCGAGAATACCCCCACCCCATGGGTAACGGCACCCCCACAGGCACCAGCTCCCCACCTGCTTTATTTCTCCCCATAGCACATCTCAGCATCTACCACCCATAAGTCTCGTTTTCTTACTCTGTTTGTTTCTCTCCCCCTCCCGTCCCTCCCAGTGTGTGAACACCACGCAAGCAGAGGTGCCGCCTGCTTCTCTCCTCCCCTCCTGTGGCCTCAGCTCCCAGAATGGTGCGTGGAATACGGGTGTGTGTGTGTGTGTGTGTGTGTGTGTGTGTGTGTGTGTGTGTGTGTGTGTGTGTGTGTGTGTGTGTGCATCCCATTAGCATTTCTCGAATGAATGAATTCATGAGCGAGGGAGAGAAGGGTGTGAGTGAGACAGGTGTGAGGAAAGGGAGGTTGTGCGGGAAAGAGGTGAGGAGAAGAGGGAAGGACATGCAGAGAAGGGAAGCGTGAGATCTGCAGGTGGGGAAGGCACACACGTGGAGGCAGAGCTGGGGGGCTCCTGTGGGGGGCAGGGGGCATGTGAGGGAGAGAGCACAGTCCCTGCGACTGTGAGAAATGGAAATGAAGACGTGCATGTGGCAGAGGCGTGTGTGGGAAGGGATGTGGCCGTGAGCACGGGGTGGGTGGGGCTGGGGTGGCAGTCTGAGGGCTGTCGGCTGGGTGACCCTCCTGGCTTCCAGCTCTCAGGCCGCGCCCCCCCCCCATCAGACCCCCACTTAGCCCCACACGGGGCAAGCGGCCTGGCAAAAGGAACAGGTCCCATCCCCTCCTCCGGGGTGGCTCCCTAATGAGGTGTGGGGTTTGTAGGAAGGCGGCCTGGGGTCCAGGCCAGCCCCAGATGGCCCCAGCTGCTTGCCGCAGTCCTAGGGTCAGGCAGGAAGCTGGGGTGCAGGGAGCTGCCACTGAAGGGGGACCAGGAGGCCGTCTAGAGGAAGTGGGCCTGTGGAGGCAGCATCAGTGCAGTCTCACAGCTGCCTCCCAGGGCCCTGGCAAGGTCCATTCCCCAGGAATGCATGGAGGCAGCCAGGAGGGCAGTGAGGGGCTGGGCAGCTGCGGGTGACAGCACCCCATCCCATCAGGCTCCCCAGCCACCCGGGGCCAATGAGGCAGCACGAGGCAGCAGTGGACGGGGCTCAGATGGGCTGACCAGGAAGCCCTTGAGACATGGGGCTGCTGAATTAGAGGTCATGGCCTCTGGGGAGGATGCAGCCAAGCCATGGAGGCTTGTCCGGGCCTCACTGGGCCATTCTAGGCAGAGATGGGGCCTGGCGGGAGGCCAGTACCTTTGCCACAGAACCATCAGGCAATCTGGGGTGGCAAGGGACAGGAGGTGGAGGGTCACACGGCCCAGGAATGACCTTCCCCCCCACCCCTGGCCGATGGGTCCTCCATGAGAGAAGCAGCTTGGGAGCGGTCAGCATTCAGCAGGGCGTGTGGGCACAGAGGGTCCCCATTCTCACTGATTCCACCTAGCTGGGTAACTGGAGGAGGTGTTCCCCTCTCTGGAGGGTTATGTGGCATGGAAGGGGGCCTAATGGCACTCCACCCCAACTCTGCCAGCCCTGATCCTGCCAAACCAGTGTGGAGACCCTGGGTAGGTCATACCACTCAGCTCTTTTGAGCCTCAATCTCCTCATCTGCAAAATGGGCTGGTGTGAATATGGAGTGTGTTACCTGATAAAGCATGTTGTTTGTTAATATGTCCATGTGCTTACAGATTTACATGTTCTCTCTATCCTCCCGGCCCCAAGGGACAGGGGACCCAACCTCCACCACCTCCCACCACCCCTCTTTCTGGTGTTCCCCTCAGCCCTCCTCCTTCCTTCATGGCCTCCTGATGATAGCTCCTTTGTGACAGCTCCTGGATGACAGCCAGAGAGCACCCAGCCAAGGGGGGTAGAGTAAGCTGGCGTGGATGAGGAGGGCTGACCCTGTCATCAGGGGCTGGTGGCTTGCCTCTCTTTAGCCAGGAACTGTCCCCTGACTTCACTCTTTTCTCACCCTCCCATTCATGTCGGTGCCTATTTCTACCAACACAGGGCTGTTCAGCAGCTTGGCCGTGTTTCTCTCGCTCTTTAGTGATCGTTCCCCTGACTTCTTGATCTCCTCCATCTGGCTGGAGGCCTGCAGAGTGGAGACCCTCCTGTGCTTGGCTTCTGAGTACCCCTCGCCTGGTGGAAGATGAGAGGTGAAGATGAGATGTCAGAGGTGCAGGGAGGAGGTTGGAGACGGCAGCTCCGTGCTCAAATCTCAGCCCTGCCGTTTTACGGCTGAGTCATCATGTGCAACTTATTTAACTTCTGGGATCTCCGTTTAGTAAAGTGGGGGTTCACAGCACTTTTTGTTGCCTTTTTTTTGTCTCATAGCACATTGCTTCCAGGATTTTCTATGCGTGTCTGTGACCAGCTAGCACAATTACAGACATCACAGAAGGCAGAGAACTGATGGAACCCTGGAGGTCACCAGCTGTGCCTTGCAAACTAGCTCTCAGATTGCAGGCTCCTTCCAATCTGTCCCAACCCAGCCCCATTCAACACCAAGCCCCACACCATTCACCACTGCCATTACTTGAAAGCCATCGAAGCGCATGCACAGTTACAGGGGCTGCTGGAATACCCGGCTCTGCTCTGCCAGGTCGGGCAGCCCCGGTGGGTCCTGGGCACTCAAAGGCAGCTACACCGGGCATGCGGACCTGGTGTATGCGGTCCTGGGCATGGCCCCTGGACGGCCAGCTGGCTGAGGCTGCCCAGCACATCAGCCAATTTTAATTGTTTATCCTCCAGCCTTGTTTATGACTCGATAAAATCCATAGCACAGATAGAGGCCCGTCTCCCTCGGCTTCCCCCGCCTGGCTCTCGCTCCCTGGAGATGCTGCCCTGCTCTTTATGGAAACCACTTGCTAAAACTGGACCCACTTTAAGTCCATAACTGTCAGTAAATGACCCTCCTGGAGAGGAGGCTGCGAGTTAAATGTGCAGGTCTGGGCATTACGTAAAGCCCCAGTCTCTCCTTTAGCAGGGGCGCCGAAGGCAGTGTGGGAGCAGCGGAGCCCAGCCACCCTGGATCCCCCAAAGCTTGTATGTGACCCTTCAGGGCAGGGTTGGGGGCTGGGGGAAAGTAAGACCTGGGTTCTCGCTGGGTTCTGTCGCCCGCTACGAGCTACAAGACTTAAGATAAGTCCTGACTTCTCTCTGGCCTTCCGTTTCTATTGATAGAATAAAACGGGTGGAAGGGCATCAGGGCTTCCATCTTTCTGTTTCTTTTAAGTAGAAGAACCTTTTCTTCAAGTGAAATTTTAGGCAAATCCCTAAGAGAAGAGACAGATTTTTTTTTTTTTTAAAAAAAGGTCTGGTTAAGGAGGGAGTGAGAAATGCAGTGCTCTCCTGGAAGGAACTACTGTCTTTCTTATTTTTCCAACTGGAATCCACAATTTTCTGGAAGGTTAGATCTGAGCCTTCTGCAGTGGTGTTTCCTGCAGAATGGACCTGGCCCAGCATTTTGGCCTTAGTAGCACTTAAGACGTGTACAGAAGGAAAGAAGAAAGGGAAGGAGGGAGAGGGAGGGAAAGAAAGGAGGGAGAAAGGAAGGAAAAGAGGAAGGAAGGAAGGAAGGAAGGAAAGAAATGGAGGTGGGCACTTACATTAATTGGCTTTCACTTTTCTCTCATTTCAGGCATAGTTTACAGTCTGGTCCTCCACCCTGACTCATCCTTCTCTTTCCTGGCCCTCAGGGTAAAACCAGAGGCCCCCCTCCATCTCTGCCAGGACTCAGCCTGAGCGCTAAGGCAGTGAGTGGCTCCAACAGCCAAGAGCCCCAGGCTGTGACGGGGGTCCTCCCGGGCATGTGCTCACCCACACTTTGTCCTGACAGGATCAATGTGTCTCACATACCTATGGCTATTTGTCAAAGCGTGTGGTTGCTGTTGTAATTAATAAGATAAAGCTTCATTTAAAAGCAATACTGAATTCATAGCAGCCCCTGGTCCTGATGCATTTTCTCAAACAGGGGTTGCTGAGTGAACGATGCCCAGGCTGTGGAGACCCCCCAGGCTCTCTGGAAAGGGGGGCTCTGGGCCTCGCTCTCCAGGCCTGACCCTAGCACAGTCCAACCCCTCTCTTCCTGCGGCTGCTCGGGCCTCTTCCTCAGTCATGTCCAGGGAGGCCCCAGGGTTCTCCCCAGAGCCTGAGGGTGGCAGCTGTCAGCTCGGCCAGAAGCCCCATCTGGAATCCATCCTCTTCATTCCATGAGTGGCTGTTTCCCAAGTTCTGGCTCCCTTGCTCCCCCAAAGCCCTGTCTGTGCTGTTAACAAGGATGTAATTTGTCCATTAGCAACGGGCTGCCCTCCCAACGGACTCCCAACGGACTCAGCCTGCCCTGGGGGATGGGGAGGGGGGCAGAGGGACCTCCTCCCACCACTGGCACCCACGACTTCCCCAGGGCAGAGCTCTGACTCTGATCACTTGGCTTCCAGCTCCCCAGGAAAGTCTGAGTTCCCATCTGGTGATGGTTGGGGACAGCCCAGTGACGGGGCCCCACGGCCATCGAATCGACGTGGGACGACTCCACCTGACATCGAGTCCCCTGTGCAAACCACAGCCCATCAAAGGTATTTATTCTTGTGAAAACAAAACAGGTCCTCCCCCGGTGCCCCGCTGGTCCCATTTCCACCCCCTGCCCGGTCTCCTTCTCCTGTCCTTGGAGCAGTTCGGGCTAATCCGGATGCGCGTATCTCCGCATGCCAATCTCTGCCCAGGCCCACTCTGCGCCCACCGGGGGAAGGAGGCCGGGGTCTGTGGACAGGCCCCTGCCCACTAAGCCAAGGACTGACCCCACTCGAGAGGGTCTCAGGCCTACCCTTACTAATTACCCGAGCATATCCATATCGGCCCCTCAAGGGGACTCAGGCAGGCGTGGGAAACAGGCCCATAGGTGGAGAGATTCACCCTGAGGTCACAAAACAAGGCAGTGGCAGCACTGAGGCTGGATTCAGAAAGGACAAAGACCCCCAGATTCTAGCCACTCATTCTTGGAGCCCGGGGTGGAAGGTCTGAGCCATGTCAGGGCAGGGACAGCTCCCCCTCTGTCCCAGCTTCTAGCACAGCCCCCTCCCCAGCCTCTGATAGTAACTCAAGGAATGTGCCCAGTCTCTTCACTGGCATCTCTCATTCTCCAACACTTATCAGGGGACACAGCACCTGGTGTGCGAAGGCACGGATGGAGGAATCAAATCTAAGATCGTTTTAGGGAGTTCCTTTCCAAAAACCTCCTTTCTGAACACCAAACAGGAATGAAGCTGGCTAACTTCTCCCTTAATCTTGGGCTCCCACACAAGGAATTCTGTATTCAGGTCTTGGCAGTGCCTTTTGGGAGGGGTGGGGACTGAGAGCAGGGCTCCTTAACCTCAGTACTGATATTCTTGGCCAGACAATTCTTTGCAGGATATTTAGTAGCATCCCTGGTTCTACCCACTAGATGCCAGTAGCACACCCTGTCCCAGCTGCGACAACCAAAGATCACCTGCTGGGAACACAGGACTAAATAGTCAAGCACCGTGCTGGGCCCGGTGGGTGCAGAGATGAAGAGAACACAGCCTTGCCCTCAGAAGCCACCGAGGGAGGGATGGGTTGATGGAGTGGGGAAGGTGGGCCCTGGAGAAGAGGAGACCATCACCTCCTAGAGGGCCAGCCGCCTGGCAAAGGAAAAGCTTCCCATCAGAGGGAGAAGCCAGGCAGAGTCGGACCCCCTGTGCTGTAGAGGGTTCCCGGATAAGTGGATGGCTCAAACTGACCACTCTGGGAGATTCTAACATGCTCTGAGCATCTACCCTGCTGCTACAACAAAGGAATGATTCCTTCCTCCTCTGAGATGTAACCACCCCAAAATGGGCCAGCTCTGGGTATGACCAACAACCTGGGGTGCCTGTGATGCCACATCAGGCAAGGTGGACTTCTCAGCCTAGGCAGGGTGTCTGGGAACTGGGGTTGCTGTTGCTCCCGTCTCTCCACTCTGATTCTATGAACAGGGCAGCAGACACTTGTGTTTCATAGCCCTACTTCTTCAAACGATCTTCGTAGAGAAGTATATAAGCCCCACTTTACAGATGAGAAAAGCAAGGCTCAGAGAGGTCAAGAAAGTTGCCAGAGGCCACACAGCTTTGGATGGCAGAGACAGGGTTTCCTCAGGGCTCCTTTGACAAAGCTGGCCTGGGCACACGTCCTATGTTTCTCTAAGGAAGCTCCACCCCTGGGGAAGCAGAAGCCAGTGGTCCCAAAGAGCCTTCTCTCAACAGGAATCCTGGGAAAGATGTGTCCAAAGACAGCAGGACTGTGGAGAGAGAAGAGAGCCCAGGACCAGCCAGCAATGTCACCTGGTGGTAAGACAATGCCCGTCTCAGACCTGGGACCAGACGGCCAGCAGGTCCCTTGGAGGCTGCCCGATGAGGCAGCGCCCGCCCTGGCTGGCTCCTGGAGACAGGCGCCGACACGTCAGCCGCCCCAGCCGCAGGAGTGTTTATTTCCAGGGCGAGACCCGGGGTGGCTTCCAGGTGGGGGTCTGTGGAAATAATGCGCACACTCGCTCTCTCTTTGAGCTGCCCTGGGCCGTTCCTCAGGAACAGAGCCCCATTCAGGCCGTCCAGCTGGGCCGCCCTGTGAGGCTAACAGAGCCCACGTGCTGGAAAGGCTGGAAAAAGTCAAGTGAGAGACGGACACTCCTACCCCCACCCGTCGGAGCCAACCCCTTCTCACCATCCCCGCGCCCCTTGCACTCTCCCCCAGGAGCTTCCAGCATCTTGGACGAAATGAACGCAGGGCACGGGGAAGGGGTCTGGCCCTTGTGAGCCCCCAGCCCACCCCAACAGAGACTAGAGGGCACTGGAAGACTGAGGGGACAGTGGAAGACTGAGGGGACAGTCACAGCTTTGGGTTTCCCACCGACATCTCACTCCCCCCGCCCACCTGAGACCTGGGGCTAGGACGGAGGCGGCAGGATTTGATGAGCGATTCGAGGTCAGGGGCAGAGGGAAGGGAGAGGGTCAGGGTGACAGCAGGCTGCAGCCCCCCCCCCGGGGGGGCCCTCTGGGACAGCAGGAGTCCGGGCCGGAATCGCGGGGGACTCAGCTGGAGAGCGGGGCCAGGGAGGGTGGGGGACGTTCCCGTGGAGCCGCCCAGGTCCTGGGAGCTCCTCCAGGGGCTGTGGCAGCAGCCCAGGGCCGAGAGAGGGGCAGGTCCAAGACAGGGCACTGGCCAGCGCTGCTACCAAGAGGATCGGCGGAGGAAGAGGAGGCCCCCAGATGGGCCTGGGAAGGACAGCCAAAGAGGAGACCAAGGAGGGAGACGTGGCCAGCACCCATCGGCAGGAGGGCCGGGCTGCTAAAGGGGCCACGGACTTAGCGAGCCGGAGACCACTGGTGACTTACTTGCCCGTGGCCGTGTACACGGGAGGGCAGTGGGGGGTGTGGGCAAATGTGGATGGTGCCTTCCAGAAGGTGGGAAGGCAGGAGACAGAGGGAAGGAGACGGGGCAGTGTCCAGTGTGCGAGACAAGGCTGAACAAGGGAAGTCTTGTGACCGGGAAGACTCAGCAGAGAGGGAGGGGAGGAGACAGCAGGCGAGAGGGCAGTGGGGAGAGCTCATCCCCCTTCAGGGGAGTGGGTGGGATCCAGGGCTCAGAGGAGGGCCTGGCCTTGACCGCTGGGATGGGAGGGGAGGAGAAAACATGGGGGTGGAAGAGGAAGGTTTGCCGGCCGGAGGTGGAGGGATTCACGGGCTCTTTGAGAAGACAGGTGGGGCCACAGCCAAGGCGTGGAAGGGGCAGCAGAATTAGTAAAAATGGCTTGTAAGTCTTGAACCAGAGGCTGCCTGTCCCCGATTTCCCTGCTAGGCTTTGTGGGATCCACCGGCATTGCTGGCCGCCCTCCTCCAACCTCTGGCCCGCCCCAGCACCTCACAGACAAGTTTGGGAGCTGGAGGTCCTCGTCGCCCTGATGTGGGATGACCGGCCACATCCTTGCGTCCTTCTCCGCTGGCGCTGACAGCTGCTCACGCTGTTTGTTGAGTGACTAGTAGGCCAGCAGCCTCTTCTCTCAACCTACAGACCCAGCCGCCGGATTCCCCAGGTCTGGGAGAGCTGGGGTCCCACTGTCCTGCCAGCCCCACCGGTCCACACAAAACTCAGAGTCTGCCTTTTGCTTTCTGTGTTTTGAGGAGAGACTGGGGAAAATAATCCGCTCATACCAAACAAACAAAATGAGGTGGGCCTGTTGAAGTACTGATGAGATCTAATTAGCAGAGATGGGCTGTGCCGGTTTTCCTTTGCAAACATCTTATTTATTTGTGGGAGGCTGGGGGGGGGGGGGACATCTCAGCTTGTCTCTTGTTATTACTTAGCTTCACGCCTCAGTTAACACGAGCGGACTCGAGAGACGAAGGGCTGCGGGTCTCAGAGGAACCGCGGGGGTCCAGGCAGCGGGCGCAAGACAGCCCCGGGGGTGCCCCAGGGGAGGTGTGGGGGAGGGGGAGCCGCGGTGGGGGGGAGAGGCCCAGTGAGCAGAGAGTCGGGGAGGGACCTCCAGGGAGAAAAATCAGCCAGGAGCGCGCCACCCGCGAACCGGCCTGGCGTGGGGTCCTTGCAGTTCTGTGCGCAGCTCTGACCCTCCGCCACGACGAGCCAGGCGGCGCCGGTCTTGCAGCCAGGCATCGAGGTGTCTAACGGGCTGCCGCTGTGGATGGTGAAAACAGGCCCCCCACCCATTTCTGGCTCACTCTGACACCCGCTTCCTTTTGGAAAGCCACTTCCTGCCCCATCTTTGGAGAATACAGATTTTCAGTCCTGAGAATGAGGTGGGGAAGGGGATATCAGAGCACCAGGTAAGGGACGCTCCTCGTGGTGGGAACAGGGAGTGCCGGTCCCGACCGACCCGGCTGAGCGCCAGGAAGGGCTGGGTGGAGACCCCGCTGCGGGGAGAAGGGACCCAGCCAGGGGCGGGCACGGGGGTGGGGGGGGGGGCTTTCCAGGCCGAGTACGGGGAAGCCGGGCTGGGCCTCCGACAGGCAAGGCCCCGGGCCGGGGCTGGACCTTGGCTAGAGAGGCGAGAGAGCCAGTCCCTTCCTCCCCCAGGCGCGCAGCACCCCTTCCTTGAGGGGACCCTTTGTCCCTAAGAAGGCAACTACGGACTGGAGTGCCACGTCCGCGGCGTGGACAGTGAGGGTCAAGTGCGTGTAGAATTCTCCGGACCTTGAGGAAGGAAGAGCAGCGCTGTCACCCCCGCCAGGGCAGACTGCAGGCCAACAAGCTGGAGAGGAGGGCGGAGGGCGCGCAGGTGGGCGTCCACTCCCAGGGCGTTACATGTTTTAAATATCCTGACTGCTACCTGGGCTGGAGGCAGGGGCGGCCCACGTTCGTTTGTTTGTTCATTCATTCATTCGACAAAGACTGATCGGTTCGGAGCCCACCACGTCCCAGGCACTGTTCGGGGAACTCAGGAGACGTCAGGGAACAACTGAGACCAAGATCTGTGCTCTCGTGGGGCTAACACTCCCCAGACAGGGGAAGAGGGACAATAAACAACAGATACAAGAAATACAAGGCAATCACCTACCATGCTGGAAGGCAACACGTGAGCTGAAGAGGGTAAAGGGTCATGGGGTTTGGATGGATGGATGGATGGATATGGGGGGCACAGGTTTCCAGGTTAGGTGAGGTCAGGCCAGACAGACCCCATGAGAAGGTGGGGGAGAGCCCAGCAGCATCGAGAGGAGGTGCATTCCTGGCGACAGGACCACAGGGCATGGGTGGGCCTGCCTGGTGGGTCTGGGGTGCAAGACAGAGACCACACGGCTGAAGATGAAGGATGAGGCAGAGGAGCTCAGAGTGGCAAAGCAGGGGCCGATGGCGTGAGCCCTGCAGGCTGCCGGGAAGACTCTGGATTTTATCCCCAGGGTTTTTACACTGCAGGGTTTTAAGCACAGGGCACGCGCTCTGCCTGCCATTGGGGCTTTTTGTTTGTTTGTTTTAATATTTTAATTTATAACAGTTTCAGACTGCAGTAGAGGTACCAGGAGAGGACACAGGTTCCATGTAGCCCTCGCCTGGCTCCCCCTCTTGTTGACATCTGACGTTACTATGGTTCCTTCGTCACAAATGAGAGCCCAGTGCTGGAACATTCCTACTAGCTAAACTCCAAAGTTTACTCAGATTTCACTAGTTTTTCCCTCATGTCCTGTTTCTGTTCTGGGATCCCACATTACACTTAGTTGTCATGTCTCCTTAGGCGCCTCTGGGCTGTGACAGCTTCTTAGACCTTCCGTTTTCAGTGACCTTGACAGATCTGAGAAGTGCTGCTCAGGTATTTTGTAGAATGTCTAACAATTGGGATTTGTTATTTTTACGTTCAAAAACCTACTTTATTTGGATTATGTATTATAAAAAAATTCCAAATGTACAGAAAAGTAGGGCAACTAATACAATACTATATGAGATCTCACGATTTTTAAAATCTATTTTTTGAAAAGTTGTGGGTCTAAGGATAAATCATGCAGAAAGCACCGACTTTCCATGTACCCCCCCACCCCTCCCATACACAGTTCTCCTTTACTAACGTTCGCACTGGTGTGGTACCTTTGCTACAAGTGAAGAAACAATATTATTATAACTGTACCATTAACTTTAGCCCATAGTTTACACTAGGGCTGTACAGTTCTATAAGTTTTTTTAAAAAATTTTAATTCTAGTAACATATATACTATTTAAAATGTCCCTTCTTAACCACATTCAAGTAAGTAATTGAGTGGCAGTTACATCCATGTATTGTGTTACCATCACTGGCATCCATTGCCAGAACTTTTGCTCAGCTGGGATTTGTCTGGGGTTTTTCTCTGGGGTTTTGGAGGGGACCGCAAAGGCAAAGCGCCCTTCTCAAAACCTGACATCCAGCGTGCGCCATCCACACGCCTTGTCACTGGTGATGCTGGCCTTGGCCACCTGGTGAGGCAGGGTCTGCCAGGTTTCCCTACTGGAAAATCACTTTTCCCTGCCCCGCCCACACTCTACCCTTTGGGAGCAAGTCACCAAGCACAGCCTGCACCCAAGCGTATGTGGAGGGGGAGCCTCGGTTTGAAAGGAGCATCCTTGCTCCAGGCTCACTTTAGGAGGTTGCCACGGCAACCCAGGCCAGTGAGGATGGCGGCTGAGAGAAGGTGGTAGGAGCCGTCAGACTCCCCATGTACTAATAACCTGTGGTCAGCTCCTGGCTTTATTCGGTCAGATGAGAGTGGGAGTCAAAGGGGATGGGAAGGTCGTGGCTGTAAACAATTCTGGGTGCTGCACTCGACAGAGCCTGGGGAGGCTGGTGGAGGGGAGTGTGTGGGGGGAAGATAAGGGGTTTGGCCTTGGCTGTGTTGGATTCAGATGACTGCTGGACTTCCAGGTGGACACACAGCTGCCCAGATGAGTCTCGAGTATGAGAGAGGTCCGGGCTGGAGGGGCACGCAGGGGCGTCAGGGGCAGAGCCCGGAGGAAGTCCAGGGGCGTGAGGAAGAGGAGAAAGCCAGAGGTGGGCCCGGGAGGCTCTGATGTCAGAGGCTGGAGGACGAGCCAGCGAGGGAGAAAGCAAACCACTGGCAGGTCGGAGGGCTGAGAGCCGGCCCTACAAGAGCTGCGAAGGGGATACAGAGGCTGAAGCCTGACTGTGGGTTAAGAGGGAACCGGACAAGAGGGGCTGGAGACAGGGACCACTGACGATGTTTTTCAAGAAGTTTTGCTGCAAATGGAGCAGAGAAGTGGGTGGTAGCTGGCAGGGGGGCGGCCCAAGAGCAGGTTTGTTTGTCGAGATGGGAAGTCGCAGCAGCACAGTTTCTCTGTTAAGGAGAATGACTGCAGAGGGGGTGGCGCCTGTCCCTTTGTCTACGTGCAGTCAGTGACCTTTCATCAGGGTCCCTCCCAACCCCAAAGGGGACACATCCCAGGAGGGAGGGAGGGAGTTGCTGGGGCCACGCCTGAGGAGAAGATTCCTGCACAGAGCCCTAGAGGGCCTGGCAGTGGAAGGGCAGCTGTTGGGAGATAAAAACAGCTCGCAAAGCCTAGGGTGAGGGCTGGAGCTGCTGTAACAGGAGCTGCAGTGGGGACAACTGTGGTGGTGACACGGGAAAAAAGAAGGGAGCTTGCACAGCTTTGCCCACCCCCATCAGCCTTGAGAAGATGTGGGGGAAAGAGTCGCACTTTCCTCCCTCCAAGTCTTGGGGGGATGACACTGGCCTCTGGAAGACACCGAAGGCCAGAATGCTTTGGAGGCACCACTCTCTACGTTCTCAGCCAGGGGCTTGAAATTCCCTGAAATTACACCCCAAATGCTGAATACATGTGCCTAAGCCTGCTTTTTCTGGGGAGAGGAGCTCTTCAAAGGGGTCCATATCCTCAGAGGAGAAGGGGAGGCTCAGCCAGAGGCCTGGGGCCCCACAAAATGCAGGCTGTTCCCCATTCTCATCCCAGAAGCTGCCTGCCCCATTCTAGACACTGCAGAAAGGGGAGGGGAAAAAACCCCAATCAATTAGCCACTCTGTAATCAGCTTGGGTTTTGTCCCACTGCACATCCTAAGAGGCCACAAATGCCAGGAACAGCATGATTCTCGGTATCTGGGTCGTTCATGGGGTCCTTGACTCACAGGGCTGCTTGACACTCGCCATTAGGATGCTGACCGCCAGGAGAGCCAGTGGCACCACTGAGTTCTCCCAGCATGGCTGCGAGAAGGCTGGGGGTAGGGTGGGAGTGTGTGTGCATGAGTGTGTTTTTATGCACGTGTGTATGGGTATGCAACTGGTGTGGGTTTCAGCATCACATGTGTATAAAGATGTGTGTGTGTATAGAGCTGGTGGACAGAGACAAGCAAGGAGGAAAATAGAACATGGAGGGGACAGGTGTCTCCCACCCCCAACTTCTCAGAATAAATACTGAAGATCTGTCAAAAATGTGGCTGAAAGCTCTGAAGGACATGAAATAAGTACAGGTCACAATTCTGGATTTTCTATTAAGTGAAATTATATCTTCCTAGAAATCCAAGTGGACCTTTTTATACTGCTGTGACTATGCACAATGCAACCCAATGGGCTCAGAGAAACTAAGGAGTCACCCAAGGTCACACAGCATTGATGGCAGATGGTGGGGATGGACAGAAACTTCTGGTTCTCCTTACCTGCTTCCACTCAGAGTCGATGCCCAAGGAGGGGATTTAGGTAATCTCTCTCTGGTTTTGAGTCTGTCACAATAACTCAATAACTTAGCTCTGTGGGATCCACCCATGCCATACCCCTTCCGCTGGGACCCCAGTTCTTGAAGGGGTCTGGGTCAGCCCCGCACCTCCCCTTGCCCCTCCCCCTGTAGCCCCAGGAGGGAGCTGCAGATGAAGACAACGAGGACTCTGGACTGCAGCCTACTGGAGAGGTCCCAACTGCCCCTCTCCAGGGTTTCCTGGACACGCACTGCCTGCCATGGAGAGCTTAAGTACCGCCGACCCTTTCTTCCACTCCAGAAGGAAGGCAATATTACCCATCAGCCACAAGGGAAGTCTCCCCACAGTACACTTGTGAATTAAACATGCAGCCTAATGAGTTGGTTTTATTAGTTTGCAAAGGCACTGAGAACTTGTTATCAAAATAAACATCAATTCCTTTCACCCCTGCTGTAGCCTCTTCAAACAGGGGGAAGATAAAACACAGACAGAAGACAGTAAGCCAACCACTCTGCAAGTTGACCCCTGTAAGACCCCACCACCCCTCACCCCAACACTTTGGCCCTCCTGGGTGGGGGTGCAAGGAGGAGGTTTGGCTCCCGTGACAAGTACGGGGGCAGGTTTGGCTTCCTGGTAAGGCCACTCTGGTGGGGTTCAGGCACCACCATTCCAGAACCCCGCTCTAGTGGGGTTCAGGGACCACCCAACCCCAGGTTAGCCAGTTTTCCTAGACGACTCTGTCACATATTTCCTTGCACTTGACTGAAATATCACATTGAAATTACCAAATTATTCCAGGCTGGTCCCTTGTGGGGGCTCTTGCAAGTTGTCCTCATGGTAAGCGCATATGGGGTGCTTACTAAACACCAGCCCCGTTACCTTGTGTCCTTTGATCTCCCCTGTTTAATAGAGGACGAGACTGAGGGTCACAGAGTCCTGCCACCTGCTCAAAGCCATTTTGGATAACACATGCAAGCCCAGGTCTGATCCCACCATTCAAGGCTCTGCCTCTACAGACCCCTCGGCCTGGTTCAGTCTTGCATGTGGTTTCGTGGCAGCATGAGGGAGTTTAGTTATGTAGAAATGAGACTTTCTCCCACAGAGTTAAGTGAGGGCTGGGTTAAAGAAAGCAACACTGGCTTTCCCTGAGAAAGATCTCCATAATCATCTGGCTGGGCTAGGGGGCAGGAAGGCGACAAGCTGACCTTTGGGGGAACCCACCCTCCCAGCGCGTACAGCCCGCGCTGGCTCCAAGTCTTGTCTCCTGGGAGACGCCAATGAGTTGCAGGCTCCGCCTTCCCTCCCTCCTTCTCCCGCTCTGGGTTCCCCCTGGCCCCAGGCCCCTGGGGAGAGATGGTTCCAGGCTGGCGGAATGAGCCCCGAAGCCAGCAGGACAGGGACCACATTGTCACGCTCTGCCACCCGTGCTCCCTTTGGAAAGGACATTCTAATCCCATTTCATCTGCTTTCCATGGCTGTCAGCTGTTTGCAGGCATTTGGGAGGCAGGTTTCTGAAATTGGAGCCATTGTGAGGTCCCTCCCCCACGGGCATGTACTCATCCATCCATCACTCTGTCCCTGAGCCCTCTGTCGGCCTGCCAGCCCCCATCCAATGGCGTCCCACCCCCTTCCCACTGCCCCACCATTCCTTCTATTTTTGGCCCTTCGCAGGACTGAGCTGGGATGTATCACCAAGCCCCCTGCAGAGAGGGGACGGACCCTTGGACTCCTTAGGGATGGAGTTAGTTAAGTTTCAGCTACTTTCTGCAAATGAGGGAGGAGAGAAAGGGGGCCTCAGAGGAGTAAGGAAACCAACGCATCTTAACTAAATGCATCCTCGACAGGGCAGCCCAAGAGATGCTGCTTATTAAACAAAAGCAAAGGAAAAGAAAGAAACCACCGTCCCCATCCCCTGGGTGACAAGATACAGAAGCTCAGGCCTGGCTTTTGCAGATCCCTGCCCTCCCTCCCTCCTGGCCCTGTTATTTTACACTCAACTGCTTATCTTTTCCCAATCCCGCCCCAGGATGCTTCAGGTCTCCTCTGCTGCTCACTGGGCCTGGAGAGCCCTTCCCACTTCCCCTGCCTGCCTGGCCTCGGGGCTCGCACCCATCCCACCCAGCGCAGGGTGCACTGCTCCTGAGAGCCCTTCCAAACTGCAGCCTGGACCGCTTTCCCAGGGGACCCCGTGCTGCATGTTTCTTAGCATTTGATTGAAATATCACCCTGAAATGACAAAATTTTTTATCTTATCTCCCACCTAGATTAGATT
This sequence comes from Tamandua tetradactyla, assembly GCF_023851605.1. Classification (NCBI taxonomy): domain Eukaryota; kingdom Metazoa; phylum Chordata; class Mammalia; order Pilosa; family Myrmecophagidae; genus Tamandua; species Tamandua tetradactyla. The sequence continues at coordinate 14,031,813 of NC_135332.1, forward strand.
GTGAGTTCTTTGTGATGACAGGCTACAAAAGCCTGTCCTCGGCACCTTTGAAAGACAGCTTTGAGCTGCTCTTAAGTAAGGAGTCGTGAGAGCCACGTCGGGTGTGGAGGAAGCGCTCAGTGATGGCCACCGGCCCGGCGTCAGCCTGCGTGCGGGTTTGGCTTCTGTTCCGGCTCCTGGAACCGGGCCTGGAACACGGCGCGTGGATACCCGATTAATGTTCAAAGTGTTGACTCCGGCGTGTGGAATCTCATTTTAGACTCTTAGAAGGAAGCGGCAAGAAGATAATCTTAAAACTCACTGAATTTAACGCTCTGCCATTAGAGAGGACGAATTCAAAGCTCCTGGGAGAGAAAATCACTTATCTGAGGCCCTGGGTTGGTCCCGGGCAGAGCTGAGTCTGAGCAGCCCCCGACGCCTGCTAGTGGGACGAGGCCCCCTTAGACTAGGAGCTCCTCTACAGACATCTCCGAAGACGGGACGTTTGGGCAGGACGCTTGGGCATGAAACCGCTTGGGCACGATGCCTGCGCCTTGACTGGAGTTGGGGGAGACCAGACACTCCACGGGGTGCTGCTTCTTTCTCCATCCTGTCTCGTTCTTCCTTCGCTGCAGTGAGCCCCAGGGGCAGACTATACCTGCATCGTGGTCATGGGGTCTGGCCTGGGGTATAGCGTGCCCAGGCCGTCCTTCAGAGCCCAGGCCGTGGGAAAGGAGCAACGCCACTTGCACATTTCTTTCCTCTGCATCCAAGCTCGCCACCCCGCCCCGGGCAGGTACACAGGCCAGCATTGGGAATTGGTACCTCCTCTCTTGCAGAATGCTCCAAAGGGGACAGAAAGGCAACTTGGATATTCCCCTGGAAGCCTCGGGCAGAAGCAGCACCTCACTGCCCCAGACTTCTGGGGGTGCCCTTTCCCCTCCCCACCCTCTTCTCCACGTGTTAGTCTGGCCAGCTCGGCCCACACTCCTCTGCTTCCCAGCCCCCTCCACGCCTCCCCACTGCCTGCCCCGACTCAGAGGCCTGTGCCGGGCACAGGAAGAAGCAACGAGAAAAGAAGCAGTCTACCAAGGGCTTCATTAAACTGGAGCAGGCTGACCAATTGCTGGAAGAGCCAGTGTTTGCAATTTTTGGCCCAAAGCGTGAATCTGTCTTTGTTTGGTTTGTTGGTTCATTTTCTTTTATCTTCCTGGCTGGACTACCATTCGGCAGCAGACCCTTTTTCTGGAGTGATGGATGTTTCCCTTCGTCCTGGGTGTTTGGGGGTGGGAAAGAGGAATGTTCCAAAATGGTGTGAAAGAAGGAAGATGAGAAACTAGCTTTGGAGGAAAGCGAGTTTGTTTTTTGAAAAAAAATCTAAAAAAAACAAGGATATGGAACCACTTTCCCCCTTGGTCCAGCCCTAGCTGCCTGAGAGGGAAGGAGTTGGGAAGCAGAGTGGGAGGCACAGCCTGGTTCCTTCTGGTTTCTTTGCAGGTTTCCAATGAGAAGGGTTGGATTCCAGGCCTCAGTGGAGCCCAGCCAAGGCTGAGGATCCGACCCTGAAGGCCAGGAGCTGGGCAGGGGCAGAGGGGCCCTTCTGCAGTGGGGACAGCTGAGAATGGAGGGGGCGGGCGCTCGGGGCAGGTGGAGACGCACGCTCTCCGAGGAAGGGTGGAGAGAAAGGAAAAGTACTCGGATGGGAGACAGGACTTTCACAAGCCCACGCCCCACACACAGGAGGCGGTCGGCACATATGTATGGAATGAATGAATGAGTGAACAAATGGCCACAGCCATAGATGTAAACACACTTGTGGGTAGGGAGGGCGAGATGGTTGGCCTCACGCCAAGCCACGGAGGTGGAGGTCTGCAGAGGGAAGGACGGCAGGAGTGGGGGGTCCCAGGATTCAGCAGGAAGACAGAGGCTGCCATCAGGAGGCCATTCTGATTCCAGACCTGCTGGGGGGTTTTCTCAGGGGAGTCTCTGGCCAAACTTCCTCTCTGGAGAGCTTTGAGGGAAAAGAGTCAACCTGCGTCTTCCCAGGATGGTTTGAACAGTCATGCTTTAAGGCAGGCGGAGGTATCCCGTGGGTCCTCTCTGGCTCCCGGCTCTGATCTGGAGCTCCAGGCCATGAGCTGGGCAGGGCGTGGCAGTGCCACCTGCCTCCCGTGTCCACCTGGCCGCAGAGGACGCTCCCTGTCTGGCTTACCCAGCACAGAGTCTCCAGGGGACAGGGAGCTTTTAGGGGTGGAGCGGGCAGGGTCAGTCCCTGCTATTTGTGTTTTCCTGAATGACTGACCACCCCCCCCCAACACAACCCCTCTCCTGCTGAATTAACCGGCTCTTCTGAAATCATAAATAATTAGTAAGCCCGTCCCCAATGCCACTTAACAGTTTATGTTTTCAAAGCACTTTATGCCCATTAACTAAAAAATTCTTGATGTGCCTCCAAGAGAAAAGGACAATAATAAGAGGGAGGCTGAAAAGATCTCCTGAAGCCATGTCAATCATCCCCCACCCCGTCTCTGGGCAGGGCTGTCTCAAAGAAGGATCTGGCAAAACAAAACCACAACAACAAACTATCAAAATCCTGTTTTGAGAAGCCGTCAAGATGTAAATGCCTAAAACAAAACAAAAGGAAGAAATAAAAATGAATCATAACCAGGACAAGCTGTTCTTTGATGAGTTAACCCCAGCACGGGAGCTGGGGAGGTCCCATGAAATGTGGTGGGTCCGGGAGGGGAGGCCAGTACAGGCACACGGGAGAGACCTTGAACCAATAAGTAGGTTTCCTCAACTGCAAGTAGGGAAAATGGTAATTTGCTAAGCAAAACCCATTCATTAGCATGTAAATGACACAGTTTTGATACTTCAGAATGTCCCTCTTAATTAGTTCTCCTCCTTTTGCACAGCCACATTTAAAGCTTTACTTCTGGCTTGGGGCAGAAATGGCCACTCATGCCAACTTGCCTCTCTCCGTGGAAAGGGAGGGCCTGCGATGACCACTCATGCATGTCTAGCTGCCCAAAAAGATCATCCCGGGAGGCAGCAGTGGGCTGACCCCAAGGCTGCCCAGCCCAAAGGAATCACGAAGCCTCATTCCTTTGTCCTTGATACGTATTTGAGGAAGAACTGTTGTATCCTACGCAGTGCTACAAAGTGAAAGGACAATCGAGGCAGCTCCCATCTCTGCCCTATGGATGGGAAGGCTATTTCTCCCTGAAATCTAGTCTACCTGTGGCCAAGAATGGCACGGGGGAGAGTGGGTGAAAGTAATGCAGCCCCCCATCCCTACCCCTTCGCTTACGGTTAGGGGGAACACGGACCATTCAAGAAATCTTGGGAAAGTAGCTGGATAGGTAACTCTCAATTTCCTCGTCATTCCTGCCTTTCTCACTAGAAGCCAAGGGAAGCAATGGTAAGACAAAAGAGAGCTGGGGGTGGAGAGGCTGCTTCCAATAAGTTCCTACCAGATAGCTCCTCCACAGTCAGTAACTATGAACTCTGGAAAGGAAGACCAGAATGAAATCCACACAAAAAAACCCAACTACCTGAAGGCACAGGAGAGTGAGCCAAAGTAGGCAGATTCTGGAGAGGAGTTCACGCTTGGAAGAAGGAGACGGCACAACGTGAGTTTCCTGTTTTCTAAGGGTTTTAACATGAGGGCTGGTTGAAGTAAGCACAGCACAGGAAGGTAAACCACCAATAACTGACAGTCTTTCTGGTTGGAAGAACCAGAGAATTTGGTGTAACCACAGCAAGTGGAAAATGACTGGTGAACCCAGGAAAGGGGAGGGTCAGATAAGGAAGTCTCAGATTCTGTATAGAGAGCTTGTCCAAATTTCTGGCTAACCCAGAAATCCAAATTTCTGGGTAATGCTCAGGGAAGACCGAAGGTAACTCAGGTAAAGATTTAAAAAACCGAATTAAGATTTGAGTTGCTCAAGTCCCCTTTGGGGAATGGTGAGAACAGGGGAAAATTCAACTTCCCCAAGTTGAATTCTTGATATTCTCACAAGCAGTGTGGGCAACCAAAGCTATAGGCTGAGCACCCAGTCTTGGGGTTTGTTCATATGAAACTTAACCCCACAGAGGATAGGTCAAGTCTACTTAAAAATAGGCCTAAGAGGCACCCACAAGAAAACCTCTTTTGTTGCTCAGATGTGGCCTCTCTCTTCAGCCAACATGACAAGCAAACTCACCACCCTCCCCCTGTTTTCGTGGGACATGACTCTCAGGGGTGTGGACCTTCCTGGCAACGTGGGACAGAAATCCTAGAATGAGCTGAGACTCAGCATCAAGGGATTGGGAAGAGTGAAATGAGACAAAGTGTCAATGGCTGAGAGATTCCAAACAGAGTCCAGAGTTATCCTGGAGGTTATTCTTACACATTAAGTAGATATCACCTTGTAATTCAAGATGTAATGGAGAGGCTGGAGGGAACTGCCTGAAAATGTAGAGCTGTATTCCAGTAGCCATGTTTCTTGAACATGGTTGTATAATGATACAGCTTTCACAATGTGACTGTGTGATTGTGAAAACCTTGTGTCTGATGCTCCTTTTCTCTACTTTGTCAACAGACGAGTAGAATATATGGAATAAAAAAAAATAATGGGGGACAAATGTTAAAATAAATTGTTTGAAATGCTAGTGATTAAGGAAAGGGAGGGGTAAGGGGTATGGTATGTATAAGTTTTTTTTCTGTTTTCATTTTATTTCTTTTTCTGAATAGATGCAAATGTTCCAAGAAATAATCATAATGATGAATATGCAACTATGTGATGGTATTGTGAATTACGGATTATAGATGTAGAACAGAATGATCAGAATAGGAATGTCTGTATTTGCTTGGTGTTTTTTGGTATTTAAAAAAATAAAATAAAATAATTTTTAAAAAAAAGTAAAAAAAAGATTTGAGCTGCTGACCTAAGAGACAGAGTTTGCAATTTGAATCAAATCAGTTATTTCCTATTAAAACAAAAATAAAATCAACATTCTTTGGAGGACTATAACAAAACCCAGATTCTCACAATATAACAATCACAATATCCAGGATACAATCTAAAGTAACTGCACATACAAAGAGCCAGGAAAATCTGACCTATTCTCAAGAAAAAAGGCAGTCAACAGAAACTGATTCCAAGATGACTAGATGTTGAAATTAGCAGATGTGGATTTAAAAGCAGCTTTTATAGGTATGTTCAATGAGTTAAACTGCAATATGCTTATAGAGAATGAAAAGTTTGTAATTCTATTCAGATAGCTAAAGCTATATATAGAGAGACCAAATAGAAATTTTACAACTGAAAAAATGCAACATACGAAATAAAAAATTCACTGGGTTTAACAGCAGAATGGAACTTGAAAATGTACCTATAAAATGTACTCAACCTGAAAAACAGAGAGAAAAAGACTTTGAGAAGTGCCCAGGAACCGTGGGACAATACCAAATGCATAGCAAATGTCTAGCATAAGTGTTAGTGCAATCCCAGAAGGAAAAGGGAGAATGGGCCTGAAAAAATATTTGAAGAAATACTGGCTGAAATGTCCTTAAGTGTGGTGAAAAACATTTATAGATTCAAGAGTACCAGTGAACTCCAAAAGCAGGATAAATACAAAATGCAGAAACCCAAGCCTAGACACATCGTAGCCAAATTTCTTAAAACAAAAGAAAAATTAAAAGGGGACAAAGGATTCCCTGTTCACTTCTCAGCCACCCCTGTTCTGTGCGTTCCAGTAAAGGAACAACCAGGAGGCTCTTGGCACAGTTCTGTAGATCAATCCACGCGTCTTCTGGAGTCAGCTTCCTGCCCTCACCTCCTGTACTACAAAGAGGACGCTGTGCTACAAATTTCCCAGTCTCTTCTCATTCCTGCTCAGCCATGGGGTGTAAGTACTTCTTTTCCCATTGAACATAAAGATCAACTAAAGAGGGGAAAAAAACCTTATTTCTGGCTTGCCAGAAAGTCAGCAATACATTAGAAAGGGGACCCAGTACTTTCCTCCATGCCCCCCTACACTGTGTCCATGTGCATATTTAGGCTGATTCTCCAAAGCAGATGCAGAGGTCTCTACTCCTTTGGGATTCCCTTGACCTGACGCTTGACACTTCTGGATTCCAGAAATGAGGGCCCCTTCTGTTTTTAATGGCTGGGACAAGTCTTCCTAGCTCAGGAAGGGAAGTAACAGACTCAGTCTTTTTCTTCTTCTCCCTCACAGTTCAGTGTTTGAGAGAGGCAGGGCCTACTGAGACCTAAACCCTGGGAGTGGACTGGCTTGCAAGGGACAGTGTTCAGTAACTCAGGCCTGAGCAAAGGAGAGGCGATCCTTCCTTCCCGTGCCTCAACAACCCTTCCAGTGGGACAAGGGCCCACAAGGTCTACAGGGAAAGCAGCTACTTCAGAGGATCTGCCAGGTCTAGGGTGGCCAAATATGAATGCTCAGAGGCCCTGTGCCTGTGTGAGTACCACTCCAGCAGGGTGAGGGGCTGGATCTAGTTTTCAGCTTTGGGGACCCTGAACTCCAAAGTTCTCAGCTTGGAATTCAAGGGTCTTGACCACTTGGCCCTTCCTTGTCAGCCACAGGAGAAGCAGGAGGAGCCCAACACTCCCTTCCACCCATCCTGCACACTTAGTCATCCCATCTCCAGGCCTCTGCCCTCACAGCGCCTGCTGCCTGAGCCTACATCTCTACATCCCAACGGCCATACATTCTTCTATTCCCAGCTAAAATGCTCCATCTTCCCCAAATCCTTCCTGACTCCCCAAAGGGAAAGACATCTCTCCTTGAGTTGATCATGGCTTCCTACTTAAATTGGGATTTATTTAACATACATGTATCATGAATTATATGCCACAAGCTGTTCTAAGAGCTTTACATGTTAACTCGTTTAATCCTCAAAATAGCTAAATGAAGTAGAACTATCATCTCCAATTTAAGGACAGGGAAACTGAGGCTCAGAGAGGTTAAGTTACTTGTCCACAACTATGGGGCAGTCTGGCACTCAGTTCCCAGCTCTCACCTCCCACCTTGGCTCTTCCCTGCTCTCTAAGCTGCTTGAAGCCTCATCAGTTGGTTGAATGGAAGGATGGGGAGTGCCAGCTTTCTAACCACAAGCTGAGAGGGAAGAGAAAAGTAGGAGAGGGGAGGTCTTCCCACCCTCTTCAGACCCAGAGAGGTTGAGTGGAAAGACTGGGGAGATACCACCCACTCCAACCCAATTCAGTTCTCTCTGTACTCTGCCACAGCAGGGACGGGCAGGGAGGGCCCATCCCTTACTCAGTTGCTGGGCTGCCCTTTAGGCTACCCCCATCTAGTCTAACTCCAGGACTCTGACCGCACCAGGTTCAAGTCCACTGTCCCTCATTCCCACCCCAGACCCCGACTCACTCAGCTCCCTTCGCCTGCAGTCCAGGCATAGATAAACGTCCATTAAACCGTGGCTATCCAGATGGATACACACCGGGTAGAAACTGCCCTTAAATAAGTGATGACTTCCCACAACAGCTCTCCTTTGCTTGTCCTCTGGAGAACTGTGTTTTGTTTATTTAAAGGGGTGATTCCTTTTCATGTTTTCTCCCCTGGATCAAAGATGGCACCGCAGACAGACTCTTAACAAAGCAGAGCTGCTGGGCTCCTTCTCCAGGAAGGGGGCTGTGTGGGACCACGCAGGCCCGATGCCCCTTCTCACAGGCTCCCTGCTGGGCTGGGCAGGGCCAGGAGCGAGGGCTGCCCTCTGAGCGGAGAGAACCAGGGTTCAAAATAGGCTGGTATGAGGCAACTAGTTTCCATGAACAGCTGACGCACCGATGGTGCACATTGCAGGAAGCCTCTGCCCTCCAGGAACCCTATCTTAAGATACCACCAGCAGCAAACAAAATCTAGTCTTCTCAAACTTTCAGGGTCTAGCATACATGTCACCCGCGGATCTCGTTAAAACGCACATTCTGAGTTAGCAGGTCTGGACCAGAACTGAGACTGCATTTCTCGCCATTCCAGGTGGTACGGACGCCGCTGGCCCAAGGTCAGAATTAGTCACATGGCACTGGAGCACTTGAAAGCCCCAGAAATGCTCAATGCGGGGAAGGAGCAGCCACGTTGACAACTGTTAAACAACTATGCATTTATCGGGCACACACTATGTCCCAGGCACCCCCGCCACTGCGGCACCACAGGAGAATCTATCCAGGACAGCAGAAGGATTTTCTGATCTCCCTCACAAGGACATAGGAGAACATTTCTGAGCAAAACGCAGCACCGTCCCATTTCACAGATGGGGTGTCAGGCTTCAGTGCTTGGGGATCTTGCCGAGGTCCCGCAGCCAGCAAGCAGGGGGGCCAGGTTCAAGCCAAGGTGTGCTTCGAAGTGGTGAGATGCTGTGCACAGCCTCTATGGGATACGGGGAGCAGGGGCCTTGAGAGCGGCGCACGCCAGACAGGCCCAGACAAGGGGGCACCGGCGGCACGAAGCTGAATTCCAGACCCAGCCTGTCCCGCCCTGCCGGGATGACTAGCCCGATCTCCTGGACAACACGGTGACCTTCACAGAGATGTGACTGTGTTTGCTCACAGTTCATCACCCTCGCTTTTCCCCTGGGCCCTTGCCTCCTCAGCCCTGGGACAGGTGGCAGGAGAGCAGGTCCCTAGAAGGCTGGACCCTCTGCTTCTACATACCCGGACCCCGAGGCCTGAAGCGGGGAGAGAACCCTCCAACATCCGCCCCGTGGGCAAGGCCGGCTTCCCGGGACAGCGACATGTGCATCCACACAGGGCCTCTGTTTGGTTTAATGCTCTGCTCCTACCGTCTTGAAAGTCTTAATCATTTGTGAGTGAGAGGTCCCGCGTGTTCATATTGCACTGGTCCCTATAAGTGACGTCACGGGCTTTGCCAGCGGGCCAGAGGACGTTCTGGGGCTGGACCCTGCTCAAAGCTGCCCCCCTTGCACAGGGGCTGAGCAGCTCACAGCTCGAGTGAGTCGTGGTGGGAGGGGCCGGCCACTGAGAGCCCACACCTCCACGGAGCCCGAGGGGCTGGACCACACGGAAACTTGGGGCGGGAGGCTGGGAGCAGACCCCAGGCCCTTGTCTGCTGGTGATAGACAGAAGGCTTGCCGGGATGGGGGAGGGGGCGAGTGGGGCCAGCTGTCACCAGGACCTAGGCCTCTTCTCCAGGGAAACCTCCACTCAACAAAGCCCACACCCCAAGGGCCAAGCAGATGCAGGACACTCAGCTGTGCCAGCCTGTTCCAGGGTCTAGGCACAGTTTGAGCCAAGCCCTTTGCGTTGGAGATGGGCCAGAGGAGGACAGAGCCAAGCAGGGCTGATTTGGAAGCTCTGGTCTGGCCCGGAAGTCCCTGCTCAGAGGGGAGCTCCCCCCACCTCCCCACGGCTCCTCCCACCTCCCGGATTAGTTGCTCAGGCCTGGCGGAGGAAGCAAAGCCAGGCATTCATTGCTCCGGGGCCACCGTCCCCCGGGAGACAGGTGCTGACCTCGGGCAGGGCTGGGGAAGGATGGAGGACAGAGCATGAGAGTGGGGGAGAGCCTTCAGTTGGCCCAGCGCTTCTAGAAGGACGGGGATGGGTGCGGGGTGGGTGCTCCTGACCTTGGAGCATGGCCCCCACAGCATCCTCTGATCTTCCCAGGAGCCTGACACCACACTACGAGGGAGGGAGGGGCAGCGTCCAGCCTACCTGGGTGTTCTCTCAGCCTGGTGGCCCCTTCTCCATCTGAGCAGGCCTGGGCCCCACCAACAGAGCTGACCGCCAGCTGGGGGATGCGATGGTCAGTGCCCACTACCGTAAGCATCTTATGTTTTTTGAATCAGCTCTAGTGGCCCTTTTATCGGTTGAAAGAATTGTCACACTCCCACATCCAAACTTACGGGGGTTGTTGTGCGGATTTCAATGAGTCAATAAATGGGCGGCACTTAGCACGGAGCCTGGCAGGGGGTGAGTGTCACACATGAGGTGGCTGCTACTGCCCTTCCTCCAGTCTAAGATGCACCTTAATTTTCCCATTTCTACATCTCTGAAGTCAGAATGCCTCTTATTTAAATGAAATAACAGCACTGTTTCTTTCTTAGAGATGCATAAGACAATGACGGGCCTAACAACTGATGGTCTTACGTTCAACAAAAACGGGATAATGATGTGATGATGACGGTGATGACTGTACAAACTTGATTGTGTCTTTCGGCTCTGCTTCCTCCCACGCGAGTGGGGCCCTGGGTGCTAAGAGCATCATGTGGAAACAGGCTTGGAGCCCCAAGTTGGTTGGAGAGGAGCAGGGTGCTGGGGTCCCCAGGGAAGGTTATTTCTGGGGGGTAAAGGCAGAGGCAGAGGCCACGCCCGGGATGCTGTGTCCTAAGCACGGGTGGGTGGGGGTGGGACAGGACCTCTGCAGACGCCCCGTGAATCACCCTGTAATTTCCACGTGCCAGGCACCCCCGAACACCATCTCAGACATGTGCTCAACAATCCTGTGGGCGGGAGGGGCTTTGTCGTTAGTTTTAAATCCACATTTAACAGACGAGGACACTGAATTTGGCCAAGGGCAGTTGCCTATAAATGGTAGGGCTTGGCCAAGTTATGGGCTGGCCTGGGGAAACGTGGCCTCAGCGAGTGTTCAGAGGGGGAGCAGGAGAGGCCAGGACACCCCCGGGAGGGGACCCTGGCTTCCGGCACTGCCCCATGGCTGAGAACACAGGCTTTGGATCCCTCTGCCTGGTCTGCCCGAGCCCAGTGCCTGCCAGCCACGTGACCTTGGGCAAGTTTCTTAACCACTTTGTGCCTCAGTTTCCTAAACCAGATATGGCAGAGAAGGAAGGCTTCTTGTAGGGTTGTGGAGAGGTGAGAGGCGTCAATCCAGGTGGAGCACTTAGAACGATGCCCAGCAGAGAGCAGAGCTTCCATTGGTGGGAGCTCCTGTTATTTTCACACCCTGAGTTTCAGGGGACTCCAAAAGCCCCTGAATCTGGGGTATGAGCTGCAGGCTTCCTGACCCTGTTCACAGACTTTATGTGTCCGGGGCTAAGAGTTGGGGTAGCAGAGGGGAGCATGAATTGAAGGTCTGGGCGGAACCCAGGAAGCCTCACCCCTAACCCAGCAGGCTGTTTCTGGGTGTTGGAAAGAGGGAGCGAGGGAGAAGGAAAGTGGTATCTGTGCTGCTCTGGGGCCATACCGAGGCCCATCCCTCCAGCCTCCCTGATTTCCTAGCCTGCAAAGGAGTGTTCAAACCCACCATGCCCCAGAGAGACCCTGGGGAATCTGGGAGGAAGGTTGGCCCCCCTTCAAACCCACACCTCAGTGGGGGTTCTCAATCCTTCTCATGGCAAAGGCCAATGGCTGCAGCGTGGCCGGGCCATACAGGTCCAGTTGGAGCCAGCTTATCTGGCTTGTGGTCCCAGCTGTTCAGCAGCTCTCCCACCTCCCAATTCTGCTGATGTGACCCTCCCCATAGCTCACATTCCTGCATGGGGGGTGGAGTCGAGAAGGAGGGGTCAGAGACATCACAGGCCTTCTAGCAGTCCAGTCTGCTTCTCAGCTGAGCTGGAAACCAAGGGTTAACAGCTGCGGTGATGAGGTGGAACAAGGAGGTGGGAAACACCAAGTTCCCAGGCTCTGGCCTGGGACACTTCACCTGCCTCTCGGGCCTCACTGTCCTTCTCTGTAAAATAAGGGGGCCCTTTGTAATCGGACATGGTTCTCAGGGTTCCCTGAGGTTTTTAGCTCACCTACTGGCCCTGGAGCCAGAGGAGGGGTGGTGGTGGTGGTGGTGGGGGGGGGGAACTGTGTCCCTCAAATAGACACATTTGGGTCCTAGCCACCGGCACAAATGAATGTCACCTTAATGTGAAATAAGGTCCTTGCAGATGTCATCAAGCTAAGGTGAGAATATACTGGAATAGGGAGGGCCCTAAATCCAATGACCGGTGTCCTGAGAAGGAGAGGATTTTTGCCCAGAAACATGGACAAGGAAGAAGGCACATGAAGATGGAGGCAGAGATGGAACGCTAAGGACTGCTGGGGGTGCCAGAAGCTGAGAAGCAGCAAGGAGGAAGGATGCTCCCTTAGAGCCTCCCGAGGGCACTCGGCCCTGAGGACACCTGAATCTCCAGTGCCCAAGCTCAAGACCTGTGAGACGCTGAGCATCTGTTGTTTGAAGCCACCAGTCTGGGGTAATGTGTTACCCAGCCCTAGGAAGCTAATCCTGGGGGTCAAGGGAGGAAGACAACCCCAAATGCTGGGGGCAGGGTCGAAGACTCACCACGTTGGTTTGCGGCTCCTCTCCTGAGGTCTCACAGCTTCTAGGAGCTGCTAGCACCTAGTGTGCATGTCTCCCTAAGGGGAAGCATCCTGCATGCAGGGGCCTCGTCTAAGGAAGCCCCTCCACGTGGCCAGGCAGAGGGAGCGTATTTGCTGCTTGGTAACAGTAAGGCTGAAAACCAAGACTTCAGTGTGCACGGCGCCTGCCCCCATGAAGCCTTCTCAGGCCACCTGCACTCCCAGATCATGGGCTACCTGCACTCAGCACCTCCCACACGGCCCTACCTTACTGACCATCACCTGACACCCTCACCTGTGAGCAATTTTGGTGCAGGCACCTGCCTTAGCCTTTGCTGTATCCACGCACTGGGACTGGTGCACGGTAGGTGCTTAGGGACCGCTGGCTGAGCAAGTAGAGATGCGTGGCATTTGTTATCCATCAACACGTGGGAGCTTTGAGCCAAAGTGGCTTCAGCTGGTGAAAACTTCACTCCCGGCCCTACCTCTCCCAGGAACGTGGCTCCTGGGCCGGGCTATTATTTTCATTTTCTTTTAAGGAAAGACTTCAGAAGCAAAAGCTTCTGCAGGTGAGAGAGGAGAGAGGGACGAGGGTGGTCACATGCCTCCCCTGGTGAGGCAGCAGGTTAAGTCTGAGTCTCATCTTGGTTGGCCTTCACCCATCCTCTGCCTCAGAAGCAGGACCAGGGAGTCCAGACAGGCAGAAGTGGCTTTGCTCGGCCCCCTCTGGCACCCTCACCGGCCCCAAGTACCTGCTCCTCCAACCTCTAGGCCAGTCCTTCTCAAAGTGGGGTGTACCTGGAAGCTTGTGAGAAATACAAGTTCTCAGGCCCTCAGACTATTGAAATCAGAAGCTCTGGGGTGGGGGGTGGGGCCCAGGAGCCTGCATTCTAACAAGTCCTCTAGGGGATTCTGACGCAGGCTCGAATGTGAGGTGTGCAACTCCCAGCCACCTTGCCACCTCCACCATGAGGCAGGCGGTACCTGGACTCTAATAAGGTGGAGCCCTGAGGCCCCAGATGGAAGGGAGTCTTCTCATCTGACCTCCAATCCCCAGGTGCCCCAGGGCTCAGCACTGTGACGAGTCCTCCCTTCTCCCCACCTGCCAGCTTCGAGGAGGCTCCTCTTTGCTTTGGCTTGGATGCTTGGCCTGGCCTCCAAGAATCCAGGGCCGCTTGGGCATGTCCACCACACGGGCCAAGGAGAAGTTGGAGTCGGAGGCCTGCCCCCTGCACCCCGGGGCCAAACATTCCAAGATCCTGGAGACACAATATGTTCTAACATTCCAGGCGAGGTGGCAGGCAGGGGGTGCGGACAATAGGCCTTGTGTTTCCCCCCACGCCTTCCTGAGCGGTTGTTCTCGAACGCAGGGCTCTACGGGGGAGGTCGAAGCATCAAAAGCATGAATGTCCACCCAGCTGCCCAGGCTTTCCCCTGCCACAAGATCCAGGACTCGGCCAGGGAGCCCAACATCACGCCCTTGCTCTCCCCTCATGGTGCTAATGAGTGTTCCTATTTCCTATTCGTCTCCAGTACCTTCTGACTCTCCATCTGCCAAGGCCTTGGGAGGGAGGGGTTCATTGCCACGCCTGTCTTCTCCCCCTTTCCCACGACCTGGCCTCTGACTTCACGGGGCAAGGGTGCAGGGAGTGGACAGAGCTCTCCAGCCACCCTACACCACAGCCAGCAGTGTCTCTTCTCGCCGTGGCTGATTTCTCTTCATTAGTGCAATCACATCAACGCTGACAGCAGAGTATTTATTACTGTCCCGACGACAACCATTTTTCACCCAGTGATGCGCAGACTGATAATGAGCCGGGAGCAGAGCTAATGAGGCCCCCCTCGGCCATCCTTGGCCTGCCCGCCAACCCGCCTCCTGCCTCCGGACAGGGAGGGCAAGTGTCACTGGGCTGAGCCAGGCAAAGCCATCCAGACCCAGGAGCACGTCCCCCTCGCGGGGAGACTTCAAGGTTGGCAGCACGATAAGGTGCAGCCTGGGCACGGGCTGGGGGCAGCGGCATGTCCTCCCTTCCAGGGTCTAGGTCTTGAGCTAGTTCAGCAAGAGACACACAGCAGTGAGGAGGGTGGTAGCGCCCCGACAGGGGCCTGGGAGGCTCAGATGCTTTGGGATCTGGTTCTGGATGCATAGAACTTCAAAAGGAACTGGGAGGAGGTGGCTGAAACCAATCAGGCAGCTTCAGTTACTGGTGGATGAGCAAGCCAAGGTGCTTGGAGGGGGGACACGGACACAGGAAGGACCTACTTCACTGGAGGGGGGGTCCTCTGGGGCCCTCAGCTCTTCCAGAAGGCATCTACCCTTCATGCAAAAGACCCCTGTGCAGGGGACAGGGTGGCACAGAGGCCACTGCTCCTCCCTCAGGAACCTCCAGGCTCTCACCCCCTACTCTCCTTCTGATGCAATTCCGCTGGTGGTGTCGGCACCCGGTTCAGATTAAAAGGGGGAAGGGGAGAAGGTACGGGGAGAGGCTAGAAGATGGGGGCCTCTGACGGTATGGAGACGACAGAGTAGACTGGTCGAAGCTGAGTCCCCGAAAATGCCAACTAAGCAAGCAGCAGTCCACGTGGGGAAGGGCCAGCTGCCGTGCCCTCTGAAGGCCCCAGGGGACCTGTCACGGAGGAGGTGCTGGCCGGCCAGGGACAGATATGTTTGGGGTGCAGCTGCTTTAGAAGGCACATAGGCATCCAAAACATTATTCAACAATTCAAACACAAATGGTTAAAATATATACGTAAATAACATAAAGTGGTGCAGCTTCTGTGTTAAACAGTTCGGGAGTTTTGCAAAAAGTTAAAAATAGAATTACCACATGACCCAGCAATTCCACTCCTAGGTATATCCCCCAAATCACTGAAAATGGGGACTCAAACGGGTGCCTGTGCCCCAATGTTCATAGCAGCATGATTCGCAATAACCAAAAGGTGGATACAACCCAACTGTCCATCAAACGATGAGCGGATAACCAGAGGTTACCCACGCAGACGGATCCATGCGATCAAACACTACTCTTCAGCCATAAACAGGAACGAAGTGGTGACCCACGCTGCAACATGGATGAATTCTGAAACCCTTAGGCTGAGTGAAAGAGGGCAGACACAAAAGGCCACATATTGTATGATTCCATATGCTGTACGATTCCATTTGGACGAAATGTCCAGAATAGGCAGCACCACTGCGACAGAAGCAGACTAGCGGTTACAGGGGCTGGGGGCGGGGTGGTGGTACGGGGAGGGGCTGCTCGGTGGACAGGAGTTTCTTTGTGGGTGATCAGACGTGTTGGAACCAGATAGAGGTAATGTTGAACAACACTGTAAATGTGCCAAGTCCACTGACTTGTACACTTGAGAATGGTTAATTTTTGGTTATGTGAATTTTATCTCAATAAATAATTTATGTATGTATATGTGTGCATGAATATGCACTCATCCATCCATCTGTCTGTCCATCTTATCATCTACCTATCTAGCTATCCTCTTAGACCCTTACATATGTGGCCCACAAGATCATCCGTGAAGCCATGGGACATTTGGGATACATCTTCCAGCAACATCAATTGGCTCTAAAATATATCTTTTGTGTTAAAATGGGATTCAGGTGGATTATGGAGTAGAACGTAAAATCTCACATATATGAAAAATAAAATGTACAAATGGAAAAGATCATGTGGTCAGCAGGCAATGCCAGGCTGCCTAGCCAGGTGCCTGGGGCCTGTGCCCATTCTCCTTAGCCCTGTGTGGAAGCAGGGGGAACATCCAGAGCAGGCTCCAGATTCTCATACAGAGAGGAGAGGACCCCCGCCCAGGGTGCATCCCCTGCCCCCCCCCCCCACCCCGAGGCTGGGAGAAAGCCCGTGGTCAGACGGGCAGCTCCCAAATCCCCTGGCCCCACCCTAGCAAAGCCGAGTGGTGAGCAGTTCCTGGATGTGGGTATCTCGACCAGATCACAAAATAGTGGCCTGGGACTCAGCATGATCACATTCATGTTCTCTTTCCTACCAGTCAGGCAAGCTGGATAAGCTACTTAGTCTTTTTGAATTCAATGCTAATAATATTAATAACGTTAATACTCTCTGGCCTATCTTCTTCATAGGCTAAGGGTGGATAGCAAATAAATGCTGTGAAACCTCCCTTCAAAAAGTTGAGGTTTCATGGAAGGATCCAGTAAAAACATTCACTTGATAATAGTTTAGTATATAGGTTCTCTATGGCATATTTGCATATATATATATTTTTTTTGCATGGGCAGGCACCGGAAATTGAACCCAGATCCCCAGTATGGCAGGTGAGAACTCTGCCTGCTGAGCCACCGTGGCCCACCCCATATTTGCATTTTAAACTGGAGATAGAGAATTTCATAACCAAAGAAATAAATCTCTAACAGCAGATGTTTTGATGCCAGTGGCAGGGCTGTAAAAGTCGATGGGACAGAAGTGTCTGGGGCCAGGGCACGTGCCTAGCTGCAAGCCCAAAGCTGACTTCACTTCCCCAAGACCAGGAGGAGGATAAAAAGGACAATGGCAATGACTAACCTTTTCTTCAGTGTTTGCTTGTCACTAAGCACCAGCCTAAGAGCTCAGCTTATTTCACCTCGCCACAACTGTAGGAAGTATGTACCTATTATCCCCGTTGCACAGAGAAGGGAACTGAGGCACAGAGGGGCTGTGTAATTCAGCCACGGTCACCTAAACAGTAAGTGACAGAAGCAGGATTTGAGCCCAGGGAGTCTTACATTTTCAGAGTCCGAAGCAGAGATGGGGACTCAGTTCCAGAATCGGATTTGACTCAGGGTATGTGGCACCCTCACACAACAGCTGCCTCACTCAATTGCAGCACAAGCAAAGGCCGGGGGGGATATTTCCAGAGCCCCAGCTCCAGGAGGCACTTACAAGTCACCCCTGCTCACCCCAGAAGGAGAATTCCCTGAATGGGTCACATTATGGCAAACCATATTTCCTTCCCTTTAGATTATCACATCATCAAAATTTCATCACCCCTCTGGGTCACTAATAGCTTCCTACGTGGCATCAAACTTTAATCGCCTTTCTTTCTCTTCTCTGCCCCGTTCAGTTTAGAAGACTCTGCCAGGGCTCTGTCGCTGACAGTCCAGTCAGGAGCCCTGCAGTGACCTTAAGGAGACAACCCCAACCACTCTGGGACACCCCAGCCCCAGGGAAGCAGGGGGGAGGGGGACAGGAGAAGAGGGGGAAGGGGTTGCCCCTACTGCCTTCTCGCATTCTGCCAACTTAGAGCCAGTGAGGACACAGCAGGGGAGGGCAAGAGCCAGAGGACCAGGAGGAGGAAGAGGAATCGCAGGGCTCCTTCCAAATTCTGCTGCCAGGTCCTCTGGCAGCATACCTGTCTGGGCTTTTCTGTTAGGGAAGATACCAGTGGAGGATGCCGGGCAGACAGGGCCAGTGGGAAGAGAGCAGGTGTTGGGGTGCAGAGCCCTGGGTTCAAATTCTGACTCTCTGACTTCCTTCCCAGCTATCGGGCTTAGGGGAGTTAATCTCTCCGAGCATTAGTTTATCCCAGGTTAGATGCAGACATTTGGAATGCCCCCAGCAGATCCGAATACCTACACCTGCACACCAGGTGTGAGTTTCCTGCCTCTCGATGTAGCTCTAGGATGGGGAGAAAAGATCAAAAGATTCTAAACTGGGGAAGAAGCCAAAGAAAGTGGGGGAAAGGAGATAATGCGGGTGAAATGTAGAATAAAGATGCCAGGGGAAAAAATGCAAAAACTAAATGCAACTCAAGATCTCATCTTAAGACGATTTGGAGGTGTAAACATGGGAGTACAAATAGAGCTAAATTAGTTTATTAAGTGCTTACGATAAGCCGGGCTGGGTGCTGAGTGCTCTGCTGGCGCGATCTCATTTCCTCCTGGCAGAGTGCTTCTTGCTTTACAGACAAGGATGTGGGTTGAGAATGTTAAGTGACTCAACACAAAGCGGCCCGGATAGTGAATGGCAGAGGCAGAACCTGAACCCATGTCAACCCAATTCCAGGCCCCGACCGCTCTAAGCACACTTCTTACCAGCTTAAAGACAAAAACAAAGCGCAGGGAAGTCACAGCACAGGCTGCAGGTGGACTCGGGCTCAGTGCTTTTAGGAACACGCCCTACCTTATGTCAGATCATTCTCTGTATGAAATGTGCTTTTGGAGACCACATGCCATCTCTGTGGGCACAAGGGAATGCGAGGCTCCCTGGGATATCTGGAGATCCGGCCGTTGCCTTTGGCACCCGGAAACCTATGCTTCCCAGCTCCCTGACCGGTGGGAGCTACCACGTGATCAGTCCTGGCCAATGGGCTGTGAGAGGAAGTGACAGCTGGGGCACATCTGATTGTTGATTTTATCTCCTCTGCAGTGTTCATCAAGGACCCCATGTATTTCAAACAGTGCAGCCACGCAGGGACAGGCATCCCCCCCCTGCCAAACTCCTCACCTGAATGCCCAATTTCCTCCACTACTAAGGGCTCAGTAAGCCCCACCCCAGGCCAGGCCTGCTAGAGCAGCGTCTCCTGTGGGGCCAGAGTCTGGAAGAGCAAAGCAGGTGGATAGGTGGATGAGGAAGCCAAGGTCCACCCTACTCGACAGAAGCCTGGGCTGGAATCCTGGAGGCAGGGCCCCAGGCCTGGGGGTGCTCTGCACAGTGGGGGCTCCACAGCAAGTGGGGGGAGGTCCATGGGTGTGACGAGGAGACCAAAGGCATCTGCCAGCAGAGAATCAGCCTGATAGTGGGTGAGTGGACAGAGCAGAACCTGCAGACGTAGGCAGGGACCAGATCACATAGGGCTTTATGCCTCAAGCATTCATTCATTCATTCATTCACCAACTGTCTGTTGTGCTCCTTCTATATCCTTCTACCAGGCCCTGCCTAAGCAGCTGGGGATTGAGCAGTGAATAAACTAAAGCGCCCGCCCTCATGCGAGAGAGATCAACAGTGAACAAAGCAGCAAGTAAATACGGGTAAATGGATGGAGCTGAGCAATATGGAGAAAGCAAAGCAGGGCAAAGAGGAGGGTGAAGTTACACACCACCTTATAGGGTGTTCCGGCACCAATAGGCCACAGGAGGGGACCTTGTGGACCTGACTGTGGGAAAGGCAGGAACTCCAGGGGCAAGGACCAGGGCAAGTGCGAGATGGGTGAGCTCAGGCAGTTGGAGTCGCCGGGAGAGAGGGAGTGAAGGGACAGGTGAGATGAGGTCAGAGGAGGGGCTGCGTGTGGCCAGAGGAAGGGGGAGGGTTAGGTGGGTCCTGGAAGGCCCTGGGGCCCACACTTTACCAGCACTGATCATTAACTGAGAACATTTTAAAAGTAAAGTGGGTAATCTCATTTAATCATCAACAGAAAACCCCACTTTACAGGTAAGAAGACTGAGGCTGGGCTGGTCGTCGCTCGGGAGTGCAGGCAGGATTCAGAGGAGCCAGAGACCACCAAGAGCTGCCCGGACATGCTGGTGCCTCCAACATCTGCAGTAGAAGCACCCCACCAGGGTCCCCCGGTTCAACAAGGGGCCTTCTGGTCAGGACCCCAGACCCTGGGGTCTGAGGCGACAAACTCTCCAGCCCTTCCCTTCCCCCAAGGACCCTGATTAGCCCTGCAGGGTCCCTTGCTCAGTGTGGTTCACTGGCCCTGTTCGGCATGTGGGCAGCTAGGGTGTGGGACGCGGGACACAGGAGAGGGTGATGGGAGGGGGGGCGGAGAGGCAACTGGGATGTCTCAGCAACGCAACTTGTTTTCCTTTCCATTACAGGCAGTGGGGCTGCTGCCGGCAGTCGCTGCTGGCCCATTTGTTGCTGTTGGCATCCCAAGGCCCAAATTACGATGACTAATTCCCACCACTTTAGGCAGCTCCAGGGCCGTCTGTAGCAACGTGCTCCGGGGGAGCCGGGGGTGGAAATCCCGCAGGCAGCACAATAACACCCAAACACGAATCCCAACTCAGTGTCCTGACTCCCCCAGGGGCCACTGGGGGTGGGGACTGATGAGAAGGGGGCTCCTGCCATTCCGTGGACCCCTCAACCACGGCCAAATCCCAGGATGAAAAACCACAGGGAGGCCTGACTGTCTAACAACCCCGATTGTCTTGTGAGGTAGTGAGCGGTCCGTCCCGAGGACTATGCAAGCAGAAACCAGATGGCCATGAATTTTAGGTTCGTAGGCAGAAGACAGGACTAGATGACTTTTATTGTCTCTTTCCAGTCAAACTCAATGCTTCGCCCTTGTCCTTCGGACAGAGACCAGGTCCATTCTACCTCCCCCTTTAGCTTACAGCCCAACGGTGTCCTGTGGTACAAAGTCAAATGCATCCCAATATGCAGCTTAACACGTCATTTTAAAGTCGGCCGTTCAGGCGCTGTTTAAACAGAGGACTGCTGTAGAGGATTTGGCCTCTTTCCCAGCCTCCCTTCCCCGATGAAGCAAGGCTCCTGGCCCCTTCTCTGGCCTTCTAGTAGAGGACATAAGGGAGAGGCGGTCGATAAATATTTGCTGAACAAACGCCTGAATGGAAGGTTTTGCAGGCAGGTACTGGAGCTGCCAGCAGGGTTCTGCCTCTGGGTGGGGGGTCCTGACTGATTAGGTGGGGGCAATTCTCTGCAGCCAATGGAAGCCCAAACTGTGTCATTCATCCAACCCCACCCGGAATATTCCAGACTCCAGAGCTGAAGCCAAGGTGTGCACAAGGTGAGGGGGAGAGGGGCACAGGGCAGAGATGTGCCTCTCGGGCCCTGGGAGAAGGTGAGGTGGAGAGCTGAGCCACCTCCCGTCCCCGCCTTGTGGGGGGCTTTGACACAAATAGCTCAGCCCCAGGCAAACCCGACACTGGGCCTTGTGGTAATTAGCAAGAGGCCCTGATCAATAAGTTATTTTTTGCTGTCAGTAATTAATAATTACAGCTTAGCCACACCATGTAATTAAACTTGCATCCCGCTCCCTCGCGTGCTGTTTGGCTTTTATTGTGATTAGCTCCCAGCACTAAACTTTCTCCCTCTGCAGCCCTTCAGGAGCCTCCAGAGCTGCGTTTCTAATCCTCTTTCAGGGTTTTCCCGCTTCCTCATTCGCTCTCCAGCTCAGGCTCCCTTTTGTTCCTTCACCAGTCACGGTTCTCTTGAAAAAACCTTCTGGACCAGCTGGCTAGACTGCTACCGCCCTCCTTCCAGCCCCTTGGCCTCGCCAGGCCACCCGCCAGCAGTAACCAGGCTTTGCGGCCCCGAAAAGCCCCAGGAGGCACTTGTTAAAATGCAACTTCCAGGCTTACCCAAGCCTTAGCAATCGCAATCTCTGGTAGAGGAGCCCAAGAATCAGCATTGCTCTGAAACTCCCTGGGCACTGACTTCAGGGCCATTCTTGAGACATGATGATGCAGCCATGGAAAGAAGTTAAAGAAGGATCTGGGTTGAAAGAAAGGAGCTCAGGGTGCTTTTGGTTGGTGGCAGGGAACCCATCCTGATGTCCCTTGGCTAACAGTGTCAAAACAATATAACAATAGGACTACCAACGAATAGCATGTACTAAGCACCTTCTTTGTGCCACACATCAGGCTGGGCCTCTCCGTGAAACATCTCCAGTCCCCGGATAAACCATGCAAGGCAGGGCTTACTATTCCCAAGGTACAGAAGAGGAAACTGAGGTTCTAAGAGGTTAAGAGAGTTGCTAAAGGCCTCTTCGCAGCCAAGTAGCAAAGCTAGATAGTGAGAGCCCAGTTCCGTCTGCTGCCAAGGTCAACAGCCTTTCTACATCATTGCACTTGGTTTTGGGAACGAGTCTGAAACATGTGACATTAGGTTGAGGGGAAATGGTAAAACGGCAGCCTTCAGTGTAACCAGGTAAAGCTGCTCAGGTCCAGAACCTGAAAAAGACCAGGCTAAATCTAAGTCAATTCTGGTGGTGGCCAATGCCTGGCTTGTCTCCTGGGAGGAATACCCACTCTGTCCCTCATGTGTGTCAGCACGGCTGGAGAATGAGGGAGGGGCTCAGCAGTGGCAAACAGTGTCAGTGGCAGGCCTGTCTTGACCATCCCAAAAGTTAACAGCAGGGTGTCAGACACAAAGGAAAAACTGCTCTCTAAACCCCAAAATCGGATAAGAAAGGACCCCTGTGTCCTGGTCCCCTCCTTGCCCCTGCCTCCCCAACACATAAATGCAGCACTGCCCCCAAGCCCGGGCCAAGAGACCAAGTTCCCAGAATCCTTTGTAAGGAGATTTGCTGCCACCCGGGAGACAAATGGAAGGAGAGTGCCTGATGCTGGAAAACACTCTTGGAGCCAGAGAACGCAAACGGAGCAGCAGGGGACCTGGACAGCCCGACACTCAAAAAGACAGCAAACAAGAGCAGGAGAGAGAGTGAATCAATCAGACAGCTTCACTGCTTCTGACAGGAGGAGCGCAGGGAGGGGAGGAGGCCAGGCTTTAACTGCAGCAGGACCGTAGATGATCGGCTTCAGGTGGATGGAACAGGCATGGAGGTTGGACATGGAGGGATCATGACCTTGCAGGAAGGGCCCACAGGTGGCCTGGGAGTTTCATATGGGATGAGAAATTGCAAGCCACCTGCCCAGGGAAATCATAGCCCAAGTCTGGTCAGTAATGAAGTTACAAGGGCCGAGGCAGAGGGTGAGACTCCATGGAGCCTTCCCTGTCTCCTGATGACCCCGTGGGCCTCAGCTCGGGGAAACCTACAAGGCGGAGGTGGTGCCCCAGGCCAGACCACTGCCCCCTCCGATCCTGCTCACATCACAGCCCTCCTGGAGCCCTGCCAAGAGGTGCCCAGAGAAGCAGACCCTGGCTGCGGCTGATTGGGGTTCCAAGGAGAAGGGCTGGGACTACAGTTTTGATGTCACGCTGCAGAGTCATGACAAAGTGTTTGTTGAGTGACTGAATAATGGTAGCCAGGTGGGACAGCAGTGGAAAGATATAGCCACTGGGTGAAATTACATAAGATCTGAAAGCAGAAGAAGTTGAGGCTTTGGCGGTAGCTGGTGAGGACAGGAGCCTATAAGTAGGGCCTCCTGAGTCATACTCCTCTGGGGGATGGCAGGAAGAGAACTCTGGACTCTGGGTCCCCCACCAAGGAAGACAAAATGAGCCCATCCAGGCCACAGGATGCCTGGTCACCGAGTGGCCTTGGGCAGGTCACTCAACACCCTGAGCCTCAGTATGCTCACCTGTAAAATGGCTCCCAGAGCCAGACAAACTCCTGTGTCCTCTCCTGCTCCAAGATTTTATGAGGATCATAAAGTAATAATAACTTTTTATTACCTTTCATTTATAGGACCCGTTACAAAATTTCCACGTGCTTTTACCTAAATGACCTCGTAAAATCCTCCCCTCACCCCTGTGAGTGAGAGATGCTTATTTTCCTCTCTTTGATCTTGGCTCTCTCGACAGACCCACCCCGGGCGCTGGGAGGTTCCTTCCTCCCCACGGCTGGGGGATCCACAGGGGACCTGGGGCCCATGCCGGGTTGCAGTTCCCACGGCCCAGCGCCCCCTCCCCGAGTCCAGAAGAGGGGAGCCGAGCGCCCCAGCTCTGGAGCTCCAGCCCAGGCTTCGTCTCCCTCCTCCCCCAGCAGGCGCCGCTCGGACACCGCTCGCACCGATCACTGCCGGAATCCGCGAACCCCCAACGCGAGGAAGCGCGGGTGCCGCCACCTTCCCCACTGGGGCCGGCCGGGGCAGGGGGGGTCGTCGGGACATCCGCCCTCTGGGGGGTGGGCCGCGCGGATCCCGCCTCCTAATCCTTCCTAACACCCCCACCCTCCAAACCCGCCAGCCATCGTCTGCTGTGAGCGCTGCTCCAGGCAGCTCCAGGTCAGAGCGGCGGCTGCAGAGACAACTGGGGGGCCGATGGAGGGGCGGGATGCTGCGTGAATCTGGGGGCGGTGGTGGCGCGGAGAGAGCCTCAGCCCCTCCCTGTGCACCCCCGCCCGGAGAATCCCCGCCTGCGCCCGAGACCCGGTTCCCAGCCCCCGCGGCCCGCCAGCCAGTTCGCGGCCAAGCCGGGTGACTGCCCTCCTGGGGCGAGCAGCCCGGCACCCGGCGCCCCACTCGGGCTCTTTTCCCGCGCCCGCCCGCCTCACTCCCCCACCGTTGGCGGCGAGCGCCCACCCCACAGAGCCGTGCCCTTCCCTCGGGCACGGGGCGGCGCGGAGCGGGGAGCGCGGCAGAGCCGGCGCGAACTGGGCATGGAATGGCGCGCGCCCCTCCCATGCCGGCCTGAGGGCACCCACCGTGGTGGGGGTGGGGGGCGGGCAGGGAAGAGGGAATTATTCTCAGCCTCCCCGGGCGACACCTCTCAACGCGGACCCTACCTCCCCCCACTCGGAAGCCACAAGTCATAGGGAGATGTCCCACCCCCCAAAAGAGCGCCCCTCAATCTCGGGGGCGGGGGGTGGGGGACGAGTTCCGAAACTACCGGGAGAGGGCCTCTTTCAAGGCCAAGCCTGGGGTCTGGAAGGCCACCGTGAGGCCAGCGGACTCCCGGCGCCCCTCCC
Organism: Tamandua tetradactyla; assembly: GCF_023851605.1. Taxonomy (NCBI): domain Eukaryota; kingdom Metazoa; phylum Chordata; class Mammalia; order Pilosa; family Myrmecophagidae; genus Tamandua; species Tamandua tetradactyla. The sequence goes on from NC_135332.1 coordinate 14,056,595, forward strand.
CGGCCCACTTTCCTAGCCCCCTACCACCCCACGTGGGGGTGGCCCGCCGTACCTTGGGCTCCGGCCGCGCGGATCCGGTGCAGGGTCAGCAGAGTCCAGACCAGCAGCCCCCACATAGTGGCCAGCCTGGCGGGGGGGTTCCTCCGGAGTCCCCTTCCTGTCTGTTTTATAATCCTGGTGGGGTCCGGTATCCCGCCGCCTCCGGGGGGGGGCACAGTCTAGGCGACTCTGGGCCCAGGCGGTGTCTGTCTGCGAGGGGCAGCGCCAGCGACCCCGACGCTTTCTCTTGCTCTTTTATCCAAGTCCGAGCCCAGCGGCGCGCCCGGAAGGCGAGGGGCGACCGAGGACAGAGAGGCAGAGCCGCCCTCTCAGACTCGGGGCGCCTCCCTTCCTTAGCACCCCAGCTCCGACTTCTTCTCTCAGGCTGGGCGGACGCCGCGCTGCGGCCGGGTCGCGGGCCGAGCTCCGGAATAAAGGGACAACTTCAGGAAACTTCCTCCCGTAGCCACGTTGCCCGCCCCCCGCCCCCTCCCCGCCCCCTGGTTGGGTTCTCGGGGCCGACGCAGTCACCGCTGTTCCAGGCGCCCGGCCCCAGGGGCCCGGCCCGAGCTGAGCGCGGCGACTGTCGCGGGTGCGGGGGGTCTTTTAGGGGCGCCGATTTCGGGGGGCGCGGTTAGCATAGCGGTCCGAATCTCCCTGGAGCTGAAGTTTTCTTCTCTCTAACTTTGCAGGCGGCATCTGGCGGGGCCGAGCCACCCACTCTCGGTGCCACCGCCCTCGCGCCGAATCCGGACACTCCAGGTGCCCCCTCCCCCGGGGGTGTCGGGGCCGGGCGCGCCCTCGGCTCCGCGCCCAGCAGGCTAGCAAACTTTGCGGGGCCCGGGGCCCGAGGCGCAGCCCCGCGCGCCCATGTCCGCGCCGGCCGCGGGGCGGCGGGGTCGGCTGCTGTGCTCGGAGACGCGGGCGACCGCCGGCGCCGGGGCGCGGAGCCTCCTGCCGGCCCGAAAGATGGAGACGGGTGGCTCTGCCCTCCGCCGCGCCCCGGCCGGAGCGCTCGGCGAGACGCACGGAGAGCCCGGCGGGCAGTCCCGGCTTCGGGGACGCGGCGCCTCCGCGGACGCCTGGCGCTCGCCCGCCGCCCGAGAGAAAGAAGCAGCGCCCGCCGCGCCCGCCCCAGAGCCACGGCCGCGCCGCCCACTCAGGCGCCGCCGCTCGCCGAGCCCGCCGCCCTCCGTTTCCCGGGCTCGGCGTCCGGAGAGCAGCTCCTGCCTGCGCCGAGCGGGAGCTGCGGGGGCAGCGTGAGCCGGGGACGAGCGCGGCGGAGGCGGAGACGCCGAGAGGGGGGCCGAGCGCTACCCCGTGGCCGCGACTGGAGAGCAGGCTGCGCGCCGGGAGGGGGGCGGCGGCGGCGGCGACGGCCCCGAGCCAGGCCCGGGAGCGAGCCCCGCAGAAACACCACCCGTCTGCGCGGCCGCGGGCGCCCAGCGCCTCCGGGACTCGCCGGAGGGCAGCAGCGCCGACCTCCACCCGAGAGGGATACGCAGCGAGCCCCTGCGCTCTCACGCCCAGCCTTCCCTTCCAGCCTCAGCTCAGCACCCCTCTCCCCAAAGGCCTCATCCGAGTCTCATCCTCTCTCAGCCGGGGTCCCCCACCACCCTGCCCCCAGCAGCGAGTGAGAAGAGTGAGGGGTGTCTTTGGGGAGAGGGGCCGGTCAGCTGGTTGATCCCAGTTTCCCCTTCCCACGTCAGGCTTCCCGAAGTCAGGGCGGAGAGCAAGATTTAAAGGCCTCCGAGAAAGTGAAGTTCTTGAAGAAACCGAGACGTTCTTTGTTTCTTCTTTTTTCCTTTTGAGCCCGCTTGTAAGGGTACGGGAGGGGGAAATAAATAGGTGGGGAAGCCACAAGGAACAGAGCTCTGAGGTGTCCTCCAGCTGCCCAGAAAGAGTGAGCCTGGCCAGCACCCCCAGGGCCGGGCTCCAGCTCCCACCTGCAAGGCCGTATAATGCTTTTATTTTCGGGACCCCCTTCCCCCATAAAAATATTTAATATAATATTTTACAAACTCTTGTTATAAAGAAAAACATTAACATTACATATTAAAACATTTCCCTGTACCTAAATGTTTATTTATTTCTTTGGATTTAAAAAAATTCCAACATTTCTATGGTGTCCAGAAAGGTCAGTGACCCTCAGCAGCGGGTGGGAAGTCAGCCCTGGCTGCCTGGCATTTCTGGTGGGAAGCAAAGAACCAGTGAAACCCCTTACCTTTTGCCACAAGCCCTTTTCTCCTCCTTCTTCCTGCTGGTCCCTCACTGCTGCCTCCTCTTGCTCCTCCTTAGGGTCTAGTACTTTCCGTCTTTGACTTTGCTCTGCCTGTGTGGGGAGGGGGTGGGCTGGGGGACACTCCCACCCGGAGGGCCCCTTTGCCGATTGCTGCAGAGTAGCGGACAAAACCACCGCAAACATTTCATGACTTTTGTATTCTCATTTCACCTGCCTTGGAGAAAGAACAGTAGACCTTTTCTGAAAATGGCTGAGAAACTAGCCTGCTTCCTGACAGTCCTTTGATCACATACTTCAAGTAATATTTTGTGACATTTTTCCCCTGGCACCCTGAGCCCCAGGCGGAAGTCCCTCTGGCTGGAGGTCAATGGCAGGACCCTGGGAGCAGGCGGCCTGCAGGTGAACAGCTCCCACCCTTTCCCCTGGGTGGTCTTGCCACTCCCCCCAGCTGAGGGCTGCGCCAGTTGAAACCTCACCCACCACCCACCACCCACGGACTCTAAAGGGCCCCAACCCAGAGCTCAGGCCCTTTCCGGCTCTCAGATCTTCAGGGTGCTGTTACACAGATGGCTCACAGAGGGGGCCTGAGAGCCAGATTTGCCCAGAGCCTTGACTCCTTCTCAGCCAGCAAAGGCACAGCAGAGAGGCAGCATGGATCTGTTCACAGAGTGGAGAGCTCACATAGCCTGAAACCTTGGTGGTTTCAACCCTGCTGGCATCCAATCCCCAGACTTCAAGCAGCCAGGGAGACTGAGCCGCATCAGCTGGGTCCCCAGTCTACATGTGTTCCCTTTGCAGGGGAGCTGCCATCGCACATCACATCTGGTCCTGCTCGCCTCTCTTCTGGGAGACTAATCCCAAAGGCCCCACGGGACCGGCCAGAGGCTGGGATGAAGGAGGGGCCTTCTCGTCTTTATTGGAGGTTTTTTCAGAGACAGGAGAGAAGATGTCCTAACTCTCGGCTCCTATGGCATTTCTGTCTCCAGCCTTCCTTTGGGATGGAGAAGAAGATTCAGGAGTTTTCCGAGCTTGAGCTGTGCGTACACCCAGACACATGCACACAAAAATGGAACTGTCTGCTATTGCTTATCAGAGTTTCGCTGGCCCAGGAGGAGGCTGAGCTAGGGGCGGGGGGGGACTGCCACCTTGATAGGAGCTTGTTACTGGGAAAGTCACTTGCAGACAACATGACCTCGTTCTTGCCACCACCATAATTAGAAGATTGCAAGCGGTGTAGTTACAGTGGGTGCCACATCGGGAGGGGCTGTGTGGCTTTTCCAGGCTCCGCTCTGCCTCTCTCTTGCAATTCTGCCTCTCGTGACGTGATGCTGTGCCTACAGTTCTCCTGGAAATCTTGCCATAGGGGCTGGGTCTTCTCCCTCCACCTCCAAAGCCAGTACCTTGTAGAAGGCGCTCCACCTTGGAGAAGCTGACTGTGTAAATTTGGAAGGGGAGAGGAGGCCAGAGACAGAGAGTAACTTAGTTCATTACAAAGGAGAGGGGCTGGGCCTCTCTGCTTTGCCTTCTGCCCTCTTCCCTGCCCCCCAACACCACCCCCACCCCCAGAAGGATGTGCGTTTAAGATGTCACCCACCTCCTAGAAAAACGTTCACCAAATCCCAAACAGGACTACTTTCTTAGGGTCTCATTCCACATATAGAGTCTGTGCAGAACTTTGTAGGGGGCCTCAGTGCTGGGGTGGGGCGTTGTAGTGGAGGAGTACATCCCGCCACACCCCGGCTGGGGAGGAAGAAGGCAAAGGCCCAGGAGAGTCCGAGGTTGCTGCTCGATGTCACAGAAGACCGCGTCCTCCTCGCCCCTGCCCCATCCCTCGGCGACAAGCTCGTCCTCAGCCCAGATCACCCACAAAGACCAAAGGGCAGGGCGGAGACGGATCCAGCTTTTCGGTATGGTTATTTTGTATTTGCTCACTTTTCTCAATCTCAAATATAACAGTAACCAGAACAGAGTGTTCAATGGGGTGGTAAGGCCACATCCTCCCCCAGCACAGGGTGTGGGGGGGGACCAGAGGGCAGCGGGGACACGGGGGAGGCAGAGGCATGCGCTCCTGTTACCCCACACCCTGCCCCATCCTCCACCATCCCTTACTTCCTGTCCTTGTTTGCCAGCTGGTGGAAGGCGATGTACCAGAAATGGAAAGGCTTTTAAAAGGGGGAATTTAATAAGTTGCAAGTTTACAGTTCTATGGCTGTGAAAATGTCCCAATTAAAGCAAGACTACAATAATATCCACATTAAGGCACCAACAAGAGGTTACCTTCATTCAAGAAAGACTGATGACGTTCATAGCTTCTCTCTCAATTGAAAAGGCACACGGTGAACATGGCAACGTCTGCTAGCTTTCTCTCCAGGCTTCTTGTTTCATGAAGCTCCCCCAGGAGCGTTTTCCTTCTTCATCTCAAAAGGTGTCTGGTTGCATGGGTTCTCGTGGGGGTGGTGGCTCTCTTCTCGTGGCTCTCTTGTCATTCTCCAAGATGCTTCCTCTTTTAAAGGACTCCAGTAAACTAATCAAGACCCACCTGGAATGGGTGGAGTCACATCTCCTTCTAATTAATACCCACAATAGGGTGAGTCACATCTCCATGGAGATAATCTAATCAAATCTCCAACCTGTAGTACTGAATAGGAATTACAAGAAATGGTTGCTCCTGTGAGATTGGGTCAGGATTAAATATGGCTTTTCTAGGATGCACAATCCTTTCAAGCCAGCACACCTCCCAAGCTCTTCCAGGTGCTGTGATCAGTCACGAAGCCCACCCAGTAGTTACTTTGCTGGGGATGCGGAGGCAGAAAGCATGAGTAAGAAGAGGGATGCAGGATTGGCACCACGCAATCGAGAAGGAAAATGAAAGGACGGTAGAAGAGTCAGGGTTGGAGCGGCAGTTACCACTCTGGGGTTTTGGAGCAAAAGTACTTCGCACCCTTGTCCCTCCCGTCCAACACCACTATTCCCAGCATCTCATTCCTCAGCGTGAGGCCACAGCACTCCACCCTCCCAGACTGCTTGGAGGGCTACGGTAGATGGGGCTGGAAAACGGGACCCCAGAGGGACTTCTAGCTGAGCCATCTCTGCTCCATCTGAAGGCAACTCTGACGACTAATTGCCTTGAAACATGGGCTTCCTGCAAATAATTGATGGTGTTTGTTTTTTCATTTTGTTTTGTTTTGAAGATGAAGAAAGGGAAAGGTATACAAAAGATAAATGGGCTTATTAATCTCCATTGGAAAAAGAGACCCCTGGTACCCAATTCCAGGTTCCACCCTCACCTACAATTACACCCTTAATTTATTTTCATTCCCTTAGGGAGAAAGGGCCTGAGAGTGTGGTGTGCATCCATGGCTGAGCTCATGGGCAGCCTGCACCTTTAGCTTCTCCATGCCACGTGCAGCAGGGCTGTGACCCCAGCTGCCACCTTCAAGCCCTGGGATTTGATTGGCTGGCGATGTATCTAAACAGAAAGGAGCTCCATCTTTCATGTTCCTTCCTGTTTCTGCCCTTCCATTCTCCAGGAAAGGAGGAAGAGAGAAGAGATGGAGCAGAGTATATATACATATATACCAATATTGCTGCAGAAACGTGCAATGGCTTGTAGCTGGTAGCCAGATGCAAGCAGGAGAGAATGGAGGTTAAAAGACCACAGGAGACAGCATTTTTAAACACGAAATACAGACTAGGCTGGGGAAGGAAGAAACACATGAGGAAACCCAGGAATCATCTTCATCTGGCCAGTTTCAACCACTCTGAACCACGGGCATGGCAGGCAGGGGGCGCCCAGCCAGGTCTGGTGGAGAAACAAAATGTTAACGCCAGACAGGAGGGGGCACTATGGACACACACTGATAGAAGGTCCAGGAAGAAGGAAGTTGGTTGGGGCAGAAGGTGTACTTTGCAGTAGTTTCAGAAAGCAAAGGCGCACACATTTTATTAATAAATGCCCCTGATGTGTCTACACATAAAATATATAGGCACCTTGGAGCAGCTGCCTTGGGATGACTGGGAAATTGGTATTTGAACTGGACGAGGATTTAGAATCATTTAGGGCCACTCCAAATCACAGAGTGTTGGACTCTAACTTGAGCAGGACTTATTAAATCAGCTTAATGCAAGAGGAGTTGAGTAGATCTGCCTCTCAGAGACACCAGAGCCAAGTTCTCATGACTTAAAGGGCAAGTACCTTTCACTGGGCACATGCGTGCCCGCCACACCAACCCCTTTGCTGTTTCACAGCTGGGCCACGTACGTCCCGCCTCAGGGCTTGCTCCTGCTGGCTCCTGGCCGTGCTTGAAATGCCTTCCCTCTAAATATCCACAGGTCTCACTTCCTCACCTTCGCTGTGCTCTGTTTAAGTGGTACCTTTCCAGTGAGGCCTCCCTGTCAATCACATTTAAAATAGCAATGCCAGTCTTAGGCTGGTGCTCAGAATAGTTAGTGCTGGTAACGGAGAGGAGCTGGCCAATCAGAACAGTCGCCGTCCGTCCTGCTCTCACCAGCACACTTGCACACACATACATATGCAAGGACACACACATACGCGCTCTCGCTCTCTCTCCTTCTCTCTCCCAACCGTCTTACCTGATCCCCCTCCCCTTTTAACACTTTCACCACCACCTGAGATACAACAGATTCCACTCAGTGGTTTGTTTATTGCATGTTTCCTCCCATTAGGATATAAGCTCCTTGAAGGTGAGAATTTTTGCTTGTTGGGTTTTGTGCATATGAAATAATCAAAATCAGCCCGGGGTGAAACATGTTCAATACAATGATTACAACAGGAAAATAGACACAAGGCATGAACAGCTTTTTAATTTCCTGACGGTGCCTTTACTTCTGCTGACCTTGCAAATTAAGCTATTGACACCTCCAATGTGTGCTTTATGATATTTGTACTTACAGTGAACACTACTCCCTGAAAATCCACCCTATGTTTGGCTAATCTCTGTAATATATAATCGTATATATTAATTTAATTTCTAAGAAATAAAGTTTTTAATTTATTTTTTGCATGGGCAGGCACCGGGAATTGAACCCGGGTTTCCGTCATGGCAGGTGAGAACTCTGCCTGATGGGCCACCATGGCCCACCCAAGAAATAAAGTCTTGAAGAGCTAAATAAGTTGAGAGGCAGAATGGGTCTTAGGCACAAAGTTACTTATTAAATATACGCAAATACACATTCTGAGTTATGCTACAGCAAAGTTAGGCAGGCTTACTTGGCTTCTGAAAAGTGTTCTCTTTATAAAAAGTTTATACTACAGAATTCTTAAGAGCCAATGCATATAAAATATGATTCAATTTATTTTCTAGGACCAAAGCCTACCAGTGCTGGAGGTAGAGGTATTTTCTGGAGATGAAGGTATTTTTTTTAGAAGGCAAAAGGCAAGAGTGAATGAGGTGGGACTCAGGATGCAGAGAACTGGGTGAACTCCCGTTCATACAAGGTAATGGAGGAAATGCCCTCTCCCTTGTAAGCCTTAGTTTCTCATCTATAAAGTGGGACTAGTAATAAAACCTGCTTTATATTTTTCTGAAGATTAAATAGGATCATACATAGAGGATCTGGCATCTAATAAGCATTCCATAACATTAGCCATTGTTATTAAAAATTATTTGTCGGGGTTTATCCATCATTTAAAGTTTTGTGGTTCCTTCTTGAGATAATGGAATTGTACTTTCCTCTAGAACAGGGTTTGGTAAACTACAGCCTGGTGGCCAAATCTGGCCTATTGCCTATTTTTGTAAATAAAGTTGTATTGGAACACAGCCACACCCATTTGTTTAGATATTGCCTGTGGCTACTTTCACAATTTTCACTCTAACGATGGCAAAGTGGAGTAGTTACCATAGAAACATCATGGTCTGCAAAGTTTAAATATGAGCTATCTGGCCCTTCACAGAAAAAGTTTGTGAACTCTTGCTCTAGAAGAAAATGAGGGCAAGTAAATCCATAAACTTCTTAAATGTTTGGATTCTGAGAGAGTGCAGCCTCATCCATGTCTGCTCTTAGCATTAGCTGTGAGGTTATCCTAGCTTCCCAGCACCCAGCTTTCATCTGGCTAAAAATCACACCCAGCAGGAAGGTATACAATATGAAAAGTGAGGCAGAGATAAAATCTCTGTCTTGGGCAGAAAAGCACCAACCTGGCTTTCTAGCACTGCTTTCTTTGCTCCAGCTTCTATCTGCCTTATTAGATTTCTCAGCAGGTGGTCCTTCCTGTGCTTTGATCTATACACCAACCCCCCAACTTCTTACTTCTGCGGATTTGGGGCCATGACCTCTTCAAGTTTCTCTGTCTCCCCCAACCTCAGACCCTACTAATTGAGCTCCTCACCCCAGTCTGTTTTGATTGGGTCTGCTCATGGCTAGTCCAGCCCTGGTTGGAAAGTGCTCTGGTCAACACAACAAGCAGATTCAATTGGGAGCAGTGAGGTTGCGTCACTCTTCCTTTAATTCTGAATTGTGCTAAATCTCCACCACTCCTACAAACTCAAAGATTTTAAGGATTCCCGGTTTCGCTCATCCCAATTGTCCTTAACCATTTTATGCAATTCTATTCTCTTTTGCTGTTCTCTTCCAAATGTCCTTACAACCACCCACCTCACCTCCCATGCCAAGCAGTCTCCACACAACCTGTTTTGTACTGCATTTGGTGGACTCGCATTCCATTATGGACACGCATTTCTTTACCCTAAAGCAATGTCCTTACCTCTTGCTTTTACACCCCCCTATTTTAAATGAACTCTGAATTCCCTAAAGTTGCTGCCAAAGATCAGGATCCCTTCTCTTTTCCAGTGTCCATCTCGATGCAGGAGGGGCAAGCCTCTTCAATACTGAAGGCTCACCATTCTGCCTTCACTTCTGTTCATTTCAAGTCTCTGCCTTTGGCCTGTTCTTGACTTCCATGGATGAACATCATCTGCCTTCCTATGGATGACCTACTCTCCCATTCCTAGATGACTGTCACTTCATGCCTTTTCCCTCTGTTCCATCTAACGCTTGACCTTGTCTAGATGAAGCTAGAAAATTAGAAGTGTGTTCTGGGACAGCCTTGCTTTCCGTAAATATCAGATTGAATTGCGCCCAGTAGACTAATGGAAGATTATGTAAGAAACAGTCCCAAGCAGTAGAATGTGCAAGGTTCTTTGTTAAACAAGTTGTTGTTTCCATCAGGGTCGTCTTGCATTAGAGTGGTAGTGTGGCTGGGCATACAGAATTCCAGGTTCAAAATGATCTTCTTTCAAAACATTGTAGACACGTTTTCCAGTGCCTGTCCATGCAAACAAACAAACAAACAAAGAAACATTGTAGACAGCTGAGCCCCCTGCCTTGCTGATGAAACGTTGGATGCCAGTTTGATTCTTATTGCTGGAAAACAAACTGCTTGTTTCTCTGGAGAGACTTTATTTTCATTGTTCTGAAATTTCACTAGAATATGTCTCTGTGTTGGTGTCTTTTCATTGGTCCCACTTAACGGTCCCTTTCATTTTGGAGACTTGGGCTTTTATTCTCCTAGAGGAAGTTTCCTTCTAATAGGTTTTTCCTCATTTTCTCTGCTCCATGTTCTCTGTCCCTACTTCAAAGGACTTTTAGTACTTGAGTACTAGCTGCAAGTGGATCATTGGAAAGGAAATGCAGATTCTCAGGTACCACCCCAGACCTACCAAATCAGCATTTGTTTATTAACAAGACCCCTTAGGTGATGTGTCTGCACATTACATTTTTAAAAAATATTTTTATTGGCCAGTCTTCACACATGTACAGTCCATACATGGTGTACGATCAATAGTGCACATTATATTTTGAGATGTGCTGCTTTAATCCATTCTACCTCCTATTTTATTAAAATGATTAAGGCTATACACACCTGTAGAACTCTCACTTACACCTCATTTCATCCTTCCCTGCAGGCCTTCTCATCTTTCTAGGCTTGGAAATCAGGTGTTTCTCAGCTCTAAGGTGAGAAGCCGTCTAACTCCCAAGGGATCCTTCTCCTCCATGTACTCCCCCCTCTCTGTATGTTCAGTCTTTTAACTTTTCATGGACTCTTTTTATAACACCTTTAAATAGACACAGGTATTTCCCAACTTGAAAAGCTCCACTTGACCCTTTTGCCTCTTGCAGCTGCCATCCCATTTCTCACTTTGCTTTTCCTGCCAAATTTCTTGAATTCATGCAAAACAGGTTCTCTCTTTCTTTATATACCTGCCCTCATTAACCCCAGGAAATCTGGCTTTTAACTCTGGGCTTTACGGGAACTTCTGACAGGTCTTCTCTCAGCCTTCGTTTTCCAGTGGTCTTGGCAGCATGGTGGCTGCTCTGTTCTGTCTGAGACTTGCCCTTCCTTTGACTTTCCTGACATCTTGGTGCTTCCTTATCCTGCTGAAGAAGGAATGGGGATGCACTTCTCTTAGATCCCCTTCTCCTGTCCTTCTCCAAATGCTCAACTCAAATCTGGCCTCTTTGGAGAGATTCCCTGACTATCCATCTCACACTGACCTACTGGATCCCTTCAGATCAGTCCAGGTCCTTCCTCTTGGGACCCACATACAAAAAAACAAAACAAGGTGGCGTATAATTATTTCGATGCATTTCTCACTCGCCAAGTAGATTAAAAGCTGCTAGGTGGGAGAGCAAAGTCCAGGCAACTGTCAATGATTGCTTTGGTTGTTTCCAAAGGACAGACCCAAGGACAGCTGGACAGGGGGCCGAATGCCCCTCATTCTCACAAAGATACTCTCCACTTTCAAAGTCATGTGCCTGGGGGCTACTACATCTGCCCAGGGGCATGTTTTCCTTTAACTCACCCTAACGTTTCCTCCGGCTTGCAGAACTCCACCTGCCTTATTCCTCTTCTGTGTTCTTTTGGTACTCATTCCACTTTGGGGGCATTAAGTCAGTGCAATTACTATAATGCCTGGAAAACTAACTATTCTCCCTGCATGCTCATGACGTGAAAGTATAGCAGAGATGTCTTCTCAGGGTCTGGGTTGGAAGGCATCTCATGGACATGAGAGAGCAAAATTTACTCCTAAAGAAGAATAAAGCTCCAAGCTGTCCACGGGCGCTTGGTTGAATGGCTTCTCCGCTCCCTTGGCTTAATGCCTGTACCTGCATAGCATTTTCACAAGGCTGTTGTAGGTGTGCTATGATGTAAAGTGGGAAAGAAGAGATGCAGCAAAGAGGTCCAGGGACTGTTGCAGGCTCCTCTCTTATCACCCCTCTGAGCAGATTCAGAAGTGGAGAGGGATGCTTAAAGCCAAAGTCTTTGCCTCCACTGCCACACCACACCCACCCAGTGCTGCCCACCTCAGTAAATGGCACCTCCTCTCTTCCCGATACTTGTGCCAGAGTCTAAGAGCCCTTTTTTTGCATCTCCCCTATTCATCTCCCATAGTCAATTCATTGCCGTGTCTGTGCATCTACCCCCAGCATCCACCTGACATCTGCATCTCCCTCCATCCTCAGCCAGCCACCCTGGTCCAGCCTCCACCGTGCCCTGCAGGACCATGGCCACAGCCTCCAGAACCTCTGCCTCCACTGCTCCAGGCTCTAAGTCGGTTCTGCACAGAGCAGCCAGGATTTTTCAAAAGCAAATCACATAATGGGATTCCCTGCTTAAAACTCTTCAAATATATGACATTATTCAAGGATTATTGTTCATCTTGGGGATTATGCTATAATATTTTCGTTATTTTTTTCCCCCTAAAATAGAATCCTTCTCTTTAGAGGTACGTACTGTATTATTTATAAGTGGCATGATATGATGGCTGAGATATGCTTCAAAATAACAGAGAAGTGAGAGATGGGTCACACTGAGGCTAGGTAGGTTACACAGGGGTTCGTTATATGATTCCTTTTACTTCTAATATGTTTGTAACTTTTTATAATGAAAAAGCTGAAAATGAGCGGGTAAAGATACTGCATTACTCATGAAATTAAAAAAATAAAAATCCTTCCCTATGGCCTGCGTTCTTGCCTTGTCCCACCCTGCCAATGCCTCTGAACTTGGCTCCTGCCTCCACAGCCCCTTTCCCAGAAGAGGCCCCGGTAACCCTCCAGAGGGGCTCCTTTCAGTTCCCCAAGGAAGTTGTGCTCTGCTGCCCATGGGACTTCCCCCTTATCATCTCCATGGCCTGGAGTCAAGTCTGCTTTCCCCAGTTACCACCAGCTACTTCCTGCTAATCTTCAGGCCTTGATTTAAGATCAGTCTTTCAGGGTGCAAGGTAGTTCACGGTAGAATTCTCTCCTGCCATGCAGGAGACCCGGGTTCGTTTCCCAGTCCATGCACTTCCTGAAAAACAAGCATGCAAACAAACAAACAAAAGTTCAACAAATGATGCTGCAATAACGGGATACTCACACGGAAAAATAATGAAATGTGACCCTGTCGTACAGCATACAATAAAATAAAATAAAATCTGTCTTTCAGAATGCAATTTATAGTGCCCCATTTAAGTTCAACCTCCCTGATTTACTTGATCACAGCACCCTGTAATTTCCCCTCTTTGCACTTGTCTCAATTGGGGACTGCCTTCCCCAGGGGCCCGTCCGGTCCGAGAGAGCTGAGTGCGTGGCTTTTGTTCCCTGTGTGTTCACCGAGGGCCAGCCCACTCAATAAAGGGCGTGAAAGAAGGGACCGCCGCCCATCTGTCCCCTTCTGAACAAGATGTGACCCTAGGTAGTTAAAGCCACCATTAAAACAAAGAAAAGTTCCAGGGGTGTGCTTGTAAAAAAAAGGACGAAAGACCAAGCATCCGCTATGCCAAATCAGTAAATGTTAATCGTATTTTGCATTTCCTTTACGATCATTCTCTTTTATTAAGAAATACAGATGGAAAGATAAGGTTGAAGTCTCCAGTGCTTCCCCCCTTTTCCCATTGCCTTCCTTTCCCCTACGTAACTACTATCATGAGTTTCGTCTGTATTCAGTCCATATTTTTAATATTTTTATTATGAATGGGTGTATCCGTAGACAATCTAAAACAATCCATAATCAATGCATGGTATTGTTTAACATGTTTTCAAAAATGTATGTGCATAGCATAATGGGGTACATAATGTGATACAACTTAGGTTTTCCATTCAACATTGTCATATGTGTGTGTTTCTGCATAAAGAGTATATATTAGCTCATCCATTGTAACTGTTATATAGCAATCCACTGTATGAACATATCACTATTTATTCACTCCCTCAATGTGATACATCTGGCTTCCAATTTTATCTGACAAAAAATGCTGGAAAGAAAATACCAAAATATGAATGTCCGTATCCCCAACAGACCGGCTAAGATAAATGAGAGAGAACTGGCCAGATTGTGAGCACGTGGGAACTCTCATATGCTGCGGGTGGTTGGCATGTAAATTGATATAATTGTTGGAGAGAGTCATTTGGCAATATCTAGTTAAGATAAAAATGCCCGACCTGTGGCCCAGCAATTCCACCTCTAAATCTTCATCACTAATGGTAAATTGTGTATCTCTTCTCTGCTCAGCAGAAAACGCTGCACCCACAGCTTTGCCCAGCTTCTTCTCTTGCCTTATTCTGCTTCCCTCACTTCCTTACACCTTTTTTCTGAGAGCATTCCTTCAAGAAATCACTTGCACAAGAATTCTTATGTCCTGCAGACTCTGCCTCTAGGGTAAGCATATGACTCCCCAGAAAGGCTTGTTAAAATGCAGACTGCTGGGTCCACCCCCCACCCCCACCCCAACCCGGACGGTCTGATTCTGTAGGTCTAAAAAGGGGCCAATCATTTACAGCTCTAACCAGTTCCCAGGTGTTGCTGAGGCTGCTGGCCCAGGGACCACACTTTGCCAAAGAGAACAGAGAGAGTCAGCACCAAGAGAGGTAGATTGTAGAGTTGGGTCTGCCAGCAATACTGACCCTGCCAGCAATGAGCGGCCTGATAATGGTGGAAGGTGGAGAAGTGATAGTTCCTGGCATGGGATGGCAATCCAATTTCTGTGAAAGCTTACAGGTGGAAGGCGATGCAATGGTTTGTGCAATATTTCTGGAATTTGAGTGATACACCAGAGACTGTACTTATAAGGATTGTGGAATTAAGAGGCAGTTGCTGAGAGCCATTGGTGCATCAAAGAAAGAAAATGACAGACCTGAGTGAATTAATCACCAATTCAGAGGAACATGTGAAAGTCAAAGGACCTCTTTGGCAATGAGTCTTATCTCCTAAAGCCTAAAACCTTATCATGCTTATCAGGCTCAGGATCTAATTTTAAGACATGCCAACTCTCAGCAAATCTCCTATGCCAAAATCAGAGCCCTGACAGTTGAGGGTAGGACCCTGCGATTTAGGAACAAGGTATAGGTATAATTGTGTTTAGGAAACTTGGAGGATTCCTAAGGAAGCCTGGAAGATTCCCGTGGACCCTCTGGGCCTACAGGAGTAGTTCAGGACTCCTTGTTAGAAGATGATTCATTTACTTTAACCACTGTACACAGGGAAAAGGGACTAGTCACATCTTTCAAGGGTGGGCACATGGTCCAAGTGGACACTGATATCTAGGGATCTGAAGTTCTACCATGGCTCCCTCGTTGGAGCAGAGGCAATAAATGAAGTCCTGGTCCACAGTCATCTCACAGTGTCTCCAGTGGGCCCATAGATCTAATTGGTAGTCATTTCCCTGTGTCATGAAAATATAATCAGAATGGACACACTGAGAAGCTGGCGCAGTCTTTACATTCATTCCTTGGCCTATGGAATAAGTGCTGTT
The DNA here is from genome assembly GCF_023851605.1 of Tamandua tetradactyla. Lineage (NCBI taxonomy): Eukaryota > Metazoa > Chordata > Mammalia > Pilosa > Myrmecophagidae > Tamandua > Tamandua tetradactyla. The sequence goes on from NC_135332.1 coordinate 14,071,628, forward strand.
GTAGTAGGAAAGAGCTACTACGGTAGAAAAAAACAAGTGGAAGTGCTTGAAATTGACCCCCTTCTCCCTTCCCAAGCTAGTAAATAGCAAACTATATTGCACAGTGGGTGGAATGGCTGAAATGAGAGCTTTGAAGGCTTACGGGGTACAGGGGTGGTGCCTGGTGGCCTTCACCATATTCACGCAGTGTGAGCCCTGCAAGAACCACATGGATGTTGGCAGATGACAACGGACTTCCACAAACTTGAGCAATGGTGGTCCCAATTGTGGCTTCTGTGCCTACTGTAGTATCTTTAACAGAACTGAGCTGATAATGCCCCTCAGAAAGGAGTTTCTGAAACAGCTTATACTCATAAGAGACAGACAACAGTATGCATTCACAGTCCAGCCCTAGCCCTACGCTAACTCTCCTGCTCTCTATCTCAAAGAGATCTGGGTGTTTGGACATTCCACAAAACATTACATGCGTACACTACCTGGATGGCATCATGTTAATTGAACCTAAAAAACAAGAAAGTACAAGTGCCCTGGTCACCTTGGTAGGACACATGTGCTCCAGAGGGCAGGAAACAATAATATCCCCCCCCCCCAAAAAAAAAGAATTCAGGAATCTGCTACATCAATGGCATCTTTAGGGGTCCAGTGGTCTGGAGAAAATTCTCCCCAAAGTAAAGAAAAAGTTTTTTCACCTTGGATCCTCTAATAACACATGGCACCATCCGAAAGCTGCGAGCCAGAGAGAGCAGTGGAATGTCCTCTTGAAAGCACAGCTGAGGCACCACATTGGAGGTGACACGATGTGAGGATGGGAGGCTACTCTTCAAGACCCAGCGCACATCTTATCCATGGTCATTCTGCAGGGCTGTTTCCCCACGGCAAGGATGTGTGGGTCCAGGAACACAGGACTGAAGTAGGAATGGCTCTGATCACCATCACTCCCAGTAACTCACTTGGGTAATTTGTCCTTCCTATCGCTGCAACTTTAAGTTCTGTGAATCTAGAGATACTGGCTCCCAAAGGGAAGATGATTCCACCAGGGGACAGAGCTACTGCTCCTAGGGACCTCGGGATCTTCGTTCCAGCAAGCCAGCAGGTAAAGTAAGGAGTTTCCTTCCTCAGCATAATTCCTGCTAAATAATAGGGATTCGGAGGAACACTTCTGATATTTAGGAGACAAACTTGGGGATCTCTTGATAATCTCATGCATTTTTGCAATTAAACGAGGGCAAGTTATGGCTTGATAAGTATGTGTCCAGGAGGTTGAACCCCTCAAGTAAACCACTAAACCAGCAGAGATGCTAGACAAGTGGAGGGAGCCTAGTATAAATTGGTGGTGGATGGAGATGGTGAGTATTATCTATGGCCTCAGGACTAATTGCAGCAGTGAGAGATGTATTTGCCCCTCTAACCTTCCTCTTTTAAGTTTCCCCTGATATTATGATCAAACAATTTTGGAGAAGCTGGCCCAGATAGAGGGAAATTAGTGTGGAAATTAAGCGGCTATGAAGAGTGCAAGACGGTGGACTGCAGGAGAAGCTGTTGGTGTTTGCTCAGATTCTTTACACCAGGCAGTGGTGGATTATTCCCAGCTTATACCTGTATCCTTTCCTAAAAAACTAATTTTGGCCACCAGAAATGACCTTGCCTAGATGTTCTAGGGAGTTATAACCCTCCTCTACCCCCAGAGGCAGTCTGCAACCAATGAAACTGATATTAGGTACAAAAACCCACCCATCTTGCCTCAAGAGGGGACAGCTCTGTGGTGACATTCACGATCCAGCGAATTCCGTGGGACCAGCTGAGGTGACTTCAGTTAAGCCCACATCTTTGCTTGAGTTCGTCCCCTTCTTTAGTCAGTATCCCCCACTTCCTTATGGGCTTCTCCTGGGGTCACTCCTTCAAGAAATCACTTGCACAAGAATCCCTGTCTCAGGCTCTGCTTCTAGGAAACCCGACATAAAACACCCTTCTTTGCCTTTCCAAATATATTCCTCAAGGTTCAACTAGCAGGAAAATATGCAGAAAAAGAAAATCATCTCCCATCACTTTCACCCTTTCTGCCCTTTTCAGAGCTGCGCAGGGACAGCAGTTTGGTGTTGTATTCATTTTGTCACTTTTTCGTGCATCTATATATATATATATTTACATATACACTTAAAAATGAATATGATAATCCTGAACATATTTTTCTGTGACTGTTTCATGTAATGGCATGTCTCAGATCTTTCCATGACAATATATTTAGGTCTATCTTTTTAAAACAAGTCTTATTTTTTTACTTTCACAGTTTTAGATTAACAGAATAATTGAGCAGATAGTACAAAAAGTTCCACGTATACAGCACCCCATACCCTACTCCACCCTCAGTACTCAGTTTCCCCATTATTAACAGCTTTCATTAACGTGATATGTTTGCTACAATTAATGAACCACTGCTGATACATTATTATTAACTGCAGTCCACAGTTCACAGTGCGATTCACTCTTCTATAAATATACTGATTTATTTTGATTCAACTCACATTTACTTACTACTTATCATGTGCCAGGCACTCCACTTAATGCTGGAAAGATAGAGGTAAATAAGATTCATAGAGCATAAGTGAAAAATAAAATGAACATGACCTTTTCAAAGAGAAAAGTAAATATGATATCATTGGTGTTACAACGTCCCAAAGGGATAGAACTGTCAACTGGAATGGGGCATTGGAAGCGAAATCTTGTTTTAAAAGAAAAACCCAACCTAATGGAAGAGGCATGTATGAAATTCAGAAGAACAGAGTGACAAGGTTGTACTTAGTAATGGAGGGCTGAAAAGTATCTTATTTCTGCTAGAATTGCCATTTTACCCAAAGCTTCTAAGAAATCCTGTACTTAGGTTGACAATTTCACTGTTAGGGCAGGAAAACAGTGAGGAAAATGTCTATGCTGGATGTACCCTCTTGCCTCCACGGAAGAACTGGGCAGGCGTATGGAAAGTGACAGGAGCCATGAGGGAAAGTGGCCCCATTGATGAAAAGTAAGGATGGGAAGAAGTTGTGAGTGACCAGACATTCCCCTGGACTTTGGACACAAGCAGCTTGTAGAATGTTCGAAGGAAATGTATGCTGGAACCACTTCGTGAGAGTAGGAAAGGATATGAAAAGAGTAAAGACAGATAGGCGATTATACAAAGCGATTCACTCTTTGTACTCACTCCTTGTTTTCTATCTGTACTCCTTGTATTTGCGTTTTGACAAATGCAAAATGACACGCATCCACCATTACAGTTTCACGCCTCCCTAACAATCCCATGTTTCACCTGCCCATCCCTTCCCTCTCTCCCTTAACCCCCAGCAACCAGCAATCTTTTTATTGTCTCTACAGTTTTAGCTTTTCCAAAATATCATGTGGTTGGTATCATATAGTATATAGCTTTTTTAGATTGCCTTCTTTCACGTCACAAAATGCATTTAAGTTTCCTCCATGGCTTTTGGTGGCTTGGTAGCTCATTTCTTGTAACTGATACATATTATTCCATCCTAAGGATGTTGAGCAGTTTGTCCATTGACCTGTTGATGTACATCTTGGCTGTTTCCAGTTTTTGGCGATTATGCTTTAAGTTCCTATAAACTATCTGTGTGTAGTTTTTTGTGTGGACATGAGTTTTCGACTCAGTTGAGTAAATACCTAGAAGCACGATCGATGGGTTGTATGGCAAGACTATGTTTAGTTTTGTAAGAAGCTGCCAAATATTCTTCCAAAATGGCTATTGCCATCTTGCATTCCCACCAGCCATGAATGAGAGTTCCTGTTTGCTCCTTGCAACATCCTTGTCAGCATTTGGTGCTGTTGGTTTATTGGATTTTAGCCATTCTAATAGGTTGTACAGGTATCATGCTTTTGTTTAATTTGCACTTGCCTAATGATGTAGGATGTTAAGCATCTTTTCATATGCTTATTTGTCATCAGTGTATCTTTTTTGGGAGGTGTCTGTTCAGTATTTTGCCCATTTTTAAATTGGGTTGCTTTCTTTTTTTTTTTTTTTTTATACATGGGCAGGCACTGGGAATCAAACCCAGGTCCTCTGGACTGGCAGGCGAGCATTCTTGCCTGCTGAGCCACCATGGCCCTGGGTTGCTTTCTTAATGTTGGGTTTTAAGAGTTCTTTGTATATTTGCCTACAACTGCCCTTTTTATTCAATGGCTGTATAGCATTTCATGATATGGATATATCATAATTTTATTTAATTATCATTCTATGGGAAAACAAAAGCAACATTAAATTTTTCAAGCTGAAGGAATTTAATGCATGGGATTGGCTACACAGGTGTTAAAAGATTAAAAGAGTAGAAAGGAGGTTCAGAGATAACTCAGATGTTAATCCATGCCTAGGGCCGAGGTGACCCATATTATAATAAAAAAGGAAGGAATGACTTTCCTAGTTCTGGGGAACACAAAAGAAAGAAGTGGAATTACCAGAACCTAGGATCTGGGGGAGTTGAGAGGGCATGTAAAACAATCTATAGCTTTCATCTAATGAAACGGATGGATTAAAAATGCTATCTTCTTATTTTCACTTGCATTTCTGTGATTACCAGTTAATAGCAAGTAGTTTAAAAGCACTGATTAGCTTATTTTTAGCTATTTGCATCTTTTCTTCCAATTTTAAATCGGGTCCTTTAACTTTTCCTACTGACTGTCCATATAGTCTAAGTATTACTCTTGTATTGGTTAACTCTGCTGCAAATAATTTTCTCCCAGACTGTCATTTTGGTTCTGGTTACTTTTTAAAAATATTTGTTTAATTACATCTTGCTTTATCACTGCTGGGTTCTCCGCTTTTTCTTAGAAAAGCTTTTTGTTCTATAAGATTGTTATTCTTTGAAAAAAACAGTGGTCTTAGCCTAACACTTTTTGTCAAAGTTTAGTTTTTGTTTGGGTTTAGATTTGTATTTACCGTGAGTTCATTTTTGTGTTTGGTGTGCTGTCGAGTCCACTCCCTCGTCCTAAAGGGGACAGGCATAATTTATTCGCTAGGCTCTTCTTTTTCCTGCTGAGTTGAAATGCACCTAAATCTTAAACTAAATCACCATATGTGCATGTATCTGTTTCTGGCTGCTATTTCATTCATTTTATCTGCTTGTCTATTCTTGCATTATTTCTAAGTTATTTTAATTACACGCCTTTATAGTCTGTTTTCTTACCTGTTTGTTGTACTTCTCTTTCAAACTTTTCTCAGCTGCTTTTGGGCATTGCTTTTTCCATAAGGATTTAGAATCAACTCATCATGTTAAAAATCTCTGGTTTGGATTGGGTTGGGATAGCATTACATTTATATATTAAAATAAAGAGATTTAGCATATTTTCAGTGTTGAGCCTTCCCATAGAAGAATATTGTTTTAAGCCTCTCTTGGTGTTCTTTTGTGAAATTTTATAATTCCCTTCATATACAATTTATTAGGTTTGTTTTTGGTTATTTTACAGTTCTAACTGAAAATGTATTTTTAATGTATTTTCTTAGATTTTCTAATTGGTTATTGCTAATGAATAGAAAAGCTATTGGAATATGTCATTGGTAACAGAGACCAACAGGACTTAGAAACAGGGTAAGATAACAGGTAATTGGAGCTGAAGGGATACAGACTGTGCAACAGGACTAGATACAAAAACTCAAAAATGGACAGCACAATGTAATTGTAAAGTAATCATGTTAAAACACTGAATGAAGCTGCATCTGAGCTATAGGTTTTTTTTTTTGTCTGTTTGTTTGTTTGTGTCTTTTTATTATTGTTATTATTTTTTTCTCTATATTAACATTCTATATCTTTTTCTGTTGTTTTGCTAGTTCTTTTCCTAAATCGATGCAAATGTACTAAGAAATGATGATCATGCATCTATGTGATGATGTTAAGAATTACTGATAGCATATGTAGAATGGAATGATTTCTAAATGTTGTGTTAATTTCTTTTTTTTCTTTAATTAATAAAAAAAAGAAAAGCTATTGGATTTTTTAATTGACAGAACAAAACAACATACAAACATGAACATTCTTAACATATGAACATTCCATACTCGGTGTACAATCAATGGCTCACAGTATCATCCCACAGTTGTATATTCATCACCATGATCATTTCTTAGAACATTTGCATCACTCCAGAAAAAAAGGCTATTGGATTTTGTATGTTGACTTTAAATTCAACTTGATTCTATTAGTTCTAATAGTTTTTCTGTTGCTTCTCCTGGGTTTTGTGAAGCCAGTAATCACACTGGATCAAATAGCCACAGTTGGGTCTCTCCTTTACCAATATATGCCTTATTTTGTTTTATTTCCTTATTGCATTGGCCTGCACCTCCCAAGCATATTACATGGTAAAGGTGATGGCATTTAAACTTCTCTTGAATCTTTTTCTATTGGAAATGATTTTACTATGTAACCATTAGGTATAATATCTGTGATTGGTTTGTTATAGTGTGAAGGAAACTACCAGGTTGGAAAACTTTTCTTCCATTCCATTGATCTTTTAGCACTGAGAGAGTTCAATATCAGTAAGAGGCTGCATGGAAATAGGAGGTATCTGTCCAATAACCCAGCTGATGAACTCAAACCTTCTCTTCCAGTGGCTATCCAAGCTCCAGAAGAGGCTGGTAACAGAGCTGATTAATTTTCCTTTCTAGAACGGGAAAATAAATTCTTCCCTACCAAAGTCTTGAATTCTGCAAAAGAAAATCTTGTCACAACAACCAACACTTTTCTTTTTAAATGAGAAAAGTGTCGACTTTTATCAAATCTCTCTTTTGTATCTACCGAAGTGATCAGAACTTTTTTCCCCTTTAATTTGTTAAGGTAAAAAATTACATTAATCTATTTCCTTTACTGAATTATCCTTTCATTCCTAGGCTAAATCAAATTTGAGTACAGTGTATTATTCTTTTAACACACTAGTAAATTTGATTTATTCATCTTTTTTTTTTTTGCCTCTAATTTTAATAATGAAATTGGATTTTAGGTGTTGTCTTGCTTTTTGTGCTAATGTGGGTTTGGTACCAGGGTCATGTTATTTCATAAAATTAATCTGAAGCATTTTTATTTTCTTCTATGCTCCTGAGTAGTTTCTATATCATAGGAACTACTATCCCCTGAAGGTTTCGTAGAACTCACCCATAAACTTCTTTGGACCATGACCTTGAGCCCATCATTTCCTGTTTGCCATCAGATCATTCCTGGCCCTTCCCCAGCTTTGCTCTCTGTCTCAATGAGCTGCATTTCCAGCCTTGCTTGCCCTCTGCCTCCCAGGTTGATGGACCCACTGGAGGCACTGGTGGAAAAATGGAAGTGAAGTGGTGAGAGGCAAGGAGCGTCTCTCCCCTTTCTTTGTGTAGCATTTCTGGCAGCTGCATCTCCTTCACCCACCACTGTTTCCAGTTCCCACCGGACTAGCCTCTGCTAAGGGTCCTCCTCGCTCTGACCCTCCCACTTCCTACTGTTGCTAGGCCTGGGTTACCCAGACAACCCTAATGGGTTTCTCAGCTCTGTAATGAACTATGCAACCAAGTCTCTGTATTAAACTCTCTTGGTTTGAAACACATGGCACGATTTCTGCATCCTGCCTGGTTCCAGATTGAAACACACCTCATTTGATACCTGTTCTTCAATAAATTTTAATCATTTACTTTTCCCTAAGGAGTCATCAACCTCATATTGACTTCCAAGTTTGTCAGAATAACTTGCATATAATATTCTCTTATCATTTAACAACTCCTCTCCCTTCCGGAGTTATATTTCCATTTCTGTTTCTAAAGTTGTTTGCTTGTATGTGTGTGTGCACTTTCTTGATCAAACTTGTCAAATATTTGTCTATATTTTTAGTATTTTACTGGGTACTTTACATAAATCTTTATTTAATTTTCATATCGACTTCACAAAGGACGTTTATATATCAGGGAGTGACAGCAGAAATTCAATCCTTTACTTGCCCAAGACCACACGCCTACTAAATTGTAGAACTGAGCTTTGAACTCAGATCCATCTGAATTCCAAACCCATATTTTCCGTCCTGCATCAGAGCCTGCATACCCTGGTGAGAGTAAGGGAATCATCATGCATGGGCTTGACATTTTTGTAATTGAGGAGAAAGTTAATTAAGCCTAAACAAATAATTATAATAAAAATAGCTTCAAAAGGAGAGAAAATGTCCCAGCACAGCCATTTAAAGCTTCAAGATGTTTATAAAAGGGAGATGCCTCCTCACGAGGTAGCCAGCCCATCATGCTTTACCTGGGTTACGTAAATTTGGACCTTAAGTCACCCCTTGAAGATTCCCCCAAAGCTAAAGATCGTGCTTGCTGAAGGGAGGCTTCCTAGCACTATTCAGTGAACTGTGCTTTGGGGAAATGGCACCCTTGCTGCTTGGAAATTCCACTATGTTTCTTCTCCAAAGGGTATGCCTAGGGTATTCAAGAGACCAGAAGCTGAGATTCTCCACGGGGACTGGTGATCCCACTAGGGGTGTAAGTTGCCGATTCTCCTTGGCCAGGGTAACAGGAGAAGCACCCTTTTCTATTCCCACTTCCTTTCTGGGCCTGAACTTCGGCTTCTGATGGCAGAGGAGCCACCAAAACGTCCCAAAATAGCCTCCTGCTGGAAAGAGGTAATGCAATGCATACCACAGAACGCATATCGATTTCTATTTTTGGTTCTTATCAAGATTTATTTCTCATTCCTTCAGGTAAATAGTGACCTTGGACTCACTGCCTTCCATATTTCCAGCCTGGGTCAATGAATCTTGGTATTGACCTCGGGGGCCATCAATACCTGCTTATTGTTGAGATATTTCAATGTCAATAAATGGCCCCATGGAAGTGGGAGGAGGACTGCCCAGCAAACCCAGCAGCTAAAAAACCAATCCCTTTTCTCCCAGTTGTCATATCAGCACAGAAAGGGCTGATTCTAAAATTGATTAACATTCCCGCAGGGAGCAGGAAAACAAATTCCCAAATATAGCCTGAATCCTGCAAAGGGCATTTTCTCTGAATGACTATCCATTATTATGAAAGGAGGGAAACGCCCATGTGTACTCTATCTCTGTCCCTCTCTCTCTCTACCCACTCCTAACTCTTCTATTTCCCCTCTTTCTTCCCTCCCCAATATCCAATTTTACATGAAGATCCAAAAACCTTTGGAAAGAGATACTAGGCTATTATAACAGCTATTATGAGCCTATCATATTCTGGACTTACAAACCCAATTTCTCCAGCCTTACCTGATTAAAGGCTGGGGGTTGCAGGGCAAAGAGTCCATGTTTTGGCATCGGCCACTCTGAGAAATAAATTCTGCCTTTTATCCCCTGTACAATGGGGGATAAGACCTACTTTGTAGGGTTGGTGTAAAGACTAGAAATGCTGCCTGTGACATGGCCATCTGTAGATGGTCCATAAACTTCCGTGTGTGTGTGTGTGTGTGTGTGTTTTGTATGGGCAGGCACCGGGAATCGAACCCAGGTCTCCGGCATGGCAGGCAAAAACTCTGCCACTGAGCCACCGTGGCCCACCCTGTGCTGTTTTTTATTATAAATGTAATGCTTGCTGAGCTGGGCTGGGAGGGGATCGGAACTTGCCACTTGCAGTCCCAGCTGTCATTCTCCGACATTCTCTACTCTCTTCCCTTATTCCTGGTTCCCATTTATAGGAATATTTTTAACAATGAAAAAAAGAATGGTACTCGAATGGTGGGTGCATGACACTGCATTTTTCAAAACCCACGAGACTGTACAACACAAAGAATGAGCCCTAATGTAGACTGGGCTTTAGTTTCTAATATTGTACCAATATTGATTCATCAACGTCACAAATGCATCCCATAAGTGCGAGACGCTAATAATATGGGAAACTGTCAGAGGGATAAGAGGGCTGTATGGAAACTCTTTGTAATTTCTGCACAATTTTTCTGTAAACCCAAAACTGTTCTAAACAATAAAGTCTATTAATTAAAGAAGCAAGCAAAAGGACCCCATGGCTGAGGTGCAGTTCTCTCTTATCACCAAATCTGGTGTTTTTCAGTCTTTATTGGTCATTCTTCCTGGCCCACCCACTTGTCCGTTGTGCTGTGCTCGACCTCAGGTGGAGGCTCCATGGGGGCAAGCCCAGATTTCCTCCCTCCGGTGTGAGCCCTGCGGCTTGCCTTCCCTACCGACTTTCTTTCTCTTCCTTCCTTTCTCCGGGGTCACCTCAAAGCCCCCAGCAGCCCTGGTGGTGGATTTCTTCCGGTCCCCTCTTTTCCTCATGTCATGTCCTGCCCAGAGTGGCCCTGGACTGTGAGTGCAGCCTTGGCGATGATAGAGAAGGGAAGAAAGGAAGGCAGCCTTCTGCTGTGCCCTGAACTGCCTTCCAGCCCCGGCTTTGCCTCACAGGACATGTCCTGGTGATAAGAGAGAAGCTCCAGATTGAGGCTGGTGGAAGAGGCTGGGAAAGAGAATAAACTCAGTGCAGGCACTTTACAAACATGATTCCACTGAATGCTTGAAACGACCGTCCTCATTGATAGATGAGGAAACAGAGACTCACAAAGTGTAAGAGCCGAGATTTAAATCCAGGTCTCTCTGACCCCAAATTCCATGCACTAGTGAACAGTTGTGTTGGAAGGAAGGATTCTGGGGACGGGGAGACCAAGGAAGAGGCATCCAAGCAATTGACATGGTTGAAGGGTTGGAAGAAGTGCCTTCGTGCCCCATCATACCCTGAATCTGAAATTCTAAGATTAGAAATAGTTTAAGATCATTCTGGCATGCCATCTCGGTCCCCAAGGCCCGTATTTTCTCTTATAGTAGATTCCACAAGCCACGGCCCAGCTTTGGGCAGATTCCCAAACCCTCTGCCTATTGTTGTCAATGCTTCCAAACATCTAAACCCTAAAGCAAGTGCCCCAAAGCTGGAAATACTCAACCTGATGTATAAATTTGCATATGCAAATCAACACTTGCCCACACAAACACCACCCCCCCCAACCAAGCAGAAAGTTAAGGATCACATGTCATCAGGAAGCATGAGAACGGAGCACAGGGGGTTTGCACATTCGTTTATTTATTCATTAATTCTACAAATGTGTATTGTGTGCTTCCTATGTGTCAGGCAGGGCACAAAGACCTGGGGACACAAAAGGTGAAAATACGTGTGTTTGTTGTTACAGTAGGCACATATTCCTTTAGTGATTAGCTATGTGTATGGACAAATGTGTGAGTGAGTGTATGTGATATGTATGTGTATATACACATTACACACGTATTTACGATTTACTAACTACAGCCTTCTTGCCCTCAAGGAACTCAAGGTTCAGTAGAGAAAACAGTCATGCAAACATTATGATACAGTGAGAAAAATAACTTTAATGTAGGAAGAATAAAAAATCAGTGGAGAAAGGAGTAATAGATGCTCAAGTTTACTGGGGAAGTTGGGAAGGACTTCAAGGAGGCTGGGAGAACATCTTCCAAACAGTTAAGGGGCATGGGGACGACCAAGGCAAATGGATGTTCATTCATTTAATAATTATTTATTAAGCAAATGGATGTTCATTCATTTAATAATTGTTTATTAAGACATCAGCTTCTGGTTAGAATGGACTTTTGCTTCTGGCTAGGATGTAGAAAGTTGCAAGAAACCATTGCTCTACGCTTCTACCATGAGAAGAACAGGTTGGATGAGCTACATAATTATAGCTTTTAAAATCTATTAGGGAGTCCAGGACACAACCTGTAGGAATTTACGAGCCTTTCCTAGGACAGAAGAATTCCAAGACTGAGGTTGTGGCAGGAAGCAGACTAAATCGACTACTGATGGGGTAAGAAGAGACAAGCCAGACTTGAATACACTTTTAGTAGGTCCTCTGGAGGCTGACAGGACAGGTCTGCACCCTGAGGGGATGAGTCACACCTTTCGATTCTTTCCCAAGTGCATGGCAGTAATTGAAGGAAGGACTGGAGAACTGATAGATGCCCTCGATGTGCACAGGCTTTCACCAAGGGCAAGGCTGCAGCCAGACACAGTCTGGGGGCAAGGAAGCAGGATCAAGAGAGAAGCCCAAGGAAGAAAGCCAGGGGTGGGTCTGGAAGCATAAAGAACTTGCCAGTAGACCCAAAACCAAGCTTCTGGGCTCTAGAGCACAGAGTGATCTCCTGTGGTTCAGGAAACTTGCCAGTGCTCAGATACTAAGCCCTGATGCAGGAAGAGTTCTGATCTAACCCCTCAAATATCTGAAGTCAGTGGTGAACTGATTCTAACTAAATCTAGCTCAGATTCAACTCAACCACAGGTTAAGTTGACTCAGCCTCTTATCTTTGAAGGTAATTACAATGTATTTTTGTTTCTACTGTTCTCTTATATTCCACGTGTGAAAATTATTAAAAACTATAAAATACTTGATGAAGCAGGAAATTGTGACCTATAATCAAGAAGAAAAAGGTCATTGAGCAGAACCACAGATAGTCCAGATGTTGAAATTAGCAAACAAAGACTTTAAAATGACGATTTTAAGTATTTTAATGGATCCAGTGTGAGAGGTGAATGACATAAGTGAACCTTTGGGAATTTCAGCATCAAACTATGGAAAAGAACCAAATAGTTATTCAAGAACTGAAAACTACTGTATCAGAAGGAAATAATTTATTTTATGGTCTTTAACAGTAAACTGGACACAACAGAAAAAAGAGTCCGTGAATTTGAAGACGGAGAGACTATGCTGGTTTGAAATGGCTATGCACCCCAGAAAAGCCTCGTTCTTTTAATCCTGATTCAGTATTGCAGGTTAGGACTCTTTAATTAGATTGTTTCCATGGAAATGTAATCCATTCAACTGTGGGTGTGGCCTTTTGTCTAGATGGAGATGCAATTCCCCCCATTTAAAGTGGGTGTTGATTAGTTTACTGGAGTCCTTTAAAAGGGGGAACATTTTGGAGAAAGTTTAGAGCCAATGGAGACACAGACATTTGAAGATGCTTGGAGGGCTGACAGAGAGAGCAGATGCCTAGACACAGATGTCTAGAACAGAGCCCAGCAGATGTCACCATGTACCTTCCCATGTGACAGAAATCAGCCTTTCTTGAGTCAAGGTATCTTTTTCTGGATGCCTTAATTTGGACATTTTTATGGCTTTAGAACTGTAAACTTGTAACTTAAGAAATTCCCCTTTTAAAAGCCCTTCCATTTCTGTTATATTGCATTCCAGCAGCAATTAGCAAACCCAGAGACTCATATGAAAAGAAAACAAAAAACTGAATAGATCATCTGAACTATGTGTGGGGCAATATAAAATATGATGTAGTGTATATGTAAATAGAGCCCCTGAAGGAGAGAAGATAAAATATTTGAACAGATAGTAGTAAAAAGTATTTCAAAATTGATCAAGGACACCAACCCAGAGATCTAAGAAGTTTACCAATCTCCAGTTTGGAGAAATACAAACAAAACCATACCTAGGCATATGAGAATCAAACTATATAAATCCAGAATTAAAGAGAAAATATTTAAAAGCTACCAACTAAAAAAATACATAATGCATGAAGGGAAATAACAATTAGAATGATTAGTGATTTCTCATTTAAAAAGATAGAGGCCAAAGACAATGGAATGATATCTTTAAAATGTTAAATAAAAAATTCAGACAACTGTCAGTCTAGACTTCTATACCCAGAGAAAATATCCTTCAAAAATAAAAGTAAAACAAAAGCATTTCCAGAAAGGAAAAGTTAAGCAGACTTTCATCAGCAGACCTGTATCACAAGAAATGCTAAAGTTGTTCAGGTTGAAGGGAAAAAATGCCAGGCGAAAGTTTACATCTGTGTTTTTAAGCAAATGAAAGACAAGGAGAGCATCAAAAAGTGTAAAACTAAGAGTAATTCAAAATTATCTTTATATGCTCTGTAAATGTATTTTTAAATGTCTGTGGAAGACCATTGACTAGAGTACAAATTATAACAATGCATTGTGGAATTTATAATTTATGCAGAAGTAAAATATACAACAACAAGTGTGCAAAGAATTTAATTAGTTAATAAATTAAATTGTACCATAGTAAGATTTGTACCCTGTTTGTAAAGCAGCACAGAATTGTTTGAAGGTAGGCTATATTAAGTTGAGGATGCATATTGTAATCTAGAGTAACCACTACAAATTTACACAAAGAAGTATTGCTAAACAATCAAGAGAAGAGATAAAATGGAATACTGAAAAAGAATTTATCCCATGAGAAGGCAAGGAATAGAGAACAGGGAAACAAATGATAGGACAGAAAAAGAGAAAATTCCAAGAAACTAAACTTAAATCTAAGCATATGAGTAATTATATAAAATATAAATGGATCAAACTCACAAATTAAAAGACAGAGATTGTCAGAATGGTTTAAAAAAACAAAGCAAGAGCTAAATATATGTTGTTTATAAGAAACACATTTTAATATAGAGTCATAGACAAGTTGAAATTAGAAGATAGCCCAGTGCAAACCCCAAGCATAAGAAAGCTACTGTGTCTGTAGATTAGTAAACAAAGGAGACTTCAAGAAAATGTGTCTTGACTTCCGGAGAAGATGGCGGCTTAGTAAGACGCGCGGGTCTTAGTTCCTCCTCCAGAAAAGCAACTAAAGAAACAGAAACAATACGAAACAGCTCCCGGAGTCACGACAGAGACCAAAAAGACAGCGTACCCCATTCTGGAACAGCTGAACGGGCAGGGAGAATCTGCTGCGGTGAGATACCCGAGGGGCGCGCGTTTTCCCGGACGGGGCGGCTGGCGACTGGGGTCCCCTCCACGCACGTGGCTCCCCGGTCTGACTGGGAACGTTGGATAGCGGGGCCCTCCCGTCACGCTTGGCGTTTCGGGCCAGCTGGGCAATTAGGACCGGAAACTCTCCCAAGCCGCGGCGGCCAACGACCCCCACCTCCACGCGCGGTTTCCCGGGCCGACTGCTGTGCAGACAGACGAGCACCACGAGTGCCACCTACTGGGCAGGAAAAGAAAAACAGAGCCCAGAGATTTCACAGAAAAAGCTTTCAACCAGCTGGGTCCCACACCCAGGGAAATCTGATCAAATGCCCAGACACCAGCAGAAAATAATGGATGACACTCGGAAAATTGAAGATATGGCCCAGTCAAAGGAACAAACCAATAGTTCAAATGAGATACAGGAGCAGAGACAACTAATGCTGAATATACGAACAGAAATGGAAAAACTCTTCAAAAACCAAATCAATAAATTGAGGGAGGACATGAAGAAGACATGGGCTGAACAAAAAGAAGAAATAGAAAATCTGAAAAAACAAATCACAGAACTTATGGGAGTAAAGGACAAAGAAGAAAAAATGGAAAAAACAATGGATACCTACAATGGTAGATCTAAAGAGACAGAAGCTACAATTAGTGAACTGGAGGATGGAACATCTGAATTCCAAAAAGAAACAGAAACTATAGGGAAAAGAATGGAAAAACTTGAGCAGGGGATCAGGGAACTGAATGACAATATGAAGCGCACAAATATACGTGTTGTGGGTGTCCCAGAAGGAGAAGAGAAGGGAAAAGGAGGAGAAAAACTAATGGAAGAAATTATCACTGAAAATTTCCCAACTCTTATGAAAGACCTAAAATTACAGATCCAAGAAGTGCAGCGCACCCCAAAGAGAATAGACCCAAATAGGTGTTCTCCAAGACACTTACCAGTTAGAATGTCAGAGGTCAAAGAGAAAGAGAGGATCTTGAAAGCAGCAAGAGAAAAACAATCTGTCACATACAAGGGAAACCCAATAAGACTATGTGTAGATTTCTCAGCAGAAACCATGGAAGCTAGAAGACAGTGGGATGATATATTTAAATTACTAAAAGAGAAAAACTGCCATCCAAGACTCCTATATCCAGCAAAATTGTCCTTCAAAAATGAAGGAGAAATTAAAACATTTATAGACAAAAAGTCACTGAGAGAATTTGTGACCAAGAGACCAGCTCTGCAAGAAATACTAAAGGGAGCACTAGAGTCAGATACGAAAAGACAGAAGAGAGAGGTATGGAGTAAAGTGTAGAAAGAAGGAAAATCAGATATGATATATATAATACAAAAGCCAAAATGGTAGAGGAAAATATTATCCAAACAGTAATAATACTAAAAGTTAATGGACTGAATTTCCCAATCAAAAGACAGAATGGCAGAATGGATTACGACCCAGCAATACCACTGCTAGGTATCTACTCAAAGGACTTAAGGGCAAAGACACAGACGGACATTTGCACACCAGTGTTTATAGCAGCATTATCTACAATTGCAAAGAGATGGAAACAGCCAAAATGTTCATCAACAGACGAGTGGCTAAACAAACTGTGGCGTATACCTACGATGGAATATTATGCAGCTTTAAGACAGACTAAACTTATGAAGCATGTAATAACGTGGATGGACCTAGAGAACATTATGCTGAGTGAGTCTAGCCCAAAACTAAAGTACAAATACTGTAAGTTCCCACTGATGTGAACCGACATTCGAGAATCAGCTTGGAATATATCATTGGTAACAGACCAGCAGGAGTTAGAAACAGGGTAAGATAATGGGTAATTGGAGCTGAGGGGATACAGACTGTGCAACAGGACTAGATACAAAAACTCAAAAATGGACAGCACAATAATACCTAAGTGTAATGTAACTAGGTTGGAACACTGAATGAAGCTGCACCTGAAATATGGTTTTTTGTTTGTTTGTGTGTTTGTATCTTTTGTTTTTGTTTTTTTTCTTTTTCCTTTTTATATATATATATATATTAGTATAATTCTCTTCTCTATATTAACATTCTATATCTTTTTCTGCTGTTTTGCTAGTTCTTTTCCTAAATCGATGCAAATGTACTAAGAAATGATGATCATACATCTATGTGATGATACTAAGAATTACTGAGTGCATTTGTAGAATGGAATGATTTCTAAATGTTGTGTTAATTTCTTTTCTTTTTTTTGATTAATAAAAAAAATTAAAAAAAAATAAAACAAAAAAAAAAAAAAGAAAATGTGTCTTAGCAGCATTTCATTCCCTTACTTTTCATACTGTTAAAAGGGTGAAATCATCAAGGAGACATAACAATCTTAAATATGCATCCACCTAATAGCAGAACTTAAAAATACAATGGGCAAAAATTGACAGAACTAAAGAGGTAAACAGACATATATACAATGATAGTTGAAGATTTTAATGTCCCTTTACCATTAATGATAAAACAAATGGGCAAAACATCAATAAAATATGTTGAGATTTAAGCAATACTGTCACAAACTTCATGTATTTGATGCTTACAGGACACAGTTCTGGTCAGCCACTGCAGAATATCCATGCATTTCAAATGTACATGAATATTCATCAAGATTGACCATACAGTGGAACAAAAATAGTCTCAAAGATTAAAAACATGAAATTCCACAGAGTATATTCTCCCAGTATGATCTAATCAAATTAGAAATTAATAACAATAAGATTCTATAAAATCTGCAAATTTTTAAAAATGAGGTCCAACCTTTCAAATAACCCATTGATTAAAGGAAAACATCACAAAAGTCATTAGAAAATATTTTAAATTAAATGTCAATGAAAATATAACAAACGTTTAAATGAAGCTGTTGTAGCATTCTAAAAGAAATTTATAACTTTACATACTCATAACAAAAAAGGAGAAAGCTTTAGAATCTACCTTAAAAAACTAGAAAAAAAGCAAATGAAACCCAAATGTGATGGATAGAAATGTTAAAGATAAAAAACATAAATTGATGAAATAGAAAATGGAAAAACAGGAGGTAAAATCAATAAGAGTGATCAACAAGTGAAAAGTGTATTCTTCGAAAAAAAAGATTAATAAAACTGATGGAATTCTAGCAAGACTGATTAAAAAAGAGAAAAGACAAATTGTGCATCACTGCAGATCCTGCAGACTTTAAAATGACAATAAGGTAATATTACAAAATTGCATGCCAATAAACTCAATACCTTGGTTAAAATGGGCAAAAACACAATCTGTCACAAGAAGAAATAGGAAATCTTAATATCCTGGTACTGAGTACAGAAATTGAATTAAAAAAAGAAACACTTCCCACAAAGAAAATAACAGTCCCAAATAGTTTTACTGGTGAATTCTATCAAACTTTTAAGAGAGAAATAGTACCAAACCTACAAGATCTAGATAATAAAGGAGCACTTATCAATTTATTTCATGAGGTCAGCACAACACACAAACCAAAACCTGACAAAACTAACTCAAGAAAAGAAAATTAAAAACTAAAATCTTTCATGAACTTAGGTATAAAAATCCTTAAAAATATTATTAAATTGAATCCAACAATATTAAATAAAGGATAGTATATCAATATTGCAGCTTATACCAAGAATACAAAGTTGAGTTAACATTTAAAAATCAATTCATGTAATCGAGCATATGGCAAAATAAAGAAGAAAAAAACTTGATCATCTTTGGAGATGCTGGGGAAGCATTGAAAAAAAACGCAACACTCATTTATGATTTAAATGCAAAACAAAACAGAATTAAAAACCTCTTAACATACTAAAAATAAAAAAAAGCACTTTTTTCAATTAGGGAAAGGGCTTCTGTGAAGAATCTAGAGCTAAATCAGACTTAATGGTGACACCTTAAGATTGGAAAGAAGGCAGGGAAGGCCACCATTGCCACGTCGATTCAGCATTGGCTAGTGGGGTGAGGCAACAACAAGAAACTGGCATAATATTACAAAGAAAAAAGCTACTTTTAATCACAGATGGCCTGATTGTAAATATAGAAAATTCTAGTGAGTTTACACAATAATTCCTAAAATTAGTAAGTGAATTTAGCAAGGTTACAGAATACAAGGTAAATATATAAAATTCAATTGTATTTCTATAAACTAGCAATGAATAATTGGAAAATAAAATGAAAAAATAATGCCATTTAGAATAGCATAGAAAAAAAATTTCAAAGACGTAAGAATAAATTTAACAAAGGATGGCAAGACCTCTACACTGAAAGCTCAAACCATTGCAGAGAAAAGTTAAAGAAGACTTACTTCAATGGAAAAAGATGACTTGCTTACGAATTAGAAGACTCAGTATTTTTCAGACAGCCATTGTCCCCAAATGGATGGCTACATCCAGGGCAATCCCAATCAAAATTCTAGCAGTTCTTGAATGGAAATTGACAAGCTGTTTCTAAAATTTACATGAAAAAATGCCAAGGGTTCAGAAGAACTCAACTGTCTAGGGGAACAAAAAAAAAAAAAAAAGAAAAGTTTTACCTAGGAAATATAGAAACATTGTCCCACAAAAAGACTTGCACAGGCATGTTTAAAGCAGTTTTATTTATAGTAGCCCCAAACTGAAAACTACTCAAATGTCCATCTACAGAACGGATAATCAGATTGGAGTTCTTTCACTCAATGGAATATAATTCAGTCATAGAAAGAAATGAACTATCAATACACGTAATCTCACAGACATTGCTTGAACAAAAGAGGTCAGACGCAACAGAGCACACGCTGTGTGGTTCTATTTATATGACCTTTAAGAACAGTAAAAGCAAATTTATGGTCATAGAAATCTGAAAATCTGTTGCCTTCAGGTGAAGGCGGCATGGACTGACTGGTGCAGAAAATTCTACATCTTTATCTGGATTCTGGTTGCATGGGTGTATACAATTGCCCAAAGCAACCAAACTGTTCATTTAATTGCATGTAGCTTAAATTTCAAAATGAGACTGAGGGAGGGGAGGAAAGAAGAAGAGTAGGAGGAAGGCAAGAAGGCAAGAGGGAGAGAAACTTAAGAGCCATCCCGACCAAAGGCAACATGTGGACCTTGTTTGGGACCTGATTCAAATCAATCAACTATTAAAAAAACTTTTTTGAGATCGTCAAGAAAAATTGAACGTGGTAATAGAAGGTATTAAATCACGACAGTTATTTTCACTGGGCCTAAAAATGGTGTTATTGTTATTTCAGAAAAACATATTGAGGTGTGCAAGTAGAAAATGACACCCTGAGATGCGTGCTTATGCACTTCAGTGAAAAGGGGATGGGTCTAGAGGACAGCAGGAGGGATACTGTTGAAGCTGAATGAGGGTACACACAGGGGACATTATTCTATTCCTTCTACTTTTGTGTCTATGTATAATTTTCCATTAAAATATTAAAAATAAAATAATAATTTTATAACATAGGTTAGGTTATTTCCCGGCTCCGAACAAAATCTTCCAGCAGCTTCTCATCTCAGAGCAAAATAAAAAATCCCTCGATTTTGTCCGTACAAATCAATCTAGGGGGTCATGATTGAGATTGTTTTTACATGAAATAGATTAAGAGGGTACGGAGAGTAAAGAATAAAAAATACCAAAGGACATTACATGTATAGGAAATAGAGAGTTAATTATTGCTTCACGAAATGATCTAAAGGTGTGTCTGTGTGTATGTGCATGTGTGCATGGGTGTGTGTGCATATGTGTATATCAGGGGGGTGGGAAAAGCAGGCTATCAGAAAGAATTCCCTAGAAAGCAACATTAAAATTGAGACCAACAATTACAATAAAAAGACAAACAACACAATTAAAAATGGGCAAAAGACCTGCACAAACACTTCACACAAGAATCCATTTGAATGGTCATAAACGAATGGAAAAATGTTCAATACCATTCATCAACAGGGAAATACAGATCGAATCCATACTGGGATACCACTTCACACTATCCGAAAGGATAAATTAAAAAGATGGACAATACCAAGTGTTGTGAAAGATATGGGACGAACAGAGACTCTCATATACTGCTGATAGAATTGTAGAATGGACATCCTCTTTGGAAAACTGTTGGCCAGTTTCTAATAAAGTTAAATACATATTTACTCTTTGACTTATCAGTTCCACTCTTAGGTGTTTATCCAAGGGAAATGAAAATACATGTCTGTGATGGTTTGGTGCTGTACATACCCCCAGAAAAATATGTTCTTAAATTTAATCCATTCCTGTGGGTATGAATCCATTGTAAGTAGAACCTTTTGATGAGGTATTCAGTTCAAGTGTGGCCTGCCTCAGCCGAGAGGGATCTTTAAAAGTCCTTTATAAGTGAAATGAAATTCAGACAGAATAAAGCCACAGGAAGTAAGAAGCTGAAGGTCAACGGAGTCCAGAAATGAAGGAAGAGGCCAGGAGAGGTCACCAGGTGCTTTGCCACAATCAGAGCAGCCCAAGACAAAGGATCTCCAGCAGCCGGCCCCAGAATGCTGCAATCTTTGGGGAGAAAGCATTGTCTTGATGGTGCCTTGATTTGGATTTTTTTTCCTAACGTCGAAACTGTGACCCACTAAGTTCCCATTGCTTAAGCCAGCCCTTTGCACGGCATTTGCTTGAGCAGCCAAGAAAACTGAAACATCGTCACCAAGAAGACTTGCGTGCTAAAGTTCATAGCAGCCTTACAAATGGCCTCAAACTAGAAACCACTCCAAATGTCTATTACCAGCAGAACGGATGAACAGATTGAGTATATTCACACTGGAAGACTATTCAGCAATAAAAAGGAACAAACAACAGATACATATAACAGCATGGATGAATCTCAAAAGCTCAATTGTGCTGAGCGAAAGAAGCCTGTCACAGAAGGGTAAATGCTGACTGATTCCGTTTATATGATGTTCAAGTACAGGCAAACCTAATCTATATAATAGAAAGTGTTGGCCCAGAAGTGAGAGATTGACTTGAAAAGAGCATGCGGGAACTTTCTGTGGTGATGGAAACGTTCTATATATCTTGATTTGGGTGATGGTTATGTGGGTGTGTGTATTTGTCAAAATTCATCAAACTATACACTTGAGACCTACGCATTTTACTGCATGTAAAATATACCCCCCCCACCCCCCCCAAAAAAAGACTAAGGCCTGAAGAGAGACAGACAGTGGCCTTGGCAGAAAGGGGAAAAGAGCATTCTAGGGGGCGGGGACCACAATTGTGAAGACCTTGAAGTGGGAAAGAGCTTCTTGTGTAACAAGAACAGAGAGGAGGACAATGTGTTTGGACAGCGCTGGGAGTGAGGAAGGCAGCAGATGAGGCTGGGATGTAAGCTGGGTTGTATTCTTACCTTACCTCACATGGCAGGTAAAAATAAACAGGGAGTGACCAGTGAATGGAGACTGGATTGGAGGGGTGTGGGGGTGGCAAGACTTGTTAGGAGGTTGCTGCAATCATCCACTATCCAGGCAGGAGACAGTGAGGGATTGGTCTGGGGTATGGGGAAGGGGAGAGGAAAAGAGAATCTGTTTCGATGTACTTCGGGAGTTAGAATGATGCTTTGGTGAAATGTATTTTGCAACAAGGAAGAGGAATTATTAGAGAGACCTTGTAGGCCAGAGGGTCAACAAGCTATTGTGAGAAGGAGAAGAAGGAAATGCTGGTGGTGAGGCTGAGAAGAAGCACAGGGCAGGTCCAGCAGTGTCTTTCAGTCATGCAAAGGAACATACTCATTATCTATTGCTACATAACATGCTGTGCCAACATATAGTGGCTTAAACAACAATCATTTTATTAGATCATGATTTTGTGATCTGGATTTGGGCTCAGTTGGGCAAGTCTTCTGTTGGTTTTGGCAGCCGTCTTCCAATGGCGTGTGGGTTCAGCCGGGTGAGTCTTCTGCTGGTTTCTGGACTCAGCTGGGACATTAGCTAGGCTGGGCCTTTCTCTCTCTCTTTCCATGTACTCTCAGGGCTGCTCCTTCCCCATGTTGTCACTCTAGCAGAAGAGTGGATTTTACATGGTGGAGCAGGGCTTTCAAGTGTACAAAGCACAAGCTGCCAGGATTTCATAAGGCTCAGGCTGGTACATTCTGTTGGTTAAAATGTATCACAGGAACAGCTTAGATTTAATGGGAAGGGACCACACACATGTCACTAATGCATGAACCACTGCAGCCCTTTTCTGATCATGCAACCTTGGATGAGTTACTTAACCTCCCCAAGCTTCAGCCTTCACATCTTTACGGTGGAGATAATACTAGCACTTACCCCATCATGCTGTCCAGATTGGATAAGGTAGTACCCATGAAGAGCAGTTGACATAGGGTTTGCACACGATACTCATTAGCAGCTTCTTTGCTTTAGTTGCTGCTGCTGCTGCTTGTTCCTGCAGAGATGTGTTTGCTGAACCCCAACACCAACTGATGCTGTGGCCAGTGCCTTGCCTGGCCCTAGTCTTCTGAGAAAAGGTCTGTTCCCATTGGGTGCCAGGAGCAGCAGTCTCCCTAAGGGGCACTTTCACCTGCTGGGTGGTCTCTTGTTTTTCACCAGCATCCACCGTCCAGTGTGAGTGGCTGATCCATCCTTGTCCTGCCAGCCAGGCTCTGTCCCTCTCTCTCTCCTTCTCTTCCCCTTTCTTCCCTTTGTTTTATTTTGGTTAATTAAACATAGGTCAGCTATTTACATGAATGATCATTGTTGCCATGCCAACCCAGAGAGCATCTAAGAGGGACAGCATCCTTTGCCCTGCTCCAAGAGAAGCTGCTTCCCCAGCCTCCCCTCCATACCCTGCCTCTCTCTTGTTCTCCCTCTGCAATCTGTTCCTCGGGGTCCTCTTCTTGATGACACCTGTTCCTGCCAGCCAGCCCCTAAAGAGAGCAGAACCCAAGGCCACTGAATCTTCCAGACAGTTCTTACAGATGTTTTTAATGTTAAAAGATCCCTTAGATCTCCTTGTCACCATCCCCCATATGTTCAGCCCCTATTAGTTGAGAAAATGCATAACAATGAAAAGTTGCTATGAATTCAGTAATGCTTTTAAATGAATGTGTTTTATTCATCCGACCCAGCAGGAGAAATGCTGGCATATATATCTGAGAGACGTGTAATTGATTCTGATTTCAGGCAATATTTGGCACCTTTCATGGATTCATCGTCCACTGTCCTGCACCCACTTCTTGATGATAATCTAAGGATGCCCAGGAAATATTGCTTACAGATTAACACCCTGCCCTGGGCCCTCGCAACTCAGAGTGGGGCTCATGCCCCTGCGGCACCCATATCACCTGGGAGCTTGTGCAAAATGCAGAATCTCACGCCCCACCTCAGACCCACTGATCAGAATCTCCATTCTAACAAGCTCTCCAGGAGATGCTTAGACACATGAAAATTGCAGCAGCTGCTTTAATATACCGCATTCGGGTCACCCGCAGTCAGTCAATCAACCAGCAGTTGCTAAGTCCGCAGGCTTTGGAGCTGACTACCTGGGTGTGAGTCTCAGCCCTTCACCCATGTGATGCATATCAATGGGTTCCAACTTCATGCCAGGCCCCAGGGTGGTTGCAAGAGTTGTGATGGAGGGAAAATCGGACAGGGATCCTTCCCCCATGGGCGCTTATAGGAGATATATGCTGAGTGTGCAAATGTAAGATTCTGAAAGAAGTAACCATGGCTCCATCCATTTATTCATTCTATTCATTCAACAGACGTTTATGAGCACCTCCTCCGTGCTGGACACAGCTGTGCATGGAATGTAGGAGGACACATACCATGGAGCTTGACCTACACTGGAAACTTAGGGAGGGCTTCCTGGAGGAAGTGACACTTGATTAGATATGAAGGATGCCATGGCGTTCGCTGAAAGAAGGGTGAGATAGGGGTGGCAGAGGGTTTCTCTCATCCACAGTGTTGTTAAAAGGACAAACATGTTGATGCCTGAAAAATGCCCATGAAATGTAGCACCAAGGAGGCAGGTCACTGTTGACATTGATGGGTGATTTTTCTTGGGTGCAATTGGGCTGAAGCCAGGTTAGCAGAGGAGGGGAGTGGGGAGGAAATGGAGAGAGCAGGCAACACCATCTCTTTTGAGCAGTTTGCCTGGAAGGGGCAGGAGAGAGGGCCCTGCTAATGTGAAGGAGACAGAGGGCTTTAATTTACTTTACTGTAATATAATTAATTTTACTTTGCTTTATGTTTTATTTTATTTTCACTTCTTTATAGCTAGAGAAGTCTGTTTTTGAATAGCTGTGTGACCTTGGGCATGTTACTTACCAACTTTGAGAGCCACTTTCTTCTTTCTCTGTAAAATGAGGGTAATAATATCAACAAAGTAAAGAACCAGTCGCGTTGTACATGAGAAGTGCTGTTAGGAGTGCTCTTAGGAGGTGGGGCTCCCCGCTGTGGAGGAACACCAGTCAGCTCTGCTCCAGTCTAGAAGGGGAGCTGGGCAGCTGGGGACCACGGAGCCGATTTGCTGAGACCCAGGAGGAAAGCGGCAGCAGCTCCAGAGAGAGGAGGAAAGGGAGAGGGGATGGGAGCCACCAGCGGGCAGGAGGCAGGACCACCCGGGAGTGTACCCCACCTTCGTCCCTGAGGCTTCAGCAGCCTCCTTTGCTCCCAAATGCTGGGGTGCGGGAGGATGCCGAATTCCATGTCTGATCTTAGAGGAGCAAAAGTGGGGCAGCCCAGCAGTGCGAGTCCAGACCCAAGGAGAAGCATGTGGGAGGAAGCGGCAGGAAGGCTCAGAAACCGTGGGCAGTGCTCTTGATGGACAGGGCCAGGGAAGCCAAGGGTTTCCGGTTCTGCAAGGGGCCCAGCTAACACCCGGATTGGGTGCGTTACGCACAGGCGCTGTGCCAGGCAAGGCCGAGGTCACGCAGCACTGCGCCACCTCCATTCATTCCGCTCGGTTAACAGTTTCGGATGAGACGCTGCCTTGTACCAGGTGCACTGTTGTGGTCCTCAGAATTACAGCTTTGAACAAACAAGACGTAACCCCTTGCCCTTGTGGAGCTTACATTCTATCAGACATGCATATATATATATATATATCATATGGTGGAAAAACAAACCAGGGAAGCTTGATTTATATTTTGAATCCAGAAAAGGGAGGCTAGGGAGTGCCAGAGCAGGCTGTACCTAGAGGAAGAGGTGAGCCATTCTTAAATAGGGTGCTCAGGTGCCCTCAGTGCAGGATGACATTTGCAGAGACATGCAGAAGGTGAGGGGCTGAGCCCTGAGGATTATTTGGGGGAAGAGCATTCCAGAGAGAGAGAAATTAGCCTAGGGGTTCCCATCTAGCTGGGAAGATGGGGCTTATTCAAAGGTCAAATCCCTAAATAGGAGCACACAGGACAACCGTCCCACAGAAAATGCAGCAACCTGCTTGTGACTGAGGCATTTGGAGGGGGTGGAGATGAAGGTGTGTAGAGTTCCAGGGCTCCTCCAGAGAGATGGGATTGAGCTGTATTGGTGGCTGAGGGAGAGTTTATACAGGTGGAGAGAGAATGGTTAGGACAAGGACATGCAGATGGGAAAGGGTATGACAACGTGGATATTGGCTCATCCTCAAAATGTAGCACAAACATCACCTCCTCTGAGAAGCTTTCCTCTCCCTCCCTCCATTTAAGACCTGTAAGGCCCCTTCCTCTGGGCTCCACTACACCTGTATCCACTGCAATCAGCACTTGTCCCACTGTGTTCTGTTCTTTATTTATAAATGTGTCTACTTCAGTAGATATTCTCTCTTGAGGCATGGCTAGCCTGTGTATTTATTATCTCTACTGCTCCACCTAGAAGAATAGTTGGGCTGGAGAGGGGATTGGGTTGAAGAGAAGATCTGAGGCCAGATTGGAGCTGGGACTTCATGTTGAAAGATGTGGCAACCACTGAACAGAGGATAACATGCTTAAAGAGATGTGTGGGAAAGTGAATCTGACTATGCAATACAAGATGGTTTTGAAGAGTTGAACTGGGGGCAGGGTGCTCAATTAGAATGGATGCCCACATCCCAGTGTCAGGGAGGGGCTTGCCCTAGTCATGTGCCAGGAGAATGGGGAAGGATAGAGAGAGGAAGGAGACCCCCTGGAGAGCCTGGTCATCAACCACAGAGCGTGACAGAGAGAGGGATGCTTAACATGACCCCAATATTCACAATGTGAATGGAAGCAACCCGAGTGTCCATGGACAGATGAATGGATAAGTGAAATGTAGTTCATTCATACAAGGGAACATTAATCAGCTGTAAAACGGAACGAAATTCTGATACGTGCTACTACATGGCCGAAACCTCAAGACGTCATGTTGTGCGAAATAAGCCAGACACAAAAGGACAGATATTGCCTGATCTCACAGATATAAAATAACTAGAATATGCAAATTCATAGAGACAGAAAGTAGAGTACAGATGCCAGGGATGGGGTAAGGGGGTTTAAAGCTTAATGGGTGAAGGGTTTCTGTTTTGGGTAACAGTAAAGTTGTGTTAAGGAAGGTGGTAATGGTAGCATAACCTGTGACTGTCGGGAATGCCACTAAATTGTCGTTAAAATAGGAATTTTTAAGTTAAATATATCTTAGTTCAATAAAAATAATAATTAAAAAGAAACAAATACGGTTCCATGCTTGGATGCTTAGAGGGGGAAGAAAACAAATCCAGCGTGCGGCAGGCAGAGGGCTATTCATTTGACAAAGTCTATTCACAGGCCCTCTGCACATAACATTATCCTCTTACCCCTGGAGAGTGACTCTATATGAGTATCTGGACATTGAAATTTGAAAATAACCCTAATCATGGGATAGCCAATGGCTATGAATATACGTTAGTGTCAACCTGGGCACCTTTAATGGAACCTGGAAATTTGTAGACAAGAGCCAATGAAGCAAACCCACCTGGTGAACAGAGCCTCTGCTGTTACATGTAAGGCTGGAAGTCATCGGAGCTATAAAATAATGATAATGATGATTATGAGCTTCCATTGGCAGAGCACATTAAAATCAGATTAATTTGTTAATTTAAAATAACAATACTCATTAAGATCATTAGTAACGCCTTAACTTGATTCAGCATCCCAGCTGTAAACTTCTGCAGCCTTTCTCCGATTAGTGATGTTGAGATGAGACTCCCAGCACCTTCCTTCACTTGACAAGCATTGATGGAGCCCCTGGGAGATGCCACACCCTCAGCTGGGCCTGGAGACACAAAGAGGAGCAGGACAGGGCCCTGCCCACAAGGACGGTGCCATGCAGCAAATGGCAAATGGCTAGTGGTGGCTCAGGGTGGCTGCTGCGTGATGTGGAGTACAGGCCTGCTTCGGTTTGCTAAAGCTGCCAGAATGCAGTATACCAGAAATGGATTGGCGTTTTCAAAGGGGATTTTATTATGTTATAAGTTAAGTTCTAAGGCCATAAAAACATTCAAATGAAGGCATCAACAGGAAGATACCTTCACTCAAGAAAGGCTGATCCCATCGGGGGTTTTCCTGTCAGCTGGGAAGGCACATGGCTGGCGTCTCTTGGTGCAGCTCCCGGGTTGCCCTGCTTTCAGCTTCTGATTCCAGTGACTTTTTATGTCAGTTTTCCAAGCATCTCCAAATGTCTGTGTCTAGGGGTCTGCTGTTTGTGTCTACTTCTTTTAAGGACTCCAGTAAACTAAGACTTACCTCGAATGGGTGGGCTCTATTTCCA
Organism: Tamandua tetradactyla; assembly: GCF_023851605.1. Taxonomy (NCBI): domain Eukaryota; kingdom Metazoa; phylum Chordata; class Mammalia; order Pilosa; family Myrmecophagidae; genus Tamandua; species Tamandua tetradactyla. Next base: position 14,100,055 of record NC_135332.1, read on the forward strand.
GGGAAATAATCTACTTAAATGGTCCCACCCATAATTGGGTGGGTCACTTCTCCACGAAAACAACCTAATCAAAAGATCCCACCCACAATAAGTTTGCACCCACAAGATTGGATTAAAAGAACAAGGCTTTTCTGAGGTGCATACTAGTTTCAAACCAGCACACGGCCTGTGACAGATTGTTCCAGAGCCAGGAGCCTAAAAAGCATGGTAGCATTCATTTGTGCTGCCTGGAATGATGAATGTGAAAACATGATTAGAATGACCCTGAAATTCAATGTATCAACATGTGCCATGGACATGGGGCAGGAAAAGCAAAAATGCATATGTTGGAGGTGGGGAGTCACAATTCTGAATTCTTCTCTCCCATTAAGCTCATCAGTCCCATAGTTCAAAAAGTTAGATCCAGAGCCTGAGCCTTCCTCTTGCGACTAAAGGCCAAGGGGACCCCTGGGGAGGCTGCAGTCTCTAGAGGAACATGAGGGAGGAATAGGCAGCCACAACAGGCCCTTGCCTGCTTTCTGCTTTCTGACTGCTTCCAGATTTGCACCAATCTCTCCCTTACTGTGGCCTCTGCCAGGCCTGAGGAGTGTGAGAAAAGGGTTGTACGTGCAGGGAGTGGCCCGTGCAAAGGCTCTGGGGTTGCAAAGTATTCACATGGTCCAGATGTATTGGAGGTCAGTGCTGCTGTGCCCTGGGGACCAAGATGCCCAAAGTGAGTTCAGAGAGGGGTCTGTGGGAAGGGTGTGGACCCCTTCCTAAGGGCAATCCTGAAGGGTTTTGGTAGGGCCATGACACGGCAGCATTTACGTGTTAAAATAGACTGGTCTGGTTGCTGAGCAGAGACTGCGACTGGGGGAGAACCTCCAGACCAGCGCTCTCCGGTAGAACTTTTGTAATGAAGGAAACGTTCTCGGCTGGCTTCAGTCAGGCAGCTGCCAGCCACCTGTGGCTGTTGAGCACTGGCAATGTGGCTGCTGCACCTGAGGAAGGGAATTTTCAATTCTAAGTTAATTACTTTATATTTAACCAGCCCCATGAGGCAAGGGATTATCTTATGTTCCAGCTTTGGCCTTTTCTAAGTGGGGAGGCCCTCTATGTGCACAGCTAAATTCATCAGGACACATCCCAAGAAGCAGTGTTGCTGGGCTGAAAGGAATGCACATTTTTAAGATTGTTTGATTCCTATTTTTAAAATGAATCTACTGGCTTAATCTCCTATTGCAGTGCATGTGATGGACAGCCATGACCCCACACCCTCACTGACATTGGGTGTTATATATATATTTTTCTTTTCTCTAGTTTGAGGGATGAAAAGTAGCATGGAGTGGAGAATGGTACCTCAAGTAGCCAACTTCCAAAATAATCTCTATGCCTCCTCTGCCCCATCCCACTACCCACCTCCAACTTGTTCCCTCTCCTTCTGGAGTCCATTGCATTCCCATTTTCCAGAATTAAACAACAACAACAAAAAAAATCCATGACATTCTCTCGAATTCCCAGGGCCTGAATCATTTCTTTCTCCCGGGAGAGGAGGATGTAGGCACATGCCCCAGCTGCCGTGGGGGTGGACGAGCGTATATTTCTCTTTTCTTCCCAGAAAACGTATCAGAGAAACATCCGTATAGTTTCTCAGTGTTATTTTTCAATTAGCCGCCCCAATCCTCTGGATTACAGTTTCTTATTTGCCAGGATTGGTAGTTGTGAAAATACTCACAATAGTGATAAATATTTGCTGCAGCAATCGCTCTACCCCGGGCCCTCCCTGCGCACCCGCGTAATTAAGAAGTAAGCCAAATGGGTAAAAAGGCAAAACCCCAGTGTCCCCTCCGGCCTCAGGGAGGACGCGGGAGGATTGTGGACCACAAATTAATGCGGGGCCAGAGCCACCAGCAAATATGGAGTGAAACAAATGAAGCTCAACTGCCAAGGCAGAAACCTAATAAATCTTGCCCAAAGTGGCTTTCTCCTTGGGCCCTAAGCTGTAATTAGAAGGGGGGACTGAGGGAGGGGGGCAGCCAGGGGCCAGGCTGCGGGAGGAGAGCTCTCTCTGCCTTTGCTCCCGGCGCCACTCCCGAATGCCCCACCGGGACAGGCTCTCTGTCCTTTCAGCTTCTGATCCCAGCCCGCCCAGCCCTTTGGCACGGCCTTTCCACCTTCCAAGCCCTTGAACATCCACTCTTCAGACCTCCCTCCACCATCGATTCTACCTGCCGCCCTTCCCTCCCACCTGGCTTGTTTCTGCCTTTGCACCCCATTTCCCTTACTCCTTTAACACCCCTCCCTTCCATTGGCCTTTTTATGCCCCCTCCTTGCCGTGAAACAGGTCTCCAAAGTTATCCCTCCAAGCAGCCTTCCCTCCTGCACCCCACCCTTCCAGGCCCAGGCTGTTCCTTCACGAGGGGCCTCTCCTGGGCGGAGCTGGGCTCACGACTGAGCCTGACCCTGAGCCTCGGGTGACTCTGGGCAAGTCCATCCTCTGGGGCCCCGGAGCTTCCATCCAGGGAAGGGAGGCTTCCTCACAGCCCCGCCCCGAGCATGAGGTGAGAGACTCTGCAAAAGGCCCGGCACTGAGACTGGCATGTAGGAGGTCATCTTAATCTCCCAGCTGCTAGAACAAATGCATGCAGTTTGTGGGCTTAAACAAGGGGAGTCCATTGACTCATTGTTTTCAGGCTAGGAGAAGTCCAAACTTAAGGCATTTGCAAGGCGATGCTTTGTCACTACAGCCTGTGGCGTTGTGGGGCTGGGCCTTGGCACTCCTGCCACGTGGCAGTGCACATGCTTTGACTTCCGGCTTCTTCCGTGGCTTCTCTCTCTCTACGTCTGAATTCCACTGTGCTCCTAAAGGACCGCGGGCATCGGGATGACAGCCCAGCCTGGCTCCGCAGGGTCACCCCGTAACTAAAGCCGCTTCTCTGAGATCTGCTCGCAGAGGTCCGTAGCCGGCAGAATGGCGCGCTGGGGTTCACAGTTGCATCCACCTCGTGGCTGCTCCCTGCGGGGAGCCGAGCCCCTTCCGCATCCTGCATCACTTCTCACGGACATGCTCAGCTTGTGCGGACATCTCTTATTCTCCCGTTCCAGTGGGTGTGTTTTTGGTCTTTTACGTGTGTTTCCCCATCACGACGGAATGTGTTCTCTGCTTCCAGTGTCCTTCCTTACAAAGGCTAACACAGGGCTCTATGTGTTGGGGTAGCTAAATCCTTGAGGTCAAGCGAGGGAGTGGGTGAATTGCTGGGAGGGTCTCCTTTTTCTCTCTGCCCGGCAAGCTGCAGAGGCGTACCTCCAGCGGGCTGGGACTCCTGGAGAGTTAGTTTCCAAGGATTAGGCTCTAGGCCACTTGTTTCTGTTCTTCAGATCTGATACTTGGGAAGCACTTTTTCCCTGAGCCCCCAAGAGAATAAATATAATTTCCATAACCCTACCCTCTGAGCTTCTCTGCCACATACACAGTTCCCCAAAGGGCTGTGTCCCCTACATCTTTCAGTCCCTAACGTGCCTCCTGCAGTGGAGTTGTGGGCTCTTCTGATCTTGGCTATGAAAGTGGAACACAATCCAGACTTCCCACAATAGGGAGTTTGTTAAATAAATTCCAGTGTCATAAGCGCATTCGTGATGCATTTTCAATGCAAAAAAGCAAGTTGCAAAACAGTATGTAAAGTAGGAACCTATTTTGGTTTAAGAAAAAAAACAAAAACCCAGCTCTATATGTATAGGCAGAAAATTGTCTGGAAGAATATACACCAAAACGTTAGCGATGTTTTTTTTTTTCCTTTTTTCTCTGGGTAGTGGAGATAACAAGGGATTTTGATTTCCTTCTTTGTGCATATTCTGATTTGTTTACAATAAGCATATATTTCTTCTGTCTCAACTAAATAAACAAATAGAGGAAACTACTGCTGGGTTCTCTGAGGCCTCGTTTGCATATATTTGCATGTCTCTCCATCAAGCGCTATCAATCAAAGCCTGCTCCGTCTGGGGGTATTTGATTCAAGAATCAAAGAGGCCTGGGGTGCCCCAAATGCTTGTGCTCATGTGGCCACTATAAGCCCTTCTTGGGAGGACCCTGGGGGACCCCCATCTGAAATCCTGAGACCTGCTATGTCCCCCACGAAATCCTTTATCTTGCACCCCAGTCTCCCGCAGGACCGCGGCGATGACACCAGCCTAGAGGCAACAAGATCCCGCTGTCACATTTCCCACCGTAAAACCATCTCGCTTCCTCTGTCAGCAGCGTTTACATGTTATTCTCACTGCATTGACCTCGACTGGCCGACTCGCCTTTCTTTCTCCGGTTCCTTGTTTCTGGTCTCCCCTCCCACCTGTTCTCTCTTGTCTGTGCCTGTCTGCGCCGCCTTGGGCTCGCCTCCTATTTTTGTACTTTGTGCAACTGGGGGGGATCAAGGGTCTGAGAGCACAGCGCAGCCCCCAGTCCCGAGGTGTACGTGCCTCCTTGCCTTGGCTGGTGCTGCAAAAGCAGCTGCGAGCACAAGCTGGAGGAAAATCACACCGGAGTTGACCCAAACTTTACCTGATTCTTCATCAGGGGAAAAACAATGGATCCAAGGCCACGCGCGCACACACACACACACACACACACACACACACACTCACACACTCACACACATACACACTCACTACCCACAGGCAAGGCTGTCCTTTCAACAACATCTACTCTCAGGCCAAATGGAGGAGAACCATTTCTAGGACCTGATGATGCTGGGTGGGGCAGACACCTAAGTGACGAGGTGTCCATCTGTTCCAGCACTCCGTGACAGCCACCTCCGCTGGTTTACGGTCTGTGGGGCGCTGGCTCTGTTCTTTACGGACATGACCACATTCCACCCAACCATACGGCCCAGCCTCAAATTCTCCATCCTGCACTTATGAGCGGTGCGGTCTTGGTTGAGCTCCTCAGATCTTTCTGCCTCAATTTCCTCATCTGAACCTTAGGACGAGACAGCCCCTGCCTCCCAGACTTCTTGGGAGAATCACATGTGAATGCAACACTCTCACAGCAGTGTCTGACATCTAGGAAGCACTCAGTGAATTTATTTTATCACTTTATCTTTCAAAAAGACCCGGACAGTAGGTACATGTGGTGACCAGGGTGTCTGGGAATCCAGATTGTTATTTTATCAATCATCGCAATAGCAGTAATCCATTTATCGTATATTAATCTGTTTCCAAGCCTGGCAACCGCCCTGTTTTACCATCATGGTACCATTGAGGAAGCACAGATTTAGAGATATTCATTAATTTTCTCGAGTCAGACATCTGGTGATTGTGGGTGGCAAGAATTTTAGTCTTTTTGTTTCTGACTTCCATTTGGAAGTCTTCCTCGGCTCCAGCCTGAGCCCCCTCTTTCCATTGCTTAATTTTCTTGCTCTGTCCTTGGAGAACAATCATTTTCTCCAGTTTTGCCCTTCAAGGGCCTGCAGCCAGTTATTGCGTTCGGAGTGTCCTGTGGCCCCCCATTTCCCCACCTTTCCTGGGGGGCGGCCGGTGGAAAGCTCGCAGCTCGCCATTGCTCAGGGCTGGGGGAGTTTGGGAAGCAGGGCCAAGCTCGTGAGGGGAGACTTCCCAGCCCCGGGCTGCCAGCTCCATGGGGGCCTGTCCCCGGGCAGTGGAGGGAAAGGACTCCGGCTCCCCCGGCTTCCCAGGGGCACTTGCAGAGGGAAGAAGGGCTGGGCCCACGGGGCAGAGACGTTACCCACATTTCAGCGCCTCCCCTCTGTCAGGCTTTGCCTGTACGCCCTGAGGCGGGGAGCTTTGTCTTCTTTATATCTGTCTGTGCTGATCAAATAGCCGAAAGTAACAGTGGTAATCACTGCAGTGGGGCAGCCCGGGCTATGGCCTGGAGGGGTCAGCTTGCCTCCAGGTGCCCCTTTTGTCCCTGCTCCTGGAGGTTGAGACACTGCCAGGAAGACTCGGTGGGGAGAGCCAGGGCTCTGTCACTGGGGCCTAGCAGGCAGGGGGTCCTCAAAGTCTGGGGGCCGACACACCTGAAGCCCCCACCCCTACCCCCAACATGCAAAGGCTCTGTCCCGGTGGGAGAAGAACCTGCTCCTGGAGTGGAGCCAGCTGCCTGGCCACTCACCTGTCCCCTGGTTTCTCGTCGGCTTTGGAACCCATCAACTGGGCTCCTTGTGCAGTCTCGGGGCCAGGGGCATCTGTGTGGGGAGAAGGTGAAGTCTGTGACTGTGTGTGACCCCAGGAGCTGGGCTGGGAGAGTGCCTTTCCACAAGGGGGGGAGTGGCTCTGGCACAGCCTTGCCCAGAAAGGGAGACTCTCCCTCTGCCACCCTCCAGTAGCTTTCTGGCTGGCCTTAGAGTACAGTCACCTTGCAGGCCCCCTGGGGACGCGGTGTGAACAGGCCCCTCTCACAGCCCAAGGGCCAGGCGATGCCCTTGCGGCAGCATCTGCTGTGGCTGCTGTTGATTGCCCCACACAGATGCCCCCACCAAGCGGGTGTGCCCTCACCAGGCAGGTGTGCCCTTACTGGGTGGCTGTGCCCTCACTGGGCGGATGTGCCCTCTCCGGGCAGGTGTGCTCTCAGTGGATGGGTGTGCCCTCACCAAGTGGATGTGCCCTCACTGGGCGGGTGTACCCTCACCAGGTGGGTGTGCCCTCAATGGACGGGTGTGCCCTCACCAAGTGGATGTGCCCTACTGGGCGGGTGTGCCCTCACCAAGCAGGTGTGCCCTCACTGAGCGGGTGTGCCCTCACCTGGTGGGCGCACCCAGCTGCTGCAGCTGCTTGTTACAGACGCCTCACCCCTGCACCGTCCTCTGGCGTGGCTCCCTCCTACTGCACCTCTCAGGGTGGCTCAGCGCCGGCTTCCAGCTGATCACACGTGTGACACCAGCCCACAGTCCTCGGGATCGAGAGCCTCTGTGGTGCCCTTCAGATCCCTGCTTCTCACCCTCCCCCACAGATGGTTCCTGACCATCCCCTCCATCAATCACTTGCACAATAATCTACCTTTAGTTCTGCTTCCAGGGAACCTGCTGGAAGCTGGGTCCATTGGGCCTCAGCTCTAACCACAGGGCATTGTGGTTAGCAGGGCACAAAGGCCCCGAAGTCCTACCCGTGAGCCTGGGGGCAGCTGCGAATCTAGAGGGTCACTGGCACAGCCCCTAGTGAGACTTGCAGAGGTGCACACATTTGCACACACACGTGCGCACACCACATGCCAGGCCTGGGGTGTCTTTGGCGTACATGTCCCCCCTCCCTGCAGCTCTGGAAATGCTCTCGGGTTTGGAGGTGGGGGCAGTTGATCGCCAAACCTGTGGGCCTGTGCAAGGAGCTTCCCCGAGGCTAAGGTCTTGCTGAGAACTCAGCTTTGGCACTCTCCCTTTCATTTTCGCTTTCTAGGGTGAAGGATGGTCTCCTAGGAAGACTCTGAGGCTGGAAATGGATTTCTCGATATCTATATGCATTTTGCTTCCAATTCAGGGTGTAGAAAGACATAACACTCCTTTAACTGATCCTGTTGGAGGGAGCAGCGGCTGCAATCAGAGGGGCTCAGGGCTGCAGAGGGACTCCGCGCGTCCGCCAGGGCCCAAGGAGAATCCAGCCTTCGGGGGGCGGATGGCAAGGCAGCGAGTGCCCCAGTTGCGTAATGGCTTTTGTTTATTTCTTGGTTTGTTTTTCCCCCTTTTGCAGCAAACAGCTCAGACACAGGAGGCTTTATACTTGCTGCCTGGGCTGGGACTTTCCTCGGTGGAAAGCCTGGGTTCATTCTTTGTGAATAACTCGTTTACGAGACGTTATGCCCTGCTTGGAAGCTGAGAAATGGACCCCACTGTGCAGCTGGAGTCCCCCATTGGCCGGCACCCTCAGCCCAAAGTGTAAGAAGGATAATTACATGGGAATCCCATACATCTATTTACAGATGCTGGGTGAAGATTGAAGACCCAGATGCCCTGGGATTCGGAGACCCTGTAGCAGGGAGGAAGCCCTCAGGCCTCTTGCCGATCAGGGGTACAGGGAAGGCGGGGTAACTGCAGCCAGCAGGAGACCCCGTCCCTTGCCCCTCGAGGCTCCCGGGCCGTCCTTCACGCCCCCTGCTCTGCGGGGCCTTTCCTCACACACCTCCTCCCTGGCTTTCCTGCAGGCGGGCCTTGCTTCCTTGTCCTGGAAGCCGCTCCTTGGCACCACCCGATCACGGCCTCTCTCCTCTCTCATCACCTGTTTGCCCCACCCTCCTTGTTTTTAGGAAATGGAGGCCTACTGCTGTTTCTGGAGAGAAGAAAAGCAATCCAACTCCCTTTTGGTATTTCCTTTCTTATTTCTTTCCCCATCCTAGCCAATCCCAACTCTTAGCTGAAACAGCCACTTTGCCAAAGCACCATGTTAAGCCATTGGAGTGCTGGTGGGGTAGAGGGCTGGTTAGGAGCTCCAAATCCTGGGCACCCCTCAGAGCTGTGCAGCCTTGGGAAAGTTCCTTGCCCTCTCTGTGCCTCAGTTCCCTACCTACAAAACACAATGACAGCAGGCCCTGGCTCACACACGGCTGCGCTGGTGCAGGGGGTGGATTCTCAGAGAGCACCCGGGCAGTAGTCCCTGGCTTCCCTGCACTGCCATGGTGTTAGCTGCTACTGTGGGGTTCTCCAGGCTCAGGCTGGAAGTGAGGAACCCCACACTACCCTCGTGCCTTCCCAGGGGGAGCCTGAGAACAGAGAATTTGGAGCCCCCAGCCCCAAGGGACTCTGGCCCCCTGGCCCCGGGCACGCCCACCAGGGGTGCCCTTGGCAGACCCCGGCATGGCAGGACAAATGTGCACTGCATGACGCACTGCCTGCCCCCTTAGGAGGAGCAGACCTTGGCCAGACCCCAGTGCCAAGACAGGAGAGCCAGCTTCCGTCTGGGCTTTGGCCTCGTTCCCACCGTTTCCCACTGTGCTACCTCCGCCTCTTCACTGACACAATATCTTCACCCATAAGTGAAAGACCATTGCCCACCCCTTATATGATTACAGTAAAGATGAAATATTTTAATACCTAATAATAATGATAATAGGAAGAGAATAAGAGCTATTTGTTAAATACAATGTATTAAAGCAAGTTAGACATATATCAGAAGGCGGAATGTATTATTTAAATACTCCCTTTTCCAGTTTAAAGAATAACACTCAACTAATGACCAGGGCTATTCCCGAAAGTTGGGAGAGTGGCGGAATCTCAGCTGAGTTCCACTCTGGTTAATGGATTCAGGATGGTTCCTGCTGGATAATTGTATTCAATAAGGCTCTGGCAATAGAACTTGCCATTTATTGTCCCTCTGTACGGTGCTGGGATCATGGCCTGGGGTCCACGGGCTCTGTTGGCAGTGGAGGAGCATGGATACGTGAGGGGACCCCTTTCTCAAGAACCGGGGTGTCCGGCCCCGTCTCTCTGAGTGCATTTGCTCCCTGCCCCCTCTCCCCCAGGTGGGGTCATCAGGAGAGGCTTGGAAGCGAGCGGCAGCTGCGCCCAGGAGCAGCCAGGAGTCTGGGGGCTACCGGGAGCCTTGTCCCCAGCTGGCCCCCTCTGACGAAGGCTCCCAGGGGAATGAAGCTGGCCTGCGGAGGGAGGGGGCTCTTTCCAGGAGAGGCACGGCCCAGACCAGGAGTGCAATTCCAGGACTTTGGCGCATGCCTCGCCCCGTCATGAGGAAAAGTGGGAGATTTACCAGTCTGACCGAACTTTCACTGACCTGCCACCCACCGAGGGGAGTAAATCAAGGCAGTCCCCATGTTATGGGATCATCGGCCTTAGGAAAGAAGTCGTTGGCTCTGCCCTGCGAGCCTCCGGCTGCAAGACACGCCATAAAGCATCTTCACCTCTCGGCTGCGTGGCTGCAAAATTGGGGCGCATAGGTAGTCACAGTGTACCCCTCTGGGCTTCGAAGGGCACTGTGTACCTCTTTAGCCTCTCAATGTTGGAGCTTCTACAGCAGATGGTTTTCCCTAATTTCATTTTTTCTGTGTGGTATTGAAATGAGTTCACGCCTGCATGTGGACGAGGGGTTGTCCCCAGGTGTGCTGGGGTCACCCTGCAGAAACAATCCACCTCTCAGATGAGACCATGGAGAGCTGATGGCCCAAGACAGCGGGCGTTCCTGCAGGACTGCCGGCCTCCCCGCCGCTCTCAGGTGTGATGGCACCTCCTTCCCCGGCTGCCCTTCCGGAACTTTCCTTCCCACCTCCCTCTCTTCCTCCCTTCCTCCTTTCTTTCCTTCCTTTCTCCTGATTGCACAGATCCATGTAATCGTCCATACATCCTTTCATCTGTTTATTCATCAAATAATTATCCAACACCCATGCCGGCCCCAGGGATTCACGGGAAAGAGGAAACACATGGTCGTTCCTGCTGTGTGGCGACTGTCTTTAACGAGATGGCCCCACAAGTTGCTCCTGTCCACAGGGTCTTCTGAAATCTGACCTGATGCTCACCAGCGCGGAGGTGGAGTCCACTCCTCTCCCCTGGAGTGGGGCTGGGCTTTCCCGACCTGCTTATAGCTAACAGAATGAAGGGTCCCGTGACGTTGAGTGGCTGCCTGGGCTGGCTCAGCACAGGCCATGCAGCCCTCTTTGGGGAACGCCAGCCACCGTGTAAGAAGGTCGAGTGCCCTGAGCCTGCCACGCTGGGGGGCCATGCAGAGGTGCTCTGGCCATGCTGGGGAGGCCATGCAGAGGTGCTCTGGCCAACAAGCCCAGCTAAGCGCCCAGCTGACAGCACTGGTGATGCTGGCCTTGTGAAGTCCAGCCTGGGCAAGGCTCAGATGACCCCAGCCCCAGGTGGCTTCTGGGTGCCACCACAGGAGAGGTCCAAGTGAACACTGCACAGCTGAGCCTTTCCCAAATTCCTGGCCCGTGAAAGCAGTCACAATCACAACGGTTGTTTTAAGCCACTAAGTTTGGGGGTGATTTGTTACACAGCTGTGGTTGGCTGGAACACGCTGTTGAGGAATTTATGGCCTCATGGGGTGATGGATATGAGAGTCTCGTATAAATCAACCGTGAATCTGGACTTGAGGTAAGGGCTGCATTGGGGAGCTCTGTGGAGCGCTAAGAGCACACTGGCCTGGAGATACCAGGCATGCAGCCCGGAGGAAGGGCTGATTGATTGAGTTCTGAAGGCAAAACCAGAATTAAAAAACAAGGTGACAGCACACACCTGGAAACGGGGCTCCCACACAAATCAATGGTCCTATAGCAACCAGGAGCCTGTGGGGCTGGCATGCCTGCTAAGGGGTCCGATACCCGCCCACCACAGAAACAACTGCAGCTTCAGGTTTAATTATACAACCTTGGGCAGGTCATTTCACTTCTCGCGGGACTGGACTTGGATGGATGATTTATAGGTCCTTTCAAATTCCGTGAATCTAAGAATCAATTCTCAATGACTTTCCCATCATGAATAAAGCACTCGCTAAAACTCATATAAATAGATTAAATAGGCCAACGACATGAAATTATATTTAATATGATTCATTATCATAATGTACTATATACAGAGCCACCTCCTTTCCCCCCTAATGTCTGCCTTATTTTTATGGCAACACGTGGATCAGGAAATGCAGCCACTGAGCCAGTGGCCCATGGCTCTGGGGAAAGTGTGGCTGTGTCACACTGTGGAGAAGGCCGTGGCTGTGCTATGTGGGATGGATGTGTACTCACTGCCATGCCCGTCAGTCCCGGGTACCGACCCTGGCTGTTTCAGCTGAGCTCCCTTGCTAAGAAAAGGATGTACTCGGAAAGGTAAGATGTGAACTCAGCACCACTGCAAATGCAGGGAACAATGGAGCAACACATGGCTTTGGAGTCTGTTTATACTCTCTTTGACCTTGGACCTGTTACTTTACCTCTTCGAGCAGTGATTTCCTCTAAAACAAAGTCGTAAGTGCCTGTCCATCTACCTACCTACCTCACAGAGGTGGTCTGGAGATTAAAGGAGGTAATGGATATAAATTGCTTCAGCCCAGTGCCTGGCACATAGTATGTGCTGAAAGATTGTCGGCAATCTTATCTGCAGCCAGCCCTTCCATGCTGTTCCAGAACAAACAAAGCTACACACAGATGCAATCACGAAGTCAACCCCACAAATGCCAAGGGCCTGCTGTATGCGTTTATGCTTAAATGGAACACTAGGAAACATAGAGCAGGTTCAGCTTGTCTCAGTGGATCCCTTTGCTATTTTTATACAGTACCTATGTGGAAATAAAAGCAAAAATGAAATCTTAAGTAATGTTGAAAAGAGGGACCCATGCCCGGTAGGTCCAAAGGACGTTTGAAGTTTCTCCCTGACCAGCCTGCTCCCGTTCCGGGATGTGTGATCCGGGGGTGTGCTTCAGTGGGCCATGTGCTCGCTTGCACATATGCACACACGTGCACACACACACACACACACACAACTCATTGCTGAGAGTGCGCCTGGAAAGTTAACTCCCGTTTCCTTGACACAGTCCTGCTCTGCTTTCTAAGATGCCAACCCTATCACCTTCCACAGCAGCTGCGGGGGGCAAAAGGTGAGCCCCCGAGGAAGTGGATGGAGGGCGGGGCCGAGGAGGAGATGAGTCCTGAGCCCCCACCCGAGCCCCCGGCCTTGATGGAACGGTTGCGTCACGGATCCATCTAGACAGTAAATTTTTTGAGTCCCTATAAGCTAAAATCAATATTGGCACAACTGTGTGTCATTAAAAACGAAATGAACATGACAAAGCCAAACGGCTGCCTATTAAACAAATGAGTTTTCTCTCCGCACAGGCACAGCGGGTTATTAAATTCTTTATTACAGGAATATCGCCATTTGAAGGGGGTAAAAATACATTGTTATGAGTCATCTATATGTGTGTGGCAGCATGGCCCCCCCCACCGGCCCCCGAAGATGCTCTGGTAGTCATCCCCCCTTCCTCCTGCAGGGGGAGGCAGAGAGGAAAGACACCTGGTCTTCACCCACATGTCACGGGCCCATCCAATCGTGGGTGGATTTATGATTCATTCAACAAATATTTACTAAACCCCTACAAGTGTCACACATTCTGCTGGAAATTGGGGATACAGAAGTGAATGAAAAAAAAAGGCATAGTCCATTTGCTCAGGCGGGCCCTGCCTCTTTACCCTGCCAATTGAGATACTTGCAACTGCAGCTTGGACAACCCAGCCACCAGTTATTTTCTCACCTAACGAGAAGCCTGGAGGCAGGGTGATTTCAGATTTGGTGCCCTGACTCAAGGATGTCATCATAGACCCGGATTAGGTCCATCTTTATGCTCTGCTGTCCTCATGTGACTCTTGTCCTCAGGCTTGTCTCCTCAAGGTTGCAAAATGGCTGCCATAGCTCCAGACATCTTGTCTGTTTACAGCCATATCCAAAGGCAGTTTCTACCCTCACAGCTTGTTGTATTGGGGAGTAAATCTTTTCCAGAAGTCCCAGAAGTTTTACCCCCAGTTCTCCTTGGCCCAACTGGTACATGTGTTCAAGCCCGAGCTGTAAGGAATGTGGAAATATGAGCTCTGTGGAGGGAGCCAGCTGCACAGTGTGGCACAAGTATGAATGGCTGGTCACAGACTCCTGCCATCCCCCAACAGGTTTTTCTTTCTATTTTCCAGGCGTCTGTGATTGTCTTGGCTGCTTACCTCATACCTGCCCCCAAACCTGCTCTCTCTGTCTGGCTATGCAGGATATTTTCTGTCCACCCCCAAGATCAACTCTTCCCTTCTCCATTCTGCTCTGTACTCCAAGGGGCTGGCTTTCACGAGACCCCCAGGGGTTCCTTTGCTTTCTGGATTCAGTTGGGATCCACCAGAGGGAATATGATGGAGATAGGAGGAGAAGAGGAGAGAGTGAGTTTGGGTTTCCCTCCAGGCTCCCTCCATGCAGGTTGCTGGGGTTGCCTGCGCCCCTCTCCCTGAGGCCGCAGCTGCTGTTGGGCTGTCCTCTTCTGCAGCTGCTCTCTCCAAGGTTCTTACCTGCTCCTTTCCATGGCCGTGCAGACCCGGAGCCCTGGGATGCTGCACCCACCCCTTGGGTCTCCCTTAGGTCTACCCTTTATTACACGTGCCTCAATCGTCCTATTTGAACGTGCCATCTGCTGGCCGGTGGGCTTGACTTGCCGATTGTCTTTCACCAGGTCCTTGAGTCTCTGCCTGTTCCTTTTTTTTTTTTAAACTTTTTTTTTATTAATTAAAAAAAATTAACAACAAACAAAACATTAAGATATCATTCCATTCTACATATACAATCAGTAATTCTTAATATCATCACATAGTTGCATATTCATCATTTCTTAGAACATTTGCATTGATTTAGAAAAAGAAATAAAAAGACAACAGAAAAAGAAATAAAACGATAATAGAGAAAAAAAGATTATGCATACCATACCCCTTACGCCTCGCCTTCATTTACCACTAGCATTTCAAACTAAATTTATTTTAACATTTGTTCCCCCTATTATTTATTTTTATTCCATATGTTCTACTCTTCTGTTGATATAGTAGCTAAAAGGAGCATCAGACACAAGGTTTTCACATTCACAGAGTCTCATTGTGAAAGCTATATCATTGTTCAATCATCATCAAGAAACATGGCTACTGGAACACAGCTCTACATTTTCAGGCAGTTCCCTCCAACCTCTCTGCTACATCTTGAACAACAAGGTGATATCTACTTAATGTGTAAGAATAACCTCCAGGATGACCTCTCGACTCTGTTTGGAATCTCTCAGCCATTGACACTTAGTCTCATTTCACTCTTCCCCCTTTTGTCGAGAAGGTTCTCTCAATCCCTTGATGTTAATTCTCAGCTCATTCTAGGGTTTTTCTCAGTCCCTTGATGCTGAGTCTCAGCTCATTCCAGGATCTCTGTCCCACGTTGCCAGGAAGGTCCACACCCCTGGGAGTCATGTCCCATGCAGAGAGGGGGAGGGTGGTGAGACTGCTTGTCGTGTTGGCTGGAGGGAGAGGCCACATCTGAGCAACAAAAGAGGCTCTCTTGGGGGTGACTGTTAGGCTTAAATTTTAAGTAGACCTGACCTATCCTTTGTGGGGTTAAGTTTCATATGAACAAACCCCAAGACTGGGGGCTCAGCCTATAGCTTTGGTTGTCTACACTGCTTGTGAGAATATCAGGAATTCAACTTGAGGAAGTTGAATTTCTCCCCACTCTCACCATTCCCCGAAGGGGGCTTGCAAATACTTTTCCAGTCACTGATCAAATCACTCTGGGATTCATCGGGGCATCACTCTGGACAAACCCACAAAATCTCATGTCCTACCTGAGATTCCAAGTACTTATGACGTTCAATCAAACTATCTACATGAGTTATATTAGGAAATGCTCTAGTCAAAATCTAAATTTTGTAACAAATAAACATTTTTGCTTTAGTCTCACACATAAGGTGACATTTTAAAGTATTAATTATCATCTATTTTCAGCACCCTGCAATAATGACATTCCTTTGTTCTTCCTCATGCAAAAACATTTTTAAAATTTGTACATTGTACATTTCACTATTATTATACACTCTAGGCATTCCTAGATTATACCATCTCGATCTTCAGCATCTATCTTTCTTTCTGATTTCATTTATGTCCCCAGCCCTCCTCCCTCAAGCATTCTCACATGCAGCTTCATTCAGTGTTTTAACATAATTACATTACAGTTAGGTAGTATTGTGCTGTCCATTTCTGAGTTTTTGTATCCAGTCCTGTTGCACAGTCTGTATCCCTTCAGCTCCAATTACCTAATATTTTACCCTATTTCTATCTCCTGATGGTCTCTGTTACCAACGACATATTCCAAGTTTATTCACTAATGTCAGTTCATATCAGTGAGACCATACAGTATTTGTCCTTTAGTTTTTGGCTAGACTCACGCAGCATAATGTTCTCTAGGTCCATCCATGTTACATACTTCATAAGTTTATTCTGTCTTAAAGCTGCATAATATTTCATCATATGTATATACCACAGTTTGTTTAGCCACTCGTCTGTTGATGGACATTTTGGCTGTTTCCATCTCTTTGCAATTGTAAATAATGCTGCTATAAATATTGGTGTTCTGTCTGTTCTTTTTTATTGCAACTGGCTTTCTTATTTTGTTCCCAACTCCAGCTTTGTCCCTGGCCACCGCCTCTTTGGTTCTCACTAATTCTGTGCTCTGTAGCCACTGGCCAACCCCAGTCACTGCCATGCCCTCAGCCACTGTCCCAGTATGGTGTGTTTCAGCTCCCAGTGCCCAGGAGGAACCTGTGGATATACAGACCTGACAGTGTTGGGAGTCCTCTGACCCTAGAGGAAAGAGAGGATTGGTGAGGATGGAAAGGTTAAGGAGACCTTCTCTGAATAGACCCAACCTAACCTGTGGGTCTTTTACTGAGAAAGTGGGGACCGCGCAGGCGCTCCACCAGCCTTAGTGTCGCCTGCTGGAATTCCTAGTTTGCACGAGGAGGCGTCCCATCTTCTCTGGTCCAGCTCAGGATGACCTGGAGACCTCAGCCAGGTCTGAGAAGCAAGGCTTCAGCACTTAGCATGTTCACACATGTTGCTGCTTAGGGTTTTCACAGTAGCCCAGCAAAGCAGATATTGTGGTCTCCGCTTCTCAGGTGAGGAAACTGAGGCATGGAGAAGTTAGGCATCTTGCCCAAGCGGGTGCTGGGCCAGACTCCTGTGACTTAACTGTAAATTCCATGATCTTTCCTCCATGGTGTGGCTCTTACTTGCTGCTCGGAATGACCTCAGATTCTGAACACGGAACCAAAGTGTCGTTGGTCGATGACGGCTATCTTCTTTCAGTTTGCAGATAGATATATTCATACCTATTTATTTCATTATTCAGTTGTCCTACAAGTTTTTAGAGCTTTGGGCACTTATGCTATCACCGACACCAGAATCTACGTAGAAAGGATGTGATGTAGCATAACATCATGTAGTTAAATCCAGTACTCAATAGTTCACTGCGTTCTGCATGGGTTATCATGTATTTCCCAGTGCTTTATCCCCAGATTAGTAATGCAAGAGCTGCTTTTCTGCCATTGTTTTCAGACCCTGAAAGGTTAATCTAGACCTGAGATAGCAAATTGGTTTCATCTCAAATTCTACTGGTAGTGACTCCGAGGGGTGCTGGGTTGGAAAGGATTGTGAGGTTGTATCTGAAATCAGCAGGAAGGAGAATCAGGCTCCGTGAATTAAACCTGCCACTTATTTTCATGCTCTGACCCTGGCCTGTCCTTTTAGCAGAAGGAAAGAAGCTGCTCTGGACAAGTCTTGGTTTGGGCAGCCCATAGAATGACGAAGGGGCAGGAGAGGGGCTGGGCCAGGAAACTTCCCCCAACCCCTCCTCTGTTAAGTGGTAATTGTGATGGCATTAAAAATACCACAGAGTATTCTTTACACACGCCTTTTAGTAGCCATGACCACGGCCCAACTCTACCTGCAGGCCCTGACCTCTGCCCAGCAAAGGACAGCTGTTTGGCTCGCGCGATGAGAAGCTGCTGGCATGGAGACCATCAGCCATCCTTGCTCACTGAAGTGCAGGGTGAGTCTCCCTGAGGGTGACACCACAGGGGGTTGGCCTGGAGGCCCACCAAGTTCAGGGGCACATGAGAGTGTTGAATGACATGGGTTGTAGCAAGAGGTGCATAGCCTCTTGGGTTGTAAGCAAGAGGTTGTGATGGACGGAAGTGGCCACGGGGGAAGAGGGGACTGATGGACGGGAATCCCTCATGACTGACTCATCAGTCATTACCTAGCTGACTGCATCTACCCACATCAGTCCTCGGGGTGGGAGAGGGTAGATGTATGTCCAAGGAGGGTGGGAGGAACAGGGGCATGACAGCAAACCTTGGCCGCTCTCGTCTCAGAAGGTCTAGAAAGGAATGGGGTAGTGAGGGCAGCCCTGGAAATGCTTGCGAGAACCTTGGGTGCAGTGGCTGGTGCTCCTTGTGCCTCTTAAGACTTGGCGCTGGGTCAACAGTGACCTTTCCTGGTGCCCCCTCTCCAGTGCCTGACCTCCTGGAAACAGTTCAGCCATCTCTGGGGTCATCCCGGAGGCGGATGCAGGACAGAACCCCAAGGCCCTTTATCCCCAGCCTTTCTTCTACTGGCTGCTTGCCTTGGTCACTTCAGATCATTCCCTCCCTACCTCCTGCCTTTGCACATGCCGTTCCTTCTGCCTAGAAAGCCTTTCCTTTCTGCCTTCCCTGAACGCTGCCATGTTCTCCAAATGGAGTTAACCACTTCTTCCCCGGTGTTCCCGTAACACTGTAGCCTTGCAGAGCATGCCACATTAAAGGTACTTATTTATATCACAATATCATTACAATTTAAAAAATAACAAAAGCTAATGCATTGTTGAACTCTTACTCTCTGCCAGGCCCTAGGCAGTGAAAAAAAAAAAAAGCACTGGGTTATTGTTTTTCATCCTCATAACAGTCTGGTGAAGTGGGTGTGATTGCTGCTCTATTTACACCAAAAAAAAACGGGACTCAGAGAGCAGATAGAACTTGCCCAGCATCACACAGTGGCAGTGATGTGTTGGTAAAGCAATCCTCTGGGGGAGGGGGCGAGGGTAGAAGTCCTGATTTATAACGTTTGCCAATTCCCATGGTGTAAATATTTCCTTGAATTCAGGTTATCGACTGTTTAACAATGGAAATGTCACATTCCTGAAAATTTAGAAATAGGCTTGTGAGAGCAATTTGAGCTGGTATAGGCTGGTATGAATCGGCTCCAGCATGCGGCTGTAACAACTGTCTCCATCTCCAGGAACGAGACTGAGGCTCCCCAAGAGCAGGGACTGGGTTCTGCAATCCCTGCACAGTCCCTGGAACATGGTAGATGCTAGCTGAGCATTCGTTGAAATGAGATGAATTTCTGGGCATGGCAGGCCGGGGCAGGGGCTGTCTGGCACAGCGTCTGGGCAGCGTACTGCCTTCCTCCTTCTCTGAGTCGGGCACTGTCTGAGAGGCCCAGATCCCCATCCTAAGGTCCATTGAACATGAAGAAAAGGAAGGTGCAGGAGCTGGGACAGGAAGGGGCTTGCGCTCAGCTCTCTGAGTGGGCCTTTGAAGCAAGTTGTCAGGGCAGTGGGCTTGGAACAGATGTCACATCTGCACATCTGACAGAATGAAACTTCCAGAGAATGAGGGACCAGGAGAGGTCCATAACTGCAGCCCCAGGTACCTAGTTCCCGTCATCCTGCCAGGGGCCAGTGCTCTTAGGACAAGAAGGGTTTGCTTGCATGCCAGGCAGCTGACAACCTGACTGTCAGGTGGTCAGGCTGGGCCCAATCCAACAGGCAGGTCCATGTTGAGTGCGGGAGGTGGCGGGGATAAGCTGAGGACCACTTGGGAAAACATTTCTGGTGGCACCAAACTTGATCCCTATAAGCAATGTGGATCTGTAGTTTTCTTTTATCTGGCTTAGGCCATAGGATACTCAGCGTCAGCAGTAGAGATGCTAAGAGGACTACTAACAATTGCCTGAACAGGACCCCATGATGGGCAGCCTGAGCACAAGGGGTCCTGGAGGCTGTGAGAGGCTGAACGGAAAGGAGGCCGAGGACCGCTCCTGGAGCCGGCTGAGAAGTGCCTGGAAAAGCGAGTGTCGGCCTCAGCTAGAATGGGATCTTCAAGGCCAGCGTGCAGCGGCACCAGCTGGAGACAGGGCCGGCCCCATGGACGTGTGACCCATGCGGTCAGCCACCCACGTTCCCGCGCTCGGAGTGGCCCCAAACTTTTGCCGTCTCAAGATTTTTAATAATTTTGGATCAAGGGTCCTGCAAATTCCGTAACTGGGCCTGCCCGAAGGGCTTATTAAAACCCAGGATCCTGGGTCTTTCCCCAGAATTTCTGACTCATAAGGTCTGCAGTGGGGAGTGAGAGTTTTCATTTCTAGCAAGTTCCCAGATGAGAATTTTAAGGACCACTGAGCTAGAGGAACTGTGCAGCCCATGGGGTCATAACAGAGGAAAAGCCAGTGTAGACAAGTTCCAAGGCCAGGTTAGAACTTGAGAGGTTGCAAAAAGGGCAGGACGGCTTGACCTTGACTTCTCGAGTGACCAGAAATCCAAAAGACTTGCGCTGGCCTTCCGTGGGTGAGAAAAGTTAAGGATGGGTGTGTGAGGAAGGACATGTGTGACTCAAAAGGTCAGGCCTTAGATGGAGGCAGATTTGGGATTAAAAACAAGGGGGAGAGTCTGATATAAGCTCAGCTTTTAAATCAAATCAAAGGAAACTGAGTCACGTGAAGCAATGTACCTGTACCTGCGCATCAGTTCAGGAGAGAGTTTTCCCATGCAAGCTTCTTGCATCCTAGGGAAAAGAAGCTTTACCTGCTGCTGGTATTAATGGTATCTGTTGGATGCTCTGAGCCATGGAAAGCGAAATGCATTGACTTCCCAGGAATGGTGTATCCTACGGTTATACCACAGCTGCATCGCAGTTACAGGGTCTCCTGCCTGGAGGAGGTTCTGGAACTATTATCCATTACTTTCTCCACTGCAAAATGATTTCTTGCTGACCTGAATTGGAGCGTGAAATTTCACCACTGTTGCTTCCCCATAAAGCCAGAGGGTTTAAGGCCAGGATTATGGACCCCTTGGGAATCAATGAATGTGCTTTGGAAGGTCCAAGGACCCCACTGAAATTATTTGTAAAATTTAGTGCGTGTTATATATTTATTTTTTTCTGGGGTGAGGGTCCATTGTTTTCATCAGATTCTTAAAGAGTTCTGTGACCCCCTCAAAAAAGGATTTATTTAAAGGATTTGTCCAAAAAGGGGATTATACAAGAAATGGTGTTGGGATAACTGACTAATCATTTGGAAAAAAAATAAAGCCAATCCTCGCTTGACTCCTTATTCTATAATACGTGCCAGAGGGATCAAGGATTTCAATGTTAAAAAAAAAATGAAGCAATAAAAGGTAAATATATTTGTAACTATGGAATTGAAAACCAGTTTTCAAAGTGGGACTCAAGGCCAAGAAACCACTTAGGAAAAGCTTTACCTAACTGAGTACAAAAAGAATGAAAACTTTCGTGTGGTTAAAACAAAGACAAGGGACAAACTGGTTTCAAAAGGTAAGAGGCAAACAGGGAAAAATATTTAGAGCACAGATTGCTGACAAGAAGCTAATTTATTAAGTTACAAAGAGCTCAGAAAATCCATAAGAAAAAATTAAAAATGATCAAACAAGAATGTACATGAGACGTGAGAATGTAGAAGAGAAATTCAATGAGCCAATAAACAAATAAAAAGATGCTCAGTAACACTCTAAAATAATAAAAGAATGCAGTTGGCTACCAAGAAGGTGATTACCCTTTTTTTAACCTTACTAACCGACCAAAATTTATATTGAGCCATGTTTTATTATACGGATGCTTTATATATTTTTTTATTGAGGTGAAAGTCACATAACATAAAATTAACCACTGTAAAGAGAACAATTCAGTAGCAGTTAGTTCATTTACAATGTTGCACAATCACTTCCTGCATCTAATTCTAAAACGTTGTCATCACCCCTAAATAAAACCCAATATCCATCACCCCTAAATAAATACCCAATACCCCAATCTCTCCTCCCCATACAGTACCCATACAACAATCTGTTTTCTGTTTCTGAGTTTTTATCTATTTTGGATATTTTGTATAAGTGGAATCACACAACATGTGATCTCCCGTGTCTGGCTTCCTCTATTCAGTATGATGTTTCGTATTTCATATATGTTTTAGCATGACCCAGAACTTCATCCCCTTTTATGGCTGAATAATATTCCATTATAGGTGCATACCACAATGTATCCACTCACACAATTAATGGCCATTTGGGTTCTTCACACCTTTTGGCCACTGGAGATAATGCTGCTATGAATGTGTGTGTTCAAGGATTTGTCTAAGTACCTTTTTGCGATTTTGAGGGTGTATACCTAGAAGTAAAATTGCTGGATTATATGGTCATTCTATTTTTAACTTTTTGAGGAACTGCCAAATTGTTTTCCATAGCAGTTGATCCATCTTACATTCCCAACAGCAATATACAAGGGTTCCAATTTCTCCATATCCTTGCCAGCACTTATTTTCATTTTTCAAAAAATACATATTATTATTCTAGTTGTCCTCATGGATATGAAGTGATAGCTCACCTGGTCTCAATTTGCATTTCTCTAGTGACTAATGATGTTGAGCCTCTTTTCACAGGCTTGTTAGCCATTTGTACATCCTCTTTGGAGAAATGTCTGTCCGAGTTCTTTGCCCATTTTTAAATTGAGCTGTTTGTCCTTTTCGTTGTTAAGTTGTTGGATGTTTTATATTTTATTTAGTTCTTCCTAGCTTGATATTCAGGTTGAGTCTGGTTCTCAGATATTATAAACAATGTTGTCAAGGACAATTCTATGGCTAATTATTCCATAGCTAGATTATTTTAGATGAATCCTCTATCGTCGTGTAGCTGATCTGATCTTTTCCAAAGTGACTAGAAGAGGCAGGCTGGATCCAGGAGCATGATAGGCTTTGAGCCCTTCTAAGAATGGCAAGCCTGGATTCAGAGACAGGAGAACCAGTAAATAATATTCAATGAGCAACTATTATGTGCCAGGAAGTGTGTCGGGCACGTTCTCATCAGTCAGGCATCTCGTTTAACCTTACAGCAGAAAGAACAACAGAACCGAGCACTTTCTTTCCACTGCACATTGAGGAAACTGAGGGTCAAAAGGTTTGGTCACTTCCTCAAGATTGCACAGTGAAGTAAGAGCTGGGATTCGGGGTGCAGGTCTGTCTGCCCTAAAAGCCTGAGTTCTCTTCGCCCAACAGCTGATCTCCCCGCCGAGGGCAGCGACAAGTGTCTGGTGGTGTCCGCCGTGGAGAGTGGGAGCTGGGGAGGCAGATGGGCACCGCCGGGGAGTTTGGTCCCTATTCACAATTTTCCCGTAGGCGGATCCTGCCTCTCGGTGCCCTGATGAGCAAGTTTCGAATGAAAGTTCTGCCTGGGAGGCCCAGGGGCCGTCTACGCAGGCACTACAGGAATGAATGAATGGATGTTGAGTGGTGATGACACAGGAGGTGACTTTTGACCTTGCTTTGCTTCCTCCTAAGCCTGACCTTTTGGGTCCATTTAAATGAACCACCCAGGCAGACTCTAAGCTTTCAATTGCCCCCATGTGCCCATGAGCTTGCATACAGCTCAGCAACCAAAAGAGGGTAACATGTTCTCCAGGGTCCCAGGGAATTCCAGACCCTGTTTCATCTAATTGTTCATCTTAACCCTTCTAATTGCCTTTATCTTATTATTCTTCTCCACTTAAGCCAGGCTACTCATCTCTCCTCTCTTCATACTTGTCACAGGGCCTCCCCCTTCCCCCTTTCCAGTTCACCCAATTAAGTAACTGTGTTCAGATCAGAATCTAATTATTGCAATTCTTAGAGCCAAGAACAGTTATCGGTAACCTTTTAAATAAATTGTAAAGATCCAAACAAAATTGGGGTGTTTAGGGGCACAGAGTTAATTTTCTAAGAGGAATTGCTTGTTGAAACCATAACCCCTGTCTTAGATACGCTGTAGCCAAAAGAAATAAACTATGGTTCTGGAAACAGCGTAAGCAGAGACATATACAGTTCTGCCTGTGCCTGTGACAGACAGTAAGTCTCTTCCCTTGCCTGGTTATTACTCTAGAATGATTACTGGGTAAAATTATTCCAAGGATATATGGCTATTTTCTAAAGACATGAAACAGAAAAAGAGATGCTGTAGAAGGTATTAAAATACTTTTTAAAAGCGTGCATGTTTTTTGACCCAGCATCATTTCACTTCTATGAATTTATCTTAAGGAAATAATCCCATTTGCACAAAGATCTATGTACAATCTCTTCTTCACAGCCTCTTTTATACAATTGGAGAACTGGAAACAATTCGATTGTTCAATAAAAGGGGATTGTCCGAGAAAATTAATGTGGCTGTTAAAAATCACACTGTAGGAAAGATAGCAAAATGGTCACAAACATAGCAGTCAGTTAGGGGCAGGGGTGAGCGGGTTTCAAAGTAGTATGAAAGATATTAGATATTTTCATAAAGAAAAAATATTGGGAGCAAAATGAAGATGGCTGGAAATCTATGTGCCAGAAATGTTACCAAGCGTCTCTCCAGGTGATGAGTTTTTGGGCAGTTTTCTTTCCTTGTGCTTTTCTGTGTTCTATGCTTCCAGCACTGAGAAACCTTTGTAATTAGGGAAAACCTTTTTTTTTTTGAGAGCTGGTTTGGTGACTGATCCTCTTGTTCAGAAACCTGTGGTCCCAGCAGGCTGCCATCAGGGCTTGGAGGGGCTCTGGTTGCTGGAAAGATCCATTGCCTGCAATCACTCTTACCTGTTAGACACAGTGTTTGATCAAAGATTGAGTTACTCAGATTAGTGCTGGGTTGAAAAATGACCCTCGAGTCCCCTGAGATGGAGCTGGAGTCGGAATGGTGTTTGGTATTTATAACCCCTTCTCCCAGCGCTGGCCTGGACACCTCACAATTTTGACAGATGATTCTCATGAGGAACTTTCAGTTTCCATTTGATTATGGACCCATAAACCCAGATTGCAATTGAGCGGAGTTAGGACTCAGCCTGCATTGGATCTGTCAGGGCTCGGGAAGCCTTGCCGGTGGCTCCTTCCCCTTCCCCACCCCCGCTCTGACACGCCTGTCCCCTGGGCTCCCTGGTGTGTTTTGATGTGGCCATTGGAAGTGTCCATGCACATCCTCTGTGTGGGTGTCTGCTCTGTCAGCCTGGGGGGGGGGGGGCGCGTCCTTGCCCTGGGTCCCTCCATCCTATCCGGTTTGGGTGGCCCAGTGTGCCCAGCTGGTTCTAGCAGGCTTCAGCCAACCTTGGTCTGGTGTCCACCCTCCTGCTTCTTTTCTTCTTCTCTTGCCCATGCACTCATTCCTTAATTCATTCCTCATTGGACATTATTTAGCAGCTGCTGTGTATCACACACCTGGACCCGAAGACACCAGGTGGACCTAGAGGTACAGAGATCACATTCCACCGCTGTCCTCGAAGGAGACATGCTCTGGACAAGGTCACCTGCATGCATTTAAAGAAAGGCTCTGGGAACTGACAGGAGAGGGAGGGTGGATCCCTGAGCAGAAGGAGGGAGCCTGCGCCAGCCACGAGAAAGGAAGCTGGTTATTCAACTCAACACAGCCGAAGTGTCCAGAGCAGCTCACCATGCTGGGCCCCGGGGGGATCAGACAAAAACAGTGAGACAGACAGTGTCCTCAGCCTCACGGGGCTTATCAGCGGTGAGTGTGTCTCCCAGCATCACGGGCTAAGACTGCTGCTTTCTCCCTCCATCTCTGGGGAAAAGATTGGAAATTGCTTCAGAGCCCTGAGCAAGAGGCCCAGATAAACCCATAGCAGGTGATGCCTGTGGGTTTTTTGAGGCTCTGAATTAAATGAATTCAACAAATATTTGTTGACCTCGAACCAGGCTTTGCTCAAGGTACTCAGGAAGCCTGAGAGATCAAAACAGGCAAACTCTATGTTCTCTGGGGGCTTCTGTTCTCCAGGAAAGAAAAAGAGAGAGAATGAGACCATAGCCAAAGAAAGACAGAGGCCATAACCAAAGAAGTTAATACATGTGTCAAGGGTACAGCAGTGCCATGAAGAAACTTAAAGCAGAAGGGGGTGGCCAATGAGCGTGGGAGATGGGGACAGGCAGACATGTTACATACAGGTGAGCAGCGGTGTTTTGCACCATGGGGCAGTGATGGCAGTGGTGGAGGGGGGTGAACTTTAGATCCCTTTTGAAGGCAGCCTTTCAGGGTGGGGGGGTGGGAGAAAAGAGAGGAGTGGAGGATGATTCTAAGGTCTTTAGCTCGAGAGCTGGGAGGGCAGAGTGTTTGTTTACTGAGATGAGAACCTGTGGGAGGAGCAGGCTTGGGGAAGTGCCATTTGTACCTAAGCCACACCTCTCTCTCTTTGTTCTCCATCCCAGGACTCCCCCACAGAGGCCCCTTAACCAGTGCTACAATGTGCAATGCTGCCTTTTGCACCGGCCTGTGTGTCTGCCTTCCTTCCTTCTTGTACGTTTTATGTGCCAGTCACTGTGCTCCATGTTGCAAATGGAGCCTAGAATAAGATCAAATGCCACCTGGTGCAAATCACAATCCGCCGTGCTCCAGCGCAGAGTCCAGGGCCTGCTCCCTGTGTTGGGCACAGAACAGTCCGACGTTTCTAGCACCATCCCTGAACCCGAAGGCCTGTGGATGCTGCTGCCTCTTTGCTGCGGTCACGTGGCTCCGCCCCTGCTCTGTGGAAATGTCCGGCCCACCCAGGGGCTGGTAAGGGGGCTCCGGCCAAAGCATGGTCTGCAACGTTCTCTTTTGTGTACCAGCTGCTCGGGCATCCGCTCCGCGCTTTCATCCCGATTCCCGGGGGGCCCTGGACCTGGGACCTGCACAGACACATCTGGAATTCTTCAGACCCCGTGACAGGAGCATCTGCTGCCAGAAAGGAGAGGACACAGGGGCCCTTTTGTAATCACTCCTAATTGTCTCCAGCCCCAGGGCACTCGTGTTTCCATCGTAGATTTAAGGACTTTCAAGATGTTTCTGGAAGCGTGTTATTGTTCCAGGCCCAGCCTTTCCTTCTGTGGCTTAGGTGGTGGCAGGAAAAGGCCCTAGAAAAGGGGACAGAGGCCACTGGGACATGCAAATTTCTAGCCCGAGTCTGCCTGCTGCTCTCGGAACTGAACAGGGCACAGGAGGAGCGAAAGGGACCCGCGTCCCTGGGTCTTCCTGCGTCAACAGTCCCCCATTGACTCCTACCTCCCAGAAGCCTTTCCCCGAGGATGTTTCCTGCAGTCCAGAAAGTTGCTCTGCCAGAGAGCTGGGTGGCCACGCTCCCCTGGGTGGCCTTCAATCAGTGGCCGAGGGAAGTGGTCCTCTCAGCTGGGATGACTCAGGGGCTTCTGATAGCAGGTCTCCCAAGGTCCCCTGTTGGATTAAGCTCTGGTTGCCCCCAAGGAGCTGGCTCGGACAATATGCTTCTCCGGGGCTGTGTCCCCTTCCCTGCGTCACCTCCCTCTCCCCTTGCAGGTGCTTCCTGCTTCGCCTGAAGGCGCACTCGGACCCTGGTCTCAGGAGCTGCTGTTGGGTAAGCTCAAATCCAGACCAGCGACGGCGCATAGCAGCTTCTCTTTACGAGTCTGTGAGCTGCTTTTAGGGCAGTTCAAACAGCCATCAAGAACTTGTGGGTGTTTGGGGGCCTTAGAGCAGGAGAAGACCCTGCAGGGCAGAGGCACGCATATTGAAAACAGATGCAACTTGTTTAATCCTTTTGCTTTGGACCAGCTCTGAACGTGGCTGAAGTCCAGAAAGACGAATGTAGCCAGACCTTTCAGTCTGTAAGATGCAACACTCCAATGGCTGGGGAGAGTGTGTGTCCTGCCCGACTCCCCCCGACACACACACACACACCCCGAAATCAGGATAATGATCCTCTGTTGGAATTTTAAGCCATAAATCCTCCATTCTCTTAGAGATTTGAGCTGAGTTTAGATAGCTAATTTTGACATATAAAATTGTATCAGGAGAAAATATAAGGGGAAAGTGAAAGAACTGTGAGCTTAGCACTGCCCAGGTATGTGGATACGCTGTCAAGTCTTCACTGCTGTCATTAGTGATGTAGAACTTCTGGAGTCCAGAATTCCTTGGCCTCGTTTTTCAGCTGATGTGATTGTTTCCTGGATGGTGCTGACAGTAGCTATGGTCAGTCGCAAAGCCACGGAGGTCGCCTGGGTCAACCTTTTCATGTTACAAAGAGTGGAGCCAAGCCCCAGTGTCTGCCTTGCCCCTGGTACCTCACTCACTCCCCCAAGGCTCACCCTATCCTTGTGTTGCTTTATGAACAAGACTTGCAAATATTAGTCATGTATTTCCATGGTGATGGCCCATCTCATGCATCATTTATGGGGTTTACTGGGAATGGCCAACAAGATGGACTACCCAATCCCAGATGAACTGAAACGGCCGCATGATTTGAAAGGAGTTGACAGCAGAGCAGACACTAATGACATCTCTTTTGCATTTGGTTGAAGGGACAGCAATAAGCCATCCAGACTGGGCTTCTGCCTCCCCGGGCTTGGTGACCTTGCCATGGGAGGGGGTCAACTTCTCCTTTGGACAGCTGGGCCTGTTTGCAAACACTCCCTTAGATACCCCTAACACACAGCCCCCTATCCTGGGTGGGCAGTTGTGACTGAAAAGACTGAACAGACCTCAAAGAAACACCTGCCCCAGAAGGAGCAGCCTCTGACTGTAGAGCCAAGAAACACATTTGTGTTGCTGTCTCTTTGCTAAGGGTAGAATTCTTTCCATAAGTGGACTGGGTATAAGACTGTGTAGCAAGAGGGAGAGCCCCACGTCAGGATGTCTTGCCTTGGAAGACGTAGCCTGAGATCTGGAGAGAGAAAGCACGAGGTGGGAACGGGGAGGATGTCAAAGGACCAACACTGCATGAGACACAGCCACATCTGGCACCAGGGCAGACAGTTTCTTAAAAGTTGACACTTATCTGAAAAAGCCAGTGTGCCACCAAGCTATCTCTTGGTCCCAGACTCATCTAGCTTTCCTCCAGAGGAGAGGCAACTGTCGCGGGGACTTCCGTGCAGTAGGGTTATACCAGGAGTCGAGAGAGAGAGAGCAGGCTGGAAAGATCAAACTGTAGGCACGGCGGAGAATCTTCAAGGAACTTGGCGAGCATTCGAACACAGAGCTAGGCTGGGGCTCTGTACGGAGAGAGACACAGAGACGCTTACTACCCTCTGGAATGTGACCAACAGTGTTCAGGGACATCACCACACCATTGCCTGGCCCCGAACAGACATAGCTCAGACTTCACTGCTCAACTGGGATACAGCCTCAGAATCCTTCTTAACACTTAGTCCCAAGTGGCTACTAACTGTTGATCAGAGCTGGTATTCAAGATGCAACTTATTTGCCTTGTCTGCTCTGCAACTTTATAGTTTAGAACGGATTCACTGACACGGATAAACTCGGCTGGTCACGTGCCCCTGATTCAAAGTGAGAGCCCATCTTCCTGGGAGTTGGGGGGATGGAGCAATCTCTGCTAGCCTCTCCCTGAGGCCCCTGGGATCTCTGGACTCAGGATAGAGAGTGTGGACAGAAAGCAAAGCAGTAAGTCTGATGCCTTCATTCTCTTTGGGGTCTCTCCAAACCGTTCCTCCTGCACCTCTCTTTCTCCTCAGCTCCCCTTAGGTGAGGAGCCATGTAAGTTATCAACTGAACTAGGAGAGGCAGGATTAATAAGTATATGGGGCAACAGATATAGACTGGAGTGGTTCCAGGCAAACGTGGAACATCCAGACCCAGATGGATAGAAGACCCCGATGCCCACAGGGATAGAGGACCCCCAGGCCAACAGTCCCTCCAGGAGTGTATGGAAATGGTTGTGAGTGTGTCTGTGTGTGCATGTGCCCCTTCCAGGTGCAGTCCCTTCCGCAACCCGGTATTCTCTGGCTCCTCCTGCCAGCTCCCCTCATGTGAAGAGTCCCGATCGATGGCGCTTCTGGTTGAACTGATGAGGCTCCCAGGAGCTGGAGCAATTAATTACGACTCGACCTGGATCTCCACGCACACCTAGAGCTGCTACGCAGGCCTATTAATTGCCTCTTGAATGGGTGGCTCCCTTCCTTCTCTCAAAGTCAAGATCCTGCTCAGAAGCAAGAGGAGGGGAAGCTGGCTTGTCCAGCAGGCAAAGCCCCCAGGTCTGGACTAAAGGTCCCCTGGGAAATGCCCCCTCCAGCTCCCTCCCAGACACCAATTCAGGTTGGT
This sequence comes from Tamandua tetradactyla, assembly GCF_023851605.1. NCBI lineage: Eukaryota > Metazoa > Chordata > Mammalia > Pilosa > Myrmecophagidae > Tamandua > Tamandua tetradactyla. The sequence goes on from NC_135332.1 coordinate 14,129,874, forward strand.
GAATTCTGGGGATACAGAGGTGTCGACAAAATTCAGACCGTCAGGAGTGGAAGAGATTTCTGAGGTCTTCCAGCCTCAGGCTTCCTGGTTCCAGCCCCTGGGAGCTGTACTGGTTCTCGGGTCCTGGCGAATGTTGCCGTGGATGGAAGAGACCCAGACGCAGATACCGCAGCTGCAGGGGTGTGGGGTGTGGGGCATGGGATGGAGGGTTGGGTGCATCGGTGCTGGCTGAACTTGGGGCCCCGTGCTGAGGGCCCTGATGAGAGAACCAGGCAGAGGATGAAGTCAGTGGGGACCACCAAACCTGGGAACCAAATGCGTGAAGAGCAGGGGCCAGGTCCTCGGCAGGCAGAGGCGCTGGGCCAGGCCAACCTTGTGCATTCCCCATACATGCCTCCAGTGATGTGGTGCCCTCAGGGCCACCTTTGATTCTGCAGTTCCGTGACTGTGATTCCACAATGGGCTCCAATGCAGCAGCCAAGGCTGAACGAAAACCGGGCCCCCGCTTGTACTGCCCCACGGATAGCCAGTTACACAAGAATCACTCCTTTTGGAACACATTAGGATTCCAATTTGCAACAAATTTCCCTTCCTAACCCACTTGGCTTCGCAGCCATGGGTCTGCCTGTGTCCTCTGACTGTCAGCCCGCTGAGTGATGGCGAGTGAGGTGGGGTCCCTGCCTGCAGGGCCGGAAGAGAGAAGCCGACCAGGGGTTCCAAGTCTTCAGGCAGAAATCCGCTTTGGGAAAATTGGGAGCTGATGATGGTGTGAGCTTGTGTGTTTAGTGGGGAAGAGGTTCCGTGCATGTCGCGGGTAGCTGGCAATGGGGAGGTCCAGGCAGTGACAACAAACAGCATGACCAGTGACACCTAATAGCCATTTGATAAGCAGCATTTTCCATGTATTTAGGATCCCTGCACTGGAGCCTTCACCCATCACCTGGGGTTGTCTGGCACTCAGTGTGTTCGGGTGGGTGCTGCCATGACCCTCATTTTCCACATCAGGAAAGTGGGGATCAGAGAGTTTAGCTAATAAGGCCACATGTTGGGTAAGTGACAATCAGATCAGAAAGCTGCTGTTGGCCTTTGTGGGCCACTGTGCTGGACTGCCCCCCCCCCCCAATTCTGTCACACTTAGTCAGGGAAGGGCTTAGAGAAACTCCCAGAAGAAATGTGGTTGCAGCCCTGCAGAAACAGCTGCTTGGAGGGCAATGCCCTCTGTGCCCTTTTCCACCTGGGCTGTTGCTTATTTTCCAAGTGGTGGGGATACAGGTATGGCTTTGTGTGGTCCTTTGTGCTCCCAGCAATGCAGGCAGAGAAGCAGCAGGCTATGGGCTGCAGTCTGAGGGCTTTGTAGCTATCCCAGTGCTTGATTGATGTGGCAGTTCTGTCTGCACTGAGGTCCCAGCCTGGGGTGAGAACCAGCCTGCAGGCTGCCCCGACCCCAGGGCCAGGGCAACGGGCATGAGGGGCTGGCCAGGCCAAGCCGAGTGCAGTCATGCGAGCCTGTGAGCCTGCTGGCCTCTCTCTCTGTAGAGAAGTGCAAAATCAGCTTCCTGGCAGTGGGTGGGTCTGCGCCCCCCCAGGCCCTGCCCTCTCTGGTGCCCACTGAACTGCACAGAACCCGGGAAGCTCAGGCCAGAGCTGCACAGGTCAGCAGATGTAGGACAGGGCATGTGTGGGCTGGGAGAGGGAGTTGGCGAAGAAGCAGGGAGAGAAAGTAAAAGAAGTGTCAGGCCGATAGGCCAGAGGTGACAGAAACCTACACTGAGCAAGGCTAAAGAAGAGCCAAAATGGAGGAATTGTTTCCCGTTGGTTGCGTTCACTGAAAAATCCCCTCCTGGCAGAGGTCAGGAGCCCAGATGAGGTCACTGGGACTTGGTCTCTGCCCGTGAATCAGCTGTGCTTCCATCTGGGTTGGCTTTGTGATGCCATGAGCCATTCCTGAGCAACTGAGGCAAGACGGCGGCCAGCATGAGCTGCTTTTCCTCGGCAAAAAAAAGCTAAGTTGAGGGCCCAGCTCCTTTTCACCTGAGTTGGGTCAGATGGTCATCCATGATTGCCAGGTCTGGGAATTGAGGGTGGGGACAGTCTCCAGGCATGGGGACTTGCCCCAAAATGGGAATGTCTGCTGGGTTGCCTCACAAGCGAGCCCTGCCCATTAACAGGGCTAGAGGGATGGGTCAGCAAAGCGGGCCGTCCTGGACTGGAGCTGGTCTGAGAGAAAACTACGCCTGTGGATGGGTGAGCTGGTGGCCGTGGAAGGTTTCCTGCTCTGGGCACTGGGGTACAGCCTGGAGAGGATGGACGGGCCCTGGTTTTTGGGGTGTTGGATGTGAGTGTGAGCATATGTGCACACCTGGGTGTGGGGGAGGGGGTTGACTGCTTCCTGGGAATCCCCTGCACGGACCTTAACATGCCCCACCACCAACAGCTGCCATTTCCAGGGAACTTGCCAACCCACAAGGCCCTCCACATCGGGTGTTCTTGGCTCTTTTCCATCAGTCTGGGCAGCGGGTGAGACTGTTATTCAGCTCTTCGTTTAGCAGGTGAGACAGGGAGGTACAGACACGTGGTGGGTACGTGGACCGCCTCCAGGCCAGGCTTCTGTGTGACTTCAGACCAGATGCTTAATCTTTTTGTGCCTCCGCTTCTTCCTTTGAAAGAGGAGCTGACAGCAGTACCTACCACTCAGTGGGGAGTAAGGAGGAGATGCGTTAGTGCCTGTGACAGGCTGAGGACAGGGCACGGCACCTTGGAGGAGGGTGGGCCTTTCGGACTTAGTCCTGTCGGGCCAGTGATTTTGAGAGCCCTGTGTGCTGTATGGCTCTGAATGAACCTTTCTAGCAGAAGTCTTTAGAGCCCTCCTGTGAACCCCTTCCTGCAGCCAGGAGTGTAAGCAATCAGAATTCCCCCTGGACCACCTGGCTGGAATAGAGCTGGGGAGGCTGAGCCAGGCCATTATTAAGCAGCCAGGCTGACGCTGCAAACCCAGGAAAGCCAAGTGTGAGATGCGTGGGAGGCCCTACCCCCATTATTTCAGCATAGGTCAAGGTGTCTGGGTGGGAGGGGTCTGGGGTCTGATGGTTTGGGGCTTCCCTACTGCAAAAGGGATACCTGGAATAATGCTGAAGATAGTGGGGTGGGCAAAAGGGCAAATGGAAACAGGTGGAAGGAGATGGGCTACTTACCTGCAGAGGAACGAGGGGAGACTCCAAAGCCTGGTACCCCAAGAGGGGTTCCTGGGGCAGCATCAGTGTCACCTAGAGACCTGGTTAGAAATGCAGCACCTGAGGCCTATCCCAGACTTAGTGCATTCAGTATGTGCCTTTTATCAAGCTGATTTGTATGCATGCTAAAGTTTGAGACATATTACTTTGGTTCTTGTCAACCCTCAAGATGGTTTGGTTCCTTCTGGCTGTGCTAAGACCCACGGAGGTTCCAGACGCGAAGAGAAAGGATGGCGGACGGTAAGTTCTAGTCCCGTCTTCCAGACGTCACGGCGGCCACGAGACACAGGTGGCTGTTTAGTTCTAAAGGCATATTAATGAGAATTAAATAAAATTTAAAATGTCAGTTCCTCAGCCCCATGAGTCATATTCCAAGTGCTCCATCGCCACACGTGGCCAGCGGCTGCCATACCCGACAGGAAAGATGATAGAACAGCTTCATTCCAGAAGGTTCTATGGGCAGTGCTGGCCTCATATGTACGAGTGTGGCCGTGTGAAATGGATGCCCCACCAGCCCCAGCTCCCCCCTCTCTGGTGGCAGGCGCGAGTTGGCGTTTGCGGTGCACGCACAGGGACAGATGTGTGGGGACTCAGACGTGGGGTGGGAGTAGCGGAAGGCTTGGGAAGCAGCTGCTTGAGTTCAGCTGGTGAAAATCAAGGTTGGTGTTAAGGCGAGAAGCACTGGGTGGGTGGGTGGGGACTTTGAGATTCAATTTGCTGAAATCTCCCTCTGTCTACACCCACAGGCTAGAAAAAGGGGCAGTGACTAGGGTTGAAGTTGGAATTTGGGACTCCAAGTCCAGTGCTCAATTTATTTTGCAGGAGAAAGAGGGATGTGGGCTGTCTGCCTATGGAGAAGGGGTCGATGAGACACCTTATCACACACACCTGTGTGTGTGTGAGTGTGTGTGTGTGGTGGGGTTGGGGGGCGTGGGTAGGAGACAGTTGAAGAAAGCAGGCCATTTCCCAGGACCCAAGAACCTGTCTCTTGTCTCTGGGAAATTGAAGGAGGGATCCGGGCAGATGGGGTGGTGCTGGAAAGGCATTTTGGGCGAGAGCTGGGGTGTGGTGGGCAGTACGTAGGAGGACAGCCTGGCCTGGCAGGAGCCTCTTTCTGAACCCAATTGTCTCAGTTTCTGTGGCTGCCGTGACACGTTTCCACAACCTGGGCAGTGACGAACAACGAGAGTGTGCTCCTTCACAGTTCTGGGGCCAGAAGTCCGAGATCAAGGGGTCGGCAGGGCTGGGCTCCCTCCCACGAATCCTTCCGTGCCTCCTCCAGCTCCTGGAGGCCCCCGGCGGTCTACGCTTGTGGGCACATCAATCTGATCTCTGCCTCCATCGTCACAGGGCTGTGCTCCCTCCAAGCCCCTGACAATAAGTTGCAATTTCCCTGTTTCTATAAAGATGCCAGTCATGTTAGGATTTAGAACCTCCCTAATCCAGTATGGCCTCATCCTAATTATTACACCTGCAGAGACTCTATTTGCAAATACAGTCATGATCTGAGGTTCTGGGGGGGGGGGAAGGAAATTTGGGGGGACACTATTCGACCCAGTGCATCAACCCTTACTCTGCAGGGACAGAGGCTGGAGGATCCTTCACCAGTATTTCTGCACCTCCCCCCACCAGAGAGGGGCTCAGGTGACTAAGCTCTAGTCAAAGGAATTGGAGCAGGAGGGATGCTGCCACTTCTAGTTCTGGGCCCTAAAAAGGCTCTCTCCCTCTCTTTCTCTCTGTCTTCCCTTAAGGGCTGACCAGATGTAGGTGATGCAGGAGGGCACTCCTTGACCATGGGAAAAAGGGGTGATGCAGCATGGAAGTATCTGGTCCCTAAAAGACTGAGGTGAGCAGAACTTCCCAGACAAACACCTTGGACTGTTACTGCAAGAAATAAACCTTTACTGTGTTAAAGCCACTGCACATTTGTGGGATGTTTGTTACAGCAGCAGGTGCACCTGACTGATACACTGGGTGTGGGATGTGTTCTGAAGCCCCACTATATCCTGTAGCCTTTGCAAGATCCTTGTAGGTCCCCAAAGAGATCATTCTCTTCCCCTTCCTCCTCTGTCCCTCTGCTTCCACTCCTTCCTACCTAGGTATTTTGTGGTTGCCTCCAAATGGCCCTCCAGATCCTTCAATCCAGTCCCCAGATGGCAGCTCCTGGTTCCTGGTTCCTGGTGATAGCAGGGTCATGGCAGACTCAGGCACAGAGCCCGTCCCTGCTGAGAGGTTGTGTGCCCATCCAGCTGCCTCCTCCAGGAAGCCTTCCCTGCCTGTCTGGGTTTGTACCTCCTGGGTATTCCCATAGAGTACAGTCCAGGACGCTGCCCTTGGCCATGGCCTGCTGCATTGGGACAGCTCGTTCTTGGCTGACTCATCACTTACCACCACTGAGGAGAGAATGCCTCGGACTGTGTAAGTGTCACAGTGCTGTGTGCATAGATGCCCAATTCGTGCACAATTGCAACCTGCCTGCACCAAGACTTGTCATGCCCTGGTGTCACGTGGGAGAGGCCCATGTCACAGGGAACTGAGGGTGACTTCTGGCCAGCTGCCAGCTAGGATGCAAAGCCCTCAGCCCACAGGGAACCAAATCCTGTTAACAACTGCAGGGTGGGCTTGGAAGGAGATCCCACCCTAGCTGAACCCCACAGTGACGGTGGCCTCAGTCCATGCCCTGTCTGCAGCCTTGAGGGAGACTCTGAGCCAGAGGACCCAGAATCCCAACTCACGGAAACTTTTAGATAATAAATGTGTGTTGTTTTAAGCCACTAAGTTTTGGAGTAACTTGTTATGCAGCATAGGTAACTGATACACTCATGGGAAATGGGTCTTATTCTCAAGCACTGGAGTGATTGAGGTTGGGTGGGTGGAGATACAGGAAATGGGAGTGAGCCAGTGCTCAAGGCCAGAACCTCCAGTGGGGACAAGGGTGACGACCAGATGGCCACCAGGAGCCATTGCGGGCGGAGCTCTATTCATGGTGTCTCAGGAGAGCACCAGCTCTCCCAAGTCTCTGCCCCAGGGCCTGCCAAGCCCTCGCACTCCACATTCTGTCCACGCAGCTATAAATATTAAAACCCACCAGAGGGAGAGATTGGGAAATAGGGCTGTGGGCAAGATACGGCTCTGAGCTGGGGAAAGGAAACGAAAATGAATTTCTTTCCTCCCGGTCCTGCTTCAGAAGGTTTATTGCAGAAGGTGCCACAGGCGATAAGCAGCAGGAAGCCCGAGGGGAAACGGTGCCACATGCAGAGGGCAGAGAGGGGGCTGCCTGGTCCTGTGCATCTTAGAAGCCTGCTATTGAGCGGAGAGCTAGGGTCCAGTGCAGCCTTGTCCCGGACGGGAACAAAAATAAAGCAAAATAAAATAAAATAAAATAAAATAGCCAAGCTAACAAAGTAGCCCTGTGAGGGGGAGGATCTTGAGGTCTCCAGTCCAGGGTAGGAGCTCAACAGCTGGCAGGAGAAGCCCGGCTGGCACGCGACCCCCCCACCCCACACACATCACGACCTCTCCAGCCTCCCTCTCCATTCATTCTTCTCTGGACGTTTCTTTCCCACCCACTCCCCTCTTTGGCATCCCTGTGGCCCTATCCTCATTCACGCAGTGTTTGCCTCCCAATTCCGTGATTGCCTCTGCTCTTTGCTGTGTCTTGCCTCCCCCCTCCCTGTGTCCTTCCCCCCTACACACACCTAATCCATTCTTCCAATAGATTAAATGCAGGGACTGCTTTGGATTCATGGCTTCTCTGTTGAAAAATCTTGTTTGTCCCAAACCACTGCAGGACCAATTCAGAACTGTTGGCCCAATGCACCCGGCCCCCAGAGCCCTCCTTTCCATCCTGGCCTCTAAGGCTCGCACCCCCCATCCCCCTCAGGCCCTCTTGGGCTGACTGGTTCCGGAGCCTGCGCGCCCCGAGGACCCTTGGAGCTCTTGGCTTCGGCACATCACGCCCAGCTCAGCCTAGGTGGTCCTGACAGCCGCTCCCCACCCCTTGCCCTGGCACCGCTCACCCTCCACTGCTCGCCTTCCCTCTCCAACACCCAGGTAAACTTCACCTCTCAGCAAATCCGCCCCCAGCACAGAATCCCCGAGTGCTTTCCTGTCCTCTGAACTTTCACACAATTTTAGAATGTGCGGTGCGCTTGTTAATTAATGAATTACACTCTGCTGCCTTGAGACACTGTTTTTTCCTCCTTGTAGCTTCGCGCTGACTGTTAACTCTTTGGGGACAGTGTAGATTTGCTTGTTTATATCTCGGCTGCACACGCCGTTGTTACCCCTGTGGGGGTGGAAGCCAGGACTTTATGCCCTGTGCTCTCCCCGCAGGACCCAGCCCAGGGCATGGCCGGTTCTAGAAACACTGTTCTCTCCTAGTTCCCCCCACTCGTCCATTTGTCTTTTCATCCATCCATCTATCCATCCGTTGTTGTCTCCTTTGGAAGGGAGTTTGTGTACGCGGGTCCCTAAGTGGTGCACCCGTGAGTCTGTCCTGAGCCCCCTGCTTGTCTCCCACTCCACCTTCACCCTGAAAAACCCACTGCCTCTGCAAGCTCCCGCCCTCGCAGCGGCCCTGACCCCCAGCTCCCTACTGGGCTCATCGAGCTGTGTGTCCCTTAGGCACCTCCAACCCGCAGGGGCCAAACCCAGCTCGCCATCCCTCCCTGCCCTCCTGGTCCTCTGGCCTGAGCGCCCGGGCGCTGCGCTGACCTTCTCCCCATCCCTCACCCCTCCTCCACCTGGACGCCCCTCCCTCTGCTCCACGGCGCCTCCATCGTCCATGAGAGTAGAACCCCTTGCCCAGATCCTCACCATCGGGGTCAGTCTTGCTCAACCTTGTTGCCTTTATTAGCCCCAAGGAATCTCTCCCCAGTTACTTCCCCCCTGAGATGGTAACGCCACTGACATCCTGCAGGTCTGTTCATGTGTCGTACACACGACTGCGCCTTTATACATAAAAACAGTAAGGTCTTTGCCTCCCAAGAACCGGGTTTGCCCCTTTGGGGGCACTATCACCCCCACCTAAAATGCACTGTCCCCTACAACAGCCTCCACAGCTCTCTCTCCCCTGCCCCCACCTCTGGTCTGGCCCCACCCTGCCTCCCCAGCCATGTTTCCAGCTTTTATAAAACACATCAGGAAATATGCTCAGCTGGAAACGCATCGTTCCTGAGATCTGTCCATACTGCTCCCGCTCCCGCCCTCGCCGCCCCTGCTGCCCTCCTCCACTCACCAGCCTCTGGCCAGGCGGGGCTACTTGTGCTTCCAGACCCCTTGGCCACTTTCTGGACTCTGTGCATTGCTTGCGGCACTCCTCCTGCTGCTTTGGCCTGTCCCCTGCTGCAAGTTACCTTCCATTTGCACTCAAGCACCCACATCAAGGGTCACCTCGACTAGGACAGCTTCTCTGGCCACCATTTCCCAGGAGACTGAACTCTTGTCTTTCACAGCTGCAAGACCTGGTCAATTACCCTTTGTGGCTCCTGTGGCATTTCAGAATTCCCTGGCTCTCCGGTCTCTCCACCAGACCTGACTGTTTCCCACCCATCTCTGGATCTCCAGAGCCCAGTGCAAAGTCTTCTGCAGAGCCAGAGCTCAGTGAGTGTGTGGTGGATGGTGAATGGATGGATGGATGGATAGAAGGAAGGATGGATGGATGGATGGATAGAAGGAAGGAAGGATGGATGGATGGATGGCTTCTCTGACCCATTTCTACCTGCCCACCCTCCTACACTGATCACCTTTTTCCCCTGTTCTCCCAGTTGGCCTCCCTCTTTCCTCCAGGGGCCCCTGGCCCTCTTCCTTGCCCTTTCCTCCCTGTTCACGTTGCAGCTGAGCCCCTGGAGACCTCCGATGCTGTGTGCCCCTCCTTCCGTACTCTTCTCTTCTTCCCCCTGCCAGCAACATGCCAGCTCCAGCTGAATGGCTGTGCCCACTGTCTCCTGTCACAGCTGTGTTCCCTCTAGGCACCCACTTCCACCAGTGGGGACTTCAAGAAGCATCTCTTGGCCTTTGGCTGTGGAGGAGAGGTGAACAGGGAAGGATATGCTCACAAGATGCTGGGTGTGCGGGCCCCGAGGTGTTGGGGATCCTCAGTAAGGAGCAGGACTGCTGGCCACACACTCCTCCCCACAAAGGGAAGTTGGCGGGGGCAGTGAGGAGGTGGACAAGCGACAACCAGGGCAGACTTCAAAATGCGCAATGGAGCCCATGGCCCAGAACTGTGTCCCCGAAGGCAGACCACAGACAGGGACTGTTGGCAGACTGGAGGCAGTGAAAGCCACAAGACTTCCGTCTAAATTCCAGGGAGACCACGAGGAGAGGCAAGGGCTCTTTGGGGAGGAGGGGAGGGTGGGTGGAGAAGAGAGAATGGGAGAGCTAGGGGCGGTGGGTTTCCAGTTTGGACAGAAATGGGGGAAACTGCCAGTCGCCTAGAAGCCCACTCCCCTTCCAGATGTGCAGACTTTCTGCCTTCACAGCACCTTTGCTCCAGGCCTGATCCTGGGCCCAGCTCGATGTGGGCAGGTCTGCAGGCATCTGGGGTTACCGTCACTGCCACTCTGGTGACAGGGCTGCTGTGACAAATCACCACATTCTGTGGCCTAAAACAACAGAAAAAAATGGTTCCTCACATTTCTGGAGGCCAGAAGTCCAAATCAACACTCCTTCCAGAGACTCCAGAGGAGAAGCTGCCCCTAGACTCCTCTGGCACTGGGTGGCTGCTGCATTCCTTGGCTTGTGGGCGCATCACTCCAGTCTTAGCTTCTGCAGGCTCATAGCCTTCTCCTCTTCTGTCTGCAGACAAATCTCCTTCCGCCTCTCTCTAGAAGGATACACGTAGTTGCATTTAATCCCTCCATCTTAATATCCTTCATTTACTCACATCCACAAAGCCCTGTTTTGCCATCACAGGTCCCAGGGATTAGGACATGTCTGTCTGTGTCTGCCGTGAGCCTGCCACATCTCCCTTGGCCCCCGTAGATTGCACAGGTGTTTTTCAATCAAAGGTTTGCAGATGGAGGTGAGATGTGTCTGGTGCTTTCTCTCTCCCAAACGCGATGCTCAGCAGCAATGGGTGCAGCTTGACTCCATCTCCCCCTCCTTCTTCGCCCTCATTCTGGAGCCCATAGTGCCATTTGGGTTTGGAAGTGGTGCTCCATATCACTGGAGAAAGCAAGAGGGGAACCTCAGGCCATCTCATTTCTGCATCAGAAGAACGTCCACTGGGGGCAGCCGGTGCTGGTTTCAAATGGCTTGGATGAGCTGTGGTACTTGGCGATGAGTCTCTGAGCACTCCTGGGTTGGGAAGGAAGCCACACCATTCTGGGAGAAGGGGGGAGGGAGTCAGGCCCCAGCCCCTTTGTCCCCCTCAGCACGTACAAAGGATGTCACTGCACTGGCCCAGCCTCCTGGATCTCAGCTCAAAGGCAGAGAAGGTGGACCACTGCCCATTCTCCCCACAGCCCCACCTCACATCCCAGCTGGCTGGATTCAGAGGAGGGGAGGACGAGCTGGCTGAAGACCAGTGCCCCTCAGTAGATGAGGGACAGCTACTGAGACTCTAGCCCTTCCTTCCATGCCTGGGGAACTGGCTATGAAAGAACAGGCAGCAATGAAAGGGACCGGGTTAGGGAGAGAGAAAGGGTCTGAGGAAGAAAGAATATCTGTAACATATGGACTAGAAAGAGTGGGGAATTCGGAGCCAAAAGAACTGGCTTCAAGTCCCAACTTCTTCTGACTTGCTGTGTGACCTTGGAGAAGTCACTTAATTTCTCTGAGCTTCAAGCATCTCATCTGTCAACCAGCAAATAACGATATCTCCCTTACAAGGTGGCTGCAGATCAGTGGAATGAGGTACGTGGACACGTTTTATAATTGCTCTCCACATGTGAGGAACTTCTATTATGCCAATCTCTCTATCCTCCCCACTAAGGCTTCTATCAGCCCACCGTGATATTTAGACGCTTTTAGACCCGATGAGGGCTGTGGCTTTTGCTGCTCTGGACTCTAAGGCATTGGAGCAGGAAATCCTAAATCCATCCACCTGTAATGAAGGGATAGGGTAAGTAGAGACACCCTAACCTGACTCGGCTGCTGTTTGTTATTCCTGGGAGGAAAATCCCCAACCTGATTCCACTGGAAGGGGCTGTCCGAGGGATGTCTCGACAGGATGATGGATGGCGGCCAGCCTCAGCCCCGACACCCGGGTGCACGCTCTGCATTCTCTATCTGGAGCTGCCGCCGGCGCAAGGCTGCCAACCAGCTCTCCAGGTACAGGGACCCTGATGCAATCCCACTGCGGCCGCGGAGAAAAGCACGCTGGACTCCGTGGTGCGCCAGGCGGGGGCGGGGGTGGGGGCACGCTGGGAGCGCAGCGCCGCCTTGGGGGGTATTCTCCCTGAGCCCAGAGGCTCTCACGCAGGGAATTCTCGGAAGGCGTGGGTCTGAATGGAGACTCAAACCATCTCTGACATCCAATTGTCTTTTCCATTTGAGACACTGCAAAAAGGATGCTGGGAGCTGGCTGAGGGCCACCTGCCACGGGAGGGGCCGGGAAGTGGCGCTGGGTCCGTTTGGTTTTATTGAGCGGTTGGCTCTGACCTCGGGAATGGTCCCCGGGAAGCCAGCACAGTCGCTGGGCTTGCTGTTTTGGTGCCCAGCCTGGTTCAGCCGTATCCAGTGGTGCCCAGGCCCACGGAGGGTAAGCCCTCAGTGATGTGCCCATGGCCCCTGGCACGTCTCCAGCCCCATCCTGGGCAGACAAGGATGCAAAACATGGCCCCTCGCCATTTTCCGAGAACCCTCCACAGCTTCAGGAACGTCGTGGCTGCAGTAAGCCCTGGGGAAGCTTCCACACTTCCTGCCCCCACGCCTGACCTGAACTCTCCTTCCTCAGGGCAACCTACAAACCAAGCTTCGTCTTAGGCAGGGCGGGTGCCCCCCACCAGACCCTCCCATGGCCCAGCTCCCACCTCCAGCACCTTACCAAAACTTTCAAAAGCGCGGCAGTTCGCTCTCCCTCTCAGAGGAACCTTCTAGCAGCTGCTGAGAGCATAAGACAACCTCCATCTTGCCGCATCCACTGACCCAGACCTTGGAGGGGTTCGCTGGTTGGTGTTTCCCACATATGGACGCATCGAATCCTCATGGCGAGGTGGGCCCTCCTCTTGCTCCACTTTACAGATGAGAAAACTGAGTCATGAGTAAGTTAAGGCAGCGGCATCCAGGCAACCCAGTTGTTCTACCTCCTTCCTGTGACTGTCCCACTGAGCATTGGTGGCCCTGAGGGACCACCTTTGGAGCTGTGGGAACTTCCACAGGAGGCAGCCGCCCGTCCGGCCCCAGCCTCCCTTCCATACGCCCTTCCCAGTCGCCCCAACAGCACGTGGTCCCCACAGCAGCGGCCGGGCCATCTGACTATGCCTACTGGCTGGTGCGCTCTGCTTTGACCTCGCCCCGTCTCCCCAGGATGGCGTCTCACCACGGGCACCTGAGATACCCAGCAGCACCGGCACCCTTGAGGGAAACGGGACTCTCTGCGGCGCGGCCTGCACAGCTCCAGTGCCCAGGCCAGGGGCCGGGCCAGGGGCCGGGAGCCTGCCTGATCTCCCCAGCGAGCCCGGATGCCGGGCTTTGGGCTCACACCTGCCCCGTGGCTGGGCCGGCTCACCTCCTTCACATCCTGGACTCTGGGTTGCCTGCCTGAGGTCGACATCCACTAACCAGTACCTGGCCGTGGGGCGTAGGAAGGGGACCTGGCCAACTGGACAAGCCTGGGTGGAAATGTCGTGTCCCCACTTAGAAGTCATGGTGCTGGGAAGTCACCGACCCTCTGTGCCTCTGTTTGCTCATCTGTGATTGGAACAATAATTCCTTCTGCAGGGGCTCTTGTGGGTATGAACTGATGCAATGCACGTGAAGCACCATGCAGGCTGGCAAGTGGTGGCCCATCAGTCCTGCTTTCCTTCTCCTGAGCTCCCCCTCCTCCCCTGCTCCTCCCCCCACCCCTCCCCCATCCTGTCCATTCTCTGCCCAGTCTTGGCTCTCCCTGGTGGCTCATAATTCCCTAGAGCTGACCAAGGGGCCTGCCCTCCCTCCCAGCACCCAGTGGATGGGGAAGGCAGGTGGGGGCTAGGGGGACATCACGGTGTCGGCCTGCTCCTCGCCCTCCAGCACCCCACTTGTGACTTAGGGTGACAGACACAGCAGTCCTGGCCGGAGCAGAAGGAGAAAGTGAAAGAAGAGGTGTGGTCTGGGGCTGGTCCAGACAAGGGCCTGCCACCCACCCCCAGCCCCGGCCAGTAGCCGGGCCCCCCTCAGGGGATGGAAGGAGGGGGTCCCATCCTTCAGTAGCTTTGCCTTTACCCCACCGTGCTATGCCTCCCCCGGGCACGGCGCCCCACTCGGAGAACCTGAGAAACGCCTCTGCTAAGGGGGCAGGTGAGGCAGGAGCACGAGAACTGTTGAAAGGCAACGAGGCAGAGACTGCGCCTTCCTGCTCGCGCACACAGGGCGGGAGCTCTGGGAGGGAGGTGGGCTTGGCGGGGAAGCCCCGGGGGGGGGGGCTGCCGCTGCCCTCCCTGCGCTCGGGGAGTCAGGGGAGTCAGGAGGGTCAGGAGCTTTCGGCCCCGGCCTCCTCCCTGCCCCTGTGCTCACTGGGAGCCGCCCTCCTGCCTCCTGCACCGGCCTCCAGCTTCCCTGTCCCGGCTGCGGCCCTGGCCTGGAGCCTCTCCCCAGAGCCCCGACATCCCCTCGGCCATGGGAGCTGTGGTTCCCTCCGGCCCGGCTCCGGCCCACATGGTCCCTTTCCATCTGTGGGAGTGTTTCTGAGCTCTTCCCCTCTGGCCTCGTGGTGGCGGGGACCCTGCACCCTCTCCGATCCTCCCGTCCCCTCGCCTGCCCCTCCCTTAGGACCCACAAGCCGTGTGCGAGCGCGGGGACAGGACCTGTTCTGAGGCCGGAAAAGGTTTTACAGCCTCTGTTTTTCATTTAAACACGCACACACACACACACTCACACACATTCAGCAATATTCACGCTGTCTGTTCTCTGAGGGACTATGAAAGAATCAACTGTTTTCTTATGTTTTCTCAAATATAAATTTCGGCATAAATTGTTTTTGCCTTCTGCCCTCTTCCTCTTCCTCCTCTTTCATTTTTTGCTGTGGACCCGGAGTGAATTTCTTCCTGCAGGTCAATGGCCCCTTATGGAAAAAGATTCTCATCTCAGCAAAACGCATGAGCCATTTTCACTCGGGGAGCCCTTGCTTCTCAAGCAGCTGCAGTAGCAGTAATTCTGGCACCGGCCCCCCAGGGACAGGACAGAGAAGCAGGAGGTTGGCCCAGCTGGGACGGAGGCACACCCCACCTTGCTCTCAGGGTGTTGCCACCGGGTGCCCCGACCCAGGAGATGGAAGGCAGCTTCCCGGCAAGTCACACCCTCCCCTGCCCTTGCATCGCTCATGCCCCGCCCAGGCCTCGGCCTGTGGATCCACGCCCCTTGTGTGCCTTCCGGAACATGGCTGACCGATGCCTCTGCCTCTGTGACCCTTCTCTGCCTCCTGGAGCATCCCTCCGCCTGGGGATGGCTCCCCGCAGAGGTAAAGCCACCCTGGAACCACGTTGCCCCTACCCCCACCCCCCACCAATGGACAGGCAGAAGGTCCGTCCTTCTGGCTCTCCTGGTTCCTGCCCAGGCCCCTTCCTTTCTTCCTCATTGGTGATGTAAGAAACTCGCCTCTCCCTTGAAGGGAAGTTTCTACCATGGAAGTTTCTCCCCCAAGCCCCGAGGAGAAGGGGATGCCCAGCAAGGCAGCAAAGGTCTCTAGGGCGGCTTGGAGCCCCTGCCTGGGCTGAATGGTGTCCTGTGTTTTGGACACTTCTAAGTAAAGGTGGGGTGGGGATTTGCAGCAGAGTTGTCCCCGGATCAGGAGCGTGCTGCCCCCACCTTCCCGGCTCTCACTGGCCCTGCCCCAGCACCCACCCCCGCCGCCCAGTGCAGCGCAGTGCAGCACAGCATAGCACAGCACAGCTCCAGCACAGTGCAGCACAGCGCAGCACAGCACAGCTCCGGCACAGCTCCGGCACAGCACAGCACAGTACAGCACAGCTCTGGCACAGCGCAGCACAGCACAGCACAGCACAACACAGCACAGCACAGCACAACACAGTGCAGCGCAGCACAGCACAGCGCAGCACAGCGCAGCACAGCTCTGGCACAGCACAGCACAGCACAGTGGACTCAGGCCCCAAGGCGTCACTGACGTGGGGCCCAGGACGCTGCAGGGCGGCCCCTCACCTGCTTCTCTACCTGCCTGGCATTTCAGAGTCCAGGGCCGTGTCTGAGACCAGGGCCGTGTCTGAGACCAGGGCATTTGACAGTATTAGTGGTTACTTGGCACTCATGACTCACTTCGTCAGCGAGAGGCCGGCGCCGCAGTCTTCCCTATAGAGCAGAGAGCTGCGATCTCGCCCTGGCGGCCTGATGTTTGACACCTGCCTCTCCGCGTCCCCTGTGACCTGGTTATTAGTTACACCTCCTCGCCTCCTCCACTGGCTTCTCCCTGACAAATGGGGATCGGTGGGCAGGAAGCACCACCGAGCGGGCTGCGGGGTGGAGGAGGGACGCAGGGCCGGGTGGGGCGGGGCCAGACGAAGACCCCGGAAGGAAACTGAGACCCGGCCCCGAGGACTGGGGCCTGTCCAGCGGCTCCACCGTCCCCGAAGCTGCCCGGAGCGACGCGTGCTGGGGGCTGTGCACAGTGGGGAGAGTGCAAGGCTCGGGGCCAGCCTGCTCGGGGCCAAATGCCCGCTGCCGCCTTCCAGTTGTACGTCTTGGAGCAGTGGGCGTCTGTCCAGCCCCAAGTGTCTTCATCTGAGGAGTGGGAGTAACGACCCCACCTTGCAGGATGGTTTCCAAGGAGTACATGAGAGTCTGTCCATAGCTGACATAGAACAAGAGTCCAGAGCCCATTAATTTCTCTTTCCTTCCTTCCACGTCCCCCACCCGCACCCAGGACCCACTTTCCTATCTGGAGTATTTTTAATGACCAGGGCTTCGTCTAAGGCTTCTATGACCAGGGGTGTGGGACTCCCTGGGGCCTGGACTCTTGGCACCCCTTCAATGCAGGGGGCAGCGTCTTGCTTCCAGCCCAGTGCTTGGGGTGGAAAATATCCCTTTACTTACCTGGCCAAGGCAGAACCATGTGGCATCCCCTGAGGGGCCAATTTATGCAGCAGCTTAATATCCTGTAAAACTCCTTCCCCTTCCTGGAGACGTTGGAGTCAGCCACAGCTGCTTGGTGCTCCAGGCTCTTCTTCAAAGGGCATTCCCTGAGCGGATGGAAAACTTGCTGGGAAAAGCTCTTTTCTTTTTTTCATACATCTGTTTTCTCTGTCGCAAAATTCTGGCTTCTACAGAACAATCACAAAGCCAACAAGAGTTAGAAATCTCCAGCACCTGGGTACCTCCTGCAGGAAGGCTTCCCTGATTACCCCCATTGGCTCCAGCATCCCTTCTTCTCCTCTAAACACAGGGAGCTGATCCTTATGGTGAGATAGGTGTGTGCATGGTGGAGGCCATGATGGCTCTCTCTCCAGCAGTATCGCAGGGGTCCCACCCTTTCCCTGAGCCTCCTGCAGTGCCTGGTCCGAGGCCTGGGCCCCTGGGAGCTCTGCCCACTGCTGGGAATGGAACATGCCAGAGCCCACCACGAGGCTGCCTGCACGGCCCTAGCCGACTCTGGGCTGGAGCCAGCGCCTCTGCTGCAGAGGGGATTCATCAGGGCTGAAAGGCCTGGGGCCCTTCATCATATTAAAGACCAATTCGGTGCAGATTAAGAGGACACAGCATCCGTTCTCTTGGGCTTGGAGAAGCCATCCATCCTCCTGCCTGGAGCTGCTCTGGGGCAGGGCTGGGGAGCTCTGTGCAGGGACGAAAGAGGACCCAAGTAGCACTGTGGTCCCTCGAGAGGAGTCCTTTCCTTATGTTCCTGGAGAGAGGTCTCAGGTTCCTGGTTCCTTCCCAGGTGCTGGGCAATGTGCACTGGGCCGTCCCTTCAACCAGATCCCCCCAAATATTCAGGGACCTCCCACAATAAGATCAGTAGATCTAATTCCTACCAAGGCCAGGAGGCTGCCTCTGTCAGGGGCTCTGCAAGCCACCCTGCCCTGGCAGTACGGCTGTGCAGGACAAACTGCATCGGCCATACCTCGGGGGAGGGCCTTGCCTCCGTGGCAGGGCTGGTCAGGGACTAAAGACAAGAGGAACTAGGGAGGAGGCGGGAACCCGCTCTATTTATACTTGACCTTGGAAGAGGACAGCTGGCAGCCTGGTGCTCTGGATGCTGCCAGTAGCCTGGGCTGGGGGTGGGGTGGGTGGGGTGAGAGGGGTCTCTTCACCCAAGGAAGGACAGGGAGTAGAGAAAGGGCATTTACTGATTTCCTCCTGTATCTCAGCCCAGGACCAGCCACCTTCCATGCGTTATCTTGTTACGTAAATATAGTCCGGTGGTCAATACGTTGGGTTCTGGTGTTGACATGGCTGGGTTGGAACTCCAGCTCACCTGCTTTCTGGCTGGGCGGCATCAGGCAGGTCATTGAACTGACCTAAGCCTTTATTTGCTCATCTGGAAAATATGAAAAAAATCAAAGCCCCCACCTGTGAGTGCTGAGTCCACGATTGAACACAATCCTGTATGGAAGGCACCACCCATACCGCACCCTAAAGGTGGGCGCTTTCTAGTGTTGACACCTGCGGGGTGTAGAAATTGTTACTTTGTGTAGAGGTAACAGCCCAGTTTCCCCGATATTAAGGCACGAAGCTAGAAGGCGGTGTGACTGGGCAGGGGGCCTCGCACGGCCTGGCTCCAGCGCCGGACCCTTCTCCGTCATCCTCAGCCTCCACGGGAAAGAGACAAATGAGCCCAGGGCTGGAAAGGGGCCTGCCTGCTCAGCCGCGCTGGTAAGGGCAGAGGGGCCAGCTGCCAAGCTCCTGACAGCTAACATCGCTGGGCAGGGACCTTTCCTTGGAGCTGGAGAAGAAGCTGCTGGAAGGTGTGCTCTGCAGGGACAGCTGTAAACTCTTTAACCTTGTGTGGGCTTCGTCCTTCAGCAGCCTGGCGAGGCAGCAGGCGGTTGGTGGGGGGCGGGGAGGCGGCGGCAGCTCTGGCCCCCGCACTCACTCACTCATAGCAGACTTGACTCTGGATAAACAATTACAGTCTATTTACCCCAGACCATATGGTGTTGCGGAACAGGTGTGCAGGTAATGAAGAGCCCGGCTCCAATTAAGCGTCTGGGAACCCGGCCGGATTCCCGCGGAATCTTTTGCTTGGGTTGAGGCCCACTTACAAATGAGAGCTAAAAGGGGGGGAGGCTCAGTGGCGGCAGAAGAGGAGGCAGCGAGGCTCCTGAGATGCTGGGCTTGGCCGAGGAGGTGCCAGGATGGGAGCAAGGCGGAGGGCGGAGGGGATAGTGCAGCCAGCTCTCCCATCACCACTCCATTCCCACAGTGAGGGACCTTATCCAAGGCAACCCCAGAAGCGTCTGTTCTGGGAGTTGTAAAGTAAAATGACTCCTGTCCACTGGAGTCTTGGGGAGGCTATCTCAGGACCTGTCAGATTTGGTCTAGGGAAGTCTGGAAGGGATTCCTGTAATCACAGGCTGGGGCAGGTACTTGTCCCTCTTTGCCAAGGTCTTTTCCACGTTGGTCCTGCCCACATGCCTTAATTTCTCTCTGCTTAATTCCTAATTATTCAAGACCGATTTTTGAGGGCCCACTGTTTGCGAGGTACAACCCTGATGAATAAAATAGACAAGGTCCTTGTTTCCATTGAGTTTCTGTTTTAGCGGGATGAAAGACAATCAGAGAGTCATAATACATGAGAAAGGTAATTTCGGAGAGCTAGAAGTACAAGAAGGGAAAGAAATCATTTCAGCTGTTAGTGAACTCCTATCCATCTGTAGAGGCCCAACTCAAATGGCTCTTTCCTCTGACACTTGCCAAACGCCTCCTCACGTGGGCCCCTGGTCATTCCTATTACAGCAGCCACATGGTTTTGAAAAGAGCTGCTTCTGCACCTCTGCACCCCTCTTCCTCTAGGCCACTGACCTTCTAGAGATCAGGGTGGTGGGGGTTGAGCTCATCTGCTGTCTCCAGCCCACAGCACAGGGCTGGGTGGGCAGAAACTAGCTTACAGTGAATGATGGAACTGGCCGGCCAGACCTGCTGCCACCCCAGCCTCCTGCTTAAAAAACATTTCCCACTCTGGTCTAGCCTTAGAAGGTGGAGAAACTGCAAGTTCTGAGTGTTCCAGCCTCTGGGAAGAGGCTCCATGCCTCATCTGATCACAGAGCCAGCCAAGGTGCCCCTCACAAGTGTCTCAGAGGCTAGAGGCTGAGCCAAAAAGATGAACAGCTCCCATCCCTGTGGTGGGCTGATGGGAGTCGAAGGAGGGCACGTGTTCCAATAAATCTCTCATGTCAGTTTTCATTGCACAGTGATGAGGCCACACAAACAAGACAGAGGTGGATGTGTCTCGTTTCTTCTGGGAAGCCCCAGCTTCTGCTGCTGGGGAGGGAAGAGACAGAAAGGGGGATTTTTCATGGTTAATGTTTCCAATTTCTTTTAATCTTGGATATATGCATTGCTTTAGGACTTGTCAAACAAAAATCCTGGATGCTGTCCCCTGCCCCTCTCACAGCCTGGGTCTGCTGGGCTCTCCCTGGGCTTTCTGAATAGAAAGGGGATAACTTCCAGTAGAAATACACAGTGGGGCAGCAGGAAATGGGTAACAGATGATTCCAGGGAAAATGGAGGTTTCAAATGAGGGGCTTGTACTATTTCTGGGGTGCAAGGTTTCCAGAGCCAGGATTCCAGAAGGCTTGGAGCCTCCAGCCTTGCCTTTCTAGCAGAGGGCGGGAAGCAAACTAAATGGGCTTCAAGGTAGGAAACAAATTGGATTTCTAAAGAATGCTCTGGCTCTAATGATCGGAGGGGTTATTCATAATCCCAGAGTAGAAAGTGCATCCTGAAATCTATGTTTTGCGTTGACAGCTTCTCCCTAATGGGCAAGATCTCACACAGGATAGGACCATAAAACACGGAGCTGCCTGGTCCTGCTGCTTGTCCGATAAGGGAAATCAACTCCCCTGCAGCAGACAGAGGGCACTGGGCACAGGGCACAGCCCTTCCCTTCCTGGGCCAGGGTGCTGGGCCCTGACCCCCAGGCAGATGAGGAGGGGCTGGAGGAGGAGAGAGCAGAGGGAAGAGGCCTGGATACTATCCTGGGATCCAGAAGCTTCTGTTGGGAGGTATGCTTTGCCGAACACAAATCCCTTGTCTGTTTTGCAAGGAAAGGGTTCCCTGCTCAAAGAAGTCCGGGAGACACCATCTAGTCCATCCCTCTTCCAGAGATTTCAAAATAGCCATTAACATGCTCAAGACTGCAAGGAGCCTTGCAGTAAAGAAAACACTTTGCTTTGCTCAATCCAATGGTTCCCAAATTTGTTGACTACAGAACCCTGTAGGTTTTTATGCAACTTCTCACGCATTCTGTGACGTTATGAACACATGCTGGGTCATCGGCAGGAGCAGGAAGGGGGGCAGACGGGTGGGTGCACTGGCTATGTGGACTCCCACTGCCCCCATAGTCCTCTTCCTGCCTCCCAACAAAACGGTGATGACATTGACGGCAGCCACGTTCATGAAGCATTTTACAGATTACAAAGCACCTTCCATCCATCAATTAATGTGATTCTCAAAACCAGCCGGGAGAAAAGAGATCCTATCATTATTTCCACTATGCCAAAGAGGATGCTTATGCTCAGAGAGAATATGCTTATGCTCAGAGAGAATGAGCCACCGTTTCAGATGACCCAGTTACCAGGAGAGCCGAGATTAAACCCAGGTGGGTTTAAAAAACAAGGCAGGTGCCCTGCCCCTGGGATGGTTTCCACTGCAGCTGCTGTCTCAGACCAGCTCAGAGCCAAAATGCCCTGGAACCTAATCACCCAAAGGTGGCATTTATCCTGATAAATCTGGACACACGCTAGGGCCCACACTCACTCCTTGCCAGCGTGGATGGCGAGCATTTCCCTGCAGCGTCCCAAGTGGTTTCACTGGTACTGTCCCTGCAGATACTTCGGGCACCTGGCCTGGAAGCCAACCAGGGGGAAAGAGTTGGAGAATTCTCAGCTGTCCCAGGGGAGGGGGCCAAGCAGGAGCACAAAGCGAAGCCACCCCCTGCTTAACCAACCCCATCTCAGAGGTGGGTCTCCTGGTGAACATTCTCTGGGAATGAGCAATTCAGGTATGAACTGACTGTGAGTAAAACCAGAGAAATTGCTACTCCAGAGGCTGGAGGGGGTAATGTCTGATTTAGCAGCACCAGGAAATCATCACAGCCTTGGGACCTTCTATCTGGGTCCTCAGGGCCTCTTGGTAAATTTTGATAACTGGACAAATTCCCTTCCTTCCAGGCCAGGAGGCCTTTTACTCATCAGTTCTTCCTCTTGGGCAGGGGAGGTGACCCTGAACACATCCAGGCTAACTGCCCCCGGGTCCTGCTCCCTCTCCCTGGATGGAGTGGGCACTTCTGCTGGGCGTTTAACCAATGGTGCTTAGCAAAAGAGGAGTAGCAGGAGGTTGGAGGAAAGGACTGGGGTTCCAGTCCTCATCCCCCAGTTCTGAGCTGGGGCCCTCGGTCAGCTTACTCATTCCCTGAACCTCAGTTTCATCATAGGGAAAATGGGGCTAAGGATTGAATGAATGAATGTCATTGCAAAGATCCAAAGAAGGGAATGTAAAAAGTGTTTTGCAAGCTCTAAAACAGCTGTAGGTATGATAGTTGTTAGCAAAGTCCAGGAGGGTGAGGGAGAGGGAGGCAGGCTAGGAAGCTTGCCCGTGACCAGGTATGGGGCCAGGAAACTACCTGGATGAATTCCAGAGGCTGCACATGGGCAAGGCTCACCGTCATCCTCCAGAGGGTCTCACAATGGGCAGTCCATGGAAGGGACACCATGGCCCAGGTGGTATGCCAGGAAGGGCTTGGACGACTGCGGGACCAGTGCACTGCCCAACTCTAGGGGGCACCATTCACAAGCAGTGCACAGCCCAACTCCGGGGGCACCATTCACACAGACCATGAGGCATTGTGAGCACGGATTAGTGGCTCAGACCCTCTGGGAAAAGGATCCTTTGCCCCGCACCATTTCCTCTTCCCAGGACTCACCTTGACTCCGCACAAAGCATGGAAAGGGGCTTCAAACTCTGGGAACTTGGGCAAAGTTAGAGAGAAAACCTCAGCAGAGGTGTGGCAAGTCTCCCAGGCAGCTCCCCTCTAGTGTCCTTGGCTTAGTTCCAGAACATTCCTCAAGAGAAAGAGCCCAGAAATGACCAAGGCTGGGGCAGGACTCTGACTTCAGTGATGCAAGTGAGATGCCCTGGGTGCAAATTTAAGGAGATGGTACTTATTCTCATGCCACCCCTGCCCTTGCATGGACTTGAGAATGAATGCTGCCCCCTTAAATTTGGGGCACAGCGGGCCTCGCTGTCCTCACCCTAGCCCTGGCACTGCATTGGGGGAACACTCTTTCTCAAGTTCTCTGCCCAAGACTATGTGGTCCACCAAAGGTCACCCTGGCTTGACAGGTTAAAATTGTTTAACTCCTTTAGCCAGAGAAGATTCACCTTCCCATGTCCAGTGTAGATCTGTTAAGCTGAGATCGACTCACATTTGGGGTTGGTTTTGCCTGGGGAAGAGTAGACCCATTGAGAGCCTGTCTTTAAATATTTGAATGGATGCTGCCCCCAAAAGATGAGTCCATGTCCTAACACCCAGTACCGGTATATGTGATCTTAATTGGAAATAGGATCTTGGCAGGTGTAGGTAAGGATACAAGATGATAACATCCTGGATTTAGGGCAGGCCCTACATCTAATGGCAGGTGTCCTTATAAGAGTAAGGCAGAAGATTTGGGACTCACACACAGGGGAGAGGGCCATGTGAAGTCGGAGGCAGAGATTGAAGTGAGGCTGCCCCAAGCCAAGGGCCATGTGGGGCTACCAGAAGCTTGTAGAGACAAGGACGGAGTCTCCACTGGGGCCTTCGGAGGGACGGTGTTCCTGCCCAGGCCTTGGGTTTGGACTTAGGACCTCCAGAATTGCGAGAGAATAAATCCTGTTGTTTTAAGCCTCCTGGTTTGGCTAACATGTTACAGCAGCAATTGGAAACTAATACAGACTAATTCAGACGTTATCTGAAAGAGGTGTGGGCCTCGCTCTGTGTGATGCTGGTGAGGGCCCATGGGTGGGGGTTGCGGGGACCGTCTCAGAGACCCACGTAAGAAAGAACTCTCTAAGAAGGAAGTTGGTCCAGTGGCACCAGTTGCTTTGGGCAGCGGTGAGCTTCCATTCCCATCCCATCCCATTGCCTGTGCAAGGGTGTGGACAGAGAGTATGCTGCAGGCGGAGATTGGATCTGTGACTTATCCCTCTGTCTCCCTAAAGGGACACCTGCTGGGTTGATCCACCTGCAGAACCCATTTCTGTGGGTGTCATCAGAGATGTATGTGGAAACACGACTGTGCTTCTCTCACTTGAGAAGACATCAGAGCAGGAGTGCCAGGGTGACATCATGATAGGAATAACCTTGAATCGGCTCTAATTTCCTTTTCTAAAAAGTGACATTGCTTGCAAATGTTGCTACTGTAACTATCATTAATAACTTATCTGCAGATAGCACACCTGTCCTCGTAACACATTGCGCTGCAACTTGACACCGTGGTGAGAACCTCATGCCCTAGAAGACAGGAGAGCAGCACTTCTCAAACTCCCCGTGCATGCAAATTACCTGAGGGTCTTGTTAAAATTCAGCTTCTGAGTCAGGAGGTCTGAGGTGGGACCTGAGATTCTGAGTCTCATCCCAGGTGATGCTGGTGCTGCACCACACCTTGAGTAGAAGAGGTCTACAGAAGTTCATGGTCAGTTTCCAGAATGCCCATAATTACTATTCGGGGAGGAGTTATTTTGTCTTGCTACAACTTAGGTAGGACCAATCTCTAGCACTGTCTTCCTTTCTAGGAGAGCAGTTAAACAATGACATGGGGCCTGGGGTGGCTGAGATGGCCTTTCTGTAGAAGGTTGGGCCAGGAAAAGACGTCTTCCAAAATACAGCAATTTAGGACCTTTATGCCTGAGCTCCAGTCCTGCCTAGAGTCAAAGGATTTAATGGGCTGGTGCCAAAGGAACGCTGAAGTTTGCATTTAAGGAGCTCTTCCTTGTGTGCCAAGATCTTGACAATAACTATTTCTTTTAGTCTCCACGAAAGTCCTTTGAGTAAGACAAACATTCTATTATTGCCCCATGTCTTGCCTGGAGCTGTCATAACAAAATACCACAATGTGGGGGGCTTCAAGCAACAGAAATGTATTCTCTCTCAGTTGTGGAGGCCAGAAGTCTGACGTCAAGGTGCTGGCAGGGCCAAGTTCCCTGTGAAACCCATAGCGGAGGACTCTGCCTGGCCTCTTCCAGCCTCTGGGGTTTGCTGGCCATCCTTGGGCATTTCTGGGCTGCAGCATTTCAGTTTCTGCCTCCATTATCACGAGGCCTTCTCCTCACTTGTCTGTGTCCACATTTTCCTCTTCTTATAAGGACACCAGTCATGTTGGATTAGGACCAAACTGGATTAGGGGTGGGTCCTAACTAATCACATCTTTAAAGACCTTAATTCCAAGTAATGTCACAGTTACTAGGCCCGAGCTAAGGATATGACACATCGTTTTGAGGGACACAGTCACATTCCAACCCGTAATAAGCTATTTTGCAGATGAGAAAACAGAGGCCCAGGGAGGATAGAAGCATGTTCAAGTTTACACAGCAGCATCTGATAAAGCCTGGAGATGGACTGGCTTTTGACTCTGCAGCCTGTGCTGAAAATCAGAGAGCATTGCAGCCTTTTAGTTTCCTGCAGACTCTCTCCTCCCAACTGTGTCCTTGCCTCCCAGATCTAGCAGAGTGACACAGGAATTCCAGGGATGAGCTTGGGCTGGGTAGGGGACCCCTGGACATGGGGTTCCTCCCCAGGCCATCCCTTCTTCTAGCTCTGGCTCCACATTTTTAACGCAGAGCCCCACTGCTCCAGGCTGGGGGTGATTTGACTCCTGCTGCTGAGCAGGGAAGGGAAGCTGCTGCCTCATCTGAGGACTCTCGAGCCCCTGCTTGGATAGAGAGGAAGAGTCCTGCATGCAGAAGGAGAACTTGGGGTGCCAGGAAGTAGGAGAAGGTGGAAGGTTCTGGGAACCAGAGCTGCCTGAAAACCATTGTTGGGGCTGTGGTTAAACACAATCACCAATTCCCCAACACTTTGTATGAAAAATCCCATTTCTCTCTGCCTCTTCTCTGCAAATGTCCACATACAAGTCCCTCCTCTTGCCCCTTAAATCTCTTCTCCACCACCACCACCCCTGCTCAATTCCTCTGGGCAGCTCAGCATGGAAAACAAGACACTGGACCCTGCCCAGGCAGGTACAGCTCACTCCTGGGGCCCTGGGAGGAGCATGTCTCCATGGCCGGCTCTTTATAGCAAGTGCAGGGACCTGGGATGGGAGCTCAGACGTGCAAGCAGGTGGGTCTGCATGCCCAGAGATGACAGGGTCAAGAGATGCTCTAACGTGCAAGCAGGTGGGTCTGCATGCCCAGAGATGACCACATCAAGAGAAGCTCTAAGGCACCAGCACAGCATGGTCTTGGGGACCCATCAGCTGGTGGACAGTGTGCCCAGGGTCTCAGGCAGCTCAGGATTCCACCTGCTATGAGCCCCCAAAGCCCCTCATAGCAGAGCCTTCAAGGGGACGTGCCCAGGACCTTCTGTGATCAGCAATCCTTGGACTAGCCTTATCCCTGCAAAAACAGAACAGACTTCAAGAGAAGCAAATAAACCAATCAAGAGCCCAGCCCCTTCCCAGGCCGTGCAGCTCAGGCTCTCATCCTGCAAGGAGGCGTTGGGGGCTGCCGGGAAGGCACAGTGCGTCCTAATTACACGCTCCTCCCTGACAGGCGGTTTCGAGAGATTAAAGGAATCAAACCAAGTGCCTCTTCAACGGCCCCTCCCCCAAGAACCAGAGCCGCCTCGGGAAGGCAATTGCTGGTACCAAGGTACTGGTTAGAAAGATAATTTTCTCCCGGCCATGCGCCTGCTGGAGCCTCTGTTAGCTCTGCGCATCAGCCCTCTGTCTCCCCTGCCCTGTCTGGGCTCCTCGCATTCATTTTCTTTTTGTTGTTGTTGGCACAGCTGAGCAGAAGAAAACAAATTACCTCCCTCCCCTCAGCCCCCTTTCCACTGCCCAGCCAGCCCCCCTGGTCCAGTGCACTTTCTCCCTCTTCCTCACTCGTGCTCTCCTTGTTTGCTTTCTGTTTGCAGCTTTGCATCGGAGCTGTCTGTGCTTCGTTCTGCCTGTTCCCCTGCCCTGTTTGCTCTTGGCTTCTCTTTTTCTGCCCTTCCTTCAAGACCCATCCAATCACAAGGAGAAAGAAGCCACTGTGGGCCTTTATTTTCCTTCTCCTGTGAAGGTTTTTAAAATAATAACAGCACTCCTCCCGACCCGTTACTGAGCTCTGGCCTCATGCAAGCCCTGTGCCTCCCTTGCATGAGCGTATCAATCCTCAAAAGGAAACTGAGGCTCAAGCTACAGGGTTGATAAGGCTGGGGCCAGGTTGATGAACTCAGACTGATAACGCTCAGCCAGGGAAGGAAGGAAGGAAGGAGGAAGACTGCTGGAAAGTCAGGTGTGAAAGCCAGAGCTGGAAGGCGCAGCTGAGAACATGGTGTGCCCCTGCCCAGGCGCAGAGTTGCTGCAGGGATGACCCATCACCCCTAGTGATGCCATGTCCTTTGGATGCGCTGGAGCAGAGAAATGGTCCGGAATCCCTGATCCAAACCCTCATTACACAGGGAGGAGCTAGGGAGTCCCAGGTCAGGTGACTTGCCCAAGGTCACTAGGCTGGATGGGGCCAGAGGGCAGCTCCCCTGCCGTCTAGCCTGAGGGTTTTGCGGGGGCACACCTCTACACCCCCAGTGTCTGCAGGGCCTTTGCTTAAACGCTAAACTCTGCAGGAGTCCTTTCAAGTCCTTTCTGTGACTGCAGCATCTCCCTCTGCATGTGGGGAGGGGAATGGCCAGAAATGCTGGGTGGCGGTGGACACTGGGGTGGACATGGGGGTGGACACTGGCCTTGACAATGACTTCTCCCTCTGGGTGGGGGGAGGGGGGCTGCAGACATGACTGTGAGCTCAAGCGGAGGGTTTGTCCTGGCCGTGACAGCACATCACCTCCCGCGGACGGTGTCGGGGAGGGGAGGGGCTGCAAACCCCCTTCTTTCTACCTTCCTCCCCCCCATTTCTGCCCTGCTGCACATCCAACAAAGTATCAGGGAGGGATTAGGGGGTTAAAAGGTGCCCGTTAGAGGGAGGTGAGAGCAGCCTGCACCAGTTAATACGGAGTGTCTCCATTACCATAATAACTAACCACTTAATAACTGGCTTCCCCACTAATTCTAATTGAAACACGTAATGATATTTCCGGATGGAGAGTGGCAGGCGCGAGGCTCGGCCGGCATCTCCGGGGGCCTCCTGGCTTCACGTGGTGAAAACCGTGGGGCCTCCTTGAGTCTGCTGTTGGAATGGACTGAGGCAACAGACAGCAGCTCTTGTACGGCTGCCAGGAGCCACAGCTGATGATAAAAGCCATTAAAGGTCAGCTGGGAATAGAAAACTATTTATGTTAAATGTCACAGATTAAGCCGCAGAATGGGCCTCGAGTGGGGAGCAGTGGAGGTGAGAAGGGCTGGGCACTGTGCCCGCCTCTTTGGGGGGCTGAGAAAGAGCGGGGTGGTGCTGGAGGGGGTATGTGTGTGTGGGTGTGTGTGTGGGGGGGTTGCCCTTAATTTTCTGGCTCCCTTGGCCTTGGAAACAGGTGCATGTCAACGGCCACAGGTGATTGGCCAGGCTGGCCATCAGTCAGGGTTGCTAGGCGACCTGAGCTGGAGGGTCAGGGAGAGAGGAGGGAGGTAATCGCCATCACACGGTCACAGAAGCGGATCTGGGGTGGCCTGGGGATGGCAAACAAGCAAGATGGGAGGGAGCGGGACCCTGGGCGGCTGCTGCCCTTACAGAAGGAGCTGTGGCTGCCTCTGCTTCTCGGAGTATCGTCCTGGGGTGGGTCTGGGCGAGCTTCAGCATCGCCAAGAGCTAATGCCACACAGCTGAATTGCTCACCCAGGCAAAGGCAGGCAGCTGCAGAGAATTGCCTTCGCCACGTCCTGCTGGCCTCAGAAGCTGGAGCTTAAAGGACACAGAGGGGCCTGACATGGGAGGGCCGGGCAGTGTGTGGTGCTCTTGGGAGGGTCTGTGAGGCACCGAGAAAGCCGTGGAACCCCCGTAATTACCCCCCCACGCAAGGCTGGGTATAGGGTACGTCTTGGTTCTATCCATTTGCAAAATACACCTAAGAAGCGAGTTTGTCAACCGGCCGAAAATATCCCCTAGAAGTTAATTAGGTCAGTAAGGTACCACTGAAAAAACTACTACAACCCTTGCTTACCTGCCTGGGGACGGCTCATGCTGCGGGTGGAGGAAGAGGTTGTGCTTTTGAGCCAAAAGGCTTGCCTCTGCATCGCCTTGCTGTTATGTCAGCTGCTATGTATACAGGGACGCAAGCTCATTTTAATAGTGGTGTAAGAAGGCATAATTAGGAAGGTAACTCTAGTACAAAAAAAAAAAAAAAACAAAGCCAAAAACAAATGCTATCCCCCAAAACCTATCCTGACCCATAAGTCACATAAGGAGACAGGCAACTGCTTTGGCTTATGCACGTCAATCCTCTGTTCATTGGAACTGACCGTCCATTCAGAGGGCCCTGACGGAGTGGCTGGTGTCACCCCTCCCTGTGGTCCCCCATGCTGGGAACAGACCCTCACCAGCCCAATGGTCCCCTACAAGGCCGTCTCCCTCCCTCTTCCTCTTTCCCTGTTTGGCTGCAGGATGATGGAGTGGGGGGTGGTTTGGCCAGGCAGATCCCCAAGGGTAAGTGAGGGGTCAGGAAGGACCCCAGGACGCCCTCAGTGTCCAGCAGGTGGGCGCTGCTCTAAGCTGGCAGGGTGCCCTCAGAAGGATGGCTGGTATACAAGGGGTACAGAGCACTGAGGGGGGTGGTCCGGTGCTCCAGGGGCAAGAAGAGAGCGGGAGTGTTCCAGGGAGACCCGGTTTGCACCAGCCTTCCAGAGGCAAAGGTTGCTGCCTGGCACAGACGAGGGCTGGGGGGAGAGGCAAGCGCAGGAGAGGAGGCTGGGCACGAGGGGGAAGGACCTCAAATCCCGTGCTTAAGACATTGAAAGTTAACTCTGAAGGCAAGAGAGGGTCGTTGTTAAGCAGAGAGCGGTAGGGCTTGGCCTGGGTTTAAAGAAGGGCCTTTGGGAAGCTGCAGGGAGGGCGTGTTAGATGCAGTGGTGGTTCTCAACTTCAAGGGCAGCAGAATCACCAGGAGGGCTGGTTTTTTTCTTTTTAAACCACGGGTTGCCAAGCCCCATCCCCAGAGTTTCTGATTCAGTAGGTTGGGGTGGGGCCTGAGAATCTGTATTTCTATCAAGCTCCCAGGTGCTGCTGGTGCTGCTGGGTCCAGGGATCCCACTTTGAGGCCCTCTGTGTTAGAGGAAGGAGGAGCTGGAAGCAGGAAGCCAGACAGAAAGAAATGGTAGGGGACGAGCAGGGGCGGAGATGGGCCTGAGAGAGTGCTCAGGTGGGCAGACGGACTGCAGTACGGCAAGGACACAGGTGGAGAGTGGGCAGCAGAATCCTGACCTTGGAGGGATTGAAGCAGCAGGTGGCAGACAAAGGCAAGGAAGTACAGACAGAGAAACAGTAAATGGAACACAAGGCAGGGGAAGAAGGCCAGAAGCCAGCTATTAGCGGCCCAGAACAGAGTTCCAGCTCAGCTGGCCGAATTGCTGGGCAGTGAGCCTGGTCTCGTGCACTGCCCTGCCTTTAGACAGTTAGGCCTCAGGTCTGGGAGATATTTGCAGCTGCAGATGGGTCTGGATTTGAAGGTCAGGAGAATATAAGGTTATGCATCAAGCAGATCAGAACAGAAATAGCTCAGGTGGGAGAGGCTCTACTTCACTGTGGGCTGTCATGCTCCAGGCCGGTTAAGACACTGGCTTTCCAGCCCTTTATTTGCGGCCCAGGCCAGAGAGCATCAGAATGGGCTGCCTCCTTCCAGGACCCTGCACAGACCCGGCCACAGAGCCTCCAAGCCTGGGCACCGGCCTCCTTGTCTGGGGAGGGTGACGATTCCTAGGAAACCTGGAAAATCCAGTCACAGGCAGAGTGGCCAGCAATTGCTTACATTTGCTTTGGCAGCAGCCTAGGAACAGATGAAGGGGCTGCAAGGGAGACCGAGTGAGCAAACAGACCCCAGAAGGAGGTGGCTAGGAGTTTTCTGGTACCAGCACCCAGAGCAGCCCCCAAACATGTCTCTGACAACCTCCTGGTGCTGGGATGACCTTCAGCTGCCACCTGTATCCCCATGGCCATGTTCTGGGACCCTAGTTCCGTTCCCTTGTCCTCCAAGGGACAGTCTGATCCACCCAATGGTTAAAGTGCACAAAATGTTTCACTGTGATCTGAGGGAAGCTGGTAGCCAGACTCTGCATCCCTTGTTATATTTCAAACACGCATTGTTCACTTCACGTGGGATGACATCTGCCTGCAGGTGACTTAGTTCATGCAGGGCACTGCCTGAGGCCGGGTCACTCTGTCCACCTCGTTTCCAGAGTTCCAGCATCTTATTCCTGTCTTTAAACTGTTCTTCTAGAGCCATCGAAAGTGCAATGCTGGGACGCCTCCACAGCAGGCTGCCTGATACCTCCAATCCCCCCCTCCCCAGCACATTGCTTTCCTGAGCCTCTGGCTCCCCAGGATCCCGGGCCCTGGGTCGTTCTTGCTTTCAAACCTTCAGAACCCACAGCCCTGAGTCCTGCACGCTCTGTTCTGGTGCTCTCCTGCTCACCTGAGCTGCTGGAGTTTCCATTGCCCTCCCCACCCCCGCCTGGCTCACACATCAGCCCCCTGTAGCATCTGGTCCCTTCTGCGGGCACCAAGCCATCTCTTCTGGGACCAGCATGAGCTCAGACGTCAAAGCCTAATCCCATTTCATGGGCCACTCCCCCCAGACTGAGGCTTCTCCTGAGCCTCTGCGACTTTGGAGTAGAAAATGCTGTTTGGCCTCACAGGGGAGGGGACAGTGTCTCCTGCTTGGTTTTCTGTCTAGGAGGAGATTTGGAGGGTGGGAAGCAGCCTAGAAGACAAGAGAGAATAAACAGCGAGTGGGGAGCTGGGCAGAGCAGGGACCCAAGGGCTTGCTCTCCAGCACCCCTTGTGGGCAGTCTGGCTGGGTCCCAGGCCCTCCCAGGACAATGCCCGATGCAGGGTTGACAGCGGGACAAGGTCCACCCTGGGGTGGGGGTGGGGGATTGGTTAGGGAAGCCAGAGATGCCACCGGACTGTCGAGCCCTCTCTGTGGCTTTCCATTCTCTTCTTTTTGGATCTTTGGAAGAATCGGTGGGCACCCAGGGGCACAGGGAAGAGAGGATTATGGCAAGTTGGCAGGGACGAGGGGACAAGGGGGCGGAAGCCCAAAAACCTTCCTGCAAGAGCTCCCCTTCCGAGATCCAAATCACTAAGACCATGTCACAACAGCAGAGTCGAATAGTTGCAACAGAAACTGTATGGCCCCTAAAGCTGAAAAGACACACAGAGAAGCGTGCCGGTGCCCAGTTGGTGAAACAATCACCAGCTCACCAGCGTCACGCCGAGCCCAGCTGGGAGGGCGGCGGAGCCGTCACGTGTGTGCGGGCGCGTGTGCCGTGCACGAGTGTGTGACATCCAGCTCAGGTTCCCCTGTCCCTGCAACCTGGAGAAGGAGTGGGTGTTGAGTGGGCAGCACTCTCCTTTCTAAGGGAGCCGGGGTTTACAGGCTTTTCTAGTCAGAATGGCGCTGAGGCTGCTGCCGCTGCTGAAATTTAAGTAATTTTCTCCTAATTAAGCAATTATCTCAGACAGAGCTGTTCCCATCTCCAGGAACTTTTTTGGGAGGGTGGGAAGGAGCAGGGTGGGGGTGCAGCGTTAGGGCAGCCTCCAGACATAGAAACCCCTAAGTGCAGGCTTCCGCTGCTGAGTGTTCCTGGGGAGAGGAGGCGGCGGAGGATCGCGTGGCCTTCAAAGGCGGACTGGAAAACGACACAGCTCGCCCCGAAAGCGCCATCCCTGCAGCCAAACACACACATGGCAACTAACTCATAACAGGAGATCAGAGCCCACGAGGCCCCTGAGAAAAGAAAGCTGGATTTCAGGGTGGAGGATGGGTCCTCTTATATAGACCAAAGAGTGAGCAGAGGCTGCAGGAGTTTTCCAGGCTGGAAAGAGAGGGAGTCTCCATCCTTCCATGGGGAGGGGAGGCTGAAGCAGCCTGTACAGCCACGCTGAGCAGAGGTTCACCCTGTCTTACCGTAACGCCTTGAAGCAGTCATGGGTGGGTGCAGTAAAGGGCACAAACCACCCTCATGGGCAGATAACCCACAGACCCTGCACAGCCACTCCTGGAAATCCACGTTCTACAGCTCAGTGCTGGAGGGGCCAGATCAACTCTGGGACACTCAGCTAAATTTAAGTACCAAAAAAAAAAAAAAACAATGAAAAAGACATTTTAATGTAAGTATATCCCAAAGTTGCATGGGGTATACTTATAATAAAAAAATTACTTATTATTTAATTTAACTGGATATCCTATAGTTTTACTTGCTAAACCTGGCAACCCTACCCAGGACCTACCTTCTGAAATCCTTTCTCCACAGTTTCCAAGCAAGGAACTTAGTGTTCGCCCCCAAGCAATCACTGACTCATCAGAGGCAGCACAAGGGACCTAGGCTGACTGCAAGGAAGAAATTCCTGGCTTTGAAAGTTGGTACAGAAAACCAAAGGGTTTGTCCTTGATCTAGATTAAGGCGGGTGAACAGACTAGGCAACCTTGAAAGGTGGCTTTTCATGCCAGGATTTGGATATGAGAAAGCTGGAAAGGCGGGGAAAGAGGCCCTTATCTTTTGGTAGTTAATAATTGTTTACTATATAGGGATTTTTTTAAAGGAGACAATTCTTAATGGGGAGGCTTCTTTGTAAAATTGTGAAATGGAAGTGAGACTGGCAGGAGCGTCCAGCCAGCCTGTCCCCATGGAGATGGGAGCGCTCCCTTCCAACTGACTGCCAGCCTGGCCCGCACAGATCTGTAAGGGGGAACTAGGAGAAAAGAGACTCCCTGCCTTTCCAGTGGGAAGCAGCAGCAGGGATTACAGGCCTGTGATGCCAAGTTAGCGGCACAAACATCAAGCCTGGGTCCCCTCTGTGGAGGGGAGTTGGGGGAACCCAGGACGGTGCTCACAAGCAGCATGGAGCACAGGCAGGGATTGTCCAGTTCCTGGCTCAGCTTGGGGAGTGGAACCTCACTAGAGGCCACCGCACTAGAGGGCATGTCTGGGGGCCCAACAGAAATCCTCTCTGTCTCCTACCCTGGGGTGGGTGGGGATTCAGCAGTCTGATTCCCGGGCCCCTTGCCCACTGGCCCAACCTCTCAGGACCGGGGCAGGACTGGCTATGGGAACCGGTAGTCATGCCTTCCAGTTGCTACTCATTGTGACTGCAGTCATGGGGTTGTTGGAAAGGGGGGGTGGGCGGGATGCAATAGGAGGCCTTGTGCAGCTTCTTGAAGGAGCTTGAGCAGGAGGATGCAGGGAGAACCACAGTGGAAGAGACCCAGGCAGCCCCCAGAACAGAGCAGCCAGGGCCAGGTGGGCAGAGTCTCCTGGAGGAAGGCCCTGGCTCCAGGAAGCTCCAGGCCCAAGGGAGTCCTGCAGGCACAATGCATTTAGGCTGATAAAAGTCACACTGCATTTATTTATTCCCCAGGAGTGCAGAGGGACCTGAATAAAAAGGAAAGGGCAAAGCATGCAGAGACCATAAAAAGAGAGTTTAGTTTTTATGCAGTGGTAACCTGGGGGATTAATTCCCGGCAGACAGAGGTCGTGTGACAGTAACTGAGTTTTAAACAGGCACAGAGAAGGCTCTGGGAGGCGCAGGAGGGGCCGGCCATGAAGGTGGAGAGGAGGGGAGCGGAGTGAGTGGCGGGAGGCACTGGGGCTAGGAGGGGGTAATGTGGGGCTAGAGCTCAGATTCAAAGCACAGTCCAGGAGAGCACTTTAAAAGGGCCGATAATCAATGTTGATCTCCTTCGACCACATTTATGAACATCTGTGTGCCAGGAACTGGCTGGATGCTGTGGGGATGGCAGCAATGGATGCCAACTCTCCAGACTCTCTTTGTCTTTTGGGGGTACAAGGAATTACATTAGTGATGGGGGCGGGGACGGCAGTAAAACACACGGACTCAGCACCAGACCCCATGGGTTTGAATTCTGCTTCCACTACTTACAAACTCTGCCATCTTGGGCAAGGTGCTTAATCGCTCTCTGTTCAATTTCCTTGTATAGAAAAAGGGAATAATAGTAGCTACCTCATAGGAATGTTCTGAGTATTTACATGAATAGAAATGGCCTGACACATAGTGCCTTCTGATAAAATAGATTGAGTCAGTTTGGGGTAAAGTGCTATGGTAGCCCAAAGTGATCATTTGTTGAAGGAGTCTGGGAAGGCTTCCTGGAGGAGGTGACTTCTTTAAAGTCTGGCCTAGACTTCAAAGGTGAATAACATCCAGAGGCATGAAGAGGAAGGGCAGGGCTTCTAGGCAGGGAGTCCAGGATGAGGTGTGAAAGCGAGATGATAAAGGATCATCTGGCACTGCACCAGAGGAGGCTTGGTGCCCCGGGAGTGTCCAGCTTTGGGGTCACCCCCTTTAACAGTGTGAGGTTGAGCTCAGGGTGCTGGATGCAGGCAGGCAGATACCACAGGTGGGGAGGAAGCCAGGCAAGAACAACGGTTCACCTGCCCTGTCCATGCAGAACCCCAAGTGCAGGGGACTTGTCTATGGCAGAAAGGCCACAGCCCTTCCTAGACATAACACAAACCAAGTCCGAAAACCAGAGGGGAGAAGGTGGAACTCAGGGAGAAAAGAGACCAGCGCTGCCCAGTGAAATTATAATGTGAGGCACATATTTAATTTTAAGTTTTCTAGTAGCCAAATGAAGAAAGTAAAAACAGGCAAGATTAATAGTATATTTTATTTAACCCAATATATGCAAAATTTTATTATTTCAACCCGTAATAAAAATAAAAGAATGAGAAGACCGGGAACTCCAGCTGGGGAAATGGCAGCTGCGGTGATGGTGGGGAGGTGAGACCCATGGAGAGGAGGCCATGCATGCTTCTGCACACCACATATTAGAGAACACACAAAGCTAGAGTGCGTGGGCACTCCCTCTCATCTGCACGTGGAGATGTGAACACGGAATCAATGAATTCAGTGTTTACTCTGTGCCAGGCACCAGGTTTTCTATGATCAGTCCAGGTAAGCTTCCCTACAGCCCTTGAAATAGGTCCCTATTATCACCTCCATTTTAAAGACCAGAAAACGGAGGCACAGAGAGGTTAAGCAACTTGTCCAAAGGCACACAGCTGATGGGTGGAGCAGCCAGGATCTGGACCTGAATTTGGGCTCCAAGCATGGGCTTCTCATCACCACGCCCTCCCAGCTCATCAGGCTGCTGTCACCTGGAAACAACACCACAGCTCAGGGGAGAAGGCAGTGGGAAATGGAAAAGTTGGGAGGCTGTTTGGTAAGTGGTAATGGGATGGGGGCAGGCTGCCATCTGGCACAGCCATGCAGCCGGTCCCAGATGGTGAGAACCTGTGTCAGCTGCCTGGCCGGGTTGAACAGGATGGGGTGCAGACAGTCTCGTAAGGAGGGTCTTGAGCTCTGCCTGGAGGGAGCGCCTAGGAGGGGAAGCCTGTGACCTCACCGTTTGGGCCATCGGCCAATGACATCACAGGAGGGCAGGGAGCCAGCCCCAGCGCGTTATTTATGGAACCGGCTGGCGGCCAGGCCCGGCTCCTGAGCGGTTTCAGATGTGGGCTGGGATAAAGCCTCCAGCTGGCCCGCTGGGGCCGCCAGCGCTGGGCAGGCGTATCTGAAAGGAGGGAATGCTGGAAGCATCCGCCTGCCCCTGGGAGCCTCACGGGGGCCTTGGGCCTCACGGGGGCCTCGGGCAGGGACCGCAGGCTCCCCGCCTCCCCTCCTGGGGTCTGCCCATCCTCCTCCACCCTTACTCCCTGCAGTCTCTGCAGCCCTCCCGCGGTGCCACTGATTCTGAACCTGGAGACAGGATGGGCTCAGAAAGGCTGAGCCTGCGCTTGTCAGGCTCAAGCATCAACCCATGCGTGTACCTGCATTCGCACACTCGAGGGTGGGTGCCTGTTAGCATGAGCTGCGTGTGCTTCCCCCATGGATGTGCACATTCTCTTGTTCTCACATGTCAGGGCCCTGAGTGAACGTGTGTATAGTTGTCTATATGTGACTGTGCATTTTTGCATGTGTGTGAGAGAGAGCAGGAGAGGGTGCAGGAGAGCTAGTAAATGGGAGACAGCAGTCACTAGGGGAGAGAAATCACTGTAGGAAGTTGGGAAATATAATTTCACTGGAAGATACAGAGGCACTTACAGAAGCTTCAGCCAAACCAGACAAACCTTTCAATCCATTTATCAAAACTGCCTGCAGCTCTGCTGCCCGAGCAGGTGCAACAAGAATAAAATACTGAGCAGGACCAGAGACTGTGGAGCTGGAGGAGTCTGATAAATAAGAAGATACTGAGCATCTTGCCCCAACTCCAGGTGGTTGGTTTCGGCCGACCCCTCTACCCGTTGTGTCCTGGGGTCCCGCATCGCTCCCTGGCATTTGGACCTGAGGATGCCCGGGGGTCCTGCAGACCAGGCCTGCCCCGCCGCATGCAGATGAGCCCTGGAGGCGATGGCGCAGCCCGCTTGTCTGTCGGGCCCTGAGGGATGGCATATGCATTTGGGTCTGTGAGTACATATCTATATGCATCTTTGCGTGTGTGTGCGTGCGAGGGAGGGAGAGGGAGGAGGTATGTGAGGGCTAGCACATGGCGAGGGAGTAGATGCTTGTCTCTTGGGCTCGCTAACTGCCCTCCTTCCCTCGAAACACCCCCACCAGGGAACCAGATCCACGTGACCCCAAAATGGAGCTTTGGCAGTCCCCTGATAGGGCTGCAGGGGGTTGATTGTGGGGGCCAGGCATTGGCTAAAGGGGCTTCCCCAGATCTGGGCTGCGTTGTCTCCTTCCACCTCCTGCTGCCCATATCCTGACAGTTTGTACCTTTTGGGTGGTGGGCATCACGTAACATCCAGTGGGGCTGGGGACCTGGTACCCTGGCACCTCTGCACCCCCTGTCTCATGCCACCCCCTCCTCAACCCCAGAAAAGAAAAAGGATCTCCACACAGCAATTTTTCAAATGCCCTAAACCTAAGTCCATAAAAGAGTATGTTTCCATCGATGTCTCTGTCTCCAACTCCACGGAAGGGATTCAGGGGACTCTGCCGGCCCCACCCCCGTGACCACACCCACGCACAGACGTGTGCACACACACATGCACGTAACTCAGGCCCGCAGGAGCCTACCCCACCCACTGCTCTGCTCCCCTCCTCACCGGCACCGGCACCCAGCAAACTCGAAGGCACCATGTGGAGTGAAATGTGCCGGACACAAGAGGAGAGGTGTCGAATGATTGCACTTGCATGAAGTAACTCGAGTTTGCAAATTCATAAGGACAGAAAGTAGATTCGAGGTTACCACGGGCCAGCGGGTGGGAAGGGGGAGTTGGGGGTTAATGCTGAACGGTTGTAGAGTTTCCTTTTGGGATAACGGCAAAGCTTTGGCGACAGAGGGTGGTAATGGCAAAACGACGTGCATGTGATTGACGACACTGAACGGTGTTCTCTAAAGAGGTTAAAATGGGAAATTTTAGGCTGTCTATATGTTGCCACAATAAAAATTTACAAACACTAGTAATAACATAACCTGAATCATCGCCTCTTGATGCAAAGAATCAAAAGGGCAGGGAGAAACCACGCAGAATACCCAGGCCAGGGCTGTGGGAGTCCATTCTCGGAGCCGCTCCCAGCTGCGGTCCTGGGGATGGGAAAGGCACAATTGAGCGGCTCCCCGGTTGCTGAGTGAAATGCCTGGAAATCAGGAAATAGGATTAAGCCTCAGCAGGATATAGTGGGATAAAAGGTTAATGAGGGAAGTGGAGAGCAACCGACTGGCTGTTAGAGGACAAAAAGGCAGTACCTTGACTCTGAGAGAAGAGCCAGAGGTCTCATGGTCTCCCCTTCACTTTCAGAAACCCAGTAGACAAGAGTCCCACTTTTTCTACAAGGTTTTTGGGAGGAAATGTCCCGTCCATAGCAAGTTCTTTAGGCTGCCTGGAACCCCTGGCTGATAGCAGCCCCTGCCCTTGCTTTCGGTTCCCCAGAGAGCATGGGTTTCTGTGGTTCTTGTGAGGGCTGGACCAAGAGGCTGTCACTCCTTTGAACCTAACTTATCCCTCCTCTCCATTCCCACCTCCTTGTTCTCCTCGTGTCAGTCCCCCAGGTCTGCAGAGGGCCAGTGTGAGGACCCAAGCCAGATGCCATGTCATCACTCGGTGAAGGCATCAGGTCCGGAGGGGCCACAGCTAGACTGGGTCTTCCACCTTTGGGAGGATGGAGGTGGAACCCTGGAAAGCTCTTCTCAACAGTCACCACTCTGGAATTTTCTGGACACTTCCATCCAGGGACAGAAGAGGAATGAGCAGGGATTGGGGGAAGCAGCTCTAGTTCTCGGTTCTCAGGACTGTTCTTGTCTTATTGCACTTCTTGTAAACCGTAAAACACCATTCCAGGCGGCTGGCCCGAGGAGCCTTTCTGCTCCTGTCTCTCTCCAGCCTTGTCTCCACCCAAAGCAAGCACAAGTATGTGCACTGGGGGAGAGGGGATGATGAAAGTTGCCAGAACAACCCTGGAAGAGGAAAAAGTCATTTTCCTGGGGTGCTGGGGTGCAGCCCCATAAAACCAAAACTATGCAAGGCACTGTGCCAAGTGGGAAGACCTGGTTCCCAGCCCATCATCTGCTTCCCAGCTGCTTGCGGCCCCTGCGCCTCTCAAGACTTCCAGCTGGGCTTCAGCCAGAGCTCAATTTGCCGGGGCAAGGGCTGTGCCCATAGTTTCCTCACCCTTGGGAGGAAAGGGTGTCGCTGCCCCAGCTCTCAAAAGGGCCTCTCACATCCTCTTTTTGCAGCCTTACCTAAGGAGGTGTGTTCAAATGATGACACTGACGCTAGCAGTGTCGATGACTCTCTGCGGGCTCACTCACATGCATTGCCTCTGTAATTCTCTCAGGGATCCTACAGAGGAGGTGTTACTCTCCCCATTTTTCAGACGAGTTCAAGAAAGGGCATGAAACTTGCCAATGTCCCATAGGTAGTAAGTGGCAGATCCTAAGCCCAGGACGGGGTGACTCCAAAGTGGATTGAGCTCTTTATTGCATTTTTGAGCAGAGGCTCTCCTGCATCTGCAAGGACAGTGGTTTGGGGCAGGGAAAGCTCTAGAAGGGTGCTTAGCTCCTTCCACAGCATGATGGAGCAGAACTTTTTGGTCAAGGATGTAGACTATCTCGGGCAGTGACAGGATTGAGCATGGAAAGTTCTGCCCTCTAGGAACCCCCAGGGTCCTGGGCAAGCTGAAATGGTTGGTTCTCCTACAAGGGGTGCATGCAAAGGAGCGCTCAGGGTGGGCACACTTTTCTGGGGGGGGGTGGAGGACCACCTGCCAGGGGTAGTTTAAGGTAGTTTAAGCTGCAGGTCAGCGGGCAGGATGAGAGCTGCTGGCCAGGACTCTCCCAGCCCTCGTGTCCCGGGTTCTGAAGTTCTCCAATTTGATCTCCTCGCTTCTCTATCCTCTGGAAACATTGCATAAACACCCTTCACCATGTTCACACTTTGTTGCAAACATTTCCCACGCCTCTGTTAGTGACCGCGCCTGACCCGGCCCCAGCTGAGTCTGATTTACTCGCGGACAATGAACGAGATGAGGCTGATGGTTTTCTCAGCTTCCCGTGCCACCGATGGCCCCCAGTGTCCATCACTGAGGTCCGAAATGGGTCTGGAGGGGGCTGAGTGACCTGGGAGACAGCTGGAGGGTCTCGGGCAGCCAGGGGAAAGGTGAGAAAAGGAGAAATGCAAAACTCACAGCGCAAAGAAAAAAAAAGTTCAATCAGATTTGTAAAGGGCACAATTTACAAATCCGTCACATATTTTACTAGGCTGGGATTTACGGATTAGCCTGTAATACTTAGGCAGCTTTTTGTAATAAAACCCTGAGCTGAGGCGGCCTTGGGGAAGTGAGGAGGAGGAAGGCACCTTCTCTATCTCGCTTTCATTTTCCCAGCATTTTTTGATCTGGGCAGCCTCGTTAATCTGTGCTTTATCTGCCTATGGAGAAGGATTGAGCTCTTTATTGGATTTTTGTCAAGAATAAATGATTTAGTTTGGGATATTGTGGAAACGATTTTTGTGGTATTACACCATCTAATAAATGAAACAGCAGGGATCAATTCCTTTCTTGCAATGTGTTCAACAGGCAGAGTGAAATATGCCCCACAATTATTTGGTATTGCACTCTATAGATATTTATATCTGAGGGTACCTGCATGCAATTGGGGCTGTCTAGGCGTGGGCACCTGTTGGGGAGCATGTGACCCATCAGCTCCAAAGTATGACACCTGGAACCCCTGTGATAGGCTGGCCAGGAACGCAGACCCAGTTCCCTTTAGCAGAGAAGACGGCCGGTGAGAGGGAAGGAAGCCTGGGGCTGGGGGATGGGGTAGAGAGGTTGTGTTTGCCACAGCTTTTTGCTGGAGAGCTTTTCCTGGAAAATGAACAGGGCCAGGTATCATTTGTACTTGTCCAGTGTGTTCGGACACAGTGTAGAGAGCGCAGGGTCTGCCCTCCCCTGGGTGCCCTAACCCACACCCTGCTGCTCTCTCTCTCTGGACATCGCTGCAACAGAAAATGTCGGGAAATACTTGGAGATGGGAGCTGGCTTTCTGCCCAGGTGGGCTTGTAAGGTTTATATCTCGGAAGGCCTACAAATATTTATGGGGAGCCTATTATATGACAGTGCTTAGCACAGGCCTGATTCAGAACAAACAGTATAAGATATCGGTTCACAGATTGACTGATCAACAGAAGGCTTTCCAGATGCTTTCCCATCCCCAAATGCACGTGAGCCCCACAAGCAGAAGCATGGACAAGGAAGGGAGAGAATGGCTTGGCCGCAGGATCCAGCGGAGGATGGGTCAAGTGCCTCTCC
The DNA here is from genome assembly GCF_023851605.1 of Tamandua tetradactyla. Classification (NCBI taxonomy): domain Eukaryota; kingdom Metazoa; phylum Chordata; class Mammalia; order Pilosa; family Myrmecophagidae; genus Tamandua; species Tamandua tetradactyla. The sequence goes on from NC_135332.1 coordinate 14,171,531, forward strand.
ATCCTTCCCCCAAGTCCCGGCTCCGGTGGAAGGAATAGAATAAACCCCAAACCAGGGGCGGGGGTGGGGGTGCGCTCTGGGGCAGACTGCGACAGGCCCTTTGGAGGCATCTGTGTCAGGGATGGCTGGTTACCCAGAGCACACTTTCGCCACCAGACCTTTGATGCAGATTGTCAAAAATGGTCCCTGCAATCTATTAGGTCTGTGGTCACCAGCCGAGAATCACCACGTGCAGGTGCGGTGGCAGCTGTGAGCCTGCACACTGTTCTGGGATGTGCTACGCTTTAGTAAACGTTCATCACATGACACCTGAGTGCACGGATATTGGATTCTAGAGGGGTTCTTTAACTCCAGGCTTTATCAAATAGGCACAAGGATTTGTTGAGAAGCACTGATCCTCCGTGGACAGTTTGCTCTATGAGGTGTCATATTCAAGATCTGCAGAGGGGCTGCAGTGAGCTCTGCTCTCGGACCCCATCTTCCGACGTCAGAGAGCCACGACCACAGTGGGTCTGCACCGGGCTGGCTGGGCACACTCTCCCCCCACCCCCAGAACCCCGTGTTATTCGAGGTGTGGTCTGAGCCGGGCCCCCTGCTTCCTGCACTGAGGCTCTGTGACTTAGCCTCCTTCTGCACTGGAGAGATTGATTTCCTCCACGAGGTTGGCCTCGCTGCCGTCTGTTGTGGACATTGGCCGTGACCGTGGAACGCTACAGCTCCGCCTCCCTAGCCCATGTGCTCTATTTTCGTACCATTTGGTGTTATCTTCGCTGGCTGTGCTTTCTCTGCCACGATCAGAATTCTTGGGGCTCTGAGGCAATAGGAGGGAAATTTTAAATGTCTTTGGCATAAAGAGTGTCTTTCGCTTGGCTTCAGTTTGAAGATGCCCCCACTTCCTGCTCTCCTTTCAAAGAAACATGGATAGCACAGGAGTTTCTCCTCCACCAGTTAAACAAACATTAACAATCCCTCCACATTCCCTGAAAAAGGACAGCTTAGAGGCTTCACTATTTGAGCTGTTCACCTGCAATCGTGTGTATGTTTCACTGGAAAAGAGATGTGGCCCAATAATATGCTGGGGTAGAGCCTGGGTCTTTAACATACCATTTGCTCCAGCTCTCCCTTAGGCGAACTTAGGAGACGTGTCCTTCTAACTCCTAAGGCTGCCTTTTAAGATGTCAAGGGTCCTTGCCTTGAGCCCTTGCAATTCTTTTCTCGATGCTCTTCTTGACTAGCTAAGTGGCCTTTTGACCACTTGGCTATGGAGAGCATCTAAGCAATCATTGGATAAAACACCTCCATAGCAAGCCAGTGACTGTCATTCCCCCAGGTTAGGTTGAGATTTCATCCCCAGGGATAGTAGCCACCCATGTTGGAAAACAAACCCGATTCTCCCTGCATCTCCATCCTTCCAGTAGGTTCCTTGTCCATGTATCTCCAAACCACCACTGACCCCTCTCTTTCTCCCACACTCCACATCTGACCCATCAAGAAACCCTGTTGTGGGCGGGCCGCGGTGGCTTAGCGGGCAAAGTGCTTGCCTGCCATGCCAGAGGACCTCGGTTCGATTCCCGGCCCCAGCCCATGTAAAAAAAAACAAACAAACAAACAAAATACAATAAAACAAGAAAATGTTTAAAGATGTTTCCCTTTCTTCCTCCCTTCCTTCCTTCCATCCTTCCTTCCTTCTCTCTGTCTTTCCTTCCCTTCCTCCCTCTCTCTCTATAAAAAAAAAAAAAAAAAAAAAAAAAAAAATGCTTTAAGAAACCCTGTTGTCCCTACTTCAAACTTTCCAGAATCTCCCATTCCTCCCTACCACCCTGGCTGAGCCACCACCACCTCTAGCTGGAATTCCTGCACTTAACTCTAGCAGGTCTTCCTGCTTCCACCCCTGCCCCTTGTAGCCCATTGTCAACTCAGCAGCCAGAGCTCAGACCTCTGCAGAGGTCTCCCAGAGTGAGAACTGAGTTCTCACTGTGGCCTCAAGACCCAGAGTGATGTGTGGCCTCTATGACTGCTCTGGCTGTCTCCCGTTGCCCACTGCAGGCCTCACCACTGTGCTCCAATAACCCAGGCATACTCCTGCCCCAGGACCTTTGTACTGGCTGCTCGTTTCTCACAGAGACTTGCATGGATTCCTCCCTTATCACCTTCGAGTGTTTGTGCAACACTCGGGTGACATTGTGTGGTGGGTGAGAGCAAGGCTCGGGCCACACTGTCTGGGCTCAAGTCCCTTTTCTGCCCTTCACTGCCCACCTGGCATGCAAACATTATTTCACCCCTCTGTGCCTAGGTTTTCTCATCTGTAAAATTGGGGTAATAATGGTATTTATTCATAAGGCTATATGAATATTAAATGATTGAATATTTGCAAAGCACTTAGAATAGGATCTGACCCAGAGTGAGTGCAAAATAAGTGTCGGATAAAGGAATAAATTAAGTGAGGCTGAGACTGAGGGCACTGTTTAAATATCTAAGCTGGCTCCCCACCCTCACCTCAAGCCTGCCCATTTCCTTACTGCTGGGTCCTGCCACTTTTGTCCCTCTGCCCTAGCCACCTTCTAACCGACTGGGTGATTTACTTTGTCTCTATGCTTATTCATTGCCACCTGTCTTCACCAACCAGATTTGCTAGAACTTGAGCTCAGTGAGGGCAAAAATCTTTGTTTTGCTCCCAATGCACCCTGCATGCTTAAATGGTAGGTATTCGGTAAGGATTTGTGGAATGAGTGACTATATCCCCTCATCTCCACATTATAACCTTTTTTGCCTACTTTTTAAAAATAATTTTTTTTTCAGATTATAAAAATAAAACATGCAGAAAGTTTTTTCCCAACTATGGGAAACCATGCACAGGGGAGGCCCTACACTGAATCCAAGGAAATCAACCAAAATTCTGTATCTTGGGTTGAGTTCCTCCAGAAGTTTCTGCCTTACAGGCCTGTAGGTTGGAAGTGTGAAAAGGGTTTTACGGGGCTGAAGTCAAGGTGCTGGCAGAACCGCGTTCCTCAAGGAGGCTCCAGAGAAGAATCTGTTCCTCACCTTTTCTGGCTCCTGAGAGCTGCCCGCATTCCCTGACTCATGGCCTCCTCCCCGCCAGCAGTCACATCACTCCAACCTCTGCTTCCATCCTCACATCTCTTTTTCCAACTCTGACCCTACTCCTTCCCTCTTATAAGGACTCTTGTGGTGACATTGGACCCACCCAGATAATCCAGGAGATGTCCCCATCTCAAGGGCCTAACGACACGTGTGAAGTCCCTTTTTAGCCAAGTTTGCCACCTAAGGTGGTATATCCGCAGCTCCCGGGGACCAAGGCACAGACCTTTTTGGGGTAGAGCATCCCTCTGTCTACCACCCAAGTCTCAAGTGGAAATTACAGTGATGATAGGCAAGCCCAGAAAATATCAGTAGGGACAGGAAAACAGGGACGAGGAGAAAGTCAAAGAAGGGAGCATGGTCATGCCACTTACTGCCGTGGGCAAGTGGAAGCCACTCTCGCTAGGGGGCCAGGGGAGACAGTGCAGAATGTGGGTTCTCAATCGAAGCTGCCCACTGAAATTTCCTGGAGAGTTAAAAAAAACAATGATGCCTGTGTCCCACCCCTAAGGATTGCGATTAAGCTGGTCTGCAGTGTGGCCTGGCCAACGGAATTTTTTAAAGCTCCCCAAGCCATTTAAAAGACAGTACAGTTGGACAACCCCTGGTGGGGAGGAGGGGTTCCCAAACTTTGGTGGGTATGGGACTCACGTAGGGAACTTGTGGAAAATACCCAGGCCCAGACTCTCATTACTTCGACATGCCTGGGCTTCCGGGTCACTCTGCCACCCATTAAGATTGGAAAAGCCCCGGTGTAGAGCATGCTGCTGCACCATCCCCCCCAAAGGCAGCTTCCTGGGCCATTAACTCTAGATGCTTCTGGCCTGTGCCTAACTTGCGCTCTCAGGCAGCAAAAGAGCCCTGGAGTGGATGGTGACAATTGCTGCTGTGAGCATGGCAGGTGGTGGTGGGGGTTTGCCAAGGGGACAGGGGTGTGCAGTGGTCTATGTGAGCATGCATTATTGGCGCGTTTAGAAAAATCAAAGTACAATTCAAACAACTTTAAGCATGAAAAGTAGGTTGGTGCTCCCAACATAAAATAATCTGAATAATAGCACGTGTATGTATAACTTGATCATTTTCTTCATTTTTATCTTTAAAATTTATGTGTGTGTGTATATATACATACACACATATTTATATGTTTACATTTGTGCACATATATTTTGTAGGGCTGCTGTAACAAGCTGGGTGACATCAAACAACAGAAATTTATACCCTCACAGTTCTGGAGGCCAGAAGTCCAATTTCAAGGTGTTGGAAAGGCCCGGTTCCCTCTACAGGCTCTCAGGGAGAATCTTTCTTAGTCTCTTCCTAGCTTCTGGTGGCTCCCAGCAATCCTTAGCATTCCTTGGTGTTTTGGTTTCCCAGCTACTAAAACAAATATCATGCAATGGGTTGGCTTAAACAATGGAAACTCTTTGGATCATGGTTTTAAGGCTAGGAGAAGTCCAAAATCCAGGCGTCAGTAAGGCCATGTTTTCTCCCTGAAGACTGAGTCTGGCTGCTGGCAATCCTTGGTCCTTGGCTTTTCCATCACATGGTGTGTTAGTCAGAGTTTTCCAGGGAAACAGAACCAACAGAAGAGATCTGTAAATAGGGAATTTTATAAATGTGTCTCATACAACTGTGGGGATGAACAAATCCAAATTCCATAGGGCAGGCCATGAGCTGGCTACCACGAAGACGGTCTTTGATGAATTCCTAGGAGAAGTGGCTGAAGTATAGACAAAAGTTCTCTCCTCTGACTGCTGAAGTTGTCACCTCCCCCTTAAAAAAAAAAATCTTCCACTGATTGGATTAAACCCAACCATCTTGGGTTCTCTCATTGCAGAAGACACACACTTCAGTTGATCACAGGTATGATAAAGCCATAGATGCAATCAACTTACTGATGATTTAAGTCCACAAAATATCCTTGTGGTAATGGTTAGGCCAGTGCTTGCCTAACCAGACAACTGGACACCATCATCTGGTCAAGCCGACACATGAACATAACCATCACATATGGCAATGCATATGGCGGCATCTTCTTTTTTCTCCTCTGGGTACCAGCGACTTCCAGCTTGTGGCCTTTTCCCTCAGCTTCTCCTTCTGTGTCCAATTTCCTTTGCTTATGAGGCCATCAGCCACATTGGATGAAGGCTCACCTCACTGGGTTTGGGCCACCTTAACTCATAACATCTTCAAAGTTCCTACTTACAAAATGGGTTCACACCCACACAACCAGAAGTTGGGGACAAAACATGCCTTTTGTGGGGGATGTGAGTCAATCCCAAACCCTTGGCTGGAGGCTGCATGACTCCATCTTCTGCGTCCACCTTCACAGGGTGAGGCTGGTGTCCCTGTGTGTCTGTGTGTCCTCTCTTCTTCTTCTAAGGACTCCAGTCATTGGATTTAGGGCCCACCCTGACCCTCTGACCTCATCATAACTAATTACATCTGCAAAGACCTTTGTTCCCAAATAAGGTCACATACACAGGTACCAGGACTTAGGACTTGAACATGTCTTTTTGGGAACACAATTCAATCCATATCATACACATGCATTATACAGAAAACTCTGCAGAATATATACCAAAACAGTGGGTATGAAAGGGAAGTGGGTGGGGGGAGAGCATCGTTTTAATTTCATATTATAAAGAAAAAAATTAGACTGGAAGAGATAAAGGCACATAGCAGGAAATTTGGAAACTACAGACATGCATAGAGAAGGAAAACTTTGGTGTACTTCTTTCTGGTCTTCCTTTAAAATATATTATGTGGCTTATGCTGAATATGCAGTTTTTTTCTGCTTTGTTTTGGTTGTTTTGCAAAGAATATGCAGCTTTATGTCCTATTTTTTTCTGTTTGGTATTATATGGTCAACCTTTTCTCCAATATATATAGCATATATGCTTTTAATGGCTGCATAATATTCCTTTATGGATGTATCATTTCTTTATCCATTTCCCCATGACTTTCCTCCCCATCCTCTTTGCTCCATTCCCATCCCCCATTAATGCCTTAACCACATTTTTAAAAAACTTTGTTATTGTATAGTATTACATATATACAAAGAAAAGAAATAAAAAAACAATAATTTTCAAAGCACTCATCAATAAGTGGTTATAGGACAGATCCCAGAGTTTGTCATGGGCTACCATACGATCCTCTCATATTTTTCCTTCTAGCTGCTCCAAAATATAGGGGGCTACAGGGTTTAAATATTTTTTAATCACCACAATTGAATCTTTTTCCTTCTTTTTTTGTGAATAATAACATATATACAAAAAAGCTATAAATTTCAAAATATAGCACCACAGTTAGTTGTAAAACATATTTCAGATCTTGACATGGGTTACAATTTCACAATTTTAGGTTTTTCCTTCTTGCTGCTTTAAGATACTGGAGACTAAAAAAGATATCAATTTAATGATTCAGCATTCATATTCATTTGTTAAGCCCTATCTTCTATGTATAATTCCACTATCACCTTTGATCTTTCCATATCTCTCTTTGGGGTTGTTTGGGCCATGGAAATTCTAAATTTTTGATATTGGAAGGGTCTGTCACTAATATGGGGTAGGGAGATGGAACTATCTGATGTTCTGGAGAGGCTGGGCTACGTTTCAGGACTTACCTGGACCAGGGACCCATCTGGAGGTCGTAGGTTTCTGGAAAGTTACTCTAGTGCCTGGAACCCTTGTGGAATCTTATCTATTGCCCCAGATGTTCTTTAGGATTGGCTGGAATGGTTCTGGTTGGGGATTGGCAGGTTATGATAGGTAGCAAGGTCTACCTGAAGCTTGCATAAGAGCAACCTCCAGAGTAGCCTCTTGACTCTATTTGAATTCTCTCGGCCACTGATACTTTATTAATTACACTTCTTTTCCCTGTTTGGTCAGGATGATATTGTTGACCCCACAGTGCCATGTCTGGATTCATCCCTGTGAGTCATCTCCCATGTCACCAGGGAGACTTTCACCCCTGGATGTCATTTCCCATGTAGTGGGGGAGGGCAATGATTTCACTTGCAGAATTGGGCTTAGAGAGAGTGAGGCCACAACTGAGCAACAGAAGAGTTCCTCCAGAAGTAACTCTCAGGCATGCCTATAGTCAATCTAAGCTTCTCCACTACCTACATAAATTTCACAAGAATATGCCTCATGATCAAGGGCATGGCCTATTGATTTGGGTGTCCCTAAAATTTGACACAGTATCAGGGGCTTCCCTGATGGTAAGGTTTAAAGTTCCATAGTCTTTCTCCCCTCCCTTAGGGGACTTTGCCAATGCTTTTTGATCATCTGCTTAATATACTCTAGGATGTTTCCAGACATTACAATAATCTACACAGGATTAAAGGACCTCTTTCTTATTCTGCGCTTCCTGTGTTTCATTTGTTCAAATGAGCTATACAGATAAGTTGAATTAGAGTATGCACTACAGAAAATTTCAGTTCCAGATCAAATAAACCTTTCTTTCATTGGTCTCAAAGAGCATGTGTGATTCTAAAATAGAGACACTGTCTTTCTGACCTCTGTGTTCTAAATTACTTTAACCCCAACCTGTTCAGCTTCATTCTTATCTCTAAATATAAGGTTATATATATATATATAACAGCCTCTCAAAATCCAGAAATAATAATTACCACTCCAGACTTAACATGTGGTCTTAATTTATAATCTAGGCCCCTGTTTTCTTATAAGCATTTTCTAATGGTGACCATACCATTGTTGTTTTTTTGTTTCTGGCTTATTTTGTCTCACCAAATGTCCCACATGTTCATTCACATCATTGCATGCTTCACGATAGTGTTTCTTTTTGCAGCAACACAACCTTCGTTCATAAATATACACCATCGTTTGCCAATCTCGTTCTCTGTCAGTGCATCCTTCAGTCACCTGCATTCATTGAGTATCAGATAGAAGGTTCAAAGTCCACAGCCCATCAACATTCTCAATTTTAGATAATTTCATTGTTCCTAAGAGATAGAAAACCAATAAACACACCCTCACCAAATAGGAAATCTAAACCTCTTCTTAACTTTTGTCCCTCCCCCCATTATTTACCTCTGCTGTTGCTGTGGTAGTGCTGATGGTTTCCTTTTGAACATAGCCCATAGCATGCAACAGCAGTTTTCCCTCTGTACCCTGGACTTAAACACTATACAAGAATCATATCTTTGAAGTAATTCTTATGAGAACTCATTCATATTTCTAGTGTGAGTCAGTGGGACGCGTAGATCCATACAACCCCTTTCAATCTTGTTCACCTTCAATGTGGTAATATTACTTCTAGACCCACTAGAGAATCACCTTTGCTCCTATCTATTCCCTTACATTGGAGTTCAACCTCATTAGCTAATGGTTCACCCATCTCTAGCTTCTATGGATCTCTAAGTCCCCTATATTCTGTATTATAAGCCTCTGATTATACTTTCATACTGGTAATAAAAGTGGAACCATACAGTATCTATCCTTTTGTGTCTGGCTAATTTCACTCAGCATTATGTCCTCAAGGCTCATCCATCTTGTCATGTGCTTCAGGATGTCATTCTGTCTTACTGCTGCATAATAATCCATCGTATGTGTATATCACATTTTGTTGATCTACTCATCTGTTGATGGGCATTTGGTTTGTTTCCATCTTTCGGAGATTGTGGATAATGTTGCTATGGACATCGGTGTGCAAATGTCTGTTTGTGTTGTTGCTTTCAGCTCTTCTAGGTATATACCAAGTAGGGCTATTGCTGGGTCATAGGGCAGCTTGATATTTAGTTTCCTAAGGAACTGACAAACAATCTTCCATAGTGGCTGCACCATTATACATTCCCACCAGCAGTGCACGTGTCCCAGTTTCTCCACATCTTCCCCAACATTTATAGTTTCCTGTTTGTTTAATAGCAGCCATTCTTATAGGTGTGAGGTGGTATCTCACTGTAGTCTTGATCTGCATTTCCCTAACAGCCAGCTTAAGTACATTTTTCACCGAAGCCCTTTTTTCCCGGAGCCCCGTCCCAGGCTCACAGGCTCATCTCACGAAGGGAATTCAATGATGAGACAAGCAGGTATAAGCAAGTGAGAAAAGTTTATTGAAGAAAGAAAGAAAGTACATGCTTGAGAGGTGAGCGCAGATGTGCTCACGGGAGAGACGTGCCAGGTTGTTTGGCACATGGGTTTTTATTATATCAGACAAAGGGAGGTGGGATTTGAGATATCGTACATTGTGATTTGTGTTACAAAATATTCAAACTAAGAATTGTAAGCGAGCTACTGCAATAGGCTGAATGAGCATTTATAAATTAGCTTATCAAGCCTCTGAACTAATTGGACAGCTGTTTCCCACCCCCACGCACGGCCCCACGCATGCCTCGGGGTCTGCGAGACGTTTCCCATGTCTACCCTGCCTCACCTGGATGAGAAATGGTGGCTTTCACAGTGTCTGGTCAATGAATGTATGTCTGGAACATTTCAGAGAATATCAAAGTCACTTCTTCATTAATATAAACAGGGCAGAGACCAGAGCAAGTCAATATGTCCGTGACATGCCCTCCTTCAAGAAGCAGGAGTCCTTAGCAGCACGTTCCAGGGAGAAAAGATGATCTGTCCCAGCTCTCCCACTCAGGTCTTCATGCCAACTGCCCCCCCCCCCCCCCCAAACACACACTCCATTTTTCCCAGGAAGAAGCCTCAAGCAGAGAAAACAGGCCTATTCTTTCATGGAAAAATAAATTTGGAATAAAAATAAGGTTGGGATATGAGCTTAGTAATTTCCCAAATTTAGACCCCCTGACCCTCACTGTCTGTCCTTTTGCATTGAGTGTACCATTTGGCCCATCAAAGACAACTTGTGGGCTAGATGAGAAACGTAAGGGAACCAATGGAAAAGAAGAGAGAGGCCTCATTTTAATGGGATTTCTAGGCAAAATAATGGTGCCTCTCTGCTGCCGGGGTGGCTCACAGCTCCAGGGGGTGAGAGAGGTATGGGATCGCGGAGGTGGGCAGGGACGTGCCCCAGGGCCTGTCTCCCCGCAGCACAGCATTTTGCCTCCATCTGGCGATGTGAAGGCATCTCTCTGGAAGCACAGGGAGAGTGCTGACCTATTCTGGTTTGGCGTCAATATGATAACAAAGGTAATCTTAAAATAGCTCTCCTGCCTTGGGAATAAATACCTTTTGCATTGAGCAGAATCGGGGAGCAGAGGTTAATTGTGGGCTGCCTCACAATCTTAGGCTCGCAGAGAGGGCGAGCAGAGCCCCTTTGCGGCAGTTACCTGCCAGCAGTGGCCTCTCCACCCGTGGCTCATACTGCCAGGGAAGGCTGAGCCCTGCCCCTCTCCGTCCTCCTTCCCAGGAAACGTAACCCTAGGGTCGACCCTCAGGAAGTCGCCAACTTCTGAGTACATCACGGAAAAGGAAACTTGTGACAAGCCAATTCTGGCTCAGCATTTCCTCCTTCCTTGGGCAGGGATAATGAGCTTCTGAGCAATGGCACCCACTGGACTTTAGAACGTGATTGGGTTCAACTGAAAAAGCACAAATGAAGATAGACACTGAATTTGGAACAAAATGCAGAGTTGGATAAGCTATCATTGGTCATGGGGCTTCAGTCTAGAAGGAAAACAGACAAGAAAATAATTACAATGGTGGGGGTGGGGGTGGGTAGAGGTAGCAGCGTCCACTGGGGTGTGCATTCATTCATTCCACAGAGGTTACCTGTGTGGTCTGAGGGTCTCCCTGGGGTGTGACATGCCCTTTGCCCTTGCCCTCAGGGGGCTTACAGTCTAATGGGCAATGCAGGCCTTGAAGAAATAACACAAGATGTCTTTGATTTGTACTTGGGATAAAGGCATTGACAGCAAAACAGGGAGCTATGAGAGTGTAAATTAGGAGAATTTATGAGCTAATTTCCTAAACCAGGCTTCCCTGGGTTGTGCTGTCTGTCCTCTCCTTGTGTGCACATTCCCCTGTCCTCCACCGGATCTTGACCTTTGACCCCTCTGACCCGGCTGCCTGCTGCTGAGGTGGAAGCTGCTGCGCCAGCGAAGCCAGCCCTGGGCACACCTGTCTGATGCGGAGCTGAAATGTCTGGCTCCCCAAAACAAGGAGATGGGGGTGGGGGTGCAAGGAAAAGAGCTCTGGACCAGGAAGCCAAAGCTCGGATTCTCAGCCTGGCTCTGCCACAAAGCAGCCATGTGGGCTGGCTTTCCCCAAGCACACCCTGCTCCCACCCCTTTGTCCGCCCTGCACCCAGGCCCGCACCCAGGCCTCTTCTCCCGCCCGGGCTTCCCCCCGCCGCCCCCCACCGGCTGAGGAAGCCCCTCCAGCCGCCACACCTGTGGAGCTGCACAGCGGGGCTGAAGTGTGCCCCATCGCCCCGTCCTCATTGTCAAGTGGGAAAAGCACCGGTGCCTCATCCTCAGGGTGGCATGAGGAGGGAAAGGTTCTTAGCCAGTGGCTCCCTCGTGCAAAGAGCCACTTTGGCCCTTCTCACCATTGGCATTATTTACCCCCAAGTCTGCGGGAATTGGAAGGTAGCTTACAGCGATGCTCGGCTGACGTGTGGACTTTTGTGTCCACAGCGAAGGCTCTCAAACTTGAGCGAGTATCAGAAGCGCCTGGGGAGCTTGTTAGATTGGGGGGCACCCACCTGGAACTCGTTAGTTTGTAGGTCTGGGGCGGGGCCTGGGAATGTGCGTTGCTGGTACGTTCCCTGGTGCTGCTGGTCCGGGGACCACCCTTGAAGGACTGCCGGTTTCGATGAACGACTCCGTATTCTTTATTACCTTCAAGGACATTTAGAAAATAATATCTATCCATACGTCGGTATCTACATCAGTCCACATTTGCTTTCATGCTCTTTTTTTTTTTTTTTTTTACTTTTTTTTATTAATCAAAAAAAAGAAAAGAAATTAACACAACATTTAGAAATCATTCCATTCTACACATGCACTCAGTAATTCTTAGTATCATCCCATAGATGCATGATCATCATTTCTTAGTACATTTGCATCGATTTAGGAAAAGAACTAGCAAAACAGCAGAAAAAGATATAGAATGTTAATATAGAGAAGAGAATTAAAATAATAATACTAATAAAAATATATATATATAAAAAAGAAAAAGAAAAAAACAAAAACAAAAGATACAAACAAACAAACAAAAAACTATATTTCAGGTGCAGCTTCATTCAGTGTTCCAACATAGTTACATTACACTTAGGTATTATTGTGCTGTCCATTTTTGAGTTCTTGTATCTAGTCCTGTTGCACAGTCTGTATCCCCTCAGCTCCAATTACCCATTATCTTACCCTGTTTCTAACTCCTGCTGGTCTCTGTTACCAATGATATATTCCAAGCTGATTCTCGAATGTCAGTTCACATCAGTGGGACCACACAGTATCTGTCCTTTAGTTTTTGGCTAGACTCACTCAGCATAATGTTCTCTAGGTCCATCCATGTTATTACATGCTTCATAAGTTTAGTCTGTCTTAAAGCTGCATAATATTCCATCGTAGGTATACGCCACAGTTTGTTTAGCCACTCATCTGTTGATGGACATTTTGGCTGTTTCCATCTCTTTGCAATTGTAGATAATGCTGCTATAAACACTGGTGTGCAAATGTCCGTCTGTGTCTTTGCCCTTAAGTCCTTTGAGTAGATACCTAGCAGTGGTATTGCTGGGTCGTAATCCATTCTGCCATTCTATGTCTTTTGATTGGGAAATTCAGTCCATTAACTTTTTGTGTTATTACTGTTTGGATAATATTTTCCTCTACCATTTTGGCTTTTGTATTATATATATCATATCTGATTTTCCTTCTTTCTACACTTTACTCCATACCTCTCTCTTCTGTCTTTTCGTATCTGACTCTAGTGCTTCCTTTAGTATTTCTTGCAGAGCTGGTCTCTTGGTCACAAATTCTCTCAGTGACTTTTTGTCTGAGAATGTTTTAATTTCTCCTTCATTTTTGAAGGACAATTTTGCTGGATATAGAAGTCTTGGTTGGCAGTTTTTCTCTTTTAGTAATTTAAATATATCATCCCACTGTCTTCTAGCTTCCATGATTTCTGCTGAGAAATCTACACATAGTCTTATTGGGTTTCCCTTGTATGTGACAGATTGTTTTTCTCTTGCTGCTTTCAAGATCCTCTCTTTCTCTTTGACCTCTGACATTCTAACTAGTAAGTGTCTTGGAGAACGCCTATTTGGGTCTAATCTCTTTGGGGTGCGCTGCACTTCTTGGATCTGTAAATTTAGGTCTTTCATAAGAGTTGGGAAATTTTCAGTGATAATTTCTTCCATTAGTTTTTCTCCTCCTTTTCCCTTCTCTTCTCCTTCTGGGACACCCACAACATGTATATTTGTGCGCTTCATATTGTCATTCAGTTCCCTGATCCCCTGCTCAAGTTTTTCCATTCTTTTCCCTATAGTTTCTGTTTCTTTTTGGAATTCAGATGTTCCATCCTCCAGTTCACTAATTGTAGCTTCTGTCTTTTTAGATCTACCATTGTAGGTATCCATTGTTTTTTCCATTTTTTCTTCTTTGTCCTTCACTCCCGTAAGTTCCGTGATTTGTTTTTTCAGATTTTCTATTTCTTCTTTTTGTTCAGCCCATGTCTTCTTCATGTCCTCCCTCAATTTATTGATTTGGTTTTTGAAGAGTTTTTCCATTTCTGTTCATGTATTCAGCATTAGTTGTCTCAGGTCCTGTATCTCATTTGAACTATTGGTTTGTTCCTTTGACGGGGCTATATCTTCAATTTTCCGAGCGTCATCCATTATTTTCTGCTGGTGTCTGGGCATTTGATCAGATTTCCCTGGGTGTGGGACCCGGCTGGTTGAAAGGTTTTTCTGTGAAATCTCTGGGCTCTGTTTTTCTTTTCCTGCGCAGTAGGTGGCGCTCGTGGCGCTCGTCTGTCTGCGGGTCCCACCAGTAAAAGATGCTGTGGCTCCTTTAAATTGCCAATCCGAATCTCGCAGTCGGCCCGGGAAACCGCGCGTGGAGGCGGGGGTCGCTGGCCGCCACGGCTTGGGAGAGTGCCGGTCCTAATTGCCCAGCTGGCCCGAAACGCCAAGCGTGACGGGAGGGCCCCGCTATCCAACGTTCCCAGTCAGACCGGGAGCCACGTGTGTGGAGGGGACCCCAGTCGCCAGCCGCCCCGGCCGGGAAAACGCGCGCCCCTCGGGTATCTCACCGCAGCAGATTCTCCCTGCCCGTTCAGCTGTTCCAGAATGGGGTATGCTGTCTTTTTGGTCTCTGTCGTGGCTCCGGGAGCTGTTTTGTATTGTTTCTGTTTCTTTAGTTGCTTTTCTGGAGGAGGAACTAAGACCCGCGCATCTTACTAAGCCACCATCTTCTCCGGAAGTCTTTTTTTTGGTTTTTAAACATTAAAGCCACATTTCCTGCGCGCAGAGAGGACAATGGAGAGCTTTCTTCCTCGGGAGCTTGCGATTCAGGAAAAGATATTTTAAATCCCCAGCTCACCTCGCCTGCGCGGCCGGGCAAATCCGGGTTTCCCACATCTTCGTGTCTTTCCATGCATGTCCAGGGGACGCTCACGCTCGCTTCCCTCTTCCCAGGTGGACACCACCCTGTCGCAGTTTACGGACCCCAATGTGTACCTGTGGGACGCGCGCCGCAGCCAGCCGCTGGTCCGCGTGGCCGGCGCGGTGGCCCCGACGCGGCCGGCGTCGTGCGCGGACCTGGCGGCGCTGCGGCCCCAGGTGGCCCTGCTCCGCGACCTGCGCGTCTCGCACTTCCACTTCGCCCTGGACTGGGTGCTGCTCCTGCCGCTGGGCGACCGCGGCCCGGTGAACCGCACAGTGCTGCGCTTCTACCGCTCTGCTTTCATGCTCTTATTTCCTTTTCACAACTCAGCAGAGCGGGTCTCGTCTGCACTGTTGGCACACACAGCTGCTCACGCCCGGGGAGTCCCCGGAGCTTGCCAGGCGCTGGCCCTGGCCTTGGACTCGGGTCTCGGGCGTCAGTTTCCACCTGTGGCCAGGGAACGCCCCCCTCACGGCCTCTGAGGCCTACAGGGTTCAGGTTTCAGAGCTGAGCAGCTCCCCGGGGCTTGGGTGTTCCCCTGTCCCTGCAGCTCCTGCCTGAGCTGAATCAAGTGGGCTCCTTCTCAGCCTCCCCTCCACCCTGCCCCGCCCCGCAGCAGGGAAACAGGTTCTGCCCATTCACAGGAGAGCAGGAAACATTCAAGGCTTTTCCTACTTGACAGTCCGCTGCGATTTTGACAAAGTAGGCTCAAATGCAGGAGGTGCCAGGAGCCCCCACCCCCGTGGAGTCACAGCTGTGGGCAAGGGTGAGGAAGGGGGAGGACGGTGGCTTGGCCCCCACCAGGTCACTGCCCAGCCTCTCACCTGCATGGAGGCCTGGAGACACTGCGAGAGCCAGAACGGGGCTCGCAGGAGCTGTTGGCCTGGGGGGGACTGAGGATGTGGAGCATGGGGCACAGCAGGCTCACCACCAGGGCTTCTGGTCGCTCGCAGGGTTGCAAGACTCTCCCTGGCCCTGACACCAAAAGCCTCAGAGACGCTGATTCGCATGAATCTGTGCGTAGTCCGCATGCTGGGCCTGCAGCAACCCCCTTCCTCCCCAGCCTCGTCCTCTGACGTGCTGAGTTGGAGTAGGTGGTGGCTGGCCAGGGACGTCTGACGTCCACGTGGAGCACAACGGGAGGAGGGACAAGGCCACAGCTCGCCGGGGCGGCTCCTTCAGGGGATGCCTGAGCATCTGGTCAAAGAGCAACTTCTGGTTCATTAGGTCTGGGTGGGCCCGGATGCTGCATTTCTGACTGGCTCCCAGGGGGTGGCAACTCCAGGGCCCCACTCGTAGCCAGACCATGGGACAGTGGTTCACAAACGTGGCTGTGTGCTGGGAGCGCCTGCAGCAGCACTCACACCTGCTCCTACCCCCAGAGATTCTGGTTCTGGGCATCAGTATTTTTTGAAACTTCCTGGGTGATTCTAAACATGCAGCACAGTTTGGACCCCACTGTTTTGGGGATCGAGTCTGTCTGTGGCATCAGAGCTGGGCTCGAATTCAGGCTCTGCCAGGCAGCAGCTCCGCCAGGCAGGTCACCTGGCCTGTGGTTTCCACCTGTTCATCTGCGGGACACAACTGTGGCCGTGGTGCCGACTTTGGCAGCCCAGAGCTACCAGATGACTCAGGGACGCACTCGTGCTGAGGAAGTAGCCACCGGGTCGTCCTGCTGAGAGACACCCTTGGCTCAGGGAGGTGCCCCTCTTCCCGGTCGTTCTATGGGCCCAGACCCCTGACCTGAGAGCCCACCCACCCACTCAACTCCAATGGGGGAGCCCAGGCTGGGTGGATTCATTGCTAAGTCCGGTGTCTGGGACTTGGTAGACACTGAAAGGAGGGCCTGAGGACAGGAGGGCCAGAGGGCCAGAGGGCCAGATGGCTGGGAGGACAGAGGAACAAGGGGACAGAGGGTCAAGGGACAGAGGGCCAGGGGGGACAGAAGGCCAAGGGAGACAGGGTCAGGGGACAGAGGACTAGGGGGACAGAGGGTCAGGGGACAGAAGGCCAGGGGGATGGAGGGCTGAGGGGTCAAGGGCATGAGGGAATGGAAGGCTGAGGGGAGGGGGGGAGACAAAGGGTCGAGGGGGTGAAAGAACAAACTCAGGAAGTACATTTGGCTAGTGGGGGGGGGGGGGCAAGTGCTCCATGGCCACTTCTGGCCTGGGTGGGTCTTTTCCATGATCTGAGGAATTTGGGGGGACTTTTTCCTCGTATAAAAGCATCCTCCCCTGCCTTGTTCATTGTGCTTTCTTCCTTGGTGGAGGTGATGGAGAGGAGAAAACTTTCATTCCGCAGAAGAGCATCTGCCAGTTTCCTACTTGGAGATGAGATGGAAATAGCTTTCCCAGATCCTCCAGTTGAGCTGACACATGTGCCTCCCCCCCACCCCGCCAGCCCTCACCGCCCCCCCCCCCCCCCCCCAGCCCTGCACACGGTTCCTTCCCGCAGCAGTTATTTCAGCTCGGGCAGAATGGCTCTATCTCACCACAGCTTACAGCTGTCTGGCTTCACAATGGTGAGCACACCAGCCCCAGAAAGCACTGTGGTGCAAATGGCATCAGAGAAGCAGGCAGGCTGTGCAGCTGCAAGCGGACGGAGCCGCCGCAGGGTAGTGGTACCCAGGAGCGGCGACGGCCTGGTCCCTGGGGTCTGTGGGACGCAGCCAGGCGTGGGGCCGGGGCTGGAAGTGGTCTGAAGATGACACAGCTGAAAAAGTGCCACTTAGAAGGTGCAGAAGGTAAATGCCACTTGGGGCCAGCACTGCTCCCCAGACTGGGAATGAGACAATGAGTTATTACCCAAGGAAATGAGCTGCTAATAAGTTCAAAAGCAAAGCTGGGGGAAAGTTAAAACTCCATTTTTAAAAAAGAGCTGGTGATTCATAAGGTGCCCTGTGTCTCTCCGTCCTCCTGAGACTCCCTGTCCCTCCTTTCTCTTTCCCCCTCTCCCTCCCACTCAGGCCTGCGCCAGCCCCTCTGGACACCGCTTCACCCCCAAACTTGCCTCAGACTGTTGTCTTTTTTTTCCCCCTTCCTCTTCAAGCCACTTCCTTCCCCCATGGGAATGCAAGGCTCAAACTGTGCTAAAATTTGGGCCAGTTGGTTTGGAGCATTCAGCCCCCAAGGTATGGCCAAGAGAAATCTGTCCTCCTTAGGAGTCCATTCTGACGTCTGGGTCAACATATGGCAAGGGGAGCCAGCTCCGAATGGGCAGGGAGTGTGGCATGTGGTGCCAGGCGGGAGTGGAACTGGGGTCTCAGCCTCTGAGGGGTGGCTCACACCTTCAGGACGCTGTCCCCCATTTGGGAGCGCCCACTGCCTGTGACCTTTCGTCTGTATACCCTAATGCCTCTCAAGCTCCTTTCCAGAAATCCTGGCCCCCTGGTCCCCTCCCCAGCTCCCCTGCCTGAAGTCCTCATTGCCTGTTTCTGCGGCAATGGACCTGCCATGTCACGCGGAGACCTCCAGGTGGGCAGGGTGGGAGTAGTGGGTGCCCAGGAAAGAGGGAAGAAACAAACATCTTGTTTCTTGCCATCATCCCTAAATAACGGAGAACTGGGGGGTAGAAATGGAGGTGGGGAAAGTCTAAGGTGACAGCCATTCCTAACTGGGCGTGTGTTGAGGGTCCCCAAGCCCAGCTGCAGAAGGCAAAAAGACCTCCTCCAACCTCCTTCCCCAAACTCCAACGCAGGCCCCATGTTCGTACCTAAACAGGCATAATTTTAAAGGCCACGTGGATCACAGAAGGCCCACCAGGTGGTGGCAGGACTCAGTTTCCCCAGAGGTCCATCTCTCCGGGGCCTGCCCTATACCTGTTGACAGGTGAGTGTCTGAAGGGAGGCTCAGCTGGTCAACTTCCAGCAGCCTGGGCTCTATAGAAAGCCCCACGCCAAGGCGCTTTCAGAACTAGCCTCAGCAGGAAATGTGGCTGCTATTTCTGTGACTGACAAAAGCATCTCCTCCAGCTTCCCTATGTCTGTGGTCCCTTTTGTTCCAGCCCAAGCACAAGAAGCATCCTTTTGGAAACAAACACTCTGGCAGGCTCTCCCTGGTCTGACAAGCCGGCTTTCACCTGAGTTTCAGGTAATTTGCCATGCAGCCTGAATTATTTAGACAAACTAGGTTCCTTTCGACTTCAGGTGACTCAATTACCTGAGTAATTCGCATGTTTATGAGCGAGGATGATTGAACACTACCTCAAAGCGAACTCAAAATTCCGCCTTTGTGGGACCTGGAGCCCCTCCTCTCTGCCTTTACTTACCACCGACAGGACAGAGGGTGGAGGAAAGCAACGGCAGGGCAAGACGCAGAGCTACAGAAGACTTAAAAATAACAGAGCAGGTGACAGAGGAGGCCCCGCCCAGCCCCTGGGCCTTTCCTTACTGCCTCCATCAGGACCTGCCAGCAAAACAAAAGCAAGTGCTTATTAAGAGCCGCTCCAGAGAAAGATAGGAGAAGAAAGTAAGAAAATCTTTACTATTGATTGTTTATAACAAAGGGGAAAGAGGAGAGAGGATTCTCATAGCCCCACCAGTAGGTGAAGAGTTAATCCTATAATCTAGTCTGCTAAGGAGCAAGGCAAGGACGGGAGCTATTTTCAAACCTAAGTGTGCGTGCAGAATGCATGATGACTGTGATGGGAGAGGGGGAAAGCTTGGGACTTTTCCCAAGCTTTCGTGGGGTGGCTAGCAAGCAGAGCTCTGTTCTCAAAGCTATGGTGAGATTCCAAAGGACACAGAGTACTCTCCCCTATCTTCTATGGACCCCTCCCTTTTTCCTTCCAATTTCTTCTGTATGCCCACTCCCCTTCACCCAGGCGACAGCTCCCTGCAGATGCCCGATGGCCTTTCCAGAGTTAGACCAATTACACCAAGTGAAACCACTTAAGACTTGCAAAGTAGCACATGCAGACCCTCCTAGTTTATGATGAGATTAGTGCACCATTTTGCACCCCAGGCTGCATATTAGAATCACCTAGAGAATTTTTAAAATGCTGCTACCTGGGTCCTACCCTCCAGAGGGCCTGATGAATTGGTATTGGATGCATCAGCACTTTTTAAAGCGACCAGACGATTTAAACATGCAACAAAGACTGAGAACCTTTGAGCTACAGAATTTAGGAGTTTTGAATTGTTTAATGAGGCTTGAGGTTGAAAATGATCAAGTCTGATTCTCTGCTATTGGGCTCAAGGTACCCTTCACTCTACTTGGATAGGCTGCCCTCTTGAAACCGAATAGTGATGGCAAAGTTTTCATATGGTTGGGATTGTAATGGATTTTAGTAAGTGTTAGTATGCGGGGAGACAGCAGGAAGAAGGAACTAATATTTCTTGAGCGTCTCTTGTGTGCCAGGAACTGGGCTTGCACACAATATATATTTTTTGTTTTTGCACACAATATTGAAATTTCATATATTCTTTCTGACTAGGTTATGGATGTGGGAATTACCTCCATTTTACAGATGAGGAGATTCAGGCTTAGAGAGGTCAAGTGACTTACCCAAGACTACACAGCTACTGAGTGTTAGGAGACAATTGTCCATAGGTTTCTTGCATTTCTGCACATGCTGCAAACAGAGAAACTGACAGCCTTTGTTCTGAACTATCTTTTCAAGTATGTTTGCCCAGCACACAGCTTTGGAAGAAACAGTGTCATCTTCTGGTGCAAAGGGGAGGCTTGCTTACTGTCCAGTATAAAAGATTCGGGTTCCCTAAGCTCAGGGTTCCTCTCCTGTAATGCAACCCACTACCATGTGCAGGTGTCCTCTGGCCCTTTTACATCACCTGTGGGAACTGGGGCTTGGAGAACTAGCACAGAAATGATGATACTTTGGCTGCTGCTATTGTGATGAGTAGCAAGCTGTCCTTTGTCTCTGACCCAGGAATCTTTTGTCTTCTGTCAGCATCAGTGAGACTGTGGCAGGCTAGACTGACACGTTCACTTAGAAATATGGCAAAATTTCATACTTAGACAGTTCTTGACAATGAATGGTGGATTTGGCATCTTAATCTAGGTCAGTTTCCCACCGAAATCTGTATACTTAGGAGATAGATAAGTAAGAGGTGATATTAAAAACAAAGCAAAATGCATGTGCTGACCAATAATTGCTTTTCCTGTCCATATATAAAATATTAACATAAATTAGTTCCTGTTCCCTTTTCTCAATGAGATGAGTAAACAGATCCAACCTGCAGCAAGAGTAAAAGAAATACAAATGTAGGCACAATGTGGTACCTTGTTAGTTTCAAATTTCACTTGATTTTCAGCTCCGCTGAGCTGGATCATCTCTTCTCTCAAGAACATTTCACTTGATCTCACTGAAATAACCTCTAGGACTTGATAGGCAAGTCTGGATTCTGGCCTTGCCCTGGCATCCAAAATCCACTCACCCTATTGTCAGAAGCCTATCACTCGCTTTTACCTAATTATTTTCCAAATTGGAGAGAAATGGGTTTTCTTCTGGTATTTATGCCAGTGGCTCACATCTCCCTTCATTTATGGCCTCTTCTGTTAAAGGCAGGGATTTTAAACAGACAGAGGATA
The DNA here is from genome assembly GCF_023851605.1 of Tamandua tetradactyla. Taxonomy (NCBI): domain Eukaryota; kingdom Metazoa; phylum Chordata; class Mammalia; order Pilosa; family Myrmecophagidae; genus Tamandua; species Tamandua tetradactyla. The sequence goes on from NC_135332.1 coordinate 14,192,711, forward strand.
ATCATGAGCCCTTTCTCGGCATCTCCAAATACCTTCTCCTAACTCAATTCTTTAGTTAAACCAACTAAGTTAGCAGGTAAGCCTAGTTTTGAAAGGTCACTTCTGTTCAGTTCAGATTACCTTCTTTTCTAATGAATGGGAATTTGATATACAATGGTGGTTTCTAGTAGCCGGTTCTGTGTAATTTTCAGCTGTTCATTATTATTATTAAAATTATTCAAATAACTACTCTTCATGTGCCAGGAACTTTTTAAGTGCTTTGTGAAGCATCTTTAATCTACTCAACAACCCTAAAAGTTCAGTGTTTTCACTCAAGGAAGCTGAGGTTTCAAGGAGGTTAAATGTCTAGTACACATGGCTAGTAATTGGCAGAGATGGGGCCCAAACCAAGCCTGCACAGCCCCACGGTCTGAACTTCTTCTATGCTCAATTGTCCTTTAACAGAGTCTCTCTCCAAAGAAGCCGAACTTTTTCTTCTCTATATACTAAATATTGGATATACCTATAATATATAGGTACTTCCAAACTGGTTGCCTGAGTGGTAAAGGATTGCCAAAGAAACTCTGCCTTCTCTCTGATAATCACTGGGTTTGATTATTCTCTCTTCCAACCTCCCAGAGACCCCTAAGCAGAGACTCAGAGGAAACCTGGGAAACTCTGGTGGCTTTGCCCCTTCATTTAGAAGCTGGTCCCAGGAGGTAGCTGGAGGGCATGGGGTGATGAGTGAGAGGGGTGAGGAGCAGGACAGAACTTCTTCCAACCTGGACTCAAACCCAATATCTCATGAGCAAAAAGACAGATCTCCTAACCTCCTTTCAGACACAACCCATTCCCCTCGAGAAGCCCCTTCTTAGTCTTTCTAATGAGGACTGGGTCCTTGGAGGAGCGGACCTTACCCAGGAAAGCTTTACCAACACTGGCGTAGGGTCAGCCAGACTTTGTAAAATGTTTGGCACGCATAGGTCCGAATTTGGGTTCCCCCAGAAGAAGGCTCTGAAATATGGGTTTAAATGCTTGGAGTTTACTGGGGAGGCACAGGGAACCCTGGATGGGAGTGGGGAAGGGGATCAAGGAGGGAGGCAACACCTATAGGGTGTGCTGCCAAGCCAGCCAGCTACCCCTGGCTAACTGGATCTAACTCTCCTGGGTAAACTCTAGTAAACAGTGTAAAACACACACTTCAGTTACCCCACCTGGAGGATGAGGTCGCTAGGGTGTCTGAACCACTCCCGGGGGTTTTGGTTGAAGGGTACTCCCAAGGAGTGTTAATTCCTCAGCTCTTCTGGTGTGTTCCACTCATGTGGGCAGAGCAGCTTCCACAGTTTTGGAAAAAGGCCTGAGGCAGAGAAATGCAGATACCGGCAGTTGGAAGTTGGCCAGAGTACACAAATATGGCTGGGTTTGATGGATATAGGTGGGCACTGACAACATCTGCTGTAGCCTGGCCGGTTTTAACTCCTGCATGCCCAGACGCACAGGCGTGCACACAGAGGGAGGGAGAGAGGGCCACAGCTGAGCACGAGATTCTGTGCCTGGGCTCTACCCTCATTCTCTGACAATAGGCAGGGCCCAATTTTCCCTAGCAATGAGGGGCAGCAAGGGGTTGGATAAATGAGGTTTATCAAGAACCAGGAGGTACAGATCTATGTCATTTCTCTTCAGGGCTGGAGAATTTCCCACAAGGCTTTGCAAAGTATTGGGAACCTCAGACTCGCCTGGGATTGAAGGTTGTTCCAAGACAGAAGAAAGAAGCAGTTCCACCTCTTTGGGGACATAGAGAGGGAGTCTCAGATTTGCAAAGCTCATCAGACAGCCTGGCTTTCCAGCTGCAGCCTGACACCTCCCCACTGTTCCCCGGTCCCTACCCTATCACAGGCCCAGGAGGTTCAGAGGCAGGCAGGCTGGACACGATGTTCGGGCCTGCTGGCATGGCTGGGAAGGTGAAGTCAGCAGGAGGCGGCCTTGGGGCCTCCCCTCCTCCAGGAATGGAGTAGAACTTTGAAGCACTGAGTGGCCCAAGGCTATGCCTACCTTGTCCCTTGGCAGGATATTTATTCATTGACTCATAATTCCTTCCTTCATTCATTATCTTCTATGGGTCAGAACTTGAGCTACCACAGGAAAGGGGACTCAGTGGCAGGAATGTGGCAGACTCTTTACCCTCATTCAGAGACCCAGGAGTACAGGTGAGCCCAGTGGCCACCTGGACGCCCCAGCCTGCCTCCCGAGCAGCCCCAGCCTTGTGCTCCAGCTCTGGGCATGGGTAGGAGGTTGCTTCAGCTACACCTGTAGGCTGCAAGCTCCACGAGGAGAGGACGCATGCATTCATTCACCACAGTATCTGTGTAATCTGGCATGGCCCAGACCCACAGGAGGCACTCGTAAACACTTGTGGATGAGTGGGTAGATGTGCGTCTTCAAGTAAAAACAGATATTTGTACGTATTTTTAATATATTTATAGGTCTATATGTTTGGGTATTAATGAGCATGTTTCTGATCTACGTGTCTTTATTTTTGTTTGCTTATATAATTGTAGGTACATCTGTGTGTGTGTGTGAGAGAGAAAGATCCTTAATAGATCCAGTCTACCTTCACAATATTTCAAGAATGAACATTTTTCTTCCTCGTCTCTGACTTTGTAAGCCCAATCTGCATTTTCTACACATGTACAGTTCCCCACATTTTCAAATATTTATACTCCTATATTTAAAATCTGTGAGGTTTCTCTTTCTTTTTCACCCCTTGCGTGCTTATGTGCTTGCTCGCTCTCTCCTCTCTCAGCCATCAACCCTCCTTCTCCACCTAGTTCCCTCTTTGTTCCCAGATGGAAAAACTCCCAGACCAAGCCACACTTTTCCCTTTCAAGTTGGGGACCCTGAGGGTGGGAAGTCACTCTCGGCACCTGCCTTAGGACAAATCCTGAAGGATGAGGTCAGCTGGGGGGGCAAGTGGGTTCTCCAGCTTCCCTCCCCAAATCCCCGGAGATTGTGAAGAAAGGCTCTGGCTTTCCAGAAGTTTCCTCAGGCTGCAGTGGAGCTTCTAAGGAGGAGGAACTAACTGGTGTTTGCCCAGGGCTTCAGAGAGAGGCGCTGGATAAACACCGGCCTCGCCTGGGCTTCTAGAGGCTTAAGGGCTGATCTCCGGGAGGTTGTGATGTCTTGTGTACAGGAAGAGAGGTGGAGCATCCCCTGCAGATTTCCCTGCTAAGACAGTACCCAGGCCTCTCCGCTCCGTGCACTGCACCACGCCGGGAGCCGCCGCCTCTTGCTGGCCAGGCAAGCCCTCCAATCCTCTGGGCTTTTGCACCGCCATTTCCCCTGCCTGGAAAGCTTTCGTGCACCCCTTCTTTCGTGGTTCCGCTTAGCCCTGCGCCAGTTTTCAACTTTGTGCTTCCCGTGCTAGTTATTCAGCTGTTGACGTGCCTGGTTCTGGCTAAAAATGCATGGATGGTGCAGGATTCTCACTCATCTTTGTAACCAGAGATCAACTTCGGGGAAAACACATGTGGGCCAGGGCTGGGCGGGTTTGGTTTAGTTTGGGGGGGATGGTACACGGGTGGGTGATTTAGATACATTCTCATTTGCGTCTCCTCACTGTCCGTGAGGATGGGATCATTAACTTCACTTTACAAATGAGGAAACTGAGGCTCAGAGCGAGGGTCTGCCCAGGACCCGCCATGAGGGGCAGGGCTGAGAGCCGAACCCAGGCATGAGCTCTGCCACAGCTGGATTCTTAATCATGGCACTGTGAGTGTATCACACCATAGGGAGAAAAATATTAATATATTTTCCTACTTTAATAAACACATTTCATGTCCACTGGCTGAGTGAAATGCTGGAGGATTTGGGGGCTAGGCGGCCCTCGGGGGACAAGGTCCCCTGCCGGCCAACCCCTGCCCTGCGCTCCATCTGTCCCAGCCTCCCTCGGTCTGTCCCCCCCATCAGCGCGTGCCAGAAGCACACTCTGCTCTCCCTTATGCAGAGTGACTCTGGGGCCTGTCTGTTCTCCTAACCAACTGGAGCTTCCTAAGGAAGGTGGCCAAACTCATGGAGGGGCCGGGAGGAGGTAACCAGCTGAGTTCCCGCTGTCAGGCCGGGGCGGGTCCTCAGGACATTATTTTAGAACTCTGGGGATTTTGTGGTATTATTATCCCCATTGTACAGATGAGAACCCCAAGGCTCAGAGAAACTGCGTCCAAGTTCACGCAGTTGATAAGATGAATCTAAGGGAAGCTTGTGGGTATTTTGAACTCTGAAAGAAATTCCCACTTCCCCTCTCTTTAACCCTTAGCCCCTCAATGTGGTGCTCTTTGGGTCTCTCTATACCAAGAATCAGCCCAACCGAACAGGACCTATGGAAGAGCTCAATGAACTGAGAGCCTCTTGACTCCAGGTTGGAATCCTGGGGCCCAGGGATCATTCCATCGCATGCTGGCAGCCTGGGGCGCGGCAGGTTCTCTCACTTCCCACGGGTGACCAGTGACCTCGGGAAGCCAATGCCATCATGTCCATGCGTGCCTGTACCTTCCCATTCCAGAGTCAGCTTTAGCAAAAACAAGATAAATCCAACCAACACACACACAATCCCCACCCCCCAGCCCCACCCCAAACTTGGCAACCTGAAGAACAGCTAAAGGAATGGGCTGTGAGAAGGAAGCCAGTAGGACAAGAAATGAGGGTGGCCCTGAAATCTTCCATGGTCATCTCCAGGTTCCCTCTTGGCCCTTCCCCTCCCTGCTCGGGGCCACGGGAGTCGACCTGAATGGGCCGCCTCCATGGGCTGCCATGCTCTGTGGTTTCCAGCTGGGTTGGGCGATGGGGAGCCCTGGCAGAGATCAGAGGGAGGGACACTGGGAGGTCAGGCATTTATTCCTCTGGCTGCTCCCCTATGGGACCCCCTCGGGTCCCACCACCAGAAGCTACTCTCCTCTCATGATAGCCTCCTTTGTCCTATTTTCTTCTCCTGGACTGCTGTCCCCTCCCCTGTCCTTCAGGCTTCAAATGGGAACTGCACCCCTGCTAATAGCCTTTAATTCCTGGCTCCTATGCCCCCAGCCTCACCTTTGAAAACAGGTTATCTCATCTGAGGCATTTCCAGCTGAGATCATAACTAATAAACACGCGGACCCATTAGGGGATGTCTTTATCCTAGAATGAATTTGGTAAGCGGCTTTGTGCCAACCTGTTTACCTTCCTTACTGCTAGTGTATGAGTGAATATAGGGACTTTATTTCTACCATTTAAAAAAGCAACTGTTTACTACTCTCCCTGAAACTACAGATCTCACATCTTGCTGGACTAAAGATAATTCTAGATTTTTCAGACCAGCACTTGTTCCTGAGGGGCAGGAGGGTTGTAGACAGGTTATTCTACCCTTCACCACTTTGACATCCTTCCTCACTTCAAGGAGAAATTCGATAAGAAGAACCTCAGGTAGTTTGTAGCTTTGATTGACCTTCTGTGGCTTCTGACTCCATGGAACGAGTTGGCTATTGGTCAACGGTCATGAGGCCAGTGTGGGCAGCTGGTACTGTTCGGTCAGGTATGACACGAAGAGCTGCCCACCAGATCTGGTGATGATTTTGAGCTTTGTAAAGCAAGATTATATTCTGGCCTCTTTCTTTTGAATATATGTTTATCTTAATGATTTAAAACTTCTTTTGGATTGTCTGGATGCCTGCCCTCTTGCTATAGAAAACCAAAAAAAAAAAAAAAAGAAAAAGAAAAATCATCAGCTTCCTTTTTGTTAGGTTATCCCTTCAGTGTATGGGACAAAAGTGGACTCAGACTGCAGGTTCTATTGTTTGGCTACTGTCAGAATGACAGGAACAACTAGCCTAAAACAAACAAAAACGACTATTTGGGACAGATAAACCCACTACCCAGCCAACATAAAGGGTTTCTATCCCAGCATTTCTATATTACGAGTTAATTTCTTTTGCTACATAGAGATGCATGTGGTAACTGCATCCAAATCCTACTGGATTTATCATTAGCTCCACCCCTTAAAATCAGAGTTACCATGGTCTACATTGAAGACTTATATCTATTCATTGGGGATTTGATCATTTGAACACCTGATAACTCTTTTTATGAAAAATAGCCATACCAAAATCATCACGTAAAATCTTGGGACTTGAAACAGCTCTGTCACAATGCGCTAGAGCAGAATCAGATTATTTTAGTCAGGACAGGATTGGTTGTGCTGTGATAACAAACAATCCTGAAAGCTTCAGTCATTGGAGAGCACAAGGGTTTATGGCTCTGTCACGTATCTACAAGGGGGCTCAGCCCCACATCATCAACACCCCAACTCCAGGAGCCAGGCTGCCAGTCCCCGCGGCAGTGGAGGAAGAGAAAGCAGCAAAGCATGTGCCAGCTTGATTCCGCTCACTGCCATTGACCTGAGCAAGGCATGTGACAAGAGCTAATGAGTGGGGGAAATGGTCTACCACGTTCCAAGAAGGAACGTGAACTCAAATATTTGCAGTGAGCTCCAATGACTGCAGCACTCGGTTTCTTAGACAAAATCCTGACCCTTTCTGTGAACTCCCCGCGTCTGAAGAAAGGTGGGTGGACAGCTCCAGTTGATTTTTTTTGATTGAGATCCTTACTTTTCACCAAAGGATGCCAAGCCTAACATCTGCTTGATTGATTTTCTTAAACTTCAGCACACTTTTTTTTTTCCTGGTGAGCAGGCTCTTTAAAGCATCTGAATCTGCCCTCAGCCAGCAACACAGAAAATCTTATACCTCGGGCTGTTCTGCTGTCAGAGAATAGAAACTTCAACTGTCTGCTGTTCAACTGCTTTGTTGGGGCTGGGAAACCTAGCATTCATGGGGGCTCATTTGGAGAACATGCAGTTTCTTGTCTGTCTCAATCTCTGGCTTAATTGTTTTTGTTTTGTTTTGTTTTGTTTGCTTTTGTTTTGCTCTTTAGTTATTGTTTTAGCAGAGGAAATCCTTTCTCAAAGGAAAAGGAACTCCCTGGGAACTGCAGTGTGTAAGCCCTCTACAGGGAGAGCTGCCCTGTTTGCAGTGGGTGCTGCCCCTTTTGTTGGAAGAAATCCGAAGAATCTTCTTGTTTAGCAACCTTTGGTTCGTGGGCAGAAATCATTTGCTTTCAAGGGACCCTGCTTGAGGGTGGGACTCACCTGCCCTGCCTCCCTTTCCTGGAAACTGGAGGGCAGGGCAGACCCCCATGGGGCACCCACCTCCTGGCCTCCTCTTGCCTCTTCCTCTCCCAGAGCAGCCCGGCTCTTGATGGCTGAGTTCACCTCTCTCCTCTTCTCCGGTTCCTGCCACTGCTGAGCATATGTGGAACCCCCTTCTTCACTGGCTACACAGAGCTGAGACATGGGTGGGGACCCTGCAGAAGTCAAAAAACCAGAGTGGGCCTGGCAGGCATATGGCTTACGCAAAAGAGAGACTCTGCCTGGCTCAGCTTTGTCTGCTCCGAGTCTCTGCACTGGCTTTGGAGCTAACGATAAAAATCAAAGTCGTGTCGCTTCCTCTTTGCCAGTCTTTGCCTCCTTTGTGTATCTCCTCCTTTGGGGCCAAAGGGATGATCTGAGCACTGTGGTTTATCTTGGCTCCAAAAGTCACCTGTTCATACACACAGTATTCCTGGTTCTCATAGCAGGGGTGGAGAGCCTAGAGGCCACCCAAGTGCCCCCTTTCCCCGGGGGGTACCTGCAGGATCCTGGTGCTTCATGAAACAGCTTGGGAATCCCTGGTAGAGATACTCAACATTGGCTGTGGATACATCAGAATCCCACCCAGACCTACAGCATTAGGCTCTCCAAGGCAGGACTCAGCATCTGTATTACAGGTGATGCTGAAGCCAGCCAGCTTGAGAACCCCTGGTCCAAGCATTTTGAGCCTTGTCCCTAGATTCTGTCAGATTATTTCTAGGCTTCAGCATTTCTTGGCCCCTGACTCTCCCCCTTGGCCAACATTTAGAGACCCTTTAAGAATCATCCGCTGAACTCCTGCTATGCGTTTATTCTGGAAATGGTAAGAGTTGGTGGTGTCCCCTGGGCTACCTTATTCTGCTTCTACCACATGAAGATGCATTCCATAAAAATCTTTATTTTCTCAGAAAAAGAGTCATGGAGGACATTGAGAATTGTGCAATTGATCAAAGCTTGTCTTTTTGCTCTAGCTCCTGGGACATGCAGTATTAAAGGTGTGGTTCAATTTTAGTGATTGTAGACATATCCTTGTAGCTTTGGGAGCTGCATGTTAATTACGTTCCTCTATTTTCCTTGGTCTTCATGTTTTATTGTATTTTTCTACTTTCTGGAATTATGTGTTGATCCTAGGGATACTCTGAAGGATAAAGTGATGTATAAATACATAACAAAGAGAGGTGGTGAGTCTGACGATTGCAATGATGAAGCTTGTATCTATAATTGAAGGACAGCATCTGCAGGTTACACGGAGCTCCTCACACATCAGTTCTTGGCTTCAACCCTGCCTCCCAGGGAAGCCATTCCTGATTGCGTAGCCCAGATTTACAAATCCTACGCTACATGATGCTCACTCTTGTTCTCTGGGATCTTCCTCCCCAGATTGCAACTTCCGCCTGGACAGGAAGCATGACAGTCTTTTTCATGGGTTTAATCCCAGTGCCAAACACACTGCCTGCTACAGAGTAATCATTTGATGACTATTTAGTGGATGATCCAAAGTGACTTACAAACTCAATGTAATCCCAATCTTAATTCCAACAGCTTTCTCCGCAGATGTGGTTGAGCCAAATTCCTATGGAAGGGCAAAAAATAGCCAAAACCTTCTTGACAAAGAAGAACAAAGCTGGAGGACTCACATGTCACAATTTTAAATATTATTACAAAGTCAAAGTAATAAAAAACACCATGGTTCTGGCATAAGGACAGACATATAGATGGATGGAATCAAATTGAGAGTTCAGAAATAAACCCTCACATCTACAGCCAAATGATTATTGACAAGGGTGTCGACACCACTCAGTGAGGGAAAGAATAGTGTCCTCAACAAATACACAGACAGAACAGGACATCCACATGCCAAAGAATGAAAATGGACCCCAACTCATAGCATATAAAAAATTTAACTCAAAATGGATCAAAAACCTAAATATGAGAGCTAAAATTATAAAACTCCTAGAAGAAAACATAGAGAAATATCTTCAGGACCTTGTATGGGCAATAGATTATTAGATTTTACACCAGATACACAAGCAACAAAAGAAAAAGTAGATAAACTATACTTCATCAAAAAAAAAAAAAACTTTTGTGCATCAAAGGACATTATTAAGAAAGTGAAAAGACAATCTACAGAATGGGAGAAAATATTTCAGAACCACATATCTGATTGTTCTAGTTTCCTAGCTGCTGGAATGCAATATACCAGAAACAGAATGGCTTTTAAAAAGGGGAATTTAATAAGTTGCTAGTTTACAGTTCTAAAGCCAAGACAACAAGTTTATAGAGATGTCCAATCAAAGGCATCCAGGGAAAGATACCTTGGTTCAAGAAGGTCGATGAAGTTCAGGGTTTCTCTCTCAAGTGAGAAGGCACATGATGAACACAGTCAGGGTTCATCTCTCACCTGGAAGGACACATGGTGAACACGACGTCATCTGCTAGCTTTCTCTCCTGGCTTCCTGTTTCATGAAGCTCCCTGGGAGGCATTTCCTTTCTTCATCTCCAAAGGTAGCTGGCTGAGGGACTCTGCTTCTTGTGGCTATGTCGTTCTGCCCTGCTCTCTCTGAATCTCCCATTCTCCAAAATGTTTCCTCTTTTATAGGACTTCAGGAACTATTCAAGGCCCACCCAAATGGGTGGAGACACTCCTCTACCTAATCCAGCTTAACAACCACTTTTGATTAAATCATATCTCCAGGGAGATGATCTGATTACAGATTCAAACATACAGTTTTGAATCGGGATTATTCTGCCTTTACAAAATGGGATTAAGATTAAAACATGGCTTTTCTAGGGGACATACATCCTTTCAAACCAGCACACTGATATTATCCAAAACACATAAAGAACCATATCTCAACAACAAAAAGTAACAACCCAGGAAAAAATGGCCAAAAACTTGAATAGATATTTCTCCAAAGAGGATATACAGATGGCAAAGAAACACATGAAAAGATGCTCATATAGAAACAATTTAAAAAGGGGAAAAAAGATGCTAAATATCATTAGTTATTAAGGAAATGCAAACCAAAACCACAACGAGATGCTACTTCATATCCATGATAATGGCTATTAAAAAACAACATAAATAAGTGTTGGTGAGGATGCAGAAAAATAAGAACACTTATACATTGCTGGTAGGAATGTAAAATGGTGTTGCTGCTGTGGAAATCAATTTAGCATTTCCTCAGAAAGTTAATTATAGAATTACCATATGACCTGGCAATCTCACTGCAAGGTATATACCCCAAAGAACTGAGAGCAGGAACCTGGGCAGATATTTGCACACCAATGTTCGTTGCAGCATTATTCACAATAGCCAAAAAGTGGAAGCAACACAAGTATCCATCGACAGATGACTGATAAATAAAAAGTGTTCTATCCACACAGTGGAATATTACTCAGCCACAAAAAGGAATGAAGTTCTGATACTTGCTACAACATGGATGAAACTTGACGATATTGTATTAAGTGAAATAAGCTGGCACAAAAGGATAAATATTATATGATCTCACTTCTATGAAATAACTAGAAGATGCAAATTCATAGAGATAAAAAGTAGAATAGAGGTTACTATGGGTGGGGTGGGGGATGGGGAACTATGAGTACAGAGGTTCTGTTGGGGTGATGGTTTTGGTAATGGGTGGTGGTGGTGTCAGGATGATATTATAAATGTGATTAACATCACTAAACTGTGTGCTTGAAAGTAGTTAAAATGGGTGTGCTGGTTTGAAAGTCTTATGTACCCCAGAAAAGCCATGTTTCAATCTTCGTCCAATCTTGTGACGGCAGCTGTTCAATCCTACTTCAACATCGTAAGGCAGAAACTTCTGATTAGTTATCTTCCAAGAGATGTGACACACCCAATTGTGGTTGTGGCCTTTGATTAGATAGAGATGTGACTGCACCCATTCAGGGTGGGTCTTGATTAGTTACTGGAATCCTTTAAATGCGGAAACATTTTGAAGAAACTTCAGAGCCAACAGAAAGTGAGACCTGACACAGATGCTGACAGAGAAAGCAGAGACATGGATGTCTGGAGATGCTTGGAGTCCAGCAGACATACCATGAGACGCTAAGCAAACCAGAACCTGGAGAGAGCCAAGGGAAGCCAAGAGATGAAAGCAAGCCCCAGAGAAGCAAGGTGAGGAGCCCCCACAGGAACAGAGGCTGAAAGCAATGGCGCCCAGGAGCAAGAGACCAGCAGATGCCAGCCATGGGCCTTCCCAGCTGACAGAGGGGTTTCAGATTCATCAGCCTCCCTTGAATAAAGGTATTTTTTACTTTATGCCTTGGTTTGAACATTTTTTAGATGTAGAACTATAAACTTGTAACTTATTAAATTCCCTTTTAAAAAGCTGTTCCATTTATGGTATATTGTATTCCAGCAGCTTACAAACTAAAACAATGGGAAACATGCTGTGTATATATTATTATGATATGGTTTAAAAAAAAAACCACAGTTCAACACTAAGAGTGAACCTACTGTAAATTATGAACTTTAGTTTAATATAATTATAATATATTGAGTCATCAATTTTAACAAATGTACCACATTAATGAAAAATGGAAGTAGGGAAGTGTGACTATAAGGGAACTATACTTTCTGAATAATTTTTCTGTACAGCTTTTCCACAGCTGCCCTAGAAAATAAAGTCTATCAAAAAATAGTTATTGAATGAGCAAATGGGAAAAGCTGCAAAATTACACTGCTCAGTGAAATATTCAAGAAATACAAAGATGATGTCATAAGAATGTGACTCATTGGGCAAGGGGAGAGAAGGAAAGAGAATGGCAGGAAGGAGGAAAAGAGGAACTGGTTGATGAGAAGACAAAGGGGTTCTTTTGGCCTTAGAAGGAGGCTGAGGGAGCTGCCACTATTTGAGTGATGACCATTTACCAAGATCTCAGAGACTTAACAAATAGAATTAACAGATAAGAATCCTGTCTTATCCCCCTGATGCTCTTATGAGGCTTGATTGTTACACCTTGTGCTGGTTTGAATCTGTTGTGGACCCCAGAAAAGCCAAGTTCTTTAACTCTCATTCAATATTGCTGGGTGGGACCTTTCTGATTGTTTCCATGGAGATGTGACCCACCCAATTGTGGGTGGTAACTTCTGATTAGATGGTTTCCATGGAGATGTGTCTCCACCCATTCAAGGTGGAATTGTTCACCAGAGCCCTTTAAGAGGGGACCATTTTGGAAAAAGCTTCAGAACCAACAGAGCCCACATCGCCAGAGACCTTTGGAGATACATAAAGAAAATGCCCTGGGGAAGCCGTTGAAGAAGCTGGGGGAGAAAGCTAGCAGATGTCACCATGTGCCCTTCCAGCAGACAGAGAAACTCTGAAAATCATCAGCTTTCTTGAGCCAAGGTATCTTCTCCTGGATGCCTTAGTTTGGACATTTTTTATAGTCATGCCTTAATTTGGACATTTTTACAGCCTTAGAACTGTAAACTTGCAATTTATTAAATTCTTCTTTTAAAAGCCATTCCATTTCAGGTATGTTTTGCATTCTAGCAGCTCACAAACTAAAACACTCCCACTTATGGATAAGAAAGCTGAAGCTTGAGGAGTCTAAATTGCCCCAAATCAACAACACCTGTAAATGGGGCTGGCTCAGGCTTCAAAGACAGGGGCAAAATGTTAAAATCCAAACAGTTTTGTCTGCTGCAGATCAAACTCCTCACCCCAAGTAGGGCCACAGGGCTGGCTGCCACACAGGAGCAAACAGGAGACAAGGTGAGAAAGATACTTCCACTTTGGCTCCCCTACTCAGTGAGGAGAGAGCCCAAAATTACAGCTGGGGGAAAACTGGGGAGCAGAGCAGGGCAGGGATGCTGACCCCTCACCTTGCTGCATCCATCCCAACTCCCCACCCTCCATCGCCACCTCCACCCAGAATTGTCCACAGAGGGGCAGTCAGCCTGGCTGGCTGGGGGCCCCAAGGGGCAGGGTCCAGCTGGGTCCAGCTTGCACAGCAGGGTGGCAGAATGGGGAGGCCCTCTTCCCTCCCAGCTGCAGCGGTGGCCTTGGCAGGAATGGGCCAGGCTGTCCCTGGTGGATTCTCTTGCCCCTTCTAAGGCGCAGTCTCCGTGGGCAGTAGGCAACCTCACTAAGACAGACCGACCCAGGGAGAAAGTGAGCAGCCCCCAGGGGTAAAAGGAACTTCCATTTCCCTGGACTCACACTCCCCTCTGCGGCCACACTGCTCCTTGCCCCAGGGCCATGTCCCCTTTGATTTGGAGACTCTGGGGCCCTGGCCAAGACATAGCTCTGATGCAAAGCCTCAACGGTCATCCAGAACTTCTCTCTTTATGTAAAAACAAAAATGATAATGGGAGAGCAAAGCCTGGGAGAAGTTGTCCAGAATATAAAGGGTTTAAATCCCCAGAAGGCTCTGACCACTTAGAATCACTATCCTGAATCAATTGAGGGGCAGAACCTTCTTTCAGGCTTCAAATCAACACCTGCGTGGCCAAAACTGTCCACTCAGGAGAGTCTGAGGCAGCAAGGCAGAGAGGGCACGTGACATCCTGGGACAGAGGCACACCCACCCTGCTTCCTACAGCTGTTCCACCTGGCATGTCTGACTCTCAGGTGCTTCGGGAAATATTGTTTTAGCTGATTTTTCTACACCTGCAGAATCCAAGAACCTGTTCGACCCCACCCATGTAGGCGGACAGCTGGCTTTGCCGTCCTTCCGACTACCTGTCAGCTGCTGCCCAGGCACCGTGTCTACCCCAAACGGAGCACAGCAGCACATGACGGGCTCCAGCTAGTGCACGGATACAAGCGACACAGCAGAAGGAATTTCCTAGCAGCCGGGGTTCTAAGGTCCTGAAATGGATGATCAAAAACAGCGTGAGACCTGGTCTCCGGAGGTGTTCAAAACTTGAAGAATTTATCATCATTCTGGGTGAAGAATGAAATCAGGTGCGGCTCCATGGTTCCTCTGGCGCTCAGACGCGGTAATGGCCCCATCTCTGGCTAAAACGCCAGCAAAATATGGAGGCATGGAGAAAATTTCTCTTTGTTCCCTGGGATCATGGAATGGAGTCAGAAATATTACCATGCCCAGGGATATTGCTAATGGCCGATAAACAAGGAGAGGGAACCATAGAAGGAGAGAGAGAGAGAAAGAGAGAGGGAGAGAGGACGGGGCAGCAGTGGCGCATTCATACAGAACCAGAGACTCACAGGCTCTCTCTCATCAGATCGCACGTAAGAAAGCTCAGCTACCACCACTGACCCTCCTGCCCCCTTATGAGGCACCTATATCACAGCCAGTTCCTCTCTGAGGAAGCACCAAGTCTATAGGGACATTCGGAAGTCACCCTCAGCTGTGACCACTCTCTTGGCTCCTGCATTTCTGGATTAAGATGACTCAGTTAGCATCTAGGACCATAGCTGCTTCGAGACACCTGGTTTGTCTTCAGAACTTCAGCTCTTAAAGATCATCCTACCCAGCCATCCAATGGACAATGGGGTCCCTTCCCAAATACCTGACTCCCCGTTATGTGCCCACACATCTCCAGGTAGAACCAGGAGGATTCGATGCAGACAATGTGGTCTCTGCCCCATGGGAGCCCCCAGCCAGGTCAGGGGCAGGTTCCACCTGCCACCGCCAACTCAAGAACTAAGACTTAAATCCAAAAGTGCAAAGAGCAGTGCAGAGAGAAGGAATCGGGGAATAAATCTGGAAAGACTCCTTGAAAGGGGCAAATTAGCTAGAGGGCAGGGGTGATGGTGAAGAGGAGGTGAGCAAATGAAATTTCCCAGGATTTCTTAAAGACACTGCTCACCACCCAAAACCCAAATCTGCATCTCTTTTGGACCTGGCAAGGACTTTGAAAGTCAAAGACCCTAGAGGAAGCAGAGAGAGAAGGAAGGGGAGAGGGCCTACAGAAACAGCCAGGGAGCAGGGCTCCTGGTACAAGAGGCACAAACCACAAGTGCAATTAGTCAAAAAAGAACGTGAAATTAAAAAATGATTCCAAGCCGAGGAGGGGAGTACATAAGTTACTGCAGCCCCAAGACATTTATGAATAATACAAATGCTGCGAGTGGTGCAGCCAGAACTCAGTTAATTAACATGTACAGGGGCAGAGATGCACTTGAAAAACAATAGCGCTGTTTCCCCCTCGCTAGAAGTAAAAATATTTCCAGAAAGACTGACACGTTTATTATTTTCTAACATAATTACCTTATTGTGGAGCATTTGTAATGGAACACATTAGAGACGCTAAGCACCTGCCTGGCTTTCCTTAATGCAGTTTGGTTCCGTGGTGTTCGGGAAAGAAGGTAGGAGGAGGCCTGGCAGGGTGGGAGGTGGGGAGTCTCAGGAGAACCATACAGTTTTCCACACCTGATGCCTTCTCTCTCTCTCCCTGCTTTCCCTAAACTGAGCCAACCTCCTCTTTTTGCTTTATCTTCCCCACCTTTCCAAACCCACCAGCATGCCTTCCGGGGCGCCTCTGTGAGCTGGTGGTAGCTGGAGGGGGAAGGGTTGTAGGTTCGGGACCACCCCACAGCCTAGAGAGGATTTCCAGGAGGAAATGGCTGCAGGGGGAGAACCCTGACACTGCAGGGAGGAGAATGGGTGAATAGTGGGGGCGCTACGTGTGCTTAAACAACTACTCCAAGACCAAGAACAGCCCAGTGGGGAGAGACTTCTGCCTTATTGGGAGTCTTGGAATTTTTGTAGGGAAATACAGTGAGAACACGGGCCTCAAGGCAGGGGCCCCGGGTTCTGTCCTAGCTGTTTTGGGCCAAGTTTAAAGTCACTTTGCTTCTCTGGATCTCAGCATCCTCACCTGTAAAATGAGGCCAGTAGGGGGGAAGCTGGGGCAGCTGGTGTCCAACCACCCTACATTGTATGACTCTGCACATCAGCCACTTCAGACAGGATTCGGGTCAGGGCATCTTGTCCAGTCCGTTTCCTGCACCCAGTGAAGGATACCTACTCCAAAGCGTGGACGCTCAAGTTACATGTCCCAGGAAAGAAATGCCGATCTTCTCCCCTTCCTTGCCATCGGTTCCCTGCCCTGCACAGCCATCTGCCCCTCCCCGTTGCCACCGATAGATCCGAAAGCAGGAGCTGCGCATCCAGGCTGCATGTGGGTGGGGCCAGGTCTCCGGCCACCCTCTCCTGGACACTCTCCATCCTTGGCTTCTGGGACCCTCTCCGGCCTCTTCCACCTGCCCTCCCCTTGCTGCCCGTTCTCCTCCTCCAGTCACATTGGCAGCCTCCAGGATTTCTCCATCCAGAAAATGGGCAGACCCATTAGGCCTCCTCTAAGTAATCTCTTCCTTCCTCTGGCAGGACTGTGCACGTAAATCTCCTCTCTCTGTTTGTTGTTGTTGTTTTGTTTTTTCTATACATATTTGGAGCCCAGCCCTTTCTTCTGAGCTCCAGAATTTGTAAGTCCACGTGCCTGTGGGGTGTCTTTACCTACTTAAAAATCACTGGGCCCCAAATTGAACTCTTTATCTTCCCCCCACACTGGCTTCTCCTTCTGTTGTCAGCTTCAGGGACTCACCCCCTCCCCCACTCCCACAATTCAGAAACCCAGGAGGCACTTGAGAATCCTTTGCCCTCATCTCCCCTAATCATCTGGCCATAAAACCTCTAGCATCTTTCAACTTAAATGTCACAGGACTCTTTTCTATCCTCATTGTCACAATTTTCTTTTCCTGAACAGATTCCTGGAGCAGCCTCCTACTTGCTCTACCTCTGCCACTGGCCCAGCGTCTGGCAGTAGGTAGACAGTAAGAAAAAAAAGTACTGAATGCATCAGTCTCATCTGCCTCCGTTCCGCCGGCCACATTGCTACTGGTCCTCTCCCTAAAATCCAAGGTGATGTCGTCTTTCTCCTTGAAAGAGAAAGAAAGGCTTGAAAACCTTAAGTAGCCCCTCATGACCCACAGGACAAAGTCCCACCCGGTGCTGTCTGATCTTGGCCACCTGCCCTCCCCGCGAGGCCCTCCTCACCAGGTGCCCATGGCAATACCCGCTCCAGGGGGTCTCTAACTCTAAGGGGCTCACTCACGCTTCTGGCCTTGTACCTGGTGTTCCTTTTACCTGGAGCACCATCCAGCACCTGGTCACTGTTGTGCCCTAAGACCCAGCATCCTGGTCATCTGTCACTGCATAGTGAACCACCCCAAAGCTCGTGGCTCACAGTGGCGATCGCTTCATTGCTGTATCTCCCTGGGTTCTGGAGTTGACTGGCCTCAGAGAGGCGGTTCTCAGCCAGGGTCTCTCACGTGGTTGCAGCCAGGCGGTGGCCAGGGCTGGGATAAGCTCCAGGGCGTCCTCCCTCACACGTGTGGCTGCTGGTGCTGGCCGTCGGCTGGCCCTTGGCTGGGGCTGGGGGCTGGAACCCCTGCATGGCCTCCCATGGCATGGCGCCGTTCCCAGACCACGCGTCCCAGACGCTCAGCGGCCATTGGTAACTTTGTCGTGGAAGCCTCGCCAAACCCATCTGGCCGCATTCTAGTCCTGGAGGCTGTCACAGGGCTTGCCCAGGTTCAAGGGCAGGGTAGGGGACACAGACTTCACCTTTCAATGAGGGGCTGGCCAGGTTCTCAGAGAGTGTGTGGGATGGAAACACTGTGGTGCCAATCGCTGGAAAATACAAGCTGCCACATATGATCACACCTCCTCCAAGAAGCCCTCGGGTGCCTCTCTCCCTCCCCCTGGAGAGGAATTGCTCCCTTTTCCGTGCTACTCCTGAGCCTTCCTCTAATCTTCCCCACCACAGACATTACAATTATTATTTTTTTATTATCTGGTTCCTTGAGGCCACCAATACTATGTGCTTGGTACATAGTATCATTAAATGTTTGAAAATCAGTGACCAAGTAGAACTGCCAACTTGCTCTTTCCAGGACAGGCCAAGTGCCTCCTGGAACAGCCACTGTGCAGTAAGAATGTTCAGAGGCACCAGCTCAAACTGCTTCCTCCAGCCCATGCAAGAAGTGTCCCACCCCTCCCCAGCTCATACACTCCCCCAACTGGCTTCCTGCCTCTCCGGTCTGTATCCTGCTGCAGGTGTGCACAGGTGCCGGCAAGCATAGCCCATGCCCAGCCTCCAACTGGAATCTTCCTTTCCTCCCCAGTTCCGCCTCCAACTTCTTCCTCTTCTTTCAAAGCCTCCAGCAGTGGGGTGGAAGGTACCTCCACTGAAGAGGGAGAAGTTCATGGCTGGAAAGCTGGGGGTGGGGAGAAAGGGGTAGTGGGTGGGAGGCAGAGGGGGAAAGGAAGTTTGGCTGGTCCATCCTTCCCACACACACACACACACACACACACACACACACACACACACACATACACACACACACACACACACACAACACCTCCCTCACTGGCCCCCTGGAGCCATGGGCGTGGGGGCAGAAATATCCCATCTCATTTCCCAGCATAATCCCCCAGCTGCCTGGCCCGGTTTGCTGGGCCTTTGAAGCAATTGTTTGCGGAGCCATTCAGCGGGGCAGCTCCCTCGTGGGCACCCAGCCCTGCTGCCTGCCAGGCTGCCTGCACGAGGACAGGCCCGAATGACTGTAATATGAACCATGAAAGTGGATATTAAAGGCTTTATTACAGGGTGAGGACTGCTAATTGCAACGTTCCTTTCAGGAAGCCAGGGCTGATGAGTTTAAGCAGCAGCACCCAATTATTATAACTCTGTCAGCTCAGAGTGGGTAGGGTTGGGGGAGGACCAGGAGGCAAGCTGAAGGCACAATTACCTGAACTTTATCCAAGGCACACACTGCTGGCCTGGAATTTTAAAGTGAGATTGGTTCTGCTCTGAGCTTCCATCCTGTCGCAGCCGTGTTGTTGTCAGTTGCGCATCCCCCCTTGCCCTCCAGTCTCCTTGGCGAAGAGGGGGTCTCTGAACAGCTGGCTGGCACCTGAGTTCCTTCCACCCCAGGTCCCCACTGGGACCCCTTGTTGAAACTGGAGGTTGTCCAGGGGACCATGGGTTCAAGCCACCCAGCATCTTATTTTGCAAATTAGAAAGCAGGCTCAGAGTGGGGAGGCCCTTGCCTAGTTTAGATGGTGAGTGGCAGGGCAGGGTAGAGCCCACTTGGTCTCCTAGTCCCCACCTGCAGCTCTGGCTGCCTGTTCCAAGAGAAAAGCCAGGGGGCTTTTCCTTAACAGGCAATGGCAGGTACAGGCACCACCCACTGGGCACCTGGAAACCGGGCTGGATCTTCTGGTGTGTTCCTGGGAGAAAAGAATGCAGTCCTCATCGGGAAGCTGACTTGGAAACATCATCCTCATCGAAACTCATCTGCATCATACTCCATGTACTCGCAGACATTCACGCTTTCACATATTTCTGAGCACCTACTGGGTGCCAGCCATGGAGATATGGAGAGAACAGAGTTTGTCTCTGTATGCAAGGAGCTCACAGCTCAGTGTGCGAGGCACACAAACCAAGCGCCAGATAGAGGTGTGTGCACACTCACACATCACCTCTTTTAATTTAATCCCATACATTTCAGTGAATGCACATGAGAAGTTAATACAACAAGGTGCACCTATTCGGTGCCAATTGAGCAGTCCAGTGGGTTAATAGCGGCTTCATGTAAAAGGCAGAATTTGATGGATGGGTAGGAATTCGATAAGCAGTGAGGGGAACAGGAAGTTGGAAGGGGGTAGAGGAGAGTGGGCTTCTTTTCTGCCTCTCCCTAGAAGAGTCCATAGCCAAATACTTACTTCCCTGGATCCCCATCCAAGAGCATTCCAGTTGCGTGTGCCATGGGGATGTTAGACCGGCACTGGGGACACTGGGCCCTAGCCAGGGGATTCAAGATGCCCCAGAATAATGATGAGGGTCAGGGGTCTGGGAATTCCTTACTATTCCCACATCATAACACTGATACGGGGATGAAGTAGATATGGGGCAAAGGCTGGAGGCCCCGCCCCTTCTCCTTGACTTGGGTGTGCTCAGAGTTAACTGGGCTGACTGATGTTCCTTAGCCAGGATGCCAGCTCAGAGAGGCACCTCAGGGTGCCTCATCAACCAGAGATGTGTGTCCCACTTGCTGAGCTTCAGGATTCAGGGGAGTAGCAAGCCTGGGAGGGGATGGAATTGATGGTTACCTTGGAGACATGGTAAGTTTGAAATGCCTCTTAGTTATACACATGGAGATGGAGGGTTTTGGATAAACAATTTTGGAAGTTAAGGAAGAACATATGGGCTGGGGATTAAATCATTTGGATGCCTTGGCATGTAGACCATGAGCCTGGAGGAGATCACCCGAAGAGAAAGAGAGATGGGCAGGCACCCAGCTGCACTCTGGAGTAGTTCAAAATGTAAAGCTGGGTGTGGGGGTGAATGCCCATCAAGAGGAAAGAGAAGGAAGGGATGACAAGTCGGAGGAAAGCAGAGGAATTAAAGGGAGAGTGGTGTAAGGAGGGGGACACTGTAGAGAGACCAAGTGGAATGAGGATCAAAAAGTGGTCACTTGATTTGTCACATGGAGGTCACTGTGGCAGGCTTAGAAACCAGCGGGGTGGTTGGAAGGTGGATGGGGACAGCCCCATGCAAATAAACCAGCTCCGACCCTTACCTCACACCGCACATCGCTCAGTTGGCAGCAAGCTGACCATGGCTTGTAGTGCTCTCTTTACATGCAATCACTTAAATGTATGTGATCAAATTAAAGAGAAGGATCTACGTGTGCACCCCTCTATCTAGAGCTTCCTACACTCTATTATAGTTGCTGGTTGACTTGTGTGTCACCTGCACTCAGCTGTGAGCTCCACGAACACAGACACAGAACCTGCTATTTCTTTATTGCCAGTGTAACTCAAAATGGACCATAGACCTGAACATAAAATTTTAAGCTATAAACCTTCTGGAAGAGAGTATAGGAGAAATCTTTGTAACAAAGATGTCTTAGGAAACAAAAAGTATAGACCAACAAAGCAGAAAATTGATAAGTTGTGCTTCATATACACTGAAAAATTCTGCTCTTCAAAAACATCATTAAGAAATGAAAAGGCAAGCTAGAGAACGGGAGAAAGTATTTCCAACACATATATCTAACAAAAGACTTGTATCCAGAACATATGAGAAATTCTTATAAGTTAATAAATAAGACAAACAACCCAATAGAAAGAAAGGGGGAAAGATTTAAACAGACATTTTCTGTCCTCTCCTCCCCCTCAAAAAGAAGCACATGAAAAGATGCTCAACATTCTTATTCATTAGGGAAATTTAAATTAAAATCATACCCATTAGAACGGCTAAAATAAAAAAATGTTGACCATACAAAGTGTTGGCAAGGAGATGGAGCAACTGGAATGCATCATGCATTGCTGGAGGGAGTGCAAAGTCACCCAACCACTTAAGGAAACAATCTAGCAGTTTCTTATAAAGCTAAACATACGCGTTTAATATATGACCCCATAATTGCACTTCCACATAGTCACCCAAGAGAAGTGAAAGCATATGTGCACACAAAGGCTTGTATGCAAATGTCCACAGCACTTTCATTCATAATAGCCCTAAACTGGAAACCACCAATGTCCACCAACAAGAGAATGGATAAATCAACTGTGGTATATATTAACACAAGGAAACTCTACTTAGCAATAAAACAGGAAGAATTAC
Source organism: Tamandua tetradactyla (assembly GCF_023851605.1). NCBI lineage: Eukaryota > Metazoa > Chordata > Mammalia > Pilosa > Myrmecophagidae > Tamandua > Tamandua tetradactyla. The sequence continues at coordinate 14,214,535 of NC_135332.1, forward strand.
TGATACATGCAACAATCGGCTGGATCTCAAAAACATTATGATGAGGGAAAGAAGCCAGAGCCCAAAGAGTACACACTGTTTGATTCTATTTATATGAAAATCCAGAAAAGGCAAAATTATCCAGGGTGACAGCAAATCAGAGGGACCCTGGGGTGGACTGGAGAGGGGAGTTGACTGTGAAGGGTCCTAATGGCACTGGGTGCCATCATGTGGAACTCCTCAACCTTTACTGCAGTGGCGACGATACTGTATGTATTTGTCAAAAGTGGCCCAACTGTAATATATGGTACGTACAAATTTTTTTTTTTCTGGAATGATGCAAAGGTTCAAAAAAATGCTCGTGGCGATGAATACACAACTATGTGATGATATTGTGAGCCACTGATTGTAACCATGTATGGAATGTTTGTATGTTAAGAATGTTTGTGTTCGTATTCTGTTTTACTAATAAAAATACTTAAAAATAATAAATAGTAAAAAAAAATATAAAGTGACCCAGCTGTACATTTTGTTCTATGTCAATTACGCTTCAATAAAGTTAATTTTTAAAGAGTCAATGAGGCAACCCCACAAGTCAATACCATATGCTTTCCATTTATATTCAAATATACACATTTTCACATATGTACATAATGCAGAGAAAACTTCCAGAAGGATACACATCAAAGTGCGTGGTGGACCTCTGGATAAGGTGACAGGAGATGGGGACGTCAAGGTAAGCGGTCAAACAGACGTTAGTCTTAACTGCTGTGCTTTAAACTTTCAAGACAAGATGCTTATGCACCATCTTGTATTTAAGTTTTCAAAAAAGAGTGGATGGGGGATATAAGCAGAGGTTGCTCCACAATCAAACCTCACTTGCTGTCTTTTATCTGTTTGGACCAGCCATTCTCTTCAATTATTTACTGAGCATCTATATTTCTAGCAATATAAGATGGGACGAGGTCCCAGTCCTTCCTTCAGCTCCCTCCAAAGATGCCAAGGAGACCAGGGTCCAATACCCATAATTTACTAGTTGGGGAACCAAATTTCTGAAATTTTTAAGCCTCACTTTTGTAGTCATAATAGCACCTGCCATAAAAGTTCCTGAGGGATTAAATGAGAAAATGGAGGTAAAGAGGTTGGCAGCACGCTTAATAAATAAGAGCGGAGATTAGTATCTTATTCCTATTACCATATTTTGTTGATTCTAAGACATGCAGGTTTTTTCATATTTTAATATCTCTGGAATTGGATGCATCATACAACTGATGGCATGTCATAATTGATGTGACAGTTTTTTACTTTCTTGAGAGATAAAATAATCGTGTACCTTACAATTGGTGGTGTTTGGATTCTAGGAAATACAATGGCATCTCTCATAGCTCTCCTGGAAGGCCCTGTCGATGTTTAACCAACATTAGAAACATGAGAAAAGCTAACCCTCCTTCCAGCCTAGGGAAAAAGAGCAAAAAAAACCACAGGGATGATTTAATTAAACCATTGTTGCCACTACCACAACAATGACATTTTTCATCTGCACAGCTGTCACTTTGGGGAAGGCCAGTCATCAAATTGCTTCTTGGGGACTGTTCTCTGTCTCCTTGCCATTGAGCCACCTCCTCCCTGCAGGGCCGAGGCTGGCCTCTAGCTCTTCCACCAAGCTACCTCCCCAGGTTCTTGAGCTTGCCCCTCTCTGGCCTTCCTCTGCAAGCACAAACCCCACGTGTCCTCGGTGATGTCCTTTACCCGTGGCCTCTGTTTATTGCAAGCCTCATCCATCTGAAAACTCTGATGCCCCATTGCAGCACCTATGCCTAGGGACCTTGCTGGCACAGCAGATGAGCTCAGGAGCAAGCCATAGAAGCCAACTCTCTTAGTTTCTTGGGGCTGCCATAACAAAGGACCACAAACCAGGAGGTGTAAAATGAGAGAAATCCACTTTCTTGCAGTTCTGGGGGCCAGAAGTCTGAAATCAAGGTGTTGGTGGGGTCGGGCTCCCTCTGACGTGCCTAGGGAAGAATTTGGTCCAGGCATCTCCCCTGGCTTCTGGTGGTTTGCTGGCAGGTCTTGGACTTCATTATCTGTCTCAGATAACCTTTAACACCAACCCTGGCTAACTTCTGCAGAACAGGACTGCTTTGGAAAGAAGTCAGGAGGCTCCCAGAGTGGCTAGGACAGTTGGGGAATCAGGGAGGAAACAGGGAGGGCAGGAAATGGCCAGGGCCGAGTGCTGGCCCTGCCACCATGGCCACCCCGGCCCAGGACATTGTCAGCCTGGGCAGCTGCATGGATGTCCCCAGCTCCTCCCCCATGGCTCTGCATCACCCCTCAATGCTCGAGGTGGCTCCTAGGGTGGCACTGCTGGACCCCAGCCCTGCACCCTCACCCTCCTGCCAGGGGACGGGGTACAATGCTTTGATCCCCTTAAACGTCCACTTCCCCTGCCTCCCAGCAGGAGTCACAGGGAGGGGGTTCCTGATACTTAAGACAGGGAGGTGCTGACACTGGGCACTAAAAGGGGCTGCTGTTAACTCCACTTGTTCTTAGGAAGGTTTTCAATACTAGAGGTGGATTGAGAAGCCCAACTCTCAGAAATGTTTCCTTTTTTGCTATTTTATCTTTAGTTCCAGCAAGGATGCCCCTGAGAAGCTTGACTCTTGGGCTCTTGACTCTCTTTGATGCAGACCTTCCACAGGTAAGACTAACAGAGAAATTGGTCCTTCGCGTCTCCTAAGTACCCTTAAAAAGTAGAAACGATAGCACTGTACTAAAACAGCTGAGAAACAAAGATACTCTAAGATTATGGATTATTGCAGGCCAGTAGTGACACCCAGTGAAAGCAGGATTTAAAGAAATAAAGACACCTGCGTTCCTTCCTCATTTACACCTAACTCATCCATTATAGTTAAAGCCAGTGGTTCTTAGAGCCGGGACGAGAAGCGGCAGCAACCCCAGCGGGGTTGGGGACATATATATATATATATTTTTTTTTTTAGCCAGTAGTTATATATGGAATAGATTTTAAAGTTTGGTGTGGGTTACAGTTCCATGATTTTTCATTTTTTTTCTTCTAGCTGCTCCAAGACACTGGAGACCAACAGATATAACAATATAATGATCCAGCAGTCACACTCATTTGTTAAATCCTGTCTTCTCTGTTATACTCCTCCTTCTCTTTAAATAACACATACGCACAAAAGCAACACATCTCAAAGTGCATTGGGACAATTAGTTGTAGAACAGATTTCAGAGTTTTTGGTATGGGTTGCAATTCCACAATTTTAGGTTTTTATTTCTAGCTGCTCTAAAGTACTGGAGGCTGGAAAAAATATCAGCATAATGATTCAGCACTCATGCTCATTGGCTAAACCCAACCTTCTCTGTGAAACTCCAGGTTGGGGACAGATTTAAGCCATGATTTTATAGAATGCATCTTAAACTCACGTGAACCTTAGCTCCTTTTTGAGAGTGTGTTTCATGTCTCTATTGTCTTGAGATATTTTAACAGTCCACAGAGCTTCTCCCGTACCTTTGACAAAACTCTCCTGCTGAATGGATCAATCTCCGTAGAGGGAAAGTTCAAATCTTCCTCTGGAGCCACTGCTTTTCCATCCAGGGACAAGGGCTACAAGGAACAGAAGAAAATCAGCCACGGCCACCAGCTGCAGAATTCCAGATGTCCACCTTTCTTCCTCTAAAGGTTTTCACAGCCCGAGTTGCTAACAGGCCGTCCCAAACTCCCGTTCCACATCAGTGGGACACAGAACTACCAGATGTGCAGGGGTGAAAAGCACCTATTACTGTTTTCCATCTTTCAGTTCAGCTTCCTTTCCTTCAATTGCAAATGAGATTTTCTTCACTTGCCGGGGAATACGGCCACCGTATTCTCGAGTTACCTCGTTTTAGTGGAGACCCAGGAGGAAAGAGGGTGTCTCTCCCCCAGCCTTGGTATGGGAAAGTCCCAGGAAAGGATCCTGATGGTTTATCTGGGCCTCATGGATGGATGACCTGGGAAGAATGGGGGTCACTCTGATCTCTATGGCCAGGGGGCTGGGGCATGGCCCGGGGTGCAGGGACAGGAAAGGCAGCCAAAATCTGTGACAGTTCCGTTTACCTTTAACCACTCTTGTGTTGATCCAGTTTTTACATTTGGCTCAGTGGTCATGTTTTTTGATGCCTTCCACATGACGGCCAAAGGTATCGGCAGACAGTTTTAACGTCTTATCCACATATGAAGGTACCGCGTAAGTCGTGATTTCAGAGGCAATAAGTGTTTTGCCCAATGACAGTGCACTCAGGAGAGGCAGCCAGGGCAGGGAGTGGGCTCAGAAGCACATCGTTTGAAGATCCGCTGAATAAACCAGGGCGTTTAACCCAGACCAGAGATTTTGGTAATAGTGGGCTACCTACCAGGTAAGAGAATGTTGACCTGGTCTGTGCATCTTCACAGGCAAAATCATTCACTAACTGGCTGCAGGATGAGGACTCTGGTGGTGGGAAGCTGTATGTGCCCCAGCAAAGCATGTTCTGAAATCTAATCTACTTCGGTGGGTGCAAACTCATTTGAAGTAGGGCCTTGTGATGAGGCTACTTCAATCCAGGTGTGCCTCACCTCCAACAGAACAGGCCTTAGGACTAACGTACATCAGAGTACGGGGTAAAGGATGATACAGTACATATTTTAAAACCTCAACTTCTGTGTGAGACCAAAGGAAGAGATTTTTATTTGGCGCAAAAATTTATATTTTGGGTAGTGCATTATCTAATTTAAATTGTATGGTCAGTTCATTGAACACCATAAATTACATGGAATCTTGAATGGGGCGTGAGGTCTTGTTGCTTTGTCTGGGTTAAGGTGACGCCCCAATACATTCCAGGGTAATTTGGGCAGAGAATGAAAAAGTATTTGCAAGGTCCCCTTGGGGGACTGGGGAGAATGGAGGGAATATTAAACTTGCACATCTGGGGAATTCCTGATATTCTTAAGAAGCAGTGGGGACAATCAATACAGTAGGCTCAGCCCTCAATCTCGGGTTTCACCTCTATGTAACTTATTCCTGCAAAGGATAGGCTAAGCCTACTTAAAGTTATGCATAAGAGTCACCCTCAGAGAACCTTTTTTTCCTCAGATGTGGCCTCTCTAAGCCAACTCTGCAGGTGAACTCACTGCCCTCCCCCCTATGTGGGACATGACTCCCGGGGCTTTAAATCTCCTTGGCAACATGTGACAGAAATCCTGGGATGAGCTGGGGCCCAGCACCAGGAGATTGAGAAAGCCTTTTTGACCAAAAGGGGAAAGAGGGAAATGAGAGAAAATGAAGTTTCAGTGGCTGAGAGCCCTCAAACAGAGTCAAGAAGTTATCCTGGAGGTTATTCTTATGCATTATATAGACATCCCTTTTTAGTTTATGGTGTATTGGAGTGGCTGGAGGGAAGTGCCTGAAATTGTTGAACTGTATTCCAGTAGCCTTGATTCTTGAAGATGATTGTATAACTATATAACCTTTTCAGTGTGACCACGTGATTGTGAAAACCTTGTTTCTGATGCTCCTTTTATCCAGGGTATGGACAGATGAGTAAAATAATAAGGATAAAAATTTTAAAAATCATAGGGAGGGGTAAAGGGTTAAAAAACGGGTAGATTGAAACACAAGTAATCAATGAGAGAGAAGGGTAAGAGGTATGGGATGTATGAATTTTTTCTTTTTTCTTTTTATTTCTTTTTCTGGAGTGATGCAAAAGTCCTAAAAATGATCATGGTGATGAATACACAACTATGGATGATATTTCAAGCCACTGATTGTATACTTTGGATGTACTGTATGTGTGTGAAGATATTGCAATAAAAATATTTTTTAAAAAGTTAAAAAAAAGGGGGGGGCCAAGATGGCGGCTTAGTAAGGTACGTGCGTCTTAGTTCGTCCTCCAGAACAACTACTAAATAACCAGAAACAGTGCAGAACAGCTCCCGGGGCCACGGCAGGGACCGGACACACAGTGTACCCTAGTCTGGATTGGCTGGTCTGGCTGCGAGAATCCACTGTGGTGAGCTCCCCGAGTGGCACGCGCTTCCCCGGGCCGCGACGGCTGGTGGCCGGCGCCCCTCCCTCCCTCCTTCCCGGACGGGCTGGGAGTCTCGGAGAGGCGAGTTTCCCAAGCCACGGCAGCCGGCAGCCGACACCCCTCCCTTGCGGGCGGCTTCCCTGACCGGCTACGAGTCTCGGATCAGCGAGTTTCCCAGGCCGCGGCGGCCGGCGACAGGTGCCCCTCCCCCACAGGCAGCTTCCCGGTCTGGCGGCAGGTCTAGGATCGCGAGTTTCCCAAGCCACAGCTGGCGATTGGTGCCCCTCCCCCACAGGCGGCTACCCGGAGGGAAAGGAAAGAGTCTCCAAACAGTAGCGGGGACTGAGCCCAACCAAACACCAATAGTGGCGTTAATGGACAAATTCTGACAACTAGAAGTAGGCCCCCAGCTCAGGCAAAACTGATTAAGGTGGAAGTCGCCTATTGGGCTAACTGAAAAAGAGGAAAGGGGGTGAAACAGAGCCTTCTGTGGCTGTTTCTACGGAGGCTCGGTTGCCTCTGGGCTCAGCGCCGGGATTACACAAGATGCAACTGCCCCAAATACAGAAACAGGCTGCTTTCAGGGCTCTCTACCACATGAACCTTCCCCACGGGAGGGGTGAAACACAACTCAGGTGGAGTCCCTCTCTCAGGGAATTCAGATCCCAGGACTTCACAATTTGAAGCCATTAAAACCAGCCTACAACCTTTCCTCTGTCTCCACCACACACCCAGCAGGGAGAGTCTTCCAAAGTTAAAGGAGCCACAACATCTTTTGCTGGTGGGACCCACAGACAGACAAGCGCCACATACTGGGCAGGATAAGAAAAACAGAGCCCAGAGACTTCACAGGAAAGTCTTTCAACCTGCTGGGTCTCACACTCAGGGAAATCTGATTAAATGTCCAGACGCCAGTAAAAAATAACAAATCACACCAGGAAAATTGAAGATATGGCCCAGTCAAAGGAACAAACCAATAGTTCAAATGACATACAGGAGCTGAGACAACTAATTCTGAATATACGAACAGAAATGGAAAACCTCTTCAAAAACCAAATCAATAAATTGAGGGAGGACATGAAGAAGGCATGGGATGAACAAAAAGAAGAAATGGAAAGTCTGAAAAAACAAATCACAGAACTTATGGGAATGAAAGATACAGTAGAAGAGATGAAAAAAAACAATGGAAACCTACAATGGTAGATTTCAAGAGACAGAGGTTAGAATTAGTGAACTGGAGGATGGAACATCTGAAATCTAAAAAGAAACAGAAACTATAGGGAAAAGAATGGAAAAACTTGAGCAGGGGATCAGGGAATTGAATGATAATTTGAAGCGCACAAATATACGTGTTGTGGGTGTCCCAGAAGGGGAAGAGAAGGGAAAAGGAGGAGAAAAACTAATGGAAGAAATTATCACTGAAAATTTCCCAACTCTTATGAAAGACCTAAAATTACAGATCCAAGAAGTGCAGCGCACCCCAAAGAGAATAGATCCAAATAGGCTTTCTCCAAGACACTTACTAGTTAGAATGTCAGAGGTCAAAGAGAAAGAGAGGATCTTGAAAGCAGCAACAGAAAAACAATCCATCACATACAAGGGAAACCCAATAAGACTACGTGTAGATTTCTCAGCAGAAACCATGGAAGCTAGAAGACAGTGGGATGATATATTTAAGTTACTAAAAGAGAAAAACTGCCAACCAAGAATTCTATATCCAGCAAAATTGTCCTTCAAAAATGAGGGAGAAATTAAAACATTTTCAGACAAAAAGTCACTGAGAGAATTTGTGACCAAGAGACCAGCTCTGCAAGAAATACTAAAGGGAGCACTAGAGTCAGATACAAAAAGACAGAAGAGAGAGATGTGGAGAAGAGCGTAGAAAGAAGGAAAATTAGATATGATATATATAATACAAAAGGCAAAATGATAGAGGAAAGTATTACCCAAACAGTAATAACACTAAATGTTAATTGACTGAATTCCCCAATCAAAAGACATAGACTGGCAGAATGGATTAAAAAACAGGATCCTTCTATATGCTGTCTACAGGAAACACATCTTATATCCAAAGATAAACATAGGTTGAAAGTGAAAGGTTGGGAAAAGATATTTCATGCAAATAATAACCAGAAAAGAGCAGGAGTAGCTATACTAATATCCAACAAATTAGACTTCAAATGTAAAACAGTTACAAGAGACAAAGAAGGATACTATCTACTAATAAAAGGAAAAATTAAACAAGAAGACATAACAATCATAAATATTTATGCACTGAACCAGAATGCCCCAAAATATGTGAGGAATACACTGCAAATACCGGAAAGGGAAATAGACACATCTACCATAATAGTTGGAGACTTCAATTCCCCACTCTCATCAATGGACAGAACATCTAGACAGAGGATCAATAAAGAAACAGAGAATTTGAATATTACAATAAATGAGCTAGACTTAACAGACATTTATAGGACATTACATCCCACAACAGCAGGATACACCTTTTTCTCAAGTGCTCATGGATCATCCTCAAAGATAGACCATATGCTGGGTCACAAAGCAAGTCTCAACAAATTTAAAAAGATTGAAATCATGCACAACACTTTCTCGGATCATAAAGGAATGAAGTTGGAAATCAATAATAGGCAGAGTGCCAGAAAATTCACAAATATGTGGAGGCTCAACAACACACTCTTAAACAACCAGTGGGTCAAGGAAGAAATTACAAGAGAAATCAGTGAATATCTCGAGGTGAATGAAAATGAAAACACAACATATCAAAACCTATGGGACGCAGCAAAGGCAGTGCTAAGAGGGAAATTTATTGCCCTAAATGCCTATATCAAAAAAGAAGAAAGGGCAAAAATTCGGGAATTAACTATCCACTTGGAAGAACTGGAGAAAGAACAGCAAACTAACCCCAAAGCAAGTGAGATATTTACTGATTTCTCCTCGAGATATTTACTGATTTCTCTTGTAATTTCTTCCTTGACCCACTGGTTGTTTAAGAGTGTGTTGTTGAGCCTCCACATATTTGTGAATTTTCTGGCACTCTGCCTATTATTGATTTCCAACTTCATTCCTTTATGATCAGAGAAAGGAAAGAAATAACAAAGATTAGAGCAGAAATAAATGAAATTGAGAACATGAAAACAATAGAGAAAATCAATAAGACCAGAAGTTGGTTCTATGAGAAAATCAATAAGATTGATGGGCCCTTAGCAAGATTGACAAAAAGAAGAAGAGAGAGGATGCAAATAAATAAGATCAGAAATGGAAGAGGAGACATAACCACTGACCTCACAGAAATAAAGGAGGTAATAACAGGATACTATGAACAACTTTATGCTAATAAATACAACAATGTAGATGAAATGGACAAGTTCCTAGAAAGGCATGAACAACCAACTTTGACTCAAGAAGAAATAGATGACCTCAACAAACCAATCACAAGTAAAGAAATTGAATCAGTCATTCAAAAGCTTCCCAAAAAGAAAAGTCCAGGACCAGATGGCTTCACATGTGAATTCTACCAAACATTCCAGAAAGAATTAGTACCAACCCTGCTCAAACTCTTCAAAAAAATTGAAGTGGAGGGAAAGCTACCTAATTCATTCTATGAAGCCAACATCACCCTCATACCAAAACCAGGCAAAGATATTACAAAAAAAGAAAACTACAGACCAATCTCTCTAATGAATATAGATGCAAAAATCCTCAACAAAATTCTAGCGAATCGAATCCAGCAACACATTAAAAGAAGCATACATCATGACCAAGTAGGATTCATCCCAGGTATGCAAGGATGGTTCAACATAAGAAAATCAATTAATGTAATACACCATATCAACAAATCAAAGCAGAAAAATCACATGATCATCTCAATTGATGCAGAGAAGGCATTTGACAAGATTCAACATCCTTTCCTGTTGAAAACACTTCAAAGGATAGGAATACAAGGAAACCTCCTTAAAATGATAGAGGGAATATATGAAAAACCCACAGCTAATATCATCCTCAATGGGGAAAAATTGAAAACTTTCCCCCTAAGATCAGGAACAAGACAAGGATGTCCATTATCACCACTGTTATTCAACATTGTGCTGGAGGTTCTAGCCAGAGCAATTAGACAAGAAAAAGAAATACAAGGCATCAAAATTGGAAAGGAAGAAGTAAAACTATCACTGTTTGCAGATGATATGATACTATATGTCGAAAACTCTGAAAAATCCACAGCAAAACTACTAGAGCTAATAAATGAGTACAGCAAAGTAGCAGGTTACAAGATCAACATTCAAAAATCTGTAGTGTTTCTATATACTAGCAATGAACAAGCTGAGGGGGAAATCAAGAAATGAATTCCATTTACAATTGCAACTAAAAGAATAAAATACTTAGGAACAAATTTAACTAAAGAGACAAAAGACCTATACAAAGAAAACTACAAAAAACTGTTAAAAGAAATCACAGAAGATCCAAGATGGCGTCTTAGTAAGGTACATGCGTCTTAGTTCCTCCGACTCCAAATCAACTAATAGGTGAACAGAAACAGTACAGAACAGCTCCCGGGGCTACAGCAGGGAATGGACACACAGCGTAACCCAGTCTGGGCTGGTTAGTCTGACTGCAAAACTCGGCTGCGGTGAGTGAGATCCCCGAGCGGCGGGCGATTTCCTGAGCAGCCGCAGCTGCGGCGGTCCGAGTTAATCCCTCCCTCCTTCCCGGGCTGGCTGAGGGACGTGGAGAGACAAAAGCTTCCCAGCCAAGGTGGCCGGCGCCACACTTTTGCGGGCGGCTTCGAGTCTCGGCTTCGAGTCCGCGACTACGAGTCTCGCATCAGAGGGCTATCCAAAGTCTGGGCTGGCAAGTCTGATTGCGAGACTTGGCTGCGGCGAGACCCCCGAGCAGCCGCAGCTGCGGCGGTCCAAGCTAATCCCTCCCTCCTTCCCGGGCTGGCTGAGAGACTCGGAGAGACAAGCTTCCCAGCCAAGGCGGCCGGCGCCACACTTTTGCGGGCGGCTTCGAGTCTCGGCTTCGAGTCCGCGACTACGAGTCTCGCATCAGAGGGCTATCCAAAGTCTGGGCTGGCAAGTCTGATTGCGAGACTTGGCTGCGGCGAGACCCCCGAGCAGCCACAGCTGCGGCGGTCCGAGCTAATCCCTCCCTCCTTCCCGGGCTGGCTGAGAGACTCGGAGAGACAAGCTTCCCAGCCAAGGCGGCCGGCGCCACACTTTTGCGGGCGGCTTCGAGTCTCGGCTTTGAGTCCGCAGCTACGAGTCTCGGATCAGAGGGCTATACAAAGTCTGGGCTGGCAAGTCTGACTGCGACTCTTGGCTGCGGCGAGACCCCCGAGAAGCGCGTGATTTGCCAAGCAGCCGCAGCTGCGGTGGTCCGAGCTAATCCCTCCCTCCTTCCCGGGCCGGCTGAGAGTATCGGAGAAGCAAGTTTCCCAAGCCGAGGCAGGCGGCGCCCTTCTTCTGCGGGCGGCTTCGAGTCTCGGCTTTGAGTCTGTGGCTACGAATCTCAGATCAGAGGGCTATCCAAAGTCTGGGCTGGCTAGACTGACTGCGAGACTCGGCTGCGGTGAGACCCCCGAGCGGCACGTGATTTCCCGATCAGCGGCAGCTGCGGTGGTCCGAGCTACTCCCTCCCTCCTTTCTGGGCCGGCTGAGAGTATTGGAGAAGCAAGTTTCCGAAGCCGAGGCAGGCGGCACCCCTCTTTTGCGGGCGGCTTCGAGTCTCTGCTTCGAGTCCGCGGATACGAGTCTCGGATAGGAGGGCTATCCAAGCAGCGGTAGCCCCCCCCCCCCACGGGAGGCTTCCTGGTCCGGTGGGGAATCCCCCAGGCCCGCTGCGGCCCGCAACCAGCCACAGGGTCCCCTCAAGCCGCGGCAGCTGACGCCCCCACCACGCGCGGCACCTGAACCAACGGAGAGAATTGGATCCGAAATCCCCAGGCCACGGAGATCGGTGACTGGGGGAGACCCATTCCAAACACTTGAGACAAACGTGTGCCACGTGTGCCACATACTGGGCAAAATAAGAAAAACAGATCCCAGAGATTTCACAGAAAAATATTACAACCTTGCTGGGTCCAACACCAAGAGAAATCTGAATAAATGCCCAGACGCCAGCAGCAGAAGATAACTGTCCACGCTCAAAAGATTGAGAATATGGCTCAGTCAAAGGAACAAACCAATAGCTCAAATGAGACACAAGAGCTGAGACAACTAATGCTGAATATATGAACAGAAATGGAAGACCTCTTCAAAAATGAAATCGATAAATTGAGGGAGGACATGAAGAGGACATGGGCTGAACATAAAGAAGAAATAGAAAAACTGAAAAAACAAATCGCAGAACTTATGGAAGTGAAGGATAAAGTAGCAAACATAGAAAAAATAATGGATAGCTACAATGATAGATTTAAAGAGACAGAAGATAGAATTAGTGAATTGGAGGATGGAACATCTGAATTCCAAAAAGAAACAGAAACTATAGGGAAAAGAATGGAAAAATTTGAACAGGGTATCAGGGAACTCAAGGACAATATGAACCGCACAAATATACGTGTTGTGGGTGTCCCAGAAGGAGAAGAGAAGGGAAAAGGAGGAGAAAAACTAATGGAAGAAATTATCACTAAAAATTTCCCAACTCTTAAGAAAGACCTAAAATTACAGATCCAAGAAGTGCAGCGCACCCCAAAGAGATTAGACCCAAATAGGCGTTCTCCAAGACACTTACTAGTTAGAATGTCAGAGGTCAAAGAGAAAGAGAAGATCTTGAAAGCAGCAAGAGAAAAACAATCCATTACATACAAGGGAAACCCAATAAGACTACGTGTAGATTTCTCAGCAGAAACCATGGAAGCTAGAAGACAGTGGGATGATATATTTAAAATACTAAAAGAGAAAAACTGCCAACCAAGACTCCTATATCCAGCAAAATTATCCTTCAAAAATGAGGGAGAAATTAAAACATTCTCAGACAAAAAGTCACTGAAAGAATTTGTGACCAAGAGACCAGCTCTGCAAGAAATACTAAAGGGAGCACTAGAGTCAGATACAAAAAGACAGAAGAGAGAGATATGGAAAAGAGTGTAGAAAGAAGGAAAATCAGATATGATATATATAATACAAAAGGCAAAATGTTAGAGGAAAATATTATCCAAACAGTAATAACACTAAATGTCAATGGACTGAATTCCCCAATCAAAAGACATAGATTGGCAGAATGGATTAAAAAACAGGATCCTTCTATATGCTGTCTACAGGAAACACATCTTAGACCCAAAGATAAACATAGGTTGAAAGTGAAAGGTTGGGAAAAGATATTTCATGCAAATAACAACCAGAAAAGAGCAGGAGTGGCTATACTAATATCCAACAAATTAGACTTCAAATGTAAAACAGTTAAAAGAGACAAAGAAGGACACTATATATTAATAAAAGGAACAATTAAACAAGAAGACATAACAATCATAAATATTTACGCACCGAATCAGAATGCCCCAAAATACGTGAGGAATATACTGCAAACACTGAAAAGGGAAATAGACTCATATACCATAATAGTTGGAGACTTCAACTCACCACTCTCATCAATGGACAGAACATCTAGACAGAGGATCAACAAAGAAATAGAGAATCTGAATATTACTATAAATGAACTCGACTTAATAGACATTTATAGGACATTACATCCCACAACAGCAGGATACACCTTTTTCTCAAGTGCTCATGGATCATTCTCAAAGATAGACCATATGCTGGGTCACAAAGCAAGTCTTAACAAATTTAAAAAGATTGAAATCTTACACAACACTTTCTCGGACCATAAAGGAATTATGTTGGAAATCAATAATAGGCAGAGTGCCAGAAAATTCACAAATACGTGGAGGCTCAACAACACACTCCTAAACAACGACTGGGTCAAAGAAGAAATTGCTAGAGAAATTAGCAAATACCTCGAGGCGAATGAAAATGAAAACACAACATATCAAAACTTATGGGACGCAGCAAAGGCAGTGCTAAGAGGGAAATTTATTGCTCTAAATGCCTATATCAGAAAAGAAGAAAAGGCAAAAATTCAGGAATTAACTATCCATTTGGAAGAACTGGAGAAAGAACAGCAAGCTAACCCCAAAGCAAGCAAAAGGAAAGAAATAACAAAGATTAGAGCAGAAATAAATGAAATTGAAAACATGAAAACAATAGAGAAAATCAATAAGGCCAGAAGTTGGTTCTAGAGAAAATCAATAAGATTGATGGGCCCTTAGCAAGATTGACAAAAAGAAGAAGAGAGAGGATGCAAATAAATAAGATCAGAAATGGAAGAGGAGACATAACCACTGACCTCACAGAAATAAAGGAGGTAATAACAGGATACTATGAACAACTTTACGCTAATAAATACAACAATTTAGAGGAAATGGACGGGTTCCTGGAAAGACATGAACAACCAACTTTGACTCAAGAAGACATAGATGACCTCAACAAACCAATCACAAGTAAAGAAATTGAAGCAGTCATTCAAAAGCTTCCTAAAAAGAAAAGTCCAGGACCAGACGGCTTCACATGTGAATTCTATCAAACATTCCAGAAAGAATTAGTACCAACTCTCCTCAAACTCTTCAAAAAAATCGAAGTGGAGGGAAAACTACCTAATTCATTCTATGACGCCAACATTACCCTCATACCAAAACCAGGCAAAGATATTACAAGAAAAGAAAACTACAGGCCGATCTCTCTAATGAATATAGATGCAAAAATCCTCAACAAAATTCTAGCGAATCGAATCCAGCAACACATTAAAAGAAGCATACATCATGACCAAGTAGGATTCATCCCAGGTATGCAAGGATGGTTCAACATAAGAAAATCAATTAATGTAATACACCATATCAACAAATCAAAGCAGAAAAATCACATGATCATCTCAATTGATGCAGAGAAGGCATTTGACAAGATTCAACATCCTTTCCTGTTGAAAACACTTCAAAGGATAGGAATACAAGGGAACTTCCTTAAAATGATAGAGGGAATATATGAAAAACCCACAGCTAATATCATCCTTAATGGGGAAAAATTGAAAACGTTCCCCCTAAGATCAGGAACAAGACAAGGATGTCCACTATCACCACTATTATTCAACATTGTGTTGGAGGTTCTAGCCAGAGCAATTAGACAAGAAAAAGAAATACAAGGCATCAAAATTGGAAAGGAAGAAGTAAAACTATCACTGTTTGCAGATGATATGATACTATATGTCGAAAACTCTGAAAAATCCACAGCAAAACTACTAGAGCTAATACATGAGTACAGCAAAGTAGCAGGTTACAAGATCAACATTCAAAAATCTGTAGCACTTCTATACACTAGCAATGAACAAGCGGAGGGGGAAATCAAGAAACGAATCCCATTTACAATTGCAACTAAAAGAATAAAATACCTAGGAATAAATTTAACTAAAGAGACAAAAAACCTACATAAAGAAAACTACAAAAAACTGCTAAAAGAAATCACAGAAGACCTAAACAGATGGAAGGGCATACCGTGTTCATGGATTAGAAGACTAAATATAGTTAAGATGTCAATCCTACCTAAATTGATTTACAGATTCAATGCAATACCAATCAAAATCCCAACAACGTATTTTTCAGAAATAGAAAAACCAATAAGCAAATTTATCTGGAAGGGCAGGGTGCCCCGAATTGCTAAAAACATCTTGAGGAAAAAAAACGAAGCTGGAGGTCTTGCACTGCCTGACTTTAAGGCATATTATGAAGCCACAGTGGTCAAAACAGCATGGTATTGGCATAAAGATAGATATATCGACCAATGGAATCGAATAGAGTGCTCAGATATAGACCCTCTCATCTATGGACATTTGATCTTTGATAAGGCAGTCAAGCCAACTCACCTGGGACAGAACAGTCTCTTCAATAAATGGTGCCTAGAGAACTGGATATCCATATGCAAAAGAATGAAAGAAGACCCATATCTCACACCCTGTACAAAAGTTAACTCAAAATGGATCAAAGATCTAAACATTAGGTCTAAGACCATAGAACAGTTAGAGGAAAATGTCGGGAGATATCTTATGAATCTTACAATTGGAGGCGGTTTTATGGACCTTACACCTAAAGCAAGAGCACTGAAGAAGGAAATAAATAAATGGGAACTCCTCAAAATTAAACACTTTTGTGCATCAAAGAACTTCATCAAGAAAGTAGAAAGACAGCCTACACAATGGGAGACAATATTTGGAAACGACATATCAGATAAAGGTCTAGTATCCAGAATTTATAATGAGATTGTTCAACTCAACAACAAAAAGATAGCCAACCCAATTACAAAATGGGAAAAAGACTTGAATAGACACCTCTCAGAGGAGGAAATACAAATGGCCAAAAGACACATGAAGAGATGCTCAATGTCCCTGGCCATTAGAGAAATGCAAATCAAAACCACAATGAGATATCATCTCACACCCACCAGAATGGCCATTATCAACAAAACAGAAAATGACAAGTGCTGGAGAGGATGCGGTGAAAGAGGCACACTTATCCACTGTTAGTGGGAATGCCAAATGGTGCAACCACTGTGGAAAACAGTTTGGCGGTTCCTCAAAAAGCTGAATATAGAATTGCCATACGACCCAGCAATACCATTGCTGGGAATCTACTCAAAGGAATTAAGGGCAAAAACTCAAACAGACATTTGCACACCAATGTTTATAGCAGCGTTATTTACAATTGCAAAGAGATGGAAACAGCCAAAATGTCCATCAACAGACGAGTGGCTAAACAAACTGTGGTATATACATACGATGGAATATTATGCAGCTTTAAGGCAGGATAAACTTATGAAGCATGTAATAACATGGATGGACCTAGAGAACATTATGCTGAGTGAGTCTAGCCAAAAACTAAAAGACAAATACTGTATGGTCCCAATGATGTGAATCGACACTCGAGAATAAATTTGGAATATGTCATTGGTAACAGAGACCATCAGGAGATAGAAACTGGGTAAGATAATGGGTAATTGGAGCTGATGCAATACAGACTGTGCAATAGGACTAGATACAAAAACTCAAAAATGGACAGCACAATAATACCTAATTGTAAAGTAATCATGTTAAAATACTGAACGAAGCTGCATCCGAGCGATAGGTTCTTGTTTTGTTTTGTTTGTTTGTTTTGTTCTTATTATTATTACTTTTATTTTTTTTTCTCTATATTAACATTCTATATTTTTTTCTGTTATACTGCTAGTTCTTCTAAACCGATGCAAATGTACTAAGAAACGATGATCATGCATCTATGTGATGATGTTAAGAATTACTGATTGCATATGTAGAATGGTATGATGTCTAAAAAGAAAAAAAAAAATGGTCAGCACAATACTGCCTAACTGTAATGTAATTATGTTGGAACGCTGAATGAAGCTGCATCTGATCTATAGTTTGTTTTTTTTTTCTTTCTCTTATATATTTTTGTACTTTTTATTTTTATTTGTGTTTTCTCTGTGTTATCACTTTATTTCTTTTTCTGTTGTCGTGCTATTTCTTTCTCTAAATCGATGCATATGTACTGAGAAATGATGACCATACACCTATGTGATGATATTAAGAATTACTGATTGCATATGTAGAATGGATTGATTTCTAATGTTGTGTTAGTTAATTTTTTTTTAATTAATAAAAAAAAAAAAAAAAAAGAAATCACAGAAGACCTAAATAGATGGAAGGGCGTACCGTGTTCATGGATTGGAAGACTAAATATAGTTAAGATGTCAATTCTACCTAAATTGATTTACAGATTCAACGCAATACCAATCAAAATCCCAACAACTTATTTTTCAGAAATAGAAAAACCAATAAGCAAATTTATCTGGAAGGGCAGGGTGCCCCGAATTGCTAAAAACATCTTGAGGAAAAGAAACGAAGCTGGAGGTCTCACGCTGCCTGACTTTAAGGCATATTATGAAGCCACAGTGGTCAAAACAGCATGGTATTGGCATAAAAATAGATATATCGACCAATGGAATCGAATAGAGTGCTCAGATATAGACCCTCTCATCTATGGACATTTGATCTTTGATAAGGCAGTCAAGCCAACTCACCTGGGACAGAACAGTCTCTTCAATAAATGGTGCCTAGAGAACTGGAAATCCATATGCAAAAGAATGAAAGAGGACCCGTATCTTACACCCTATACAAAAGTTAGCTCAAAATGGATCAAAGATCTAAACATTAGGTCTAAGACCATAAAACAGTTAGAGGAAAATGTAGGGAGATATCTTATGAATCTTACAATTGGAGGCGGTTTTATGGACCTTAAACCTAAAGCAAAAGCACTGAAGAAAGAAAGAAAGAAATGGGAGCTCCTCAAAATTAAACACTTTTGTGCATCAAAGAACTTCATCAAGAAAGTAGAAAGACAGCCTACACAATGGGAGACAATATTTGGAAACGACATATCAGATAAAGGTCTAGTATCCAGAACTTATAAAGAGATTGTTCAACTCAACAATAAAAAGACAGCCAACCCAATTACAAAATGGGAAAAAGACTTGAACAGACACCTCTCAGAAGAGGAAATACAAATGGCCAAAAGGCACATGAAAAGATGCTCAATGTCCCTGGCCATTAGAGAAATGCAAATCAAAACCACAATGAGATATCATCTCACACCCACCAGAATGGCCATTATCAACAAAACAGAAAATGACAAGTGCTGGAGAGGATGTGGAGAAAGAGGCACACTTATCCACTGTTGGTGGGAATGTCAAATGGTGCAACCACTGTGGAAGGCAGTTTGGCGGTTCCTCAAAAAGCTGAATATAGAATTGCCATATGACCCAGCAATACCATTGCTAGGGATCTACTCAGAGGACTTAAGGGCAAAGACACAAATGGACATTTGCACACCAATGTTTACAGCAGCATTATTTACAATTGCAAAGAGATGGAAACAGCCAAAATGTCCATCAACAGACGAGTGGCTAAACAAACTTTGGTATATACATACGATGGAATATTATGCAGCTTTAAGACAGAATAAACTTATGAAGCGTGTAATAACATGGATGGACCTAGAGAATATTATGCTGAGTGAGACTAGCCAAAAACTAAAGGACAAATACTGTATGGTCCCACTGATGTGAACTGACAGTAGAGAATAAACTTGGAATATGTCACTGGTAACAGAGACCATCAGGAGATAGAAACTGGGTAAGATAATGGGTAATTGGAGCTGAAGGGATACAGACTGTGCAACAAGATTGGATACAAAAACTCAGAAATGAACAGCACAATACTACCTAATTGTAATGTAATTATGTTAAAACACTGAATGAAGCTGCATCTGAGCTATAGTTTTTTTATTATTATCATTTTTTAATTTTTTTAATTAAAAAAAATTTTTTTCTCTCTGTTATCGTTTTATTTCTTTTTCTGTTGTCTTTATTTTTTCCTAAATCGATGCATATGTACTAAGAAATGATGAATATGCATCTATGTGATGATATTAAGAATTACTGATTGTATATGTAGAATGGAATGATTTCTAAATGTTGTGTTAGTTAATTTTTTTAATTAATTAAAAAAAAAGTTAAAAAAAAAAGGGCCTTAATCCCTTAATCCTATTACTAGAGTCCTTTATAAGAGAATGAAATTCAAACAAAGAAAAAAAAAGCTGAAGATGAGACAGATCCCAGGATAGAAGGGAGAGACCAGCAGATGTCCCCATGTGCTCTGATTGTGGCAGAGGAGCCAGGGATCCCTGGCAGCCTCTTCAGGAAGAAAGCATCGCCTTGATGATGCCTTTGGTTTGGACATTTTCCCAGCCTTAAAACTGTAAGCTAATAAATTCCCATTGTTCAAGCCAAACCATTGCATGATATTTGCTGGAGCAGTGTAGGAAACTAAAACAAGGTCCACACTCCTTAGCCTCGAGTCCAGGACCCATAACCAGTTTCTATGGTCCTCTGTTTTTGATAGGAAGCCAGGGCACAGTAGATAGGGCAAGGGGCATGGGTAGGGGGAGGGCCTGTGTTCTGCCTTCTTTCCTGGGATACTCCCAATGCCTAGCATGGCACCTGCTTACCAATATTTTGTTGAATGGACGAATGTATATTTGTGAGCTAGAAGAGCTTTGAACTCTCATTCCCCACCCTGGGTGCCCTTGTGGGGACTAGAGTTAACAAGCCCAGGCAAATGCTTTGGTGCTTACAGTGAGTCCATATAGGAGTATTTTAGAGGAAAGGAGACACAGTGGGAAACACCTGGGCTAGATGTGTTTTCCAATTTTCCAATTCTGGCTATGCCACACATGTGCAACTATGGATACGTTTACTAATCTCACTGAGTCTGCACTTTCTGAGCTCTAACATAGGAATAGTAATAGTGTCTGCTTATTTATCTTGATGAAGGAGAAATAAGATTTCACAAACCATGCAACTGGTCTGCTGCTTGGTAAGATGCCTAATAAAAGTTCCTTCCTCTTTACCCACATGACTGCAATCATTTTGTTCTGTTATGACCTCAAATTTAAGTTGATGTTCAAGTGTTTGGAACATCAGAATGAATGTCTCATCTTGCACAATGCCATTTATAATTAAGACCTCAGAAACGAGTCCACTTTCTGGTGACCAGGGTTTCACAGTGTCCAGTCCACGTGGCTGCATTAGATATCCTTCTTCCTTAATTTGGAGATATGCGGAAAGGCTCCCGCTTCCCCAAAGAAACCCATGTTTCACCTGCATCTGTGTCACTCGAGTAGCAGAATCAAGCTACTCTGTTTGACATCCACAATTCTAGATCCCCTCCAGACCCACCTTTTGGAGTCTGCTCTCAATACACGTCAAGATCCTCTCTTCCCTCAACAGAATCAACCCGTCAAGGTCGGCCTGAGGATTGCACAAATTAACACAGGAGAACTAGGAAATAAACCCACGTTGCTCAGTTGCAGTGAAGAAAAAGATGAAACATAAGAGTTCAACCAAGGAACTGGCTCAAAAAACAGAACCTCAGCAAATCACCTAACAAGCATGGACACCTACCTACGAAGGAACAGTGTACTCCTAAAATAAGAATTTCTCACCCACAAAGCCCTGAAACCACAGAACTGAGTAAAGATCCTTTACCTAGTAAAGTCTCTACATAAGCCCCAACCCAAATACTCGTACAACTCAACCTACAACAGCAGATGAAGCAAAACATAACTTACTTCAACCTCACAAAAAAACACGCAAATACCCCCAAAACCCGAATCACTCTCAATAAATAACATAATAGTTCATGCAAACTTAACTACACTTTCCCTTATATCTTACATGTGTTCTCACCGCAGTTACCCCCACTCATTCTCATATTACGTTTGTGGTGAGTCACCAAATGAGCCTGAAACAATTAGGACAGTCTTGCTGGCAGAAGTGCACATAGCCTTGGCAACATGGGTCTGAACCAATGAATGGCCCCAAGGGCAACAACTCGTGGTCTGGACGCAGGGCGTTACCCACAAGCCCCCCCAACCAAGGTCAGCGGGGCACCCTCATTAGCATACGGCCGCTTTCACTTTCCCACCTGCAGGGGGCGGCCATTCTACTCCCCTGCTCGGCTGAGGCTGCGCCGCCGTGGGCCCCGCATGCCGGGAGGAAGCGCTTCCGAGAGATTCCGGATTAATGTGTAAAAAAATTTAATGAGGGGGACCCGGGCTGTCGCAACGTTTAAAGCTACTTACTAAGCCCGGGAGCCGCCGAGTCCCTGTCAGCAGAGGCCGGGCCGCCCTTTGATCATTAGCCGCTGAGAAGAGCTCAGTGTGAGTATTAAAGTCAGGAAATTATCCTTTCACTTTCCTCACTAAACGGCCAAAATAAGGAGGACCCACGTCCATGGAGAAAGAGCGACTCCGAGACTCCCAGAGGAGACCAGACCCTGCAGAAGCGGGTAGAGACGGGTGGCCATCTCATCTGCTGCCAGATTCGGTGAGATAACAGCCAAAAGTCCGAGTGAGGCGAAACCCCTGTCTTCAAGGTCGGAGACGAATAGGGAGACCGACAGAGGCGGCACCGACAAGTATGCAGTGCAGTACCCGGGAGTCCGAGAGAAGGGGACGTGGCCTTGGGGGAACGCCCGGAAGGCTTCTCAGAAGAGGCGGCGGCGGGGGGGGGGGGGGGTTTGAAGCATGAAGAGGAGTTTTCTTGCTAATAAAGGTGCCAGAAAAGACATTTCAAGCAGAAGGACTGTGCTAGCTCTGAAGTTACTAGGAACAAAGATTCTTCAGTTCATTGTACCTCTTTCTAGAAGATTCTTTCCTGTTCTGCATCGTGTGGCTTGGAGAACAGATAGACACGGCCCCTAAAAAACTTTGGATTTTGATTTTAGGCTCCTCAGGGCAGATTCCCACCAGTATCCAACAGGAGATGCTCGGCCCATAAGGGACCCTTACAGCAGAACCCGGCCCTTAAGATATTTCCAGGACCTTCCTTGCATTAGCCGCATCTTCTTACCGAGGTCCGAAATTCCAGGTTCCTTTACCTCTCTGTACAAGTGTGATTTTCCCATCACTTTAATCCTCATGGAATTAAGAGAGTAAAACAGAATGAGTGGGTTTACAGCCTCAAATGAATTTTAGGATGAATAAGAACAATCACAATGAAAATCAAATTTCTGAGAGACTATTTGATCTCTTTCAAGGCGAGAGTGGGCCCAGCCTTGGCCACAGCCACAGCTGCTTCTTAATGGGGATTTAAATGCCATGCTGCGAAAGTCAGGAGCAAACACCTGGGCACTGCCACCAGCTTTGAAGCTAATTTTGTGACAGCTCTTTCACCGCCATAATGTGGGAGACCAAACACAGTTTTTAATTACTCACAGAAGCATGAAAAGGTCCTCTTCTCAGGCACACCTCTGCCACACTCCTCGCTGTCCACTCACAGTCTTGTCTTCGTGCTCTCTCCCGCCTTTGCTGGGGGAAATGCCAGTCAGCTATTTTTTCCTTTGGCCCAGGTGGGTTAAATGAGGGCTCTCGGGGGGGTCAGGGATTTGCTCATGGTTAGGAAAAAAACATAATAATGCTAGCTTTTGAGCACCATGCCAAGGGCTTTATACACATTTCATTTGATCTTGTGACTCTCGAGGTAGATGTTATTAGCTTGTTTCATAGAGAAGAAAAATAGGCTCAGAGAAGTTAGGGAACTCTCATTTCCCATCTGCCACCTTGATGCATGGAGTCCAAGAAAGAGGTAATGTAGCATGCTCAGAGACGGAGGAGGAAGAGGAGAGACGGGAGGCTCAGCTCTGCAGGGGGCGGGGGGGGGCTCCCTGCCCACCTCTTCCACAACCTTCTGGGACATTCCTGAGAGTCCCCAGAAATTTGATGGGGTCTTCTTAGGGACACCCCTACCCCTGCCTCTTATCCCAGAAGCTGTGGGATTCTTCCTCAGCTATTTCCTTATTTCGGCAACCTCAAGGTGCATCTAGGGCAAGGCCTATTAAGAAATTTTCAGTGTTAATCTGGAAGAAGAGCTCACCTTGATCCCACTTCCCACAAAGGAATCACAAAGTGTATAAAACCCAGGCCCATTCTGCCTTCTCCCCAGGGGACATTTGGCGATGTCTGGAGACATTTTTGGTTGTCACATCTAGGGGAAGGGGTGCTACTGGCATCTAGTGGGTAGAAGCCGGGGATGCTGCTAAGCATCCTGCAATGCACAGGACAGCGCCTGGGACAAAAATCACCCAGCCCCAAATGTCAACAGTGCCACGGTTGAGACCCTTGCTGCAAAAGATGTTGGACCGTGGGGGAAGAGGAAGGAGCCCACTCATTTCAGTGCCCTCGACCTGTGGGGTGCAGATGCTCCCAGGCAGAAGGGTTTGCGTCACTTGAGGGGGAAAGGGAGAGCAGGACAAATGAAAATGCCGGGCTTCTTGTTGAGAAATTGTTTAAAATTTCAAGATGGCGGCACAGTGTTAAACCAGGGGCAGGCACTTCCAAGCATGGGGTCCCATAAAACTAGGCAGGGTGCATGATCTTGAAGCTGGGAAAAAGCTTCCTACTTGTCCTGGGAGCCTCCTCGGTGTCCTGTCCTGGGAACTCGAACTTGCTTTTGCTTCAATGTGCACAGCTTCTCCAAGACAGTTCAGGCTCAGAACCCGGAGAGGCAGGCGCCTGCTGAGACTCCAAAATGACAAGCTCCCCTTCCCTCTGTGGAGGGAACAGTCACTGTTTACTGCCAGGAAATGAAGGAGCAGGACCCCACGTCCTACTGCTTCTTGGAAGGATTTTCAAACACAAAGCAATTAAGGAGAGAAGCAGAAAACATTGAGATGGAGAGAAATCCCTTTAGTTTCTTGGATCTCTCCACTGAAGCTGTTGACCCCCCCAGGGCTGAATTGTGAAGCTTCTCCCTTTCCTGCCACCCTTTCATCTGCAGAGGGCCAACCCCAGCCCCCAGCCCCAATAGGAGATGTGCAGAAATGGTTCAGCTGGCGAGACGGAACTTCTGGTCTCCCCAAAAGGTCCTGAAATCACCTTTTCTCCTACAGCTAATCCTCACCCCAGCTCTCCCCACCTGAAAGCAGTGTCCTGCCGTTTATTTCCATGATGCTGCCTTTCTGTTGCTACATTTTTCCTAGGCATTTTATGGTTGTGCTCTCGGGCTGGGTGGAGGGTGCTTTCGCAAGCCATCTCGAAAGCCTTTAGGGAAGGTGGGGGGCGTGGTGCCGGGACGCGAGGAGCCCACCCAGAAGGACAAGAGCCATATCTGACTTGCTTCTCTGCACAGTGTTCACGTGAAAACAGCACTGGTCAGTTCACTCACTGACGGGGAGAGGAGGACACTGCTACCGCTCCACCACTCACGCAGACAGCTCTAGGGATTTCCAGAGGCTCAGCTTCCCTCTCAAGAGGGGAGAGAGAAAGAGCATGAGAAGGACCCATGGGGTGAGGGCCCACCCGCCCACCAGCTAGGGACCCCAGTTCAGACCCACTGCCAGCCACAGCTCTCTAAGGCTCAGGCCTGCTGAGAAACTTGAGTGATGCTGTAAACATTTCAGTGCCTACTGTTTTCAGGTGTCTACGCTGGAAGGCAGTGTGACAGAGGCATTAAGACGTGAACCCTTGAGCCAGACTTTCTGGGTTTGAATTTCAAGCATGATACTTACTGGCTGTATGAGCTTGATCTCCATGTGACTCGGTTTCCTTATCTACAGAATATGGACCTACCTTATCGGGATGGTCATCAATGACAGCTTTGAAGACTGGCTGAGAACACTGGCCTGTGAAAGCTCTCATTTATTTGTTTTCTGTTTTTGTATACTGTATAACGGGATCACATTTCACTATTTTTCCATGTGAGCATCCTGTTATTGTAGCACCATTTGTTGAATTATTTTGTGTAGGTTTGGTTTATGGGGAAGTGCATGGACTGGGAATCAAACCTGGGTCTCCCACATGGCAGGCAAGAATTCTACATTTATTTGTTAAATAAGTTAAACTGCTAGATTTAATCCCCATGTGATCCAAAGAGGTAGGGACTATTGTTTGCATTTTTTTGTAGTGGACGATTGAAGCAGAGAGGTTGAAACACATGCACAGGGCTGCACAGCAGAGCCTGGGTTCAGACCCACACAGTCAGGCTAAAGCCCAGTCTCTCTCTGAGGTTGGAGCAGAGCTTGAGGATCACGAGGGTAGGGGTCTGGAGACCGAGCGCCCCCTCTGGCTTATGCATAAACTGGCAGTGGGCTTCGGTTCCCTCGCCTGTAATCAAGGAGGTTCTGCTGATGCCTGGAAGGGGAGGGTGTTCTTGTTATGGCTGGGTCTTGGCAGGGGGTGGAAGTGGCAGCTTCCAGGACTTGTTATTCCAGGGCCTGGGTGATGACAGACAAGTGCAAAGGTTATCTGATAAGAAGAGGATCTAATCAGTACCCTGGAACCTGCAAGCTTCTGTCCACATACGGGGCTTTACCTGTGTCTCTGACATGACAGTCTGGACCTCTTCAGCTTCTCCCACAACACGTGCCCTGGGCTTATGTCCCTGCGTCTCCACCTGCTCTATGGACCTGGGCAGGTGGCCCTGGCTTGGAGGAGCCAGCTGGCATCTTCTCATTTGGGGCACATTCTGGAAGCTGGGCATTCTGGGGATCACGTCTTCCTACCTTCCTGGCCTCCTGGCCCAGACCATCCTCCCCTCCTCCTCATTAACTCAGGGCAGGATTGCTGGGTGGCCCTGCAGGCGCTTGGGCCAAGAAAGGAAGGAAGTGGGGCCGCTGAGACGGGCTGAGATGGTCCCCAGCCCCATGCCCTGGAGCCCAGCCCAGCCACCACCCACCTCCTCGCTCCTCAGCCTCCCAGGGCCAGACCCACGCTGAGGCTCTCACCCCTCCCTGACCCAGACTGGTAAAGAGAAGGGCACAGAGACCCCAGTGCTGGGCCTACAGCTTTGCGTTTCTCAGTCTGCTTCAGGATCCCTGGGCGGCTGATTGTTAAAAAGTGCAGATGCCTGGGCCCCACCCTGGTCCTAGCAAGCAGAGTCGCTGTGGGTGGGCCTGGTAATCTGACTCTAAAGAAGTTGCCAAAGGGATTTTACACGCTTTGGGAACAGTGGTTCTCACCCCTTGGCTGCACGTTAGACTCTCATGAGGAAAACATGCCACAGACTGGGAGCGGGCCGGGACCCTGGGCTGCCCAAGGCTGGGTGAGGAGGTGACATCCCTCAGGAACCAGCCAGCCCCGCACGCCTTGGCTGGCCCCTCTGCCAGGCCAGTGCCTGCAAACAGCAAAGAGGAAAAGGAGGTTTTTATTCCGTTCTGGCATAAAAGGAGCAAGTGTTGGGGTCAGTCCCTACCCAGGAGATCAGGTTTATGCAAATGAAGCAATTAGAGAACAAATTTAAAAGAGTACAGGAACTTGGGAAATAAATGCTACAAGAGCTTTAAGAAGGGAGTGATGTCATCGGTTGCAGAAGGGGCTAGGGCTGGGAGAACTGGGGATCAAGGTCTTGGGGCTGGGGCTGGAGTTTTTACTCCCCCACCCCAACTCCAGCAGTCACTGGGCAATGTCTACAGATAGATTTTGGTTGTCACAACTTGGGGGAGGGGGTGCTACTACCATTCAGTGAGTGGAGGCCGGGGATACTGCCGAACACCCTACAATGTGTTGCCCCACGGCAAAGAATGATCCGACGCAAAGCGTCAGAGTGCCAAGGTTGGGAAACCCTGGTTTAGAGCACGGCAGACTGTGGGTGAGGGGGGCCTGAGCTCAGTGAGGTCCTCAAGGAGGAGGCTGAGCAGGGCCATGATGGAAGGAGAGGTTTCTGGAAGTCTAATCTGGAACAATTGTGTGCAATGGATCAGAGTAGGGGAGGGTCTGCAGGGGTGAAGGGGCAGATGGGGAAAGAGGGAGAAAGGAGAAGAAACGCACAGAAGGATGTAGCCAGTGGGTGAAAGAAGTGAAGCAAAGTGGGCTACAGTTCAGGGGTCCAGCAGTCCCTGTGCTTATGATCTGTGAATGCAAGGTCCTAAACCGGTATTGTCAGCAGGGAGACGTGGGGAAAAGAAAACCCGAATCCTTGCCCTCGGGAGCTTCCAGCTTGGAAGAGAAAGCAGGTAGCCCAGCAATGACTGCAAGAACCTAAGTGGCAAGCACAGGTTCGGCACAGCTGGAGGGGGTAGGCACGGACCCGGGGCTGGGAGAAGCCTGGGGAGGCTCCCAGGAAGAAGGATCCAAGCTGGGTCTAGGGGGAGGCAGGTCGGCGCCCAGGGCTCAGAATTTAAGGGCACTCCAGGCCAGCCCTTCACTGGTGCGACCTTAGCCCAGCCCCAGCCCTGGAAGGTCAACTCCGAGGTATAGAAGGGGTTTTCCTTTGTGTTTTCTAAATCCAGAACAGTCTGCTGTCGGAGATGCTTAAGGCTGTTCTCATCCAAACACCCCTGAGCAAAATGAATGGAAGGAGCTACCCCAGTAATAAAGGTGGCTCTGGGCAGAAAGGACCTCCCCCTCAATGAGGATCCCACCCTGTTGACATCTTTTGGTCACTGACGTACCCCCTGACCCCCACTCACCCTTCCTCGGTCATCAGTCTTAGCTCATGGTCTTGCCTCGTTCTGCACTGAGCACGGGGAGTGCATTTGAGGACCCCCTCTGCTCCACCAGGGCTGCCGCATCCCTGCTCCCCCCGCCTCTGTTCCTACCCAAGACCGGCCCATCCCCTCATGCCCTGGGACTCCTGCCTGGGGACATCGGAGGGACCTTGCATCTGCTCTAATCCTTTTCTCCCGCTCTACTGGACCATTGCTTTCAGGCTTTGCTTTGCCCACGCTCTTACAAAACAACTGTTTTTTAGGGTAGCTTTAGGTCTACAGAAAAATTGTCCAGTAAAGCAGACTGACCAAATACCCTCTCCCTGCACTGAATCCCCTGTTATTATCGTCTGGAATCAGCGTGGTACATTTGCTACAATTAATGAAACCATATTGATACAGTATTAGTAACTGAAGCCCACGTTTACATCACTTGGTGTTGTGCCTTCCACAGGCTTTGACAAATGCCCGGTGTCCTGTACCCACCAGTGTGGTGTCAACAGCAGAACAGTTTCACTGCCCAGAAAGCACTCTGTGCTCCCCCACCCTGAAGTTTTTGAGGGAAGCTGTTTTTACTGTCTCTATATTTTTCCTTTTCCAGAATGTCATAGAGTTGGAATCATACAGCATGTGGACTTTCCGGACTGGCTTCTGCCTGTGCGCTTTTAAAATTCCATCCTTCAAGTATTGTGAGTTCAAAGAGTATGATGTGTGCAACCTGCTCTCATGTGTTCTCAAGATAGATGATAGGCAGACAGACAGGCAGATAGACAGAATAAATAACATGGTAAAAGTGGTAGAATGTTAAAGTTGGTGGTTCTGAGTATCTGGGTGGAGATAGGAGTGTGTTGGGAAGCCCTCTGCGTAGGCTTTGCATTATTTTTGCAATCGTTCTGCAAGTTTTATATAATTTCAAAATAAAAGTTAAAAATCCCATCCTGTCTCCCATATCTCCTTGCAGTTACTACTCTCCTTCTCTGTCCCTTTCATAGCACAACTTCTCGAGAGTCACTGGTACTCGCCGTCTCTGTGTTGTCCCCTCGCTCCACTTCTTTGCTCAGTTCCTCATCACTGAAATCTCCCCTTGAGGCCACTGGTGACCTCTGTGTTTCTAAACACAGGGGACACAGCTCCATGCTCTTCGTCCTGACTCCTCCCCTCCTCTTGCGGTGCTCTCCTCTCAGCCCCGCATGAACTGCTTCTCTGGATGCTTCTTCTTTGCTTCCTTCCCTTCCTCTCCCTCTACCCAGCTTGGGAATGTTGTCCTTCTCTGGGTGCTCTTGTCTTCTTACTGAGTGTTTTCTCTCTAGGTGATTCACCCAGTCCCATGCGCTCTAGATCCCTTCCACATGCTATTTTATTTTTCTAGCCCATGAGCTATATGTTCTTGTATATTCTACTCCCTATTTGACTTTTCCACTTGGGTCATTTTAAATTTCATATGTCCAAATTCAAACTTTGATCCCCTGCCATTCATATCATCCTTTTCTCAATAAATGGGGTCACCAACCACCAGTTGTTCAGTTCAAAATATGAGACCCATTCATTCTTCCCTTATCTCCCCATCCGCATCCAGCATGCCTTGTCTCTTCCAGCTCTAAAATGTACTTGGTGTTTCCTCCCTTCTTGCTGCCTCCGTGTCTGTGACCCACCATTGTTGCCCCTGGACGCCTGCAGCAGCCTTCTCACTGGGCCCCCTGCCTCTGCTCTTGTTCTTTTAACATCTTGCTTAAGATGCAGTTCACTCATTTGAAGTGTATGATTCAAGGGTGTTCAGTAGATTCACAGATGTGTGCAACTATCACCACAGTTTTAGAACATTTTCATCACCTCAAATAGAAAACCTGTGCCCCTTCACTCTCCCAGCCCTCCATTCCCCCATCTGTAAGTAGACACTAATCTACTTTGTGTCTCTAAGGATTTACCTTTTCTGGACATGTCACATAAATGAGATCATATAATATGTGGTCTTTTGTGACCGGCTTCTTCCACTAAGCTCAACGGGTTGAGGCTTGTCCATGTCGCAGCAGATGTCGGCACTTCACTCTCTTCATGGCCAAATAGTCCACCGCAAGGACACGCCCCGCCACGTTTGTGCGTTCATCCGCTGATGGCGGTCTGGGAGGTGTCCAGCTTTGGGCTGTTATAAATAATGCTCCTATACACGTCTGCACAGGTTTTGTGTGGACATACATTTTCATTTCTTGGAGTGGGATTGCTGGGTCCTATGGTAACTCTATGTTTAATTGTTTGAGGATCTGCCAAACCAGTTTTCCAAAGTGGCAGTGCCTGCCTCCTTCTTTCAGATTTACTCTTCACAGAGCAACAACATGATCTTTTAAAAATGAACTTCAAATTCTGTTTCTTCCTTCTTTTACAATCTTTCCGTGACACCCCCTTGTTCTTAGAATAGATCGTTCCTGCCGTCCACAGGACCCCAAGGCCAGGCACCCACCCCAGCCCCTCCCCAGGCTCCGGCTTCTGCATCCTTTCTGATGCCCTGACAGCCCCGGAAAATGCCCACCCACGCATCTGCCCTGACTCCTCCCTTCAGGGCGCAACTTCCCTGCTCCTCGCATGCTTCTGGCCTCAGCTCAACCACTCCCACCTCCAAATCTGCCTGGCCTCACCCAATACCCCTAGCCCACCCCGTGGCCCCCTCCCACAGCACCTTCCTTTTGCATGTCCATGGGCTCCAATGAGTCATTGTTGTCTGCCTGTGCGTCCCCCTTCCTGTGGGAAAGGCCCATAGGGGCTGCTTCTCATCTCCAGAATCATCCCTGTAATGGGCTGCCTGATGCAGGAACCTGGAAGGAAAGAGGGAAAACCCAGGCCCTGCAAGAGGAAGCCTGGGAGTGGGGCATGCGGGACCTTGCAGAGACCTGGCAATGCCCCAGTAATGCCACCATTGCACCTGACCACCTCCCCTCCCTGGCACCAACAACTCCAGTCCATCCCTGTACCCTTGGTTACAGCGTTAGATTCTCAAAGGCTCTCTGCACTCGAGTACCAGAGCCAGATGGGTGTTTGGAAAACATGTGGTGATAACTGCAGAAGCTATAGTCTGAACTCCCAAGAGAACAAGCCTCTCTCGGAGGTGTCGTGGAATGAGAACAAATTCTCTGCCAAGCCTCCTTGCCAGCAAGACATTTGAGTCAATCCAAAGACGTGCTGCTTCCTGTGAGGCGGGGGACACACTTGGGTCCAGGGAGGGTCTGGGTCTGCTCAACTCAGGCTGCTTGGACCTGAGGCTTTGGTGAGGTCAGCGCTGCACTCAGCTTGTTGTTGGACTCAGTCTCTGGTCGGCTACCTTCCTCAGCCTCTTCGGAGACGGAGGCAATTTGGAGCTGGATGTGGCAAGGAAGGGGAAGCAGGGAAGGAAGGCTGGAGCAGGGGAGGCGTCTGTATGGGCGTCAGTGAGCCTAGTGCAGAAATAGAGTGGAGCCCAACCGGTGCAGTGGGTGTCTAGTGTCTGGGACCCTGCGGCTGCTCGTTGGTCTTAAGGTACCTTCCAGAAACAGAGCAGAGCCTGGGAAGCCAAGGTGCTGTTGATTGCCAAAGTGGCTACATCCCTCCCCACTTCCCTGTGTCCTCACCTTCTGCAGTGTGGCTTTGCAGCTTCTTCCATTGAGAGATGGAGCCTTTCTCTCACCCCTTGACTTTGAACTGGTCTTGCTTCGTCCTTGCTTTGGCCAATATAATATGGTAGAAGTGAAGCAACCGTGTGTCAGTTCTGAGGCCAAGAAGCTTCTGCTCTGGCCCTCTGAAGCCTGAAACTACCTGTGAGCAAGCCTGAACCAGGCCACAGGAGGGTGAAACCCAACATGGACAGACACCCCAGTTATTCCTATGCCGACCAATTCCCAGTTTACTGGACAGCTGGGTAAGCAGATCCAACCAGAAGTGGTGGAGCCGGGTCTGATCATCAGAACTCCCCAGACCAGTGGCACCCAGCTTGGATTGCCAACCTGCAGAATCCTGAGCTGAATAAATGGTGTGGTTTGAAGCTACCGAGTCTGGGGTAGCTTGTTACATGCAGTAGATGACTGATGCATGAGGTGTGATTGCTTTCCAGGCAAATGGGGGACAATGGTGCCATTCTGGTGACTGTGCTGGTATGTCAAATAGCAGTGGCCTGAGACCTGGGCACTGCCGGCGGCCTGGTAATCGGTACTTCTCCTAAGTCAGAAACTGATGCTACAGACCTCACCAATGGGTGCCTCCACACATCCCTCAGCAGCCTATATAGGTTCCTTAGCATGGAGCCATGCACACAGTGGTGTCTAATAGAGGCATGGAGGTGATCGTGGTGGTTATGGCAGAATGTAGGTTCAAAGCCACCAGGATTCAGGAAAGAATGGGCAACACCCCACTGGCCTCTTCCGCTAACTGCTTCTTGTCTTCTGGAGCACAAGAGGTATTTTCCTTCTGTGCCTCAGAGTCACATAGCAGCTGGGAAGTTGCCAGTTTAAAATCCCTGACGTGGGATCCCTCCCACCCGGCCTCAGCCCCCAGTGAAGAGCCCAAGAGCCAGCCATCAGCAGGAGCCTTGAAAATGCTAGCTGAAATTAATCACTTGGCTTGCAAGGGTATTTATTTTCTCCTTTCTACCTGGAGAGAAATGGGCCGTGAACTGGAAATTTCCAGAGCAGTAGGCTGAACTTTTTGTCTGAGTGGGAACAACTTTCTTTTAAAGTGCAACCATTTGCTCTATTCAATTCTACCATTAAAGGACAATGGCCAATTTTCTGCGGACCTGGGATGTCGGTTTTGTCTAAAGTGTGCGTGTGTGGGGAATTTACTAACTCAGCTGTGATTGCCCATGAAAACAGGTTATTTAACAGGATTTAAATACTATTCTCTGAAGCTCAGCAGCAGCGAGGAGGCAGCTGGAGAATTGGAGTAGCGCCTTTTCCTTCTAGATCTTAATGAGAGAAGACAGGAAAAGTGAGAGTGATGGATAAGAGATGGGCAGAGGGAGACAAGGGCAGCACCTGGGCCAAAGAGATGAGTGAGATGGCTCCAATCAAGAGAGAATGCCTGTGGTTTTTGTTGTTTGCTTGTTTTTTTAAAAAAGTGATGTTACACCCGGTTTTGCTCGTTCAATCGGGTTTTCATGAAGTTAACGCAACAAGCGTTTGTTAAAAGGTCTGCTAGGTGCCAAGCCCCTAGGCAGTATAAAGGATACCACCCAGCATTGGAAATAAAAGCACTAAATATGTGGCCCCTGTCCTCTAGAAGGTAATAATCTCTGGAGAGATTGCTTTGACACAAGACTATGGAGAATCCCTGCAAACCTTAGGTAGTGTTAAACCAAAGCAGATGCCAATCTCTGTGGGCTTCCTGGAAGAGGCATTTTGGAGCCAATTCTTAACTTAATATTTTGATGCTTGTGCTATCCTTTTGCTAACCCTCTGACTCCCCACCCCGCTGTTCCGGCTTGCTAAATGGAGTGGAGATTAGCATCAGGAGGGGGCTGGTTCTTTCATATACCGACCACAATCTTAGGTTGTATAAGCCTCACTTTTCTCAACTGGAAATTGGGACAGACTTCATTTTAAGTCATGGTGCAGGTAAAGCTTCTGGCACCAGGAAACAGATGCACACATGTCCGCTTCATTTCTTGTCCCTCTCCACCTTTGCCAGGCGGCATCACTCCCTTTCCAAAGTCCTGCCTAGGGTTTTGTCTCTTCCTGGAAGTCCTCCCTCTGCCTAGATGTTGCTGACTTTTGGGGTGTCCCTGCTTTTAACGACACAGTGTGTTGTCTGCGTGTGAGGGTCGGGGATTCAAATCTTTGGCAGCACCACTTTGGGATTCAAATCTTGGCAGCACCACTCATTTGCTGGGTGATCTCGAATGAGATATTTCCCCCTTTTTGATCTCAGTTTCTCAGGAGTTCCCCAGTGCACTCTTCTTAGGGCGGTTGGGTAAAATGAGTGACCCACTTCAGAGCTTTCCAGAGCCCAGCACATAGCAGGTGTTCAATAAATGACAGCTGTCACCCAGCATCATCATCAACCATGACCATGAAGGATGGCTGAGGCCAAGAGGACCAGAAGCCCAACCTACGACTCCCAGTGGAAAAAGAAATCTTTGCCCTTATTTGAAAAACAAAAGCAAAACTCTTCCGCCCAAGCTCCAGGCAGGGACTGCCCTGCCCATCTCCTCCAAGCCCTGCACCTTCCAAGTGGAAGGAGTTTTCCGTGCTGACTTCATTCGCCCCATTACCCCATCTGCTCACAACTTACCCAGATGCTTCCAACATGCACAAAGCATCTCTGAAGGCTACTGGGGGAAGGAAGGAAAATGCTCCATTATCTATACAGACTGCAGAGAAGAAACGCTCTTCCCATTTGGCTTGAGAATGCTGTATATGACCTCTGGATTCTCCAGTCTAACCTCTTCATTCTGTTTGGCTTGCTCTAATTTAAAAATGAGTTTTCATTTCCTACCTAAACCTTATCTGGGATGGATGGGAGGGTTGAAGCAGGAGTGGGCTGGGGGTGGGGAGTAGGGGAGAAGAAAGCAAAGGATGATGAGTGGTATAAGATCTCAAGTGTCCATTTTCTAAACCCCAAACCTGAACCCACAGCCCCAGAGGGCCCATGTGTGGGTGCGCTCTGCGGGGAGCGTTCTGGGAGATATCGTTAGGCTGCTGAAGTCTCGCCAATTCAATGGTTTATGGGTATAAGGGAATAGAATTCTCAAAATCAGAGCTGTTGTAAGAAATCCAGGGTGTGTGGTAGCCATTGGAGGTCCAGGGAATCTAATCTTGAATTTTAAGTTTGCTGCAAGACAGAAGACTGATGCCTAGAGGGCCCATGGTGCATGAGCTCACTATAGTATCTGAGGCTCTCAATCACGGTAGGTCACTGCCTCTGAAACATTAATTATTTGTCATTATTAAGTATCATCAATTACCGGCATATTGTTCACCTAATGTGTGTCACCCCAGCTCTAACCTTAGTGAGGGCAGGGACTGCCCATAGTAGACACTCAATATATTTGTTAAATGAATAAACAAAGGTTCCTGGAACTTTGCTCCTAGGAAGGAAGTAGGCAGGGGGAGGAAATCTGGCTGTCCAGTTGGACCCCGTGCAGCTCTCTCTGCATCTCTGGCCTCTACACTGGATGGATCCAGCAGCCACCACGGTCTGGAGTGGGAACAAATCACAGCCTACCTGAAACCCCACGTGCTTGGAACACCAGAGAATATTCCATCCGTTTCTGAAGTCTGGTTCCAGAAATGCAATCGAATATGGCCAGAATCCAAATTGTGGGAGGAACCGGGGGTGTGGGTGATGGTTGAGTGACTACTTCGAGCGATCTTGTGGTTACTGCCTCAGCCAGCAGGGAGCTAGCAGGACCAAGCCACAGCTCCCTTGCCCACCCCACGTTCTCTCTATCACTCCTTCCCAGTCCTGAGTCAAGCTGCCACCTCTTCCTCCTGAAATTCTGGCCTCCTCTCATGTCAAGCCTCTGGCATGAGTGACCAATAACACTCAATATCAATTCTCCAGACTGCCCATATCAGGATGGTATGGGGTGGGGTGGGGGTCAGGAAAGCCTGCGTCCTGAACGTGGGATGGGGAGAGGGAGGAGGGAGGACAAACTACAGAGGATTACAAAGGAAAGCAGTTACATTGAAACCCGGTTATCAGAATGCTAAAATTAAAAAAAAAACTGTAGGAATTTGTAGTTTAAAAGCCAAATATGGCGTAATTCATGTAACAAGATCTAAGGACAGATCTAATAACTACTATAGTCTCAAAGTAGTGATGAAAGTAAACATGGTTTTGAGATATCTGCCCAACTGCAACATGATATGAAAATATCTGTGCTTTCCATTGGTGGGAAGTCTCAAATTCTATTCATATTTGGTTTGTTGCTGATATTCATAATTAAAGGAAATGATAGGCTTTACTTAAGGTTAATGAAAATGGGGATGCATTTTTTTCCCATCCAAATTCATAGACCCCCTGAACTCTATCCAGGGACCCCAGGATGGGGTGGGGCCCACGTTAGGTTACTGTATCTTAGTGCTTTGTATGCAAAGAATGCCTATTTTCTTGCTAATTCCCAGTACTGTCACAAAGAGCCCCCTTAGCCTCAGGAGACTCCAAGAAGTGGGGTGCAGGATGATAACCCTTCCCACCACAGAAGAATGAGTGAATGATTCAGGCTATGGTTTACCTGCTTGATTCAAAGTAGATGCCAAACCAGCTGAGGATGATGTCACAGCCTGCTCAGAGTTCTGGTCTACCCCCCAGAAATGGTGTAAATATTGGTTCTAAATCCAGGGCCTCAGCCATCAGTGACAGAGGAGCCTTTTTGTACATTTATTTCTATCCACCTCCTCATTGGTCCCCCCCAGGACCCTCCTTTCCTATGAACCCCCGCCTACTCCTCAGCTGACTGCTGGAGGCTCAGCTCTGCAGGCTGGGCAGCTCGCTTCCTTCTGTACTCTTCTTAAAGCCATGCCTTGTCCTAGAGTCCTCAACCCTAACCTCGACCTTAGTCTTCTTACTCCAACCCCTTCATTTTACACCCAGGCAAACCTGGCCCAGAGATGTGGAGCATCTCACCCAGGGCTCTTCCCACTCCCAATTTGAGAAGCTGGCAAGACCCTGAAGGTTGTGGAGGGCAGGGCAGGCTCTCCCCGAACTGGCTTCTCTCCCTGTCCACTGCTCTGCTTCATCACTCGGAGTGATGTAACTCATGGTATTTTCAGGGCCCTTCTCTGCTTGCTGTAGGAGCAGGCCTACTGCCAGCCTCCCTCTGGCTGCCAGCCACACTGGGGGAGACTGGGAGCTTGTGGGGGCATGTGCTGGGAGAAGCCCAGAAACAAGCATCCTCTAACTCCCGGCCCTTGGCCTGGCTGCCTGCCCAGTCCGGCCCTCCCCTCTGCTTGGAGGAGCCTTCTAGACTTCCACTCCTGAGGAAGGAAGGATGGTCAAGAATCCAGGGATGTCAGGCAATGGAAAAGGGCTGCCTCGAAGGTGGAGCTAGGCATTTGTGGTCTAGGGGCACTGCAGGGGGAGGGGGCCGGTGCCAGGAACGTGTGGCACTGCACTGAAGCAGAAGGACGGAAGGGTGAAAGCAGTTCCAGGCAGTTGGGCATGTCACATAATTACAGGAGAAAAATTAGGCCAGTGCCTGGCTCTCTCTGCTTCTCTGAGTGATCATCGCCCTTATTATAAAGCAACTAATTATTAGCTTGGCTCATTAGCAATTATAAATCTCTAACTCCAGAACTTCATTAAAAAAATGACAAGTTAGCACTTAATTATTTTCGTGACTGCCTGAAAACTAACGTATGTGTTAACGTATCCAGCGCACACGATTCTTGAGAGGTGGCCCTTGGGTCCTAGGAAGGGGTCTCTAGTCCCAAGTGGACAACTGGGTGTCTTGGCAGTGGTTGAAATCAAGTCCCTGAGACACGAGAAGCGGAAGGAAGAGTGGTGAACCGTCCACTCTCTCTGCTTTCATGTGAAAACAGAAACAACACGTTCCTTGAGGCTTTCTGTGTGCCAGGTGCTTGGCAGTTGTTTATCTCATTTAAATCTTTGCATAACCATGTGGAGTGGATACTGTTAATTCCATTTAACTGATAGAGAAACAAAGGTCAAGCCACCTGTTATATAGGTCATGAGCAGCCAGCCTGGGATGTAAGCCAGTTTGACCTAAAAGCCCCTTAATCTCTCCCTCATGTTCAACCACAAGTGTCTGGCGAAGGGGCTGGTTTTGATGAAGGTAGAGCTCCAGATAGGTGCGTGTCTTCCAAGGGGAAGGTCTCCCATCGGATCTTGGTGTGTTTCATCACAACCCATTGTGCACGGGTAGGTGGGAGGAGGGAGAGAAGTATCCTTCCCAATCCTAAGACTGTTATTTTTCTTTAAACTAGTCTTCACTAACTCACTGGTGGGTTTTCTAGCATCCTCAACTGTATCCAAATCTGTTCCCCCAAATCTTTGCTGCTTCTTCCGTTTCTTGGGCAGTAACTGAACGATAAGATGAAGCAGAAGAGGTTGCATGAAGACGGCCCCTTTGCATTAGGCAGTTTCTCCCATTCTATGTCTCTCTTTTCCAAGTCTAAGGAAGTGACTACAGCGAAGACTTGTCTGAGATGGAATAGCCAGAGACGGGAGGTCAAATGCAGACTCAGGAGATAAAGGAACATCTACCCGGGTCCGTGGGGCCCACCACCAAGGCAGCCTAGCATGGAAAGGTAGACTGGGGACAGGTGAAACCCTTGGTTCTACCCTAATTATGGGGCTTTCACTGTAGAACTGCTCCCCCCCTGTAAAATAAAGGATCTGGGTTGGAAGCCTTTCGGCTCTGACATTGCATTGGATGGTTCAGTAAAGAACATTCTGGTCACTGCAGACAGTAAATCCAAACAGTCTTAGACCCTGTACCTTCAGTCCGAGGTTCACAACTCCAGTGGGAAGCTCTAACCATAAACGACACAGACTACAAAATTTAAAGAGGTGAATAATTTACTATGACTTTATTTGTACATCGGAACCCATGCCAAGGGCAACTGTGGGGTGGGGGGAGGGGAGATGGGAAGAGGGAAGACAGAGGATGGAAGACTAGTGTGCTAGTTACCCACACAACTAGGTCTTGGCTTCCAAATCTCAGCTTCACAAGTTACAAAAAAGCTAAAAACTAATAGTGTAAGAGAATGGAAATTCCACCAAAAATGCAAGGGGAAGCGTAGAGGATGTAGTGTGAGAAATCTATTCCTCTCATCCTGCAGGTCTGGGAAGACTTCCTGAAGGCAGTGACCCCCTCCAAGTCAGGGTCAGATGAGTAAGCAGATTAGCTGGATGGGGCAGGAACCCGAAGGTCAATCCGTGAAGTTCAGTAAAAGTCACTGGAATGTCATCAAGAGAGAAATCCAGGGGAGGGTGGAAGGATCCCTTTGCTATCAGCTGAGTAACAGTCCTCATGATGCTGCCCTCTAAGGAAGATGGTGCAGTTACCTGCAGGACTTCAGCTTCCTGAGGGGATGTGCAAGTCTAGGATTAGAGATTAATTGCCAAGAACAGTCATGATATAGTCCTACATTCATGGCACACTCACCAAATACTCTGCGTGTATTAACTCATTTAACCTTCACAACCACCCTAATACTATACCTGCTGTACAGATGGGGAAACTGAGGCATGAAGCAGTGGTCACACAGCTTGCAAGTGGGGGACTCAGGATTTGCACAGGTGGTCTAGCTTCAGGATCCTCCTGCACTTAACCTCTAGACGATGCTGTCTATCCAGGGAGAAGCTGAGTCCTGCTGGGGGGAGGGCAAAGGAGGATGCTGTAGTCGCAGAATATTAGTTTGGTGCTGTGCAAAATATTGACCAGCCAGGGTGCCCAAAGTCCCCTTCTCCTGAGTGGCCCTTTGTGACAACAAGAGGCCCCACGAGGAGACAGTCAGTCCATGCGGGGCGAGATTGCATGGTATCCATTTGTGTCTCCAGCTCCCCACAGTGCCTGGCTCATCCTGGGGTCTCAGGATGACATGGAGCACAGCGTCCTTTGCAGGCCAGAATGGGGACACACCCCAGAGAAACCCCCATACCAGAAGGAAGCCCAAGCTCCTCTTAGAGCAATGCTCCAAGGAATTCCTGGGGCTTCAAGAACAAGGGGTAAGAGGGGAAAAGGATAAAGATGAGATGATTCTGCCACTCCTCTACGACATTTCGTAAGTTCAACATGGACAGGCAAGAATGGAGCCCAGGTCAGACCACCCAGCACAGGGGGCCCCAGATTTTCTCAGCTGAGCAAAACCTTTCTGTTTCTCAGAGCAGGAGGACCACAAGGAGGGGTTGACAGTAAGTTTCTGAGTGGGGAGGGTGGGAGGGGAGTACCGGTGTTGAGTGACACTTGAGGGCTAAAATGGCACTGATGAGTCAATGGGACAGAATGGATTCTGACTCAGTCAGGGCAGTCCAAAGCAGAAATGGGCCACTTCACTGTGTAGTGAGCTCCCTGTCTGCAGAGGTAATCAAGAACATCTGGCTGACCCCCTGGCAGAAATCAAACACTAGATATGGGTGGGACTACAACCTGATGACAACCAATAAACAGATGAGGCAGGACCCATCCTTAACTCATTTCTCCCTAAGGAATTGGAGGCATAGAGAGGTTAAATACCCACCCAAGGTCACAAAATACCAGTTTGGCTGACCCCAACCCCAGAGCCCAGGGGTCACGGCCATCTTGTCATGTCCTTTACATGGCGACCCCACATTGAACTCACAGGGCCAGGCCTGCCCTGAGATACTAGATTGGGCTAGAAGACCCCTCCCATCCAGAGACCCTTGTTGAGGTTCCTCCCCCAGCCCTGGCTCCAGACCTTACTGAGACAAAGCCCAGGAAGGCCACTGTAATCATTCAGGGAGGAGGCCAGCCATGCTCTGCCCTCCTAGACCACCTCCCCTGGGCTCCTGGGCCCATGCTCCTCCACATAAGGGTGTGTGCCCCCTCACGGCTGGGGATCCCTCTGCCCAGCCACCCTTCCTGTCAAGTGGGTTCCCGGGAATTGTGGCAGGTGATGGCTTCCTACCTGGGCACAGCACCTCTCAGCAAGCTGACAGGTAATTGGCCCTTAAATCCCCTGGGGAGACATAGGGAGGATGGGGAGAAATTACGGCTGTGGAACTGAGTCTTAAAAATGGTATCAGCCTGGCTGACAGCGTAATTACTCCTTTTTCTTGAGATTTAGTGCAGATCTCCAATCCTTGAGCAGCTGAGGGGTATTTTAAGAGCTCTTTCTTTTCCATTCTCTTTTTCTCCCCTTGGCCCATGAAGGCTGGGTTCCTGGCCGTTGCCAGCTTCCCCGCCCCTGCTAGCAAACAAAATGTCCCTGGGTCTGGCCAGGGAGGCCACCCAAGATTGGGAGGAGATGGAGAGCACGAGGACAGGGCCTTGTCCCAGGATTTATGAACTGGGCCCGTCTGGGGCAGGGAGCCATGTGGTCCCGAATGAACCTGGCACCTGCGCCAACGTCAGGGGATGGCAGTGCCCTACCAAATGCCCTGGGTCTACTCGAGGCCACCTGCAGGCAGAGCCCATACTGGCCCCTGGCTTCCCATACCCCTTGTCCTGAAGGGACCTCAGGAACGGAGGCTAATCCTCCAGGAGCAACCTCCTGCCAAGGTCAGGTGGAGGCAGCAGGAAGTTCCCCGAGCCTGAGCCATGTCCCCATGGTCTGCGGGACTGAGCCTCAGGCACCCAGGCAGTGCCCACGCATTAAGGTACCCTTTATTTGCTCTCCAGCCTTGCCTGGCCCGCTCTCCCTGTCCCCACCCAGGCTTCCTGGGAATGGTCCCCAAATAAACTACCTGCACCCAAATCCTCCTCTTAAGGTCTGCTCTCGGTGAAACCTAAATGGAGACAGCCTCCCCTGTGGCAGGGCCCCATGCCAGGTGGGCACTGACT
The DNA here is from genome assembly GCF_023851605.1 of Tamandua tetradactyla. Lineage (NCBI taxonomy): Eukaryota > Metazoa > Chordata > Mammalia > Pilosa > Myrmecophagidae > Tamandua > Tamandua tetradactyla. The sequence continues at coordinate 14,256,116 of NC_135332.1, forward strand.
TCTGTTCAGAGGTGGGGGTTCCTTTAGGGGAGGCAGGAGGGATGGTTTGGCTCCTGTCCCATTAGTTGCAAAAGTCTAGAGAGGCCACGTCTCTTCTCCCAAAGAGGAAAGGAAAGAGTTTAGCGGCTTGGATTCCAGAAGCCAAACATGCCAGTTCCCCCAAGAGTACAGGACTCTTATCCCAGTTTCTGGGTCCACCTGGGATGGAAGACATGGGCTGGCTTCCTCGGCTTCTTCCTAAGTAAGAGTTCAGTACAAGCTGACTGGGGGACAGCACCTGGAATAGAAGCTGCCGTCCTGTTTCAGAATCCAAGGGGACCAGGAATATTATCTTTAAATGACTGTGAGGACAGTGTCCAGGGACCGAGGTGGGCAGCAAAGTTGGCAGGGAATTGGATCTCTACTGCTATTGGAGAGACCTCAGGGAGGTTACAAAGGCACTGCCAAGGCCCAAGCCAGGGAAATGAGAAAGCATGCCTGGGCCAGCAGACTCAAGCCAATTCCAGAATGCATTTAACAGCTCTCGGTGCCAAGCTCCACGCGAGACGTCGTGCCAGACGCCACTGCCTGTGGAGACACCTATGTAAAGGCGAAGGCAGGGTGTGGAGCAGAGCTTAAGTTTCCAAAGGCAGCCAGGGCCTCTCCCAGTCCTGGACCTTCTCCTGCTACTTCCACCAAGGCCCCAGCAGGCTCTGGAAGCAGCAAGTGAGAGCTGACACCCCAATCTCAGATGCCCCGTGTTTTGTCCCTTAAATTGTTATGAAATCTATCACCACCTCCTAATCGTGCACCCCCAGCATCACAGCTATAGCCCAGTGCTGTAACATCTTCTCTCTTTTATCAGAATCATGACAACTAACATTTATTGAGCACCTACTGTTTGCCAGAACTGTTCTGTGTACTTTTCATATATTAACTCACTGAATCCTCAAAGCAAACCTAAGAGGTAGGTACGATTAGTCCTGCTTTGTGGATGAGGAAACAGGCCCAGACTGCTTCCCTAACTTGTTAACAGTCAGGTAGTCATGGAATTAGAGAGGCAGGCTTTGAACCTGCACAGCCTGGATCTCGAGTGGGTTCTTAACCACCGGGCTAAATGCACTTGAGGCTGATCATGACACACAATGCAGACCATGCTCTTGGAGATTAGTGTCTCCTTCACCTCCTCCACGATGCTCTCTGCTCAGCTCTTGATTAGGTCTCATGGGGCAGGATTGTGTACGTCTCTTCATGAGCACCACAGGTCTCTGCCTACCCTGGAGCACTGTCACTGACCCAGTCAACATGGGGGATGCCCCTGGCAGAGGGCTGCCTTGGAGAGATGGGGCAAGAAGGAGCGTGGGCCCATCAGAACTGGCCCTGGACATGACGCCAGGTGGAAACCAACCCTTGGAACTGCCCCAACTCCAGGAAGAACACAAAGAGGTAGTAGATGTTGTCATTTTGAGCCCCCTAACAAGATGCATGGAAAAAGCGTCCAATATGGGATCTAAAACCTCAATTGCAGGTGACCAAGATGGGCCAGCAGATGCTCCCTTCCTGGACTTTGCACCCAGAGCTGGCCACACAGAGAAGCGGAACAAATGCAAAGCCTTGGGAAGTGGTGGCAGCACTGCCATCCAGTTCCCAGGGGACAGCAATCGGGAGGGTTGGTGGCTGCAGGGCACCCGTGACTACAGAATTGGACCAGGGCCTTTTGTTTGGGCTCAGGTTGTGTTGTCACAAAGCCTAACCCTCCTAGAAATTCTGCAAATACCCAGCAGCCTTTTGCTAAGTGCCTTTGCTGCTGAAATCAGCCAGAATCAGCTTCTCTTGCTTCTGCCTGGCACCCTAACTAGTGCAACCAATTCTGGGCCAGACTCTCAGCATTCTACCCATAGTATCTCCTTTAGCCCCCACTCCGCCCCTGACTTTGAGGAAGGCAGTTTTAATCGCCACAAAACTGAAGCTCAGAGAGGTTGAAGCATTTTGCCCAAGGTCACAGAGCTTCGGATGGAACTAGGATTTAACCCAAGTGTTGGTGGCTTCAAAAGACCACACTTTCAACCATTGTGATCCTCAGCCCCATTTCTGCCCAGAGGCATTCCCCACGGTCTTAATTATTCCAAAAAAGAAAGGGAGAAGGAGAAGAGAACTCCAGTAGACAGGGATGGGCCTAGGAGCCAAATTGTTTCCGAGCTGGATGCTTTTTTCCCCCAAGTCTTCAATGAGGTGTCGGCAGCTCTTTAACTCCAGCTGTGGAGAGAACGTGGCCCTAATGTATATTCACAAGCCGGAGATGAAAAGGAGTGCAATGCCCGGCCATTAATCCTAACGCGGTACTCTGCACAGCATCTGATGATGATCTGCTTCAATACAGAGATGCAGTATTGCACGTGCGCTGGGAGTGAACCCCCAAACTGCAGCTTGGGAGGGATGACAGGCTGGGTTCACCCCCCATATCCTAATGGCCACACCAGTTATCTCATGGCCCCATCAGCAACTGGTGACAGGTAAAATAATGATTCTGCCCCGAGCTCTGGGAAGCCCAACCCAAGAGAAGACAGAAGTTCAAGGATTGAAACACTGAGCCTCCTCTGCCTCCTTTTGTCACACTTAAGGTGGGTGGGTTGAAAGCTTCTTGTCTGGTGAGAGTGGACGGAGATGGTGATTTTTCTGGCACTGGTCTGGGGTTTTTCACTCGCCGGGTGCTTTGCTGGGAGTGAGGAATGTGCCGGATGACCACGGAGGGCCTTCCCGGGAGCAGGGGCCAGGGAGGAGGCCAGCGAGCGGGTCGGCAGCCAGGCTGGGGCTAACACAGGGAGCTGGACACGCGACCCTGGGCCACCAAGGAGGGGGCTGCTGGCTACAGGGGTGTTTGTTAGTTTACAGCTCGCTGGAGCCTCAGAGAGCACAGGAAGAGGGAAGCTGGGGCTCAAGCTCCAGTTTGGATGTTAAGCCAGCAGCAGGGGTTGGCACCCCAGGCACAGGCCTCCCAAGGCCAAATCTGCACTCCTGGCTCTGCCTCCCTCTGCCCTCGCCATCCCGCCAGCCTCCATCCTGCACACTCAGCCAGTGTTTGTACAGGACTGGCCCAGGGCTGGGGGTTAGGGGGGTGATATGGGAAAGCTGCACTTCTCTGCACGACAGAGGAAAATTTAGAACTTTGGGGTTCAGAAGGACGGGGGACAGGAGGAGATGGGAGGATGAATAAGAAGATGAACCAGTGACACGGAACAAGGTGGGGGCAGGGGGAGAAGAGGCCACGGGGCTGAAATGTCACGTGAACATCAGTTGGTGCTTCTGAGGGAGGCTCCAGAGCTGTGTGTGGGGACCTCACTGCCCTCTCAACACCAGAGTCTTTGAAAAGTTGGGGGGAGGGCATGCTTTGCTTTATTCTTTTTTATTTGGCACGGATTAAGAAAGGGCTTGGCTGATGTGTGGCCTGGGAGAGGGTCAGCATGTATGTAATGGTGCACTGGTATTCAGTACAGACATGAGATAAAATCCATGGAAGCACTGCAGTGCAGAGCCTGTTGATTCCCTCGGGGATGCGAAAGGAAGTGCAACGTCATATCTCTAGATTTCAAGGTCCAGGGAGACTCCATCTGCCATCTGGGGATTTGCCCAAACCACCTGGGCTCTGAGATCTTGGTTCACTTTCCCTTCCACCTGGGCACGTGGAGGGGCTGCCCCCCACCCCCAACACACACACACTTTACCCCCACCCCTGGGCCCCGGGTGCTGCTTTTGGAGGACCCACTGTCTCCGGTTCAAAGTTCCAAGGTCCGTTCCCTGGTTCTAATCTGGAGGCCCAGCCGTGTGCAAGCCGGCCGAGCAGGCAGCACAGGCCTCCCGGGCCCAGCCTGTTGAGAGTGCTGGGGAAGGATGCCGACACGACCGACTGCACAGCCGTGTCCCGCTGAAACCTGTTGAACTGACCAAGAAAAGCTGGGAGGGCCGGGAAGCTGTCAGGGGACCGAGGTCACCCAATCCAGAATGAGGAGGTTCAATGGAAAGGCCAGGGAGAGCCCCACCCCCACCCCTGGCCCCAAACAGCCCCAGGACTTTCTCCATGTGGCTCCAGCAGCCGCCCCCTCCCTTTCTTTCCTCCTGCTGCACCTGAAAATGCAAGGATTCTGTAGCCAAGCTGGGCCCCAAACACCACCACATTCTCCCCGGTTACCCTGGGCGGGTTATTTAACCTCTCTAAGCCTCAGTTTGCTCAACTGTAAAATGGAACAATAACAATACCTGCTGCACAGACCTGTGAAGACAAATACATGAGTTCATTTACGTGAAGTGCTGGGAAGGATGCCTGGCATGGGGTGAGAACCCTGTAAGCATTAGATCTGTCCCCACCCTCCTCTAGCGCTAGAGCCAGGCAGATGCTCTCGGGCCAGAAAGGAGGACTCTACCCCTCCCCTCTGGACCCTCAGCTTCCCCTTCCTGTATCTTGACAGTATCTGGCCATGAGCAAGATTGGGGCATGAAAGAGCTTCAAGTCCTTTAGGAGACAAAAAGGAGGATCAAAGTCAGTTTTCTAATATTCACCCTCCAGGGAGGAACTGTGGTGGCGGAAATCGCAGGAGGGGAACTGAGGGGAACATTCCAGCTGGTGGGGACAACAAAGGATGCTTGTTCCACCCTACCCATAAATATATTTTTTTCTGTCTTTCAGACAGTTTGAAGAACTTCCTTCTGAGTCTCTCAGGGTTCTCATTGCAAGCAACAGAAACCTATGATGAGGGGATTTTTTTCTGGAAGGATTCTGGAACTCAGAGCATTGACAGGAAGTTGAAAAGAAGGTTTGGAAAAAGGGAGCAAGACGTATCCAGAGGCTGGGCAGTAGAATCCATTGCTGCCACCACAGCAGCTAGACACTGCCGCTACCCCAAGAGGCCACTTTAAATAAATTCTGACTGTCCCCATGTCTTTTCACTGCTCATGCCAAAAATCAAAACCAGAGTGTATGATTGGCCAAGCTGAGTCACCTGACCAGGTGTTGCCTGTCAGGATTGGCTAAGTCGGGTCATCTGACTGCACTCTGCGTGTTGGGATTGGCTAAGCCAAGTCACCTGACTACTCACTGCTTAGTCAGGTCACCTGACCCGGCTCTGGCTGTGGGAAGTTGTGGGGAGGGCGGGTCCGTTCCTGGGGCTGAGGAGTAGGATAGGACATGCTGCTTCTCCTCCGCAGGCTGCCACGATGGGGGGCCACCCCAGATGTGCACATGTCTGCGTGAAGCTTTTCTCCTTCATGTCCTCCCACTTCACCCGTGGTCTGTTGAGGGGCAGTGCCATATCAGCAACTTCTCAAGTCCTCTACTTAAGGGCAGACAAATGGGAAACCTCCCTCGAGTGAAAGGACTGCACGGATAGACTGTATTACAAAGCAATATTCTGAAGGAGAAGGGAGCCATTTGGACGAGAGGAGGGAGCCTGCGAATTTGGCTTGTTTCCCTGAGTCGAGGGTGAGATTGATTTTATTAATAAATACTCTCCGTGATCTTGAGCTCCAGAGCAGGCTGCAAATGGCTGCTAATGAGTTCCTCTGACCCTCTCACCCCCTCTACCCACCACCATCGCCCTTTCTTCCCTCCTTTTAGCAACTTTATGTATTTAACAGATGGAACAGCATATGTTGGGGAAAGGGACCTTGAAGCCCAGGGCCACAGTCCCTGAACTTGGAGGGAAGAGACATCCCCAGATCTTAGCCAGCCCTTTTAATTGACTGTTAACCTCTTTGGGCGCTTGCTGAAGCCACTTTTGGAGCCCTTTCCCCTGCAGCGTCGGCAGCTTCCAGGCCCCTCAGCATCCGGGTCCCCCTGGTGGGGCCTTGGCCTCTGACCTCTTCCCCACAGTGGAAACTGGTGTCTTCCCACTGCAGCCCGCACCCTTCACTGCGTGTCCGTCCCCGCTGACTGAGGAGAACCATTGGTGGCTGCCCTCCGTGGACCTTGTCCACTTGGCCTGTAGACAATGGATTTCAGATGGATTTAAAGCCAGTGTCATGCTGGCTTAAAGAAAATTCCCCACAGAAATTAGCATATTTAACATTTGAGAGGTGCATAGCGAAGCAGGTGCTGTATAATTGCCAGGGAAAGTGGAGGTGCTGAGGAAGTTTGGACGCCCCTCTTCAGAGAAGGTGACTGGGCCATTGCCCCTGCGCTAAATTGCCCAAGGGCCCCAGGGCCCTGTCACCTCTGCCCTGTTGAGTTCACCTCTCCCAAGACTGGATGGAAGTGGCTTATCAGTCGATATGATCATTTGCTCTCTTTCACCTGCACCCATCAAGTATACGTCAGCCTGGTCCTCATCAGCTGTTGCCTGTTTTCCCGGCTGCCTGAGTGATCTTCCATTCTCTTCCACACCCAGACACCCCCCCCATACACGCACACGCACGCACATGCACACACACGTGCACGGCCACCAACACTGAGCAAAGCACACCGTCCTGGTAATTGCCCCACACGTTGCCTGCAGGAGACAGTTGGCCGCTTGAAGTCAGGCACAAAGGGCTCTTCTCTCCTTGGCCCCCAGCTCCTGTGCTCCCCAGGTCTCAGGTCCCGTGATTTAGCCACACTGACATTTCACCCGACCACACGTTCTGTCCCTGCCCCTGGGACGCCCACTCGCCGCACAGCTGCTGGGCAGTTTCCTTCCCGCTCAGACCCTGCAGGCCAGCCCTCGCAGGGCCCAGCACTCCCTCCTCCATGTGATTTCTACATCCTTGAATGCATTTGGTCTACGCACATTTGGTCACAGTTTACTTACATGGAGGTGCCACATGGTAAACTCTGTGACAGCCAAGGGTGACAACCGAGGGCAGGTGGAGCTGCGGCCCAGCCCCGAGCCCGAGCTCAGTGCTCATGGCCGTGGCTGGTCGTAGCTGCTGAACCACCAGGCACCACGTTACCGAGGAGAGCAACGGGGAATGGACGTGGCCCCTGCCCTGAGGGTCCCGTGGGAGCCTGGCCCTTCCGGGGTGTTATCTGCCAATCAGCCAAGGGCTGCACACGTTTCAGTCACACATGGGTACTTACAGGCCTCGCTTGGGTCTTGGCACCACCTGGGAACAAGTTAGAACTGTGGATTCTTCAGGACCTCCTAGTACCCCTGACTCATAGACTTTTTGAGGGTGGGGTTTGGCAATCCGTGTCCAGCAAACCTTCCGGGGGGGTCCTGCACACACCCTAGAGCACAACCACCCCAGGGGCTGTTCTCACCCCAGTTCACAGGGCAGGACGCTGCAGCATGGCTATGGTAAGGCGCACACCTGGGAACCCACGTCTTGACTGGGGGGAGTCACAAGAGGCCACTGCTGCCCTCAGAACTTGGCCAGATCCCACTACGAGAGAGGGATGCTGAACGAGGCTCACGGGAGGCCAGCCTTTCTCGCTGGGATCTTTTCAACTTACAGGGAGGGTGTCTGCTGTTCCTACCAGATGGCACGTAGCCTGAGGGCGGGAAGAGGCCCCTGTTGGCGTTTTTATCCCCAGGCTTATTCAATGGCTGATTGAATGGACCTTGCCATATCCTGGGCCACAGGAGGTGTCCGGGATTGCAGAGCTGTCCCCTTTCAAGGGTTAAGGTCCTTGGACAGGAAGAAAATCTATGTAAAAGTGTTCCGAGACCTGAGAAGGTGGTCACTCAGCCCCTTTGAGATATTCCTCATACATGCTCATCTCCAAAGTAGCCAAAAGAACGGAACCAGAGATGAGGCTCAACACATTTGAACGTGCACACGAGGCACCTGGGGACCTTGTTAAAAGGCAGAGTCTGATTGCCTGGCTCTGGTGTGGCCTGAGAACCTGCATTTGTAACAGGCTCCTGGGGGTGCCGGGGCTGCTGGCCACCTGCCACGCTTTGGGTCACCAAGCCACCGACAGTTGACTCGGGAAGAAATTTTAAAATCACCTGGCCCCTTATGATAAAGAGAAGGAAACTGGGACTGCGAAGGGGCAACGGCTTGCCCGAGGTCGCAGAGCCAGGGATAACTATTTGATGTGAATCTAAAGCGATGAGCCCAGGCTTGTCGAGGTAAGAAAGATGAAAGGTCTTTTCTTTGGGGTAAGAGGCCCCCATGCCAGCCGGTTCCGTTCCTGTACCTCGGCCTCCTCCAGACTTTAAAACAAACGTCAGCTGCCAGCCTGATCGATATGCCCCCTCATCTGTGAGGTTTGAGGCTCTCTCCACAGATGTAATCAGGGCTCCGGAGACGTCCTGGCAGCGGGCATGTGGAGAGGGAGTGCAGCAATACATTTAATCAAGGAACAGATGGAGGGCTGATAGAGTGTGTAGAAAAATCAGGTTTCTGTGATAACATTCTCTTCCCCCTCTCAGCCTCCGCATCCCTGGCTTCTTCAACAAGGACTCCCAGTGCCAACTCCAGCCCTGCCCTTTCAAAGGATGTTTTTCCCAGGAACCTCGGGGCCCGGGAGATGCACATGCTAGTGCCCCCGCCAGCCCCCCCTTCCTTAGCTCCCTGCACATGGAGCCTGGCTCCCTCTCAAACCAAAGCAGAGGAGGCTGGGAGGCCGGGAGAGCTGACAGGCCGAGCTGGAAATACTGCAAACGCCAACGGCATCTGAGTAGCTTGTGGAGAGAAATCAGCCGAAGCACTCATTTGACCCCTCACCCACTGTCAAGTGCACAGAACCTCAATCCCTGTTTCCTCTGGACGTATCTGGGTGCAAGGAGGGGACATCTCAAGGAGAGGACATACCAAGACTCTGCATCTACAGCAGCTGTTCTCAACTAGGGGTGATTTCGCCCCCTCCTCCCCCAAGGAGACAGTTGGCAACGTTTGGAGACATTTTGGATTGTCATGGCTCCGGGAGGGGGATGTGTGTGGGGGTGCTATTGGCATCTAGCAGGTAAAGGCCACGGATGTTGCAAAACATGGTACAGCACATGCCCAGGGTGGCCCCCCACGGCAAAGGATCAGCCTACCCGAAATGTCAATAGTGCTGAGGTCACCTGACCCTGCTCAATAGAGACCCAGAGGCCGCTCAATAGAGACCTGGGGTGACCCACCTCTAGGGGGATTTGCCAGGCCTTTCGCTCCTATCACATCGGTCCTCAGATGAGCACCTTCGTTACCTCCCCCTGTCCCCTCCGTGGTACACTCACACGTGTGCATCCCAGATGATGTCTGGGTGAGTGGCTCATGAGAAAGGTGCAATCAGCTTGGCAGGATGTTCATCTCCAGGGGTCTCAGATGCTCCCCAGGACCTGGCATCCGTTTTCACGCACCTGTGAGAATTGGAGCTGCACCAGCAGCTGTGTAACATAAAAAGCAAGTAGGTCGTAAATAAATAAACACATGCATTCATAGTCTCCCCTGCCCTGTGCCTCCCCACCAACCTTGGCAGGCCCAATCTCTTGTTTCCTCCTGGGAAATCCACCTTATAAGCAGGTATGAGGTGGGGGTGGGGGTGGGATCTCTTATGATAAGACATAAGAAAACATAACCCCCCTTCCTCTCTCTCTCTCTCTTTCCTGACCACCATGTCCACTGCCTTCTGGCTTCACTAAGGACTGGCCATGTTTCGGTGACAAGCCCATGACGGCTTCTACACTCCTTCTGAGACCTGTGAAAACCAGCCGGGCAGCCCGGGGCAAGTGAGGCTGCATCTGAGCCATCTTCCCAGGGTCAGCTTCAGGGACTATCCCTCCCAGGCCCAGCTGCCAGGGCAGGCCTGCTTGAGAGCAGCTGTGGGGAGAGTGGGCCTGTGTTTGGGCTCTCTGCCCAGAGCTGGGGATGACCACCCCTGGCAATAACTCATGAACACGCACCCCCTTTCCTTGCCCTGATCCTCCTAATATGGCTTTGACATTGATAGGTTATCGACGGTAACTTAAACCTTCCTATTCAATGAGTGTTTTGGATATTCTAGATGCTGGGCTGAAGGTACTTATGTCATTGGATCTTTTCAACCATCCTGTGATGCTGTCATTCCCATTGTCAAACGAGGAAACTGACAGTATCTTTCTCAGTCAAATACCTTACCCAGGGTCACAGGCAGTAGGTCAGTAGCACGTCCAGGGCTCGAACCCTTGACCCGCTCCAAAGACCGTCTTCTAGCACACTGCTCCCCACCCTGGCCTCGCCTCTGGGAGCATGGCCCACACACCGGAGCTTTGGCTTCACAGAGAAGCTTGGTGCCCACCAGAATCCCCGTCCTGCCCCAGGTTGCAAAATCAGAATCTGCACTTCCATATTTACAACCCAGGGGGTTGGGTGTGCATTGAGATCGTGCTTTTGAGGGACCCCGCTGTACTGCCCGCCACTTGTTGCTTCTGCTCTCCTGGAGGGCAAGAGGAGGGGCTGAAGATGTACCAGGGTCTTAAGAAACCCAGGGAACCGGGGCAGCTGCAGAGTATGTCCAGGCTGATTTGGTCCAGCTAAGGTAGGAGATGTTGACCGGCTGACCTCCAGGGCTGGCTATCCAGCCACTCCCTCCTTTTTTTGTGTGTTGAAAAATGCCGACTCCCACTCAACAACTCCCCCCGTCTCCAACTCCCTGAGCTCACCAGATGCCCCTTACCCCACAGACGCAGTTGGTTTTGTCTGATCTCTAGACCCGGGGCACACCCAGTCTGTCTTCAAGAACAAGCTTTTGCCTGGTCCCCACTTTCTGGGAATTCTCCCAATTACCTCTTGCATTTTTGTTCTGTAACAGTCTTTTCCCTCTCGTTGGAAACACTTTCATCTCCCGTTTGAGCTGGGATTTGGGGCTTCTCCTGGGTCTCCAAGGTGCTGTTTCTGTTACCAATTAGAATATAAAAGTGCAGCCATTTATCAAAGATACACTTAAAGCAATACCCCCACCGCACTGCAGAGGCACGCGTGCTTGCACACCCAGATGCAGGCTGCTTGCACACGTGGCCCGGCAGCTGGGAGGCATTCACACCCGTGTCCGTGTAATCCCACAAGTAGGTGGTATTAATTTCATTCCGCATCTGAGACACAGGGAGAGAAGTGGCTCCCGTAAGTTCTATGAATAATTACAGCTAGGAAGAGGCGCCGACTGAATTAAACCTCTGATGCCCGGTTTGATCCGCTTCCTTCCACTCCACACCCAACGGGGTGAAGATTAATCGAGAATTCAAACTCTCTACTGGGTACAATAAGTCTCAATGTATCCAGAAAGTTCTGGGAACAGGTTTTTCTAAAGAAATATTATGGTTCGCAGCTTTCCTACATAGAATTTAGATTTATTTATGAATTTTAAAACAGTCTATGGGCTCGACTCTGAGACAATGAAACATATCATTTATTTGGGAGACTCTGCATAATGGAAACAGCTAGAACGCAGCCAAACGCAGCTGCCCACTCCACCACTCAGTGACTCCGGAGAAGGGTCTTCAAATATTTTTAAAAGTTGTCATTTGGAAAAAGGAGTAGATTTATTCTGCATTGTTAGAAGAGTGTATGAGGACCACCAGGTAGGAGCAGCAGGGAGAAATGTGTATTAATAATCATGATAGTTAATAACAGTAATAGCTTCACGCAGAGAACCGTCTGTCTGCTCCCAACCAGAGGCGTGCTGGGACACTCCCTCCTCCCCGAAGGAGCAGAAGCAGGGTCTGACTGATGGGCCCCTGGTGTGAGCAGGGCCTTGTCCCCCGGCAGGACACACGCTCAGCTCAGCTCCTCCCTGGTGCTCCCGGCCAAAGGCACCGTGAGAAGGGCAGTTCTCTGCTTCAGCTCCCTGCCCCAGCTCAGTGAACACCCCCAGGGCAGAAGGGCCAGCGGTGTCCCCTCCCTGCACCACGTGGGACCTGACTCCTCCTAAGGCCCCCCCCCCCCCCGGCTCTTTGTGATGCTGGGGCTGTGCATAAATCACGGGGACCCTGCACTCACTCTAAAGGACCCATCTGGAGCTCCAGAAACACTGTGCCCATTGCCTTGACTGTGCTCCCTCCCCAGCTCTGCTCCACCCTCCCTGGGTCAAGGCTCCTTGCTTGTGACCACACCTCGCTCAATGCAGCCCAGGCAGCTGCCTGCACACCAGGGGACTGGTTGACCAAGGAGGGAATGAGCGACACAGTGTCACCAATTGCTTACCAAACCCCGGGGATGGACAACCTGAGAGCCCCTCGTAGCCTTGGTCCCAGCCCATCGTCCCTGCCAGGAAGCCCCATGTCCTGAGGCTGGAGGTGGCAGAGGCTTTGCCAGTGTTTGAAAAGAATAAGAGGTAAATCTGCACACTGTGCCCAGCAGGGATCCCTCCGCAACCTGGCAGCAGCCTGCGGGGAGGAGGTGGCTACAGACGCCATGGGGTGCACAGTCCAAGCAGCATTTGCTGTGAGAGGGGCTCCAGGCCGCGTGCAGGCTCCTGGGCAGGACTGAAGCTACTGACCAGTGGAACACGGCGAGGGGCGCCCCTGACATTTTATAGATGGGGAGACTGAGGGTCTAAGTGTCAAGCACACAGGTGTTGACCCAGACCTCTGGCCACGTAGCATGGCTTCCTTCTAGAAGCACTTGGGAGGGCAGGGCTTCTGTCGGGCTTATTCACAGCTACATCCAGAGGACCTGGCCTGGTGCCGGGAATCCGGTAGGTGTTTAGGGAACAGGCATCGCATGAATTCGAGGCCACCAGGTTCTGGGAGGGAAGAAGTTGTCCAAATCAGACACAGCCAGTGCTTGCACTCCAGCCACATACAGTTACATCTGCTCAGCACCCAGACACTGGGCCAGGAAGATGGGCTTGGCTCTGGGAATTAGCAATGTGCCTCCTACGACACCATAAAGAAGACAAATATATTTAAAGTCCACACGGGCCACAGCCAGGGTGAGGGCCACATGTTTCCAAGCCAGCAGGGGTCCAGGAGTTACGAGGGAAGTGGGGGTTTCCACGGGCCACGCCAACTCTGTGTCACCAGCCGGGCAGTGGCTGTCGCCAAGGCAGAGCATGTGGCTGGAGGGGCCTCCCTGTGAGAGGCCGTTTGGCTGGGGCACAGCGCCACAGGGCTGGCCGGGCAGAGGTCCGGGCCTCCATGGCCAGCCTGCCCCTGGCTTCTGCCTTGAGGGCCCGGGCTGGTGGAGGCAGCTGCTGAGCCTGGGACTCCATTCTGGGCCATGGGTGGCATCTCAGAGAAAGCCCGTGGACCCCTTGCCATTGGCTTCATTACAGCTTCCTCTGTAACCTTCAGCCTGCAGAGGGAAACGGCCTCATGGGGAGCTGGGGTCACATGCTGACTTTGCCACTCCCGCGCTGTTTGTTGTCCCTGGGCCAGTCACCCGGGTCTCAGTTTCTTCATCTACAGAAGAGACAATCTATGTAAACTCCTTAGAAGATTGCCAGGCAAATAATCAGGCAAGAAGCACTGGCTGTCGATATTCTCAGGATTCTCAGGATTTATGCTCCACTCTCAGAACCATCGACAAGGGCAGATGTCGATGTTTCTTGCCACAAAGCAAGAGGAAAATGCTGGTCCTTTCTGTTTGTTAACTTTTCCAACTCTACAAGGAACATCATTCCCCTCCTGCTAGTGGGATAGGACAGCCAGGGGGGACCCGGGACCCGGGACCATGGGATCGACCACACCTTCCTGGCCAAAAGGAGGGAAAGAAATTGTAACAAAATAAGGTGTCAGTGGCTATGAGAGTTCAAATAGAGTCAAGAGGCTATCCTGGAGGCTACTCTTATGCAAACTTTAGCTAGATATTGCTAATTGCCACAGTTTGTCAAATCCTAACCAACATCATTCCTGTTAATCCTAAAGAATACTCAGGGCTCTATTTGGGATTCTGCAAAAGTTTCATGCACTTTTTTTGGGGGTGGTGGTGGTGCATGATTTGGGAATTGAACCCAGGTCTCCCACATGGAAGGTGAACATTCTATCACTGAACCACCCATGCACCCTCCACGCACTAAGTTTACTTTCTGTGTTAGTCAGTTGTCAACTTGGCCAGGTGAGCATACCTATTTCTGTTGCTGTGGACATGAGCCAATGGTAGGTGAATCTCATCTGTTGCTAATTACATCCGCAGTCGGCTAGGAGGCGTGTCTGCTGCAATGAGTGACGTTTAACTTAATTGGCTTGTGCTTAAATGAGAGAACGCAATGTAGCACAGGCTAGCAGCTCAGCATTCCTCATCTCAGCACTTGCAGCTCAGCCCAGGCCTTTGGAGAAGTCAGCCCGGGGAAAGTTGTTGGAACCCAGGGGCCTGGAGAGAAGACCAGCAGAGACCATCCTGTGCCTTCCACGTAAGAAAAGAGCCTCAGTGGAAAGTTAGCTGCCTTTCCTCTGAAGAACCAACAAAATAAATCCCCTTTTATTAAAAGCCAATCCGTCTCTGGTGTGTTGCATTCCGGCAGCTAGCAAACTAGAACAGAGTTGGTACCGGAGAGTGGGGTGCTGCTGCGGTTTGCAAATGCCAGATCTGCTGGAACTGTGTTTTGGATGGCTAAGGGGAAGACTTTGGAGGAACTGTGAAGAGATTGATGGAGAAGTCTTGGAGGGCTTGAAGAGACTGTTGGTGTAAATGAAACCACCGCCAATCTTGACAAAGGAGGACACAAAAGGGAGAGGTTGGAGTTTGCAGAGTGAGAACCATGGAAGTTCGGGTCTGAAGCCAAGAAACCTCGGCCAGGAGAGTGGACCCACCTGTATGTGTGGAGAGGGTGAGTCTCCCCTCTCATTGCAGTGGAAGAGTTGTGCAGCCTCAGGCCTTGGAAAAGGCGTAGCACGCTCCTTGGGGGACTGGGAGAGCCTGGCTGCCACCATGTGAAGGGGTTGAGCGTGCGCCCCAGAAATGGCAGAGAGCCCAGGGGTGGCCCTGATGCCTGGAGAGAGTGGAGCCCAGAGGTGGTCTCCTCGATGTTCCCCAAGGTTGATTTGGAAAGAGGCCGGCCACTGCATAGGCCCTTGGAAGGGGTGGGACTGCCACTTTCTACAGCCGAAGGATAAATGACTTTCAGACTTGGAAATCCAATGGTGTTTGCCTGCAGATCTTCCTTCCAATTTCTCCCTATGGAAATGAAAATCTGTATCCTGTGAATATCCTCCTTTGCTTATTGGCATCGGACTTGTTTTGAGATTCACAGGTCCACAGCAAGAGAATTTTTTACATCTATTTAAGGTGATGCTTGAAGTTGCCAAGTTGACAAGGGGTGGACATGTGTTAGTTAGTCAGTTGTCAACTTGGCCAGGTGAGCATACCTAGTCTTGTTGCTGAGGACATAAGCCAATGGTGCGTGAACCTCATCTGTTGCCAATTACATCTGCAGTCAGCTAGGAGGCGTGTCTGCTGCAATGAGTGACGTTTGACTTAATTGGCTGGTGCTTAAATGAGAGATCGCAACGTAGCACAGCCTAGCAGCTTGGCATTCCTCATCTCAGCACTTGCAGCTCAGCCCGGGCCCTTGGAGATGGAGAAAGAAATCACCCCGGGGAAAGTTGTTGGAACCCAGGGGCCTGGAGAGAAGACCAGCAGAGACCATCCTGTGCCTTCCACGTAAGAAAGAACCTCAGTGGAAAGTAAGCTGCCTTTCCTCTGAAGAACCAACAAAATAAATCCCCTTTTATTAAAAGCCAATCCGTCTCTGGTGTGTTGCATTCCGGCAGCTAGCAAACCAGAACACTTTCCAAGAACCTATAAACTCCAGAGGGCACGTAGGCCAGATAAGCCCTGAAACCCAGAGGGGCCAGCTTCTCCAAGAGCATCAACTAATTCTTTCCCGCATCCCATATTGTCGACACCCCTTTCCAACATGAATAAGTTAGAGTGGGCATAGCCCAAATACCCCTAAAGGTTGGGAGAAGGATCAGAGGAGAAGGAAGAGTTATAATGAAGAAGATAGGATTTAGCAAATTAGTACGACTGCTGAATCAAGATATTGATATTTCTTTTAGTTTCCTGTGTCTTGGAGCAGCTAGAAGGAAAAACCTTAGATTGTGGAACTGTAACCCACACCAAGCTCTGAAATTTGTTCTATAACTAATTGTTAAAATGTATTTTGAAATTTGTTGCTTTTTTTGTATAAATGTTCTATTTCACAACAAAAAATGTTAAATAAATAGCACTTAAAAAAAAATTTGTTTGGCCTGGCAGGAGGGCGATGCCTTCTTCTTGGCCACTTCCCCTGCTCCTCTGACCCCACCGACCCTCCCAGTCCTGTCCCTAGCGGGGCCCCAGCTGGAGGCCCAGGGAAGACTCTTTAGTCTATTCAGAGTCATTTTAATACACTTTCCCTTCTTTGCAACAGCCCCAGTTCAGACTGGTTTCCAGGGCACATGCTCCCTGCCTGCCAGCGTGGTGGGCACGGAGATGCATGGCCCTCCAGGGCAGGGCTTGTCCCGGTGGCGATGGGGATGGGGGAGCAGACAGCAGACTGGCCAGAGGCCCCAGCTGCCCCGGGGCAGCCAGGTGGGGTTACAGGTGCCCTGTTGGGCCAATCCTACCTCTGTTCAATCCCATTTCCTCCCCCTCCCTACACCCGATCGATCCCTAATAAGCATCTTGCAGTGTCTGTTTTGGGGGCACCACCCTTCTCTGTGAGCACATCCAAGGGCCCACCCAGACCCCCTCCCCTGGCAGGAAACCCCCCTCAGAGAACCCCCTCCTAGGTGGCTCTCCATCCCCCAGCTCAGCTCATATCTCACCTGAAGACAATTGTCTTTTCTTTCCCCTTCTCTCTTCCAAACCTCTTAATCTCGAGCTTCTCACATGTCTGAGGAGTCGTTCACCACCATAAACCACAATACAATTCCATAAATATGTTATTTATCCTTCCTGTTATTATTCCCCATTATTTATTTCTGAAACTCTATTATTAAATCTGTAAAGTGTGCAGTGATACACTGGCAATGAAAGACACTCTTAGAGGCAAGTTTAGTATTATTATTACTCTGTGATTAAAACAAGGAAGAAAAATGAACCGTATTAAATCTCACTGGATTCCCTTGGCCCGTAAGGCCCTGCTTTAGGTGAAGGACGGGCCCCTGGGGCCTGGGCTGGGGGAGGCCCCCGCGTGCTGGCTGCTCTCCTGGCTGCTTTGGCAGCGCTGACTGTCGACACCCAGGAGAACCGCAGATTTGCAGGGGGCTCAATTGTCAGGTGGAGCTTATTCTGGGCAA
This sequence comes from Tamandua tetradactyla, assembly GCF_023851605.1. Taxonomy (NCBI): domain Eukaryota; kingdom Metazoa; phylum Chordata; class Mammalia; order Pilosa; family Myrmecophagidae; genus Tamandua; species Tamandua tetradactyla. Next base: position 14,273,191 of record NC_135332.1, read on the forward strand.
AGTGAAAGCGATTCCATTTGCAATCTTACTTTTCCTCATCAGTCACTGCCGGTGACGTGAAGAGGTAATAGAAGTGCCCAGGAATCCTGCATTTTATTTCCACTCAGCAGCATTTCTCTTGCCGTGGAAACATAAATTTGGCTGATTTTTGTGCAGATTTTGCAAACTTTGTCTCTCTCCATCTAGCGCTGTGTATATATCTGATGCAGGGACAGAGGGGTGGTTCTGCTCTGCAGTAGAATAGGGTCACAGGCAAGAAGCTTCATCCAAAGGGAGATGTGGGGAAAGACAGGAAGCCCAATGGAGAACACCTGGTCAGGGCACAGTGTAACAAGTTAGGGAGCTGGGCAGGGGAGAGGGGTTTTCTGTTCACCTGGCAACAGCCCTTCCACATTAACGCGATGGTCCTTCAAGTGTGGTCTCTGGACCAGCAGCCTTGGGATCACCTGGGAACGTGTTAGAAATGCAAATTATCAGCTCCCACCCCCAGACCCACAAAATCAGACACCCTGGGGTAGGGCCCAGAAATCTGGGGTGAGTCCCATACATGTTGGAGTTGGAGAATCTCTGCTTTTGGACATTGCTACTCAAAGTGTGTTGCAGCAGCAGCACTTGGGAGCTCTTAGATCTACATGCAGCATCTTAAGCTTCCCCCTAAACCTACAGAATTAGAATCTACATTGCTGCAAACTTCCCAGGTGATTCTTTTGCACATTAAAGTTTGAGGAGCATGGCTTTAGCATTTTGCCACCATGTTTAAATCTGGTGGAGCAGAAGACAAGAAAGAGCTTTTGAGGGTGGAGGAAGGTGGACTAGAGCTATGGAATGATGGAGAAGTGAGTCAGAAATTTAGGAGTAAAGGATCTGGAAGTGGAGCATTTGGGGGTGTGCTGGTTTGAAATGATGTATGTACCCTAGAAAAGCCATGTTTTAATCCCCATCCCATTTTGCAAAGGCAGCCGTTTCTTCTAATCCCTATTCAGTATTGTATGTTTGAAACCGTAGTTAGATCATCCCCCTGGATGTGTGATTTAATCAAGAGTGGTTGTTAAGCTGGATTAGGTGGAGGCATGTCTCCACCCATTTGGGTGGGTCTTGATTAGTTTATGGGAATCCTATAAAAGAGGAAACATTTTGGAGAAAGTGAGATTCAGAGAGAGCAGAGAATGCTGCAGCACCATGAAGCAGAGTCCACTAGCCAACGCTTTGGAGATGAAGAAGGAAAATGCCTCCCGGGGAGCTTCTTGAAACAGGAAGCCAGGAGAAGAAGCTGGCAGATGATGCCATGTCCGCCATGTGCCCTTTCAGCCAAGAGAGAAACGGTGACAGTGTTCGCCATGTGGCTTCTTACTTGAGAGAGAAACCCTGAACTTCATCGGCCTTCTTGAACCAAGGTATCTTTCCCTGGATACCTTTGATTGGACATTTCTGTAGACTTGCTTTAATTGGGACATTTTATCCCCTTAGAACTGTAAACTACTAACTCATTAAATTCCCCTTTTTAAAAGCCATTCCGTTTCTGGTATATTGCATTCTGACAGCTAGCCAACTAGAACAGGGGGATAATTAGCAAGGCACAAACAGGTGAATCTGACTTTCGCTTTTCCCATGGCAGAGTTAAAGGCAAAATCATCTCAATGGGCTGAACACAGGATGTCTGAGTCCTTAGGAGCTGAGCTGACATCTTGTCATTGTTGTCAAATCCTCATGACATCCCCATCAAGAGAAAGCACAGTAGAGCATATGGTCTGATTATTTCGTGATGGACTTCAGATAATTTTATATTCTATGGGATGTCACAAAATCAAGCACTACTCATCCCTAGGTTATTAGTCTGTTGCTATGGAAACCATTGGGATGAGAGTTAGGACCTCATCCCTCTATCCCTCCTAACCCCCCTCTTGGACCCACTGTGTGACTTGAGTCATCCAATGTTTCTATAGCTGGCTCCCATTTTTAAAATATCTATCCTGTCGCAGGCACACTGAACTCCTTTAATCTAGCACCCAGTGAGGAAGGTGTCACCAGCCCCCTGTCCTAGAAGGGAGAATTAAGGGATGGAGAGAGAGAAATTTACAAGGAGCCAGGGGTCGAATTAAGGACTGAGAGCTTGCAAAGTCTGCTGTCATCCATAACAACAGATTGGATGACCATCACATCATCCCGTCTCGGTTTGCCCAGCTATGAAATGGAGAGAATTGTCCTTCAGTTCCTGGGCCACCCTGGCTGTCAGCCACTTGGAATATCGCCTCTGCCTCTACCCAGAGATGTTAAGAGCTGGTTGAGTGGAAATGAGGATATGACCAAAAGTTACCTTAGCAACTTCCTGCCTCCACATGAGAACTGTTAGCAGCCGTGACACAGAGGGAGTGAGAGAGCCGTGATAAATGGGGGCCTCTAAATTACCGCAGGGACAGCATGGCTTGATTAAGCTAAGTACTCTCCGTGGCACCTCAGCTGGCAATTGCTCATTTATTTATCTCAGAAGACCTGATTTTTGCACCTACACACTTCTTCATAAACTCCAAACTCTTCCCACCACAGTCCAGCCTGGACACAGCTCCCTAGACAAGCACTTTTAGGATGTGCTGCTGAGTTGGTGCGATGAGGTCTGGACTTCCTTGCCTTCAGAACCTGAGTTTCCTTGCTGAGTTTCCTGGGACAGCGCCCATCTGGGCCCTTATTCTAGCTGTGGGGAGCAGCAAGATGCGGCTAGGGAAGGCCAGTTCTGAGCAAACGATTCTGGAAGCCTGGTCAGAGTCCACGTGGGCATTTCTGGGACAGACCCACAATTTCCAGTTAGCAGAGGCCACTTCCTTGCCCTGGATCCTGGGTACTGAAAGTGCAGCTTCTATTTGCTAAGGACTGACTTTGAGCCTGGCATTGTGCAGGGTTAACCCTGAAGGTTCATGCTTCAGCCTGCCACTCCTTGGCTCACCAGGAGTCACAGGTTCTAATTGCTGGAAGGTTCTTACAGAATGAAAGGACTTGGTCTTGTTCATGGCTGGGTCCCAACAGAACTGAGAGGAAAACTCAGGCTTTCAGACCTGCCCGCTGAAGAATGTGGCTGCCCAACCTTGATGGGAGGCAAGCTTCACCTTTCCTCAGGGAACGGGCACCTGAGGACCAGATGCATTAATTCCCTCATTCATTTGTTCATTTATCTGCTTGTGCATTCATTCATTCATTCAACAAATATGGGTGCTCTGCTCTGTTCCAGGCTCTGCCAAGCATGGGAGATACAGTTTGGAGAACAAATCAGACACGGCCACGATCTAGAAGAGTTAGATGGTTAAATGGCTGCTCTCTGCTAGCTGCTCACCAGCCAGAGAAAGGTCAGGATTGCTTGAGAAAAGACCAATGGACACCCAAATGTTTGTTGAATGAATGAATGAGAAATGAATTCCAAAGGAGGAGCAGCTGGATGTATAAGGGCAGAGAACATCTGGGAGGGATATGGGGCTTGCCTGGAAAGTCAGTTCCCTGAAGTTATGCCCTACGTGACAAGTGTGGGAAGCTGCTCTCTTTTGAAACCAGACTTGAACCTCGGGGCATTTTGATTTCTCCCCCCTTGAGGGCTGAGTCTCTTCCCCCCTACCCAGCCCACCGGGGAGCCTGGCATGATCTGTCATCCACCCTGATTTGTACCTCTTCAGCGAGACTCCAGGTCCGTGGAAGGGATCATTTATTTCCTCCCTGGAAACGTCTGGATTGTCAGAGTTAGCAGTGAGTTACGAGGCTGGGGGGCCCTCAGTTTCTCTTGGGCCATATTTCAACCTGGGCAGGTTTCCACGCAGCTGCTCTGATATTGCCCAGGCCTGATTATCCACCTCTGGCAGGAGGCACAGGGTGCTGGGAGGTGAAACCCTGGGAAAGGAGGCCCCTCCTGAGTCTGGTGCAACGAGTGGACTTTTCTAAGAGTACAGATAGTGTGGGCCTCTGAGAAGCAGAGTGGTCAGCCTCATCATTAGTCCTGCCTTTAGTGGACCCTCTCCTCCTAGGGACTGGGGGCATTGCTAAAAATGGAGCCAGAGCCCCGCCTGTCCTTTCCTGCTGCTCTGGGCGGGAACTGCCTCTTCTTCCTGGGCCTTTTCAGGGACGGAGCATCTGGGAAGCGTAAGTCTTTACTTTGGGGGATGCCTCAAGTCAGGTCCCTTTGCTTCCCAGTCTGCAATCTGTAATGCCCAGTGGGGCAGTTGCTGCCTCCTTCCTCCCCACCCATTTCTCCCCTACCCTCTTTGAGCCCCTCTCTTATTAGTGCCCAAGCTGCAAAAATAGCCAAGTGACTTCCAACCCCTGCAAGAGGCAGATACATAATGACAGAGCAACTTGGCACGGTGGTAACAAATTGTCCGTATTATAGCACTTTACATCTTGATATCCATTCTCCTCAACGGGCTTATCTGTAAACCAACTGAATTCACACTGGGATGCTAAGAAAATAGCTGTCATATAATAGATGGGGTCTCCCGGAAAATGAACATTTACAAATGGCTGTAGCATTTACTTAAAATGTCATGCCAATTGCTTGCTGTTGTCTTTATGCAATGAGATTGATTTTACTGCTCCTTCGAGTCCTCAGCCTTGATGGGTAGTTTTTAATGCAGCAGGGAGACGCGCGTTTTGTGTTTAATCTATAAATATGGTGTGCAAAGGCTCGGCCTCTTTAAGGTGCAGCCTGGGAAACAGCCCAAGCCTCTTTTTCCAGGATCCTGCTCTCCTCTCCACTCTCCCTCCTCCCTCCAGGAGAAGTGTGACTTGGGCAGGGTCTGAATTGATTCTATTCATGTATTCAAATATATGCAGATGTATGCATTATGTTTAACGAGTTAATTCATTTTCCAGGCCAGGCAGTTAGGGGTTTTCACAGTGTAATAACCACACTTGATTCTCCCTTCCACACCCGATTATGCCCTGGGGTTTTACTTGCAAAAAGTTCATGGAGCTGGAGTCTAGCATAGGACTGGGGGAGGGGAACATTTTGGAGAAAATGGCTGCCAGGTCTCCCCTAAGTGAGGCCGTGAGCTCTGTCCAGCCTCCCCAAGTGTCCTAGAAGCCATAGAAGTCCCCACTCTCTGCCCTCAATGTGGCCACTTTTTCCTCCATCACCTCCTGGCAGGCTGTAGTGACAATTTGCCCAGGACTGGCAGTCCGATATGGGGGTTTCCCTCCCCTAACCCCAAAACCTGTGCTTGCGTCCCCTGCAGAGTTCTGTCTTACTCCTTGACAAAGTGGAAAGGAAGGGCTAGGGGCAGGCAGGAGAGGAGGAGCTGCCAAGCCTAGACAGAAAGGGTCTCTGTCTGCCCTGGGAAGACTCTCCATGGCACTTGGAAGCACCACTATGGCCTTTCCATCTCTAGAACCCAGGCTGCACCTGTGAGGGTGCAGCATTCCCAGCCAAGCAGTTCAAGATTTGCAGATCTGGGCCCGCTTCTCCTCCAGCCAAATAGGTAGAAGCATCAGCTGCTTATCATCATTAACGTTAATAATAAGTCCTCACCTGGAATCCGGCTGTGCGGGAGCGTTTGCTCATACATCACGCTATCAAGCATGGTAGCAACCCTGAGAGGCAGGCGGGGACAGTGGCGTTATCTGTCTTCGTTTGTTCAGCAAATATTTATTGAGCACCTACTACAAGCCAGGGGCTGTGCTAAACCCTGGGAACGAGTCCTGGAACACCACAGGCTTGGTCTCTGCTCTTGAGAGTACCTCTGTTCTGATGAGGGTGGAGCAAGCCTATTGCCATCGGTGGACCTGGCACCTGCAGCACAGGAGGCCATAGACAGGGCACCTTACAGGCCTTGGGGACAGCAGGTGGGTTGGTGGCAGGCAGGCTTCTTGGAGGAAGTGCTATGGAAGCTGAGCCTGAGGGATGAAGGAGAGCTGGCCAGGGCAAGTGCAAGTTACAAGGCAGTGTGTTTTCAGGCAGAGGGCATGGTATCCTCCAAAGAATTGACACTCTGAGAGGGCAAGAGCTTTCCCAAGTCATATAGCTAGGAAGCGAAAGAATACAAACCAGTTTCTTTAACCAATCCTACTTTCAGGGTCACCTGCTAGGAGATTTTACAAGTGGGGAAACCAAGGCGATGATCAACCCGAGTCTCCTGCTCTGGGAACCACCCTTCCAGTTGGTGGGAAAAAGCTCAAAGAGTCTCCCCATCTGTAGTCATGATCCGGTGGGCCACAGTGGCTCAGCAGGCAGAGTTCTTGCCTGCCATGCTGGAGACCTGGGTTTGATTCCTGGTGCCTGCCCATGCAAAAAAAAAAAAAAAAAAAAAAAATATATATATATATATATATATATATATATGTAGTCATGATCAACTCCTCAGACAGTAGATGGTAGACAGCTGTGGCTTCCAATGCTGGTCTGCAAAAAATGATTAGACAGAAGCTAAATAATGATTTAGATTAATCATCTGCAAATGACCCTCAGCAGAGACAAGAAAATAATAAAGAAAGTCAATGTGTTCAAAATGTTATTAATTACTTAGATCTGGGGAAGTAGCACGTGGTTAATGTTCAATGAACAGCAGAGAAAGGAGCCTTCTTTTCTGCATGGGGCCATATGATTCTTTCCTGTTTTTTTTGCCCCAAGTACTGAAACCCCAAGTTCAGATTCAGGGTCTACACGCAAAGTAGGGTCAACAACGCAACTCATAGAAAGCTAGAACCAAACGGGACCTAAGAGTTCACCTTGTTCAACCTGTTATACAGACAGGGGAACTGAGGGCTGGAGACTTGGCAGTGATGAGTCTAGTCATGCAAAGAATTGGTGCTGGACTAAGGACTAGAAGGCAGACCTTTAGATTCTCTTGCCCTGGTCAAGCCTTGAGAACATAAGTGTTCTCTACTAAGAAAAGCAACTAATGGCACTTTCTGGAAAAATCAACTCCCACACCTTGTTCTAACCTTGTGCCAGGGGACCAGTTACCTTGGCAACCACTGGCTGACAGACTGCATTTCAGCCAAATGCGGTTATGGATAAGCCAGACACAAGTGAGGCCAGCAAGAATGCTCCATATTGAACGCAGATCGTATTGGTTATCTATAGCTGTGTAACAAGTAACCCCTGAATTTAGTGGATTAAAACAATAAGCATCTTATTATCTCTTATGGGTTGTGTGGGTCAGGAATTTGAACAGGCTACAATTGGAATTTGTCTCTGCTCTCTGATGTCCAGATTCTCGGAAGCCTGGAGACAACCCAACAGTTTGAAGCTTAGGAATTATCTGGAGGTGTCGTCTGGGACCTCAGCTGGGCCATCAGCAGAACCCCTACATGCAGGTTCTCTGCATGGGTCTCAGGGGCCTTTTCATGCCACGGCAGCTGGTATCCAGGCACAATGTCTCCAGGGAGCAAGGAGGAAGAACATGGCATTTTCATGGGCTGGCTGTGACTTCCACCAAACACTGATGGTGAGAACAGTCACAGAGGTCTTCCCAGGTTCGAGGGCAGGAGTGTCAAGGTCACATTGTAAGAAGGGCACATGGAACGGGAGATATTATTGAGGCCATCTTTGGAAAATTCAAACTGTACCTAAGCAGTCTAATCAAATTCATTTACTTTAGAAAATGTATTTCTTGAGTGCTATTAAGAGCCAGCACTGGGCTACCAGGTTAGGGGATCCCCTGCCTCCTCTCTTTGAAGAAACAAGCCCAGCAGCTGCAGACCCACTAGAGGGAGGAGAAGCAGACCGAAAGGAGCTGACTTATGCCTGGAGATGCCCTGCCACTGGCCTTTCTCCTAGAAGCAGTGCCTCTCTGTATAGATGCAGCCATCCGTCTTTGCCCTCACCCCCACAGCTGCAGGGTGAGGACACCCCCCCCGCCCCCCCCCCCCCCCCCCCCCCCGCACAGCGTTGCCATGACAACCTGGGGCCTGGCTAAGCCTGGGCTCTTGCCGCATGGGGTGTGCAGTCCCCAAGTCTGCAGGAGGAAGAGGAATTCTGTGTAGGCAATCTTCTGCGGGGCAGGGTCTTGGGGCTCCCGCTTGCCTCTCCTGCTGTGCACAACCCCAAAACCACTCCCCACCTTCCCTTTCCACCTCCCCACCTGGCCAGATACCTGCTGCTCCGGCCTTCCTGGAACAGAAGTGCCACTAAGACTGTTTGCCCAGCCCCAGCCCTCCCCAGTTCCTGTTGTGACTGGCCGAAGTCTCAGAGGAGTGCCTGGGTATATTGCTCCCCTCCTACCCAGAGTTTGCTCATCTGCAACTGTTGTCTTTATTTTAAATGAATCCCTATTAATGCTAGAAGGGCTCTCAGAGGCCAACTGATGCTTGAATGCCCCCAGTGATGGGCTGCTCACTCCCATCCATTTCATTTGCAGGCAGCCATAACCCTTAGGAAATTCTGCAATCTCACCCAAAACACAAAACTCATCTCTAGATCCTACGGTGAAAAAAGCTCCTCCTTCGGTCCACCAAAATAATTCTGGATGAGGGGATCTCCCCAGGCAGTGCCAGCATTTGTGTTTATGTCAATTGTGGTGGTAGATGATGGTGGCTACTTCCCAGAGAGAGGTGAGGGTTCCTTAATGAAATCAATGTGCTGTGGGCCCCTGACTAGGGCAGGGGGCCCTGCAGTAGGAGGGCAGGACCTCGCCAAGGAGCTGGACAGGGGAGGGGCAGGGAAGGCTGTCACCTTCCAGGATCAGCTTTTTAGGAAATGGTGATTTCAGACTGGAAAAGGAGGTCAGAGGGAAGCCTGATAATTCGTTCCAGAGCAGATCTGATGAAGGGAAAGGCTAAGAGAAGGGCAAGAGAAGGTAAATATAAAGCAATCAGCATTCCAAGGGGTGGCCAAAGGGCAGGAGGGCTCTCCAGTGGCTAATGAGGAGGCTGCTGAGGCAGCTGTTTCAGGTAATGGAAAAGGACCCACTTCTCCGGAAACCTTGGGGATGGATGGAGAGAGCCCTCCCCTTGGAATGGGGGATGGAAAGTGAGGAAGGCATGGCAACAAAAGCTGTAACACTCACTCATCCATGCACTCAATAATCATTTACTGGGTTTCCCACCCCCCAGGGGATTCAGAAGGAAACTGGACCCACAGCCCTGCCCCAGGAGCCTGCAGCAACCTGACGAAGTGGCCCCCACACCCAACACTGGACTCTCGGCAGAGGAATAAGCATATGGGGAGCCCTGAGATTGCCACAGAGGGTGGGTTTTGTCTTAGGGTGCTTGGGAGCCAAGGAGGACAAACATTTGAGATCAACCTTGCAGAGTGAGTGGGGTCTTAATTAGGACGATGGTCTGTCCAGGCCACTGGACCAAGACAATTCCAGGAAGAAGGGTCTGGCAAAAGGCTCATGGACTAGAAGTGGGCAGTGAGGACAGGGGAGGCTTTAGGTTAGACCCTGTGACCTGGGCCAGGCGGGGCTGCCGGGAGGGCTGCTGTGTGACACGCTCCGTCCCCTCTATGCCCGGGCGGTCTTCACAGGAATGGGGACACTTAGCTATGCACTTGAAGCAGCTGTGTCAGAGGAGCATTGGCAAAGGCTGGGCCAGCTTCTTTCTCTTTTCAGAGCTCAGAGCCACCTGTGTGGATGCCAGCCCACCTGAGGACCTGGGTCCTCCCCAATCTGGGTGAGGGGGAGTCAGGGACGGCCACTTACTATGCCACTCCAAGGGCCCTGGCAGTAGGTTGACAATAAGGACGACACAGGCTCTCCATTGTGTGTTTCCCGCAGACCAGGCAAGGAGCTGAGCATTTTACAGAATCAGTGGTTGTATCTCCATGGTGAGCCCCGAGAAAGGAAACTGAGTATCCTCAGTGTCCAGGTGAGCAGGACTGAGTGGTCAGCTCCTTGCCCAAGGCCTCCAGTGTCATGGCTGAGTCCCACCCAGGCACCACAACCTCTGGCCTGACTCAGCTGCAAGGTTAAGAATCCTGAGATGGGCCCTGGGGAGCAGGCTCTGGACTCTTCCCCCAACAGGCCTGTGGGCTGCCTTTGACCAGAGCTTCTCCCCTTGGAAATGGAACCAAGGAAGTGGGGGAGCCCCTTGACACCATCCACCCTACACCCTGCCTTGTGAGTCAGGGGCCTGCCTTGCTTGGGAGAACTCACCTGTCCCAAGCCAAGCAAACAGGACCTGATCCCATTGGGGGAGGGCCTCATCCTATTGGGGGGAGGTGTGACCCCATTGGAGGATGGTCTTATCCCATTGGGAGAGAGCCTGATCCTATGGGGGGAGGGCCATATCCCACTGGGGGAGGGCCCCTCTTCATCTCCTCACAGATGGTGACAGGTGGGCGAGGGGCCAGGCCTGCACAGTGAGCAGAAAGGGAAGTGGGAGAGGATATTCCAAGTCCTGCTCTATTTGTGTCCTGTTGAACCCCCACAATCCTCCTAGGAAGCATGTGCTGGAGCACCTAGGTGACACCTGAGAAGACATAGGCTCAGAGAAGTTCATTAACTTGCCCAAGGTCACACAGCAAGTAGACAGTACCTGGCCCCAGGGTTCATGTTCAGTAAATGCTAGCTACTGCTTTTAGTGATCAATAAATAATGATAATAATATGGACATTTATCCCAGAAAAATAAGAGAACTTATGTCCACACACACAAAAATGCGTACATGAATGTTTATAGCAGCTTTATTTCTAAAAGCCCAAAATTGGAAACAACTCAAATATTCTCCAGAGGATGAATGGTTAAACCAACTGTAGAACACCCAGACCATGGAATACTACTCAGCAGTAAAAAGAAAGAAACAACCAGTACAAGCAAGCTTGAGGGAATTATAGTGAGTGAACAGAGCCCCAGAGTTTACATGCTGTATGATTCCATTTATATAATGTTCTCAACGTGATAAAATTATAGAGGTGGGGAATAGTTCGTCATTGCCAGAGGTGAGAAAAAGGATGAAAAGGGGGAAAGCCAGGAAAGGCATGGAACAGGAAAGATCCAGAAGAGTTCTGTATTTTGACTGTGGTTGTGATTACATAAATCTACATGTGCTAAAATTGCATAGAACTAAATACACGTGCACACACCCTCTCCCACATGCACATGAAGGAATGTGTGCAAAACTGAGTGAGGTCTGTGGGTTGTACCACTGTTGATTTCCTGGTTCTGATACTAAGCCAGAGCTGTTATTCTGCTTTAGAGAATTTATTGCCAGGTACCCTAGACCCAGCTGTAACTGCCTCCTCTGACCTTACAGGGCCGGTCTGCCCTCACAAGAAGCCAGCTTGCCCTCCTCTTCCTTATGCCTCTTTTACCCTTTCTGGGCCACAGCAGGGTCTGTGGCTGCCGGGAAGCCCCGTGAGAAGAAGTGGTGCCCAGCAGGGCCCAGTGGTGGAGAGGATGGATTGCTGCGGGTCCCCACGTGGAGGACCCCCCCACACACACACACACCCCCACACCCCCACCCCAGGGATGGAGACAGATGTCGTGTGAGCATCTCTGCAGATGAAAGCTCTTGGCAGTCCTGCACCTTTCATCTGAAACTTATTGGAAAACCTTGCTGAGGGCATCAGTGGCCCCCCAGGCTCCGACCCCAGTGCCCGTCCAGTTGGTGGGAAGGCCCTTTAATGTGTGTATTGCTTCTCCACACCACGGGCGCTGCGTGTTCCTGACAGGATAAGCCTGCCACAAATGAAAACCTGGGGCAGACCCTCAAACACAATTCTCCCGTCTGCAATAATTCCAGCCGGTCCCTCTGTCTGCGCTGACAGAGGCAGTAAATCTTTCATCATTGCAATTCATACGTTGTTTGTTTGTTTGTTTCCCTCTGGTACCCGAAATGGTCCAGACAATAAACTTTCCCCCTTTTTATGATTATCCATGTGCTTGTGGGGAGCTCGTGCTGCCTGAACCGCCAGCGGCAAACCCAGGGGCCCTTTGTCTCCCGTAGGGGAGCCCCCCACCCCGCAGGCTCCAAGGGGCTATCTTTAGCCCCAAATTGAGCCCAGAATCAGAGGCTTGTTGTCTGGGAGAGATAAGGGCCAGGAGGGCTCCTTCTCTCCAAGCAACCGAGGGTGGCACTGGGGGCATCAGCACTTGGGGGGTGAAAAGGGAGAACGGACGCTTTACCTGGGCCAATGGGGACAGGGGAGAGGCCCAGAGCCAGGACACGGGTGCCCCCTTTGCCTGGCCAGCGGCTAGCCAAGGTGGCACTGGTGGAGGAGGACACCCAAATGTCCTTGTCACGGGGCCTCTGGGGAGCGCCATGGGCCCTGTCTTATACCACGTTCTGCTTGTCAAAGGGCACAGTCTGGGAAGCCACATCTGGCTATTCAGCCTTTGCTTCTTCATCTGTAAAATGGGCTCGTGACGCTGGCCCATAGGGTGATTGGAGGTTGGGAGGCATGTTGTAAATGGTAAAAAAGCCATACGGATGCCCGTGACTGGGGTCCCCAGAACTCCCCTAGGGCAGTTCGGGGAAAGCAAACAAACAGAAAAAAAGCCTGCCCATCCACAGGTCAGGACTTTGAACCTTGAGGCTCAGAGCCCACTGCCCTCTTCCAAGTGATCAAAGGGAAGGGCAGGATTGCGTGCAGGGAGCTGGTGACTCTGCTTGACATGGTCCCTATGCAATTTCCCTGGGTCACCTCCAGATCCCCTGGTCCTTCTGGAGACCTCTTCCCACTCTGTGTCACTCAGAGGCCATGGACATCTGCCCACACATTCGCTCCTGGGAGACTCGGCGTTTCCTGGGAGCTGCTGGGACCACACACCCGCTCCCCGCCTGGCCCCGATGTGTCCTAGCCCCCCACCCCGGAGCCTCACCCTCCAACACCTCCTTGTCAACTCTAGAAGGATGGCGTGTCTCTGCCCAGCTCCTCCAGGGCCTTTTCACCCGCGGCAGGGAGGCTCAGCCCTGTAGAAGCCCATTCCCAAACTGCGCAGTTTAAATTATACATTAGCTTTTTAAGCAGCACTTACAACTGGCAGAGAGACAGATTTTGTCAGTGGCAAATGCCCACCTCAGGCTGCTAAATTTCATCTCGGGTCGGTGTGACGGGTCATAACTCTCACCTCCTCCCTTTATTAAGAGGCGCAGCGCTTGTCTCTCCCTGCACGTGGGGAGCCCCATGAGAGGCATGGCGCCCGCTGCCGAACTCCCAGGGGGCCTCCTTGCCTCGGGCCTCAAGCCCACCTGCCTGCGCCTTCTCTGCCACGGCACCCACCAGTGATCGGAGTGGGTCTGACCCCCCAACTCAGCAGAGGCCATGCGGTAGCAGGTGACACAGTCGCTGTGCCACAGCCATGGCACCTTTGCTCCATGCCACCCGTCTTCCCGCTCAATTACAGAGAGGGACACTCTGCTCACCTGCTCTGTAATTAGTCTTGTCATCCCTGGCCACAGGCTCACCTCAAAGGGGCGGGCGAGGAGGCCAGGCTGCCCTCAGAACCATCCAGTAAAAACCCGCCCCTCGCCCTCCCCAGCCCCCTCCACACTCTGCCTCACTGGGAGTTGTCTTCGATTCTCTAACCCCTCCGTCCCAACTGGCCTGTCCCCCTGTGACCCTCCCCTGCTAAGGCTGGAGCTCCCTCTGCACTCGGCTAGGATCCAGGGCCGGCGGGGCCACTGTGGCCAACCCGGGCACCTCCGGCCCTTCCATGTGGAAAGGCTGCCCAGAGGCTTCTCTGTCCTCGATGAGTGGTTAAAAGCCAAGATCAATTTGCTTCTGCAAACAAGGTAGATGCGATATGAATAGCGCTTCCTGGGGACTGGGGTTGCATGCGTCCCCCTTTCCTGGCACTCGCCCCCTCCCCCTGAGCCTGCCTCCTCTCTTTGCATCCACTCTCCATTCCCTGCCCACCCAAAGCAAGCCTTTACCCACTTTGACTTTCTGGAAGTAACAAGACGGGGACCCACGTTGAGGGAAGTGGGTGTGTGTTCTCTGTGCTGAAGGGGTGTGGGGTGTACAGTTTCTGGGAGGAGGGCCCCCCGCCCTCTTGACCCCCAGGCCCTCCTCATTTGCCTCCCCAAGTCTCCACAGGACCCCAGGCCCAATTCCCCCCTGTGCCTAACCTTCCAAGTAGCAGGGGGAAATGGGCGTCGGTAGCTGCCCGGGAGTCCAGAGACCCTGCAGGCTGGGAGCGGCACTGCTGTGGGACAGCCTGCTGCCTTAGACAGGAGCTGTGACCTTGGAGGTCAGTGCTTCACCCCAGCGAGCTTCGGCTCTTCGGCGTCCTCTCCTGTTCATCAGGGATGATGAGGTCCTGTGTGGGCTATTTGTTCGACACAGAGTAAGCACCCAATTAATACTAATAACAGCCAACAGAGAAATGAGCACTTAACAGTGCACCGGGCGCTGGTCTAAGCACTTTATCTGCATTAACTCGTTTAATCCTCATGACAGTCTAATGATTAGCTACCATGATTAGCTCCTTATTTTAGAAATGAAGGAACCAAGGCTCAGAGTGGTTGAGCATCTTGCCCGAGGTTGCACAGCTGGTACATACAGAGCCAGCCTTTGAACCCAAGCAGTCTGGGTCTGGTACTCAAGGGCATCACCCTATCATTTTCACGGTGGGTGTTCATCTTCATGGTGGGTCAAGCTTGGGGCAGGGCCACGATGCCCAAGGAGTGCCGGTCCAGCCCTTGCCCTCCAGAATCTCCGTGGTCTCCAAGGTGAACAGGAAAGAATTTGGCCCTCCCTGGGGTCTTGCTCTGGCAAAAGCTCCAGCCGCTGAGAATGATTTAACTGCATCAAGCCTGTCGTTCCCACTATGTTCAGCAGCTGCGCTTGCAAAATGATGATCGAGTAAGATTTAAAAGCCTAGAGAACGGACTATTATTCTTATCAGTGCTAATAAAGGTGAAAACACTTTATTTCCTGGTATGAGTGCAGCTCAAATGACAAGACACACCTCCCTCTCCAAGTCTCCATCAATTCTCATCCTTCCTGCTTCCAGAATCTTCTGAGAACCCTCAAGGCCTGTGTCCCCGAGTTCCTTGCCCGCCATGCACACAAGCTCTCTGCAGAAAACATTTAAAAGCTCTGAGTCAATGAGACCACAAAATTTCACATAATTTCAGAGGCTGATTCTGGAAATTAGATCCCATCCCTAAACCGGTTGCCACCCCAGGTTCCCAACATCATGTGGGGCAAGGTCGGCTCTCTTGAGGTTTCTGGGGACAAGGCAGGGTCCATGAAGTGTCCTCCATACCCTGCTCCTTTGCCTGCCAACTACATCTAATCAGACGCTGTTTAAAATCCACATGACAACCAGAATGCTCTCCAGTTCTGCAAAGAGAAGAGGAACTTAGATTCTCTCTTTTGCTTTTGTAAGAGTCTCACACTCCTCCCTCATTTCCTTTCTCTCCAGAGAGTTTTCTGAGCTGGTTCTCTAGGAGACCCTTTCCCCAAAGTGCTTCTTTGCTCAATAACGGTGTTTGCATGGGTTGGTTTTCAGTTGTCCTGGGCATCTCAAGCTCATCACCCCTTTCCTTAGAGTTGGAAATCAGATGCGATCGGCCAGCTGGATTTATGTATTTTATTTCCACTGCTCTTGGAATACATTTCCATCTCCTCGCAGCGACCTACAGAGCTGTGCAGAAGCTGCCTGTCCAGCTTCATCGCATACCTCGCTCCCTCTGCTCCTTCCCAGCCACATCCAGTTCCTTTCTGCTCCTTGAATCTGCACCGAGTCACCTCCTCCTCCATGCTCTTGGACTTGCTGTTCTGTCTGCCTGGAATGCTTTTCCCCTAGCTCTTATAATGAATGCATGGCTGGTTCATTCTGGTAAAAGAAAAACTTTTCATGCCATTTAGGATCTCACAGCTTTATCACACAATTCATGAATCGAGCAGCGTCCCATTCAGAAAGCAGAAGGGAGCTCCCTGGAGGGTGTGGAAAGAAGCTGATGAAGGGCAAATGCAGAAGCAAATGTGGAGCTGTCCTGATCGGCTGACGTGAAGTTTCCATCGTACCTAAAGGGGGTCTTACAAAGTAGGAAGCTGGTAGTTGCTTAGGGATGAGGAAGTTAACTGGAGACCACTGATCAGCTGTATTTAAATTTGGTTTTCTGGGCAGTCCTGACATTTACAGAAAATAGAAACTAGCTTAGCTTTTTTATTTTCTTGAGTTGGGCACATCTCTGTTAGATTTACCAGATTTTATTTCTCAATCCCCCCCCCCCCCCCCGCCCTTTGGATCCAAGCTGGGATCAAAATGAAAGGAATTAGCGCCCCTCTCAGTTGCCATCTGTCTCGTCTAGGGGTGGGTCGTTTTTGTTCTCTTCCTGCTTCTGTCATTGTAGGTATTTGGAGACCATTTGGCAAGATGGCTGGGTACAACCATTTAAAATTTTAGAGATACAGCACATCAGAGAGACTATTGTGATTACCGTGAGGAGTAAGATGCTCAACGTTTGGAGTATGGTTCTAAGGACTATACTCCAAACAAGGATCCCAGGATCCAAACCAAGCAAAGTCAAAGAGATTAAAGAACAATCCTGAGAAAGGACGTCCTTGCTTGAGCCATGCGGCTTGTCTGACTACTACATCAAATTGCGTTTTGACTTCCCCAGAAAGGCTTAACCAGGTCCAGCAGGCAGTATTTGATGACAGCACATATTCTTCCCTGCTCGGCCAGTAAATAATCAAGTGCAACTCTGTTATCTAAAATAATTCTAGCTAAAGTGTCTAAAGACTTTTGTTGTGCAGCAATAGCTTTTGCAGGAGACTCAGCACTTTCTCCTACTGTTGTAGATATGTTTCTGATCATATTTCCATTTACGTTCACTCCTAACCAAAGAGTCCAATGAAAGAGACCCATCCAGCATAAGTGACACCCCTGGGCAACTCGTGGTCGGCTTGGGAGTATAAATCAAGTAAGGTAGTCGGGTGTGAAGCTCCAGATTTGTTATAAATTTCAAAGGGAACTGCCAAGGGACCTAGTGGCCTTGTCTTGACCTATGTCAACCAGCCATATATTGAAATGTTTGAGTCTAGCTTGATATAATGAATCACCTTCACTTGGTCTTTAAAATATTCAGGTTATTTATCAGCTTGCCAGATTTATTAACATAAATGCAACGTTGTTCACGGGCTGCCAGGGTCTCTAGAGTCCACCTGTCTTGCAAGAACACTGATAGCTCAGCTGTCCACTTCAGTCTGGAGGACGGAAGAGCCTTTCAGGCAGTGTTAAAGCTCTATTTCAGAGTCTTAGATACTTATAACTGCTCACTCCAGGTTGTGTGTTCCCAGGGAGGGTATGATGGTATGAATGAAAACGGGGATCCCTGTATTACAGTGGGGTCAAGTGTTTGGGAATATTGTCCCCCTTTTGTGGTTTGAGGCATAGTGTACAAAGGATCCTAAATGAGCCCACTGACTGGCATATAGTGTAGACAATATATGCGAGATCACAGCATTTGGTCCAATTTCCAGGTAGCTAACAAAACCGTGCGGTTATCTGCAGTTTACAAAGGGGATGCAAAATAACTCAGACAATGAACAGAAGCAGAAATTGAGGAATGTGCTAGAGTTTTCCACTGAAACAAAATTCTTTATAGTCACTCTCCTTTTGATCAAAGATAACCTCAAAGACATGATTCTTATTTGGCCTTAAGTCGATTTGAATAGAGCTCTTTTAAGGAGCTTAAAAGTTAATTTGGTAATACCACGCAGAGAGAGGAAAATATACATCAACTGTTTGGACGAAGCCAAATAGAGAGCTTAAAGCTTTAATTTAAAAGTTTTCAGACATGAGCCAGACATAAAAGCATAGAAACACAGAAAACATTGAAATACAAAATTCATGAGTTTATATAAGCCGTTTTTAGCGTCTTGCAATTCCTGGGTAGACTCTGCGTACCAATTACAATAGGCACCCCACTGACCTCACCGGGGGAGCCCTTTTTCTCAAGTGCACCTTTGATGGTACATTTGTCTAACTGGAACATTCCCCATAATGACCATTACAGCTTTAGTTTGTCTTGGATGAGATTTTGCTGTTCGGTTAGGCAGACAAACTTTCCAGTCCCATGCTTTTTGAACATATAATATGCCGAGGTGCCAGAGGGTGGAGAATCAAAGTTTTTAGAGTTTGGGGGAGGAGCCCATCTTTGTTGCTTCATATCTTTTACCTTGGAAGCAGGACAAAGAAGCCATCAGTAGCAAAAATGCAACTGTGGATTGCATCAAAACACTGAGAACTCAGGCTAAGAATGGGAGCCCTCTCCTCAATAAGATTGACCTTCTAACCTTTGGGCTAAAAGCTAGTGAGATCAGAGAGCTCAGATACAAAGAGAGTGGAGCTCAAATCCGAGAGGCCTCACCCACAACTCTTGGAGATGGTGAGCAGGATAGAGGACTCCAAAGATTCAATGGCACATTTACCTGTCTTTCTTTTTATCTCCAGAGTCATCAACAGTCACCTTCAGGTCCCTTTGTAGTCACTAAAATGGATAAAAGAAAAAAATTTTGTGCAATTTAGGATCTCACAGCTTTATTGAGTGGTTCATGAATCAAGCAGCATCCCATTCAGAAAGCAGAAGGGAATTCACCCAAGGGGGCAGAAAGTGGAAGCTTATATAGAACAAATGAACAAGCAAGTAAGGAGATGGTCTGACTGGCTGCCATTTTATTGGGGGGGGGGGCAGTCTTACAAAGTGGGGAGCAGATAGTTGCTTAGGAATGAGGAAGTTAGCTGGCAATAACTGATCACTGTATTTAAATTTGGTTTTCTGGGTAAGCCGGGTATGTTAGTCTGGGTTTCTCTAGAGCAACAGAGCCAACAGGAGAGATCTGTAAATATGAGATTTATGAAGGTGCCTCACGCAACTATGGGAATGGAAGAGTCCAAAATCCACAGGGCAGGGTGTAAAGCTGACAGCTCTAGAAGAACTCCACAGGATAGGCTCACTGGCTGAAGAAGCTATGAAAGAATTTCTCCTCTTCCTTAAAAGCCTTCAACTGATTGGATTATCTGTTTGTGGGAGACACGCCTTAGTTGATCACCAATGTCATCAGCCACAGATGCAACGGACTGATTGATGATTTAATCAACCAGCCACAAAATATCCTTGTAGCAACAGTCAGGCCAGTGCTTGCCTGACCAGACAGCTTGGCATAGTCATTTGGCTAAGTTGACACCAGAACCTAACCATCACATTGAGCATTTACAGGAAACAGAAACTAGCTTAGGCTTTTGGTTTTGTTCACATGGGGCTTAGCATGGAGAGCTCCATGCTGGAATCCTCTCACTGCCAAGGACCATGCATGGCATATAATACTTAGGAAGTATTTATTGACAGTAGATGCTCTTACTGGAACCAAAACTTCCCGAATGGAACCAGCACCCATGAGACTCAGGGCATGTTTTCAATCACCTGCAGCCCTCGGCACCCCTCTCCTACACCCCTATATCTAATCTAGCTCCACCAAATGATGTCTAGCTCCCAAAAGGTACAGAGCTTTCTCAAGCCTCTGGACCTCTGTGTCGATTGCATTCCTTCTCTAGGGCTCTGCACAGGTTCAAAAATATTATGTTCCCCAGAAAAGCCATATTTTAATCCTGTCTCAATCTGTGGAGGCAGTCGTTTCTTTTAATCCTGATTTAGCACTGTAGGTTGGAATCTTCTGATTGGGATTATCTCCACAGAGATGTGACATGCCCAATTATGGGTGTGACCTCTAGCTTAGGTGGAGATGTGACTCCCCTTATTCCAGGTGGGTCTTGATTAGCTTACTGGACTGCTTTAAAAAAGGAAGTATTTTGGAGTCAGAAATGACAGAAGACTCAGAGCTGACAGAAATGACAGAGCTGACAGAGAGAGCTCTGACATAGTTGCTGGTACTTGGAGAACAAAGACAGGATGTTCAGAGATGCTTGGAGCCCAGCAAATGCTGCCATGAGATATTAAGCATGCCAGAACCTGGAGAGAGCCAAAGGAAGCCAGGAGATGAAAGCCAGCCCTGGAGAAGGAAAATGAGGAACCCCACAGAAACAGAGGCTGAAAGCAACAGAGCCCAGAAGCAAGGGACCAGCAGATGCCAACCATGTGACTACCCAGCTGACAGAGGTGTTCCTAACCCATCGACTGTCCTTTGATTAAGGTATCTTTCCCTGGATGCCTTAGTTTGGACATTTTTGTAGGCTTAGAACTGTCAACTTGTAACTTATTAAATTCTCATTTTTAAAAGCTGCTCCAGTTCTGGTATATCACATTCCAGCAGCTTGCAAACTAACACAGATTTTGGTTCCAAAGAAGTAAGGTGCTGCTGCGGTTTGCAAATATCAAACATGTCAGAACGGCTTTTTAAATGGATAAGGGGAAGATTCTGGAAAATTGTGGGGAGCTTGATAAAGAAAGCCCAGAGTGCTTTGAAGAGACTGCTGGTAGAAATGGCTCTAGAGATACCTCTGATGAGGTTTTAGACAGAAATGAGGAATGTATCATTGCAAACTGGAAGGAAGGTGACCCATGCTTTAAAATGGCAAATAATTTGTACAACTTGAGTGCTGCTATTGGATGGAAGTTAGAAATTAAAGGACATAACCCAGGATACTAAGCTGAAGAAATTTCCAAACTAAATGTGGAAAAAGCCTGGCTTCTCCTTGCAGCTTATAGCGAAATGTGACAGGAAAGTGTCTTTCGTTCTTAAGCTAAGAACTAAACTCTTGGGTATAAATAAACCAGAAATTGATGGTCTGAAAAACACCAGGCTTCCAGAAAGAGAGACCCGAGAGAACAGTGCCTCACATGAGGATTTCACCAAAACATGGAAGCAGTCAGACATTACAGGACAAGCAAAGACTGGAGACGGTGCAATCCAGGAAGGATTTGTGGAAAGTCCTTTGGTCTGATGGGCATGATCCCAGTGGATTGCATGGGAAACCAACAAGAGTGCTGTGGGATCTGTACAAATGGAACCACTGCCAATCTGGACTAAAAGGGACAGAAAAGAGACAAAGTGAAGAAAAAATGTCTTCAGTGGCAAAACCATGGAAGCTAAGGTCTGGAGCCTGGAAACCTTGGGCCAGGAGAGTGGACCCACCCAAGCACTTGGAGAGGGGGAGTTTGCCCCGAAGACAGAGGCTGGGCCTTCCATCTTAATGTTCTGAAAGAGTTGTATCCCAGGCCTTAGAGAGGGTGGAGTGCATTCCTTGGGTAGTGAGGAGAGCCTGGCTGCCACCCCATTGTTCTGGAGGGGTTGAATGTGTACCCTGGAGATGGCAGAGAGCCCAGGTGGGTTTGGAGAGGATGGAGCCAAGAAAAAGATGGTCTCCCTTATGTCCCCCAAGGTTGCAAATTCCTTGCCAGCATTTAGAGAGAGCAGAGCCTCTGAGTAGGCCCTTGGAAAGAGTGTGACTGCTGCTTTCTAAAGCCCCAATGACAGATGACTCTCAGACTTTGAAATCTAATGGAATTTGCCCTGCGGGTTTTCAGAACAGTTTGGGTCTTGTGACCCCTGTGTTTCTTCCAATTTCTCCCTATGGAAATGGGAACATGTATACTATGGCTGTCCCTCCTTTGTATATTGGCAGCGGATAACTTGTTCTGAGTTTTACAGGTCCAGATCCAGAGGAGAATTTTGCCTTAGAACAGACCATGCCTGTAGCTGACTGTGATGAGATTATTTTATTCATTTTTACTTTGCATTTTTACTGGAATGCTTTAAGACTCTGTGATATTGTGATGGAGTGATTGTATTTTGTATATGGAAAAAGCACTTTTTTGGGGGGTCCATAGGGTGGAATATGCTGGTTTCAAAATATTATGTACCCATGGATAAAACATGTTATAATCCTGATTCTATCATGTGAAAACATGTTTTAATCCTGATTCGGTCTTGTGGAGGCAGCCATTTCTTTTAATTCAGAGTCAGTACTGTAGGTCAGAATCTTTTGATTGGATTATCTCCACAGAGATATGTCCTGCCCAATTATGGGTGTGATCTTTTGATTAGATGGAGATGTGACTCCACCCATTCCAAGTGGGTCTTGTTTAGTTTACTGGATTCCTTTAAAAGAGGAAACATTTTGGAGAGAGCTCAGAAATGACAGAGCTGACAGAAACGACAGAGCCAATAGAGAGAGATGACACAGTTGCTGAAACTTGGAGAACAGAGACACAGATATTTGGACCCCAGCAGACATCTCCATGAGATGTTAAGCAAGCCAGAACCTAAAGAGAGCCAAGGGAAGCCCAGACATGAAAGGCAGCCCTGGAGAAGCAAAGTGAGGAACCCCTACAGGAACAGAGGCTGAAAGCAATGGAGCCCAGGAGTAAGGGACCAGCAGATGCCAGCCACATGACTTCCCATATAACAGAGGTGCTCCTGATCATCAACCTTCCTTAAATTAAGGTATCTTTCCCTGGATGCCTTAGTTTGGTTATCTTTGTAAGCTTAGAAATGTAATCTTGTAATTATTAAATTCCCCTTTTTAATAGCCGTTCCAGTTATGATACATCGCATTCTGGAAGCTTACAAATCAACACATTGTTCGAGTTTGCCGGAATGTGATCTGCCAGAAGCAGAACAGCTTTTAAAAAGGTACATTTATTAAGTTGCGAGTTTGCAGTTCTAAAGCTATGAAAATATCCAAATTGAAGAAAGGATATAGAAATGTCCAATCTAAGGCATCCAGGGAAATATACCTTGGTTCAAGAAGGCCAATGATGTTGAGGGTTTCTCTCTCAGCTGGAAAGGCACATGGCAAACATGGTGACATCTGCTAGCATTTTCTCCAGGATTCCTGTCTCATGAAGGTCCCCCAAGGGCATTTTCCTTCTTCATCTCCAGAAGTCTTTGGTTGCATGGGCTCTCGTGATTCTCATGGCTCTGAAGCTTTTTCCAAAATGTTTCCTATTTTAAAGGATTCCAGTAAACTAATCAAGACCCACTTGGAATGGGTGAAGTCACATCTCCCATTAATCAAATATTATTACACACAATTGGGTATGTCACATCTCTGCGGAAATAATCTAATCAGGTTTCCAACCTACAGTGCTGAACAGGGATTAAAAATGGCTGTCTCCATAGGATGGGTCAGGATTAAAACATGGCTTTTCTAGGACACATAATCCTTCCAAAGTGGTACACAATACATGTTCCCTTCCTTTTCCTCCATCACTTTCCAGACCTTCCAGACCCACTGGAGTATCACCTTCCCTGGGAAAACCTCCCATGTGCACCGCCCCTTCCAGGTGGGAGGAGCTGACCCTCCCCTGATTCTGTTTAGCCTTCTCTTCCTTGGTCTCTGTTCTAGTTAGCTAGCTGCTGAATGCAACACACCAGAGGCAGATTGGCTTTTAATAAAAGGGGATTTATTTCATTAGTTCTTCAGAGGAAAGGCAGCTAACTTTCATCTGAGGTTCTTTCTTACGTGGGAAGGCACAAGATGGTCTCTGCTGGCCTTCTCTTCAGGCCTCTGGGTTCCAACAACTTTCCCCGGGGTGATTCCTTTCTGCATCTCCAAAGGCCTGGGCTGAGCTGCGAATGCTGAGATGAGGTATGCTGAGCTTCTTGGGCTGTGCTACGTTGAGCTCTCTCATTAAAGCACCAGCCAATTAAATCAAACGTCATTCATTGCAGCAGGCTCGCCTCCTAGCCGACTGCAGATATAATCAGCAACAGAGGAGGTTCACATGCCATTGGCTCATGTCCACAGCAATAGAAATAGGCACCTTCACCTGATCAAGTTGACACCTGAATCTAACTACCGCAGTCTACATTGCCTTTGAAGAAAATCTTCTGCTTGAATAATAGCACTTGATCACTTCTAACGCCCAGAAATTTGTCTTTTTCCCCTGTCCTTTAGTAGCACTCTGTGCACAATACCTAGGAGATGCTAAATAAATGCCTGCTGCATTAACAAATGAATCAGCTCCTCAATGAGGAGAGGTGGTTGGGAGGTTTGGGACATGCTAATGGGTAATAGTTTTAAACCAAGAGCTGGGTAGCAGCATTTGGCACTGTTTTCAGAAATAAGATTCCATCTACTCTGTTTGATTCCTAGAGAAAAGGCTGGGGGATAAGATAAAACTACCAGGAAGTCACCCTCCCAAAGAGCTGCTTTGGGGTAGAAGTGAACTGCTATGCATACTGGTAGGAAACCCAGGGTGTTCACTTAGACTTGGACATAGCTCATGGGCAGTGAGGCAGACTCTAAAATGGTTTAAGATGGTCTCTACCTCCTCTCCTTGATTATGGGCTGACTTGGCAACTTGTTCTGACCAGTACAATAGGGCAGAGGTAATGGGACATCATTTGTATGATTGGTCTACCTAAAGTTGTAGCTTTTGTCTTGCTGGCATTCATTGTGTGGCAACCTAAGGCCAACAAGGACCTAGTCAGCTAGGACCTGAGGACCTCAGTCCAACAACCACTGAGGATCTGTGTCTTGCCAGCAACCAGCCGGAAGCAGTGCCTTCCCCAGCAGAACCTTCAGATGAGACCCAGCTTCATCCAGCACCTTGATGAGAGCCTGCAAGAAACCCTGAAACACAGGACCCGGCTAAACTATGCTTAGACTACTGACCCACAGAAACTGTGAGATTATAGATGTGTATTGTCTTAAGCCTCCATATTTTGGGGTGGTTTGTTACCTAGCCACAGATAACCAATACACCCCCCTAATCCCTGATCAACAACAGGTCATACCTAATTCTATGATTGACAGCACAGAAGCAGTTAAGCCATAGATTCTGGAACTCGAAGACCTGAATTACAAATCCCAAGCCTTCTACTTTTTGGCTATGTGGTCTTGTGCAAGTTACTTAGGACCAGGGGCTCTTGCACAGGGGCATGATAATGTTACCTACTTTATGGGATGATTGTGAAGATTAAGTTAGAGAACACATGAATAGTGCCCAGAACAGAGATAAAATTAATAATATTACTATCAATTCTATCATATACATACCAATGATATTTATTACTCTAAGCCATCATGGGCTTATGTACTGACCTGATTTAGCATAAAGAACTGTCATGTGTCATCCAAGCCCATGGAAGGAAGGCTGTAGGGCAGAGAGAAGCCTTCTCCCTCCTCCCCTCTGCCCAGGCGTCCTGACATGCTCACTTCGGGCACACCAAGAGAGGAATTGCACACAAAGACCTAATCATTCCACTATTTGCAAACACATTTACTATCCAGTCAGGATCCATTCCTCCTGATGGTTAAGGGGAATTCAATACCACATCATTGCAATTAAATCCCATTATGGACAGTCAGAACACAGAACAGTCCCCAGCAGGAACCCTCCGACGCAGCCTGAAAGCTATTGATCGGCTCGGGCCACCGTCAGCGCTCACAGCTGAGCGGTGCCTCCCGCCTGCAGGGCTCCACGTTTGCTCCTGTCACACCATCACCCATATCCAGGAAGACGGTCTTTTAGGGGTAACCTCTGGGCTGGCCTCAGTCATGAGATTTTGCTCTGGATTTAGAATTGTTCCCCCCATTACAGCCACCACAATACCAGGTGCCATGGAGGACGGTGATGATAGGAAATTGGAGGGGACCAGGCAGGGCTCCAGCCTCTCCTGCAAGAGGCTGGATCCAGGACCTCCCCTTGGCCTCTGTACCTTGGGGATTTTCCCACTTTGCCTTGGGAAGTTTGTTCCACCTTGGGGCCCCACAATCTGCAAAGTGAATGCAGCTGGTGAGATTGTCTGCAGGCCAAGACTGAATGCTGGGGTTTGAAGAGAGGATGGGAACTCCGTGTGGCAGGATAGGAGTGCAGGAAGAATACTGGAGGCGAGAGTCTGAGAACGATTTATATCCTGGCTGTGGAGTGCCTGTCGCTGGCTTCCTTTGATAGAATTTGACCCCCATTTACTTTTTTAAATTGCTTGTGGGCATTTGGACACCCCTGAGGACTGGTAGCGCCAGTGTTCCTGCCTGGGCCTCTGCTGGGATGTAAACCTGTGTGTCTTTGTTCTCTCAAGGTGATGGTGCAGAGATGCTGGGAGATGGGAGGCTGAAAACCCCTCTTATGTACATCTTGGAAAATCTGGTGTGTGTGAAAATGTGCTCATGGGTGTGTGTGTGACTGTGTGTATTGGTGTGCACTCATGGCTGTGTGCGCATGGATGTATGGCCATAGGTGTGCATGTGTGTGTAGCTGAGTGTATGTGGGCATGTGTGTATGCATGGTGTGTATGTGGGGACGTGTGTGAGTGTGCCAAGCTCATGGGTGTGTGTGGATGTATATGTGAGTGTGTGGTGTGTGTGTGTGTGCGCATGGCTATGTGAACCTTGTGGATAATGAAACATCCTGCATGTGCTCAGGGAGACAGGATCAAATAATTTCTATTAGAGCTATGTTTCTGTTTCACTTTCTATTTCCAAAGCTAATTGTCAAATTTAATAGGCATCTATATTTTTCATAAATATATTTGCACGTCACATGCCAACTGACTTTTTTTTTAGCAAACTCAGAAAATAGCACATTTTGTACTCTCTCTGGTCCAATGACCCCTCTCAATCAGACAACTAAGTTAGGGAAAAGGAGGCTAATCAGAAGGATTATGCACCAACCTGCTCATTAGTCCTCTGGTACCAGAGCCAGGAGCTGTTGCTTTCTGCTCGGGTGTACTGAACCTCGTGGGAGAAGAGGGGAGCACCACTTCTCTGTCTGCAAGGAGAGCTGGTGTGCAGCCACCGAGGAGGCCTCACACCTGTGTGGGGCCTGAACCAGACCCGCAGCGTGTGTGTTGTGTCCAGGAGGCTGTGTTCTTTGTGGGGAGTATCTCGGTAGGTTTCATGCCATGTTCGGTGGGAAATGAGATTATACAGGTTTGCAGCTTGTTACCTATGGCTTCCCACAGCCTTCAGCAGCCAGAAGCTGCCAATGGGACAAATATCTGGAGCTTTGCTAGGAAACATCCCAACTTTCCCAGTGTTTACCCAGCCTGCCCTCCCTCCAGTGCTAGAACGACTAAACTAAAGAGTGTTACTGAAGAGGGTTTATATTAGTTGGGATAGGCTAGGTGAGGCTCCAATAACAAGCAGTTCCCCAAATCTCAGTTGCACAAACATTAAAAAGTGTATTCCGGGTGGTGCAACAGTGGCTCAGTGGCATAATTCTTGACTGCCATGCCAGAGACTCAGGTTCAATTCCTGGAGCCTGTCCATGTAAAAAAATAAAAAGCAAAAGTGTATTCCCAATTCCTACTATACTTCTGTGGGAGCTCCAGCCCTGCATAGTTACACCA
Organism: Tamandua tetradactyla; assembly: GCF_023851605.1. NCBI lineage: Eukaryota > Metazoa > Chordata > Mammalia > Pilosa > Myrmecophagidae > Tamandua > Tamandua tetradactyla. Next base: position 14,300,318 of record NC_135332.1, read on the forward strand.
TTGTCCTTTCTCCGGAGCCCAGGCTGATGGAGCAGCCCCATCAGAAACTTGGCTGATCACCACAGCAGAGAGAAGGAAGAACCCAAAGTGACCTGACTCAGTGGCCAGAAGTGACCATGTACTTCCATCCAACAAGGGACCAGTCAGTGCAATTCTACCATGTACACAGAGTAGGGGAGGATCCGCGTTGGACAAATGGCTCTTGTGACCATCATGACGGTGGTTAAGTGGCCCAAAGAGAATCAGCAGGGAACACAACAAGGTGGCAGATCTGATTCAAGTAAGAAAAAACTTCCTAGAGATTTCTTTGGGTAGAACGGACTTCCTGGGAAGGCGGCACAGCCATTTGCAGAAGTAGCACCGGCAAGATTTGGGAGTGGAATTAAATCTTAAAGAAGCCTTCTGAATGAATGAAATCAGCCTTCTTCACTCACCTGGCTTTATATAACTCTTGTTACAAGGATGTGGTCTTTCAGATTCTTGTAGGACCCAGCAGTCTGGAGGAAAAGCTGAAATTGGGAGACAATGCCAATGTTGGGGTTGAGGATAGTCAGGGTACAGTATGGACTCAGTTACCCCCAGCTAGTCCCTTGTTTATACCATGTGCTATTAAGCCCAAGGTTGTGATTTTAGTTCCGAATCTGTGGTCACCAATGCTGTTTACCTTTTGTTCAACATCCATTCCATCTCCTAATGTCTACTACATGCCCATTGCTGGTATACAGTGGTGCTCAAACAGATGTGGCCCTTGCCTGTGTCCTGTGAGGAACTGCCCCCAGCAGGAGCACAGGGGCCCTTTCTTAAGTTGCTGGTGGTGGGGAGGGTCTTTTGAAGGGCAAATGAATCTGAGTTAATTCTGAGGACCAAGGGCCAAAGCCGGCACAGGCACCTGCCATGGGGTGGACCAAAGGACGGAGCAGGGCTTGACCAGTGGACACATATCACCACTTGCTGGAAACCAGTGGTCTGCTCACAGGACCCCAGATTGGCCCATGGGTGGACAGTACCTAAGGCCCCAGAAAACACCTAAGAAGACATCCAACTGGCAGCCTCAGGGGAGAGGCAGGGAAGGGTGGCCAGCCAACACTATGAGGGACCCCAGTGATCTCCACCACCTGAGTCATGCCTTCGAGGGTGGACAGGACAAAATCTTGCTTATGACTAATAGAAGATGGGAAAGAGTTGAGAGTGGCCTGTGAACCTCAATCCAGCCACTGTCACGGAACTGAACCCTGCCAACAGCCACGTGAGCATGGATGTGGGCCCTTCCCCGGCTCAGCCTTCAGGTGAGACCCCAGCCTTAGCCAATACCTTGACTGCAGCCTCATGGGAGACCCTGAGACAGAGGACCCAGCTCAGCCGTGCCTGGACCTCTGACCCACAGAAACTGAGATAATAAATGTGGACTATTGTAAGTCACTAAGTTTTGGGGTAATTTGTTACACAGCAGTAGATAACTAATACAATAGAGGAGAAGCGGGGTGTACATTAATATTTAAGAGCTGGTTATGGAACTAAGCCTGAGAGGAAAGACAGGCCAGGGTCTGGCCCAAAATAAACATAGGGAGCAGCAAATGGGGGCTAGGGCAATGGGGAAGGCCAGACTATCTGCAGAACTGGTCCCTTTCATCCCCCCAACATGTTGCCAAGGTGAAGAGGTCTGGAGACTGGATAGAGCAGTGCCCTTACCTCATAAAGAGCCCAGGCCAGTGGAGAGCCTCACCCTGCCCTTCACGTATTCCAGCCAGTTGAGTCATCTTCAAATACAAATACAGATCTTTATAAAATGGATCTCATAACAGCTATCCCATATCAGGCATCTGCTTTCGACAAGCTCAGTTCTTCTGCCAACATGATCTCAATTTATTCTCATGATGACCTTGAGAAGTAGAGGCCATTATTCCAATTCCAGGATTAGGAAACTGAAATTCAGAGAGATGGAGTAATTCACTGAGGGTCATTCAACTTATCAGTGGCAAAGCCGCATTCAAACCCACACGGGGCCCCAAAGCCGACCTTCTTCCTTCTTCTCCCCATCACCCCCAGCTGTCTTCAGCCAAGCTCCACTATTTGCGGCCTCCCTCCTATGTTTGCCAGACTTCAATGCCAAGGCCAACCCAACCATCTCCCCAGTACAAGACGGCTGACCCTTCCGCCACCTTTTCACTTCCTACTAGAATCAACCTTCAGCCATCATTCCGCTCATAAAAACTTGATCCCAATTAAAAAGTGTTTCCTCATCCACCAGCACGCTGATTGCAAAAATATAACAAAAACTCTGTTTTTCACTTAAAGATATTTGTGTCACACTTTGAAATGTCAAACATTTCCATTAAATCCTCTCACACTTTTGGGCTGACAAAGGGATGGCAAGATCTTTGGGAGACACTTTAATCTCAATCAATTAGGAATAAAGTAGTTCTAGCAATGCGACAATAAAAGAACGCTTTAATTTTAGAGCTAATTAAATATCAACAATTGGAATGCAGCAACAGACACTTAACCTGCAGTAACCCATCATTTATTGGGAATATAATGCATTGACTCTGGATATGAAGTGAGTTGTAGTCATTTTAATATCAGCTGTCACAGTCTAGAGGCTCCCTTTTGTTTCGCCCCGGCGCAATCATCTCCCGGGCTCTGCTGGGATCACTCTGGCACCCACGCTTGACATGCGATTAATTAAGCCAATGCCCCACATGGGACTGACTGGCCCAGGGTGACGTGGCGGTGGGCAAAATGTCCCTGTGAGCAAGGCTCAGGGCAGCGGCTTCAGGTAGGGCAGCACAGGCAGGTAACAAGCTGGCTCAGCAACCCCTGGGCCCTGAAATGGACCAGGTAAAAGGCTTTGGGCTGCAAGTGGCAGGAAAAAAAACAGGACTTATATAAGTGTAGCTTAACAACCAGGGTTTTTTTTTTTAATTCTCACATAAAGTCTTGAGGTAGGTAGAATTGCAAAATTGGATAATTCAGGAGGTTGATGTGATGATCAAATACTCAGGTTTCTCTTCTGTCTCCTCTTAACAAGAGGGTGGTGTCACCCTCATAATGCCAAAATGGCTGCTGTGGTTCCACCCCACTTACAGGATAATGTCCACTGGAAAGAGGATGCTTCTTCTCGGACACCACTTAAACATTGTTATTATTTTTTTTAATAAACTTTATGTTTGGAATAAATTAAGATTTACAGAAAAGCGGTACAGAGAATTTTCTACACCCCTCACCCCATTTCCTCTGTTGTTAGCATTGTACATCATTAGGCCATATTTGTCAAGACTAAGAAACCAGGCTTGGTCTGCTACTCTTAGTTCAGTTCCAGATTTTATTTGGAGTTTGCTAATTTTTCCTTTAGTGTCTTTTCTGGCCCACAGGCCACCCAGGGTCCCACAATGCATTTTGCCATCGTGTCTCTCGAGGCTCCTCTGGGGTCCCCAGTCGGCCTCTCAGCCCTTCCTTGTTCATGACCAGACAGGGGGGAGAAGTATCCCTCAAATGTTTTGTAGAATGTCCTAGCGTTAGGGCTTGCCTGATGGTTCTCTCACAATTAGTCTGGGGTTTCGGGCTGGAGGAAGGAGCACCCCAGAGGCTGAGCGCCCTCCTCCCACATGACCTTCCCCGACGCCCCCGCTGGCCTAGTGAGGCTAACGGGTGGATTTACTTCCCTTCCCGCAGCTTTCCTTGGTGAGCGAAGCCTTCCCCGAGGCCCCTGACACAGGCCACCTGGGTCTCAGGACCAGGCCTTGGGTGACCACAGGCCGAGGGACTCGGGTGGGCTTTAGCAGTCTCTGTTCACCCTGGGGCTTTGGGGGCGGGGGTCACTGTCCCTGGATGTGCTTGATCCACAGCGGGCTCTGAAAGCGGGAAAAATGGGATGACAGGAGGGGACACGGTCAGAGCATATCAGGATGACAGGAGGGAGGCAGTCAGGTGGGCACCAGCAGGGCCTGCCTTGGAGAGCCACCTGTGAGCACTCTACCCTGTCCCTGCCCGCTGACCTCTCGGGCTGGCTGCCACATGGCGTTGCATAAATGAAGGACAGCTACATGCATTGTGCAGCAACAGGCTCAGCGGCCAGTGGCTAGAGAACATTCAAATCAGCACATCGGCAGTGAAAGCCCTGCCTGTGGGAATCCCGGCTGCATGGCCTTGGGCAAGGCACTTAGAGTCTCTGGGCCTCGATTTCCTCAGCTATAACTGGGGATAATTGTAACACTGACCTCATCAGGTACTTACCAGCTACTTCTGACCAAGTCATAGGCCTGTGTGAGGGTCGGCTATGACTCCATTTATTTGGGGCTTGTGCTGGTTTGAAAGGATGTACGTCCCCTAGAAAAGTCATGTTTTCATTTAAATCCCATTTTGTAAAGGCAGAATAATCCCTATTCAATACTGTATGTAATTAGATCATCTCCCTGGAGATGTAACCCAATCAAGAGTGGTTGTTAAACTGGATTAGGGAAGATGTGTCTCCACCCATTTGGGTGGGTCTTGATTAGTTTTCTGAAGTCCTATAAAAAAAGAAACATTTTGGAGAATAAGAGACTCAGAGAGAGCAGAGAACGACATAGCCACGAGAAGCAGAGCGCCCACAAACCAGCGGCCTTTGGAGATGAAGAAAACGCCTCCCAGGGAGCTTCATGAAACAGGAAGCCAGGAGAGAAAGCTAGCAGATGACGCCTTGCTCACCCTGTGCCCTTCCAGCTGAGAGAGAAACTGTGACTGTGTTCGCCATGTGCCTTCTCACTTGAAAGAGAAACCCTGAACATCTTTGGCCTTCTTGAACCAAGGTATCTTTCCCTGGATGCCTTAGATTGGACATTTCTATAGACTTGCTTTAATTGGGACATTTTTTTGGTCTTAGAACTGTAAATAGCAACTTATTAAATTCCCCTTTTAAAAGCCATTCTGTTTCTGGTATATTGCATTCTGGCAGCTAGCAAATTAGAACAGGGTTCAAAACCATGCAAAACCAAATGAGGTGTTCTTAGGAAGACAAACGTGGGTGGTGAAACTCTATCGAAGAAAGAGAGAATGGAAGCCCCAGAAGTCAGTCCCACTTATCTCCTGGGGAGAAAGGCAAGGGGGCCGAGAGCAGGGGGTGTCCGAGGGACTGTAGGATTCTGTTTTGTAAACTGGATACATGGGAATTCATTTTATTAGTTCTTATAACTTACATGCTGTTGGGGGTTGAATCGTGCATTCCACAAAAGACATGTTCTTAATCCATGTGCCTGTGGGTGTGAACCCATTTGCAAATAGGACCTTTTGAAGATGTTATTTTTAGGTAAGGTGTGGCTCAATGGAATCAGGTCATGTTTTAATCTGTATGACTGAAGGCCATTTAAAGAGGAAATTCAGACATAGTCAGAGAAGCCAGAAGGGAGAGAAAGCCACAGGAGACCAAGGCCGCTCCATATGACAGACGACAGCATCTGGACGCTACTGGCGCTGGAAGAAAGCATGGCCTTGCTGACATCTGCTTTTTGGACTTCTAGCCTGCCAGTCATGAGAAAATAAATGTGTGGTATTTATCATAGCAACTCTGGCAAACTAAGACACATACACACAACCCATTCTTTTGCATATATGAATTTTTCATAATAAAAATAAAACATTTCAGAATAAGCTAATTTCTAGTGTCAGAAACGAGAGAACAGGTTACCAGGGTTGGTGTAGGGTAAGGAATGGGGAGGTCATTTTTAACTGGTGCAGAGTTTCTATTTGGGGTGATGGAAAAGTTTTGCTGATGTTCAGTGACAATGGTAACACAACACTGTGAATGGAATTAACACCACTGAGTTGGATATCTGCATGTGGTTAAACAGGGAAATTTTAAGGGCTATGTATGTGCCTAGGATAAAAATTTAAAAAAAAGAAAATACAACTAGAAGACTGTACAACACCAACAGTGAACCATAATGCAAACTATGAACCGTAATTAATAGTATAATCATAATAATATTCTCTCAACAACTATAAAAGAGGTACCACACTAATGCAAAATATTAAAAATGGGGGAAGGTATAAGGGAACTTACAATTTCTGTAATCAAAATAATGACAATAAATTAAAAAGAAAAATGACCATGATGATAAGAGTGATAACTCAAGTTTATTGAGTGTTTACTTTGTTACAAGCAATTTGTGTATTAAAATAACTTAATAAAAGTAAAAAAAAAATAGGTATTAATTTTCAAAAGCAGATAGGTCACTCTGCTCCCTGCCTTGAGCAGGGATGTGACGCGCTATGGAGTTACAGCCCAGCTGGAGTTGGGAGTGGGAGGGTCAAACCTGGCCCTGAGCATCCACAAAAAGATGCGACTTGGCATCAGGCAGACCTGGGCCCAGGTTGGTCATTTTCCACCCGTGTGACCTTGACCCAGTCACCTCTGCTAACCTCAGTGTCATCTGCAGGTCACAGGGAAATGCAAGCCCTGCCCTCCTAATCATCAGAGTTTGGGAGGATTTAGAAATAAGGTGTATTAAAGTGCCATTCACTGAGCTACCACACTGAAGTCCCGGACAAGGGCTTCCCGACCTTGTGGGTCCCTAACTCACCAGGCACCTGTGAAGCGCCCCCTCCCCTTCCCCTTCCAACTGCTTCTGGGCTCTCGAATCCCATCCCTGCCCTTCCCTTGCCCTGCACTCCGGAAGGAGCCCCGTCAGTTCCCAGCCCCTGGAGGGGCGCGTTGCCTCCGCCCCCCCCATGCTACCCACCGACATTGTCAGGGAGCCAGGCGAGAACTCATGCCTGTGCATCCCAGGAAATTCACAGCAGCGGAGGAGGAGAAAGACTCCGAACATATGGCTTACTCCTCCCGGATGTGTGAACTTGGACTTGTTGCTGGTCTCTCCGTCTCACATCCCTCAGCTGCTCCACGAAGAGAACGCGAGCCTCTCCCTTCCGAGGATTTCTGTGCGGACAGCAGGAAGGACAGGGGCAGAGAAGTTCAAGAGCCTGGGGCAGTCTGGCAGATGTTAGGTAATCAACAACCAGGAGAACGACCACTCGAATTCCACCAAACTCAATTTACGCTTTAAAAGAACTAGCCGCATTTTCCTTTCACTTTTCCCACTGATATTTAGGAGTAAATTTAATCGAGGCCATTGGTCAATATCATTGAACGTGACCCACCATTTAAAATATATATGTACAGGAAGAAAGAAGAGAGGAGAACAGCAGGTTTCCCTAGAAAACTTTAGGAAGCAGAAAGTAGCTGGTCTGGGTCGTGATGATGGTTGGTATGACGACGGCTGATTCGCACAGCAAAATACCTGCCTTTTAGAGCGGAGAGAAAAACGTGTTCCACTTGAGCCTGTTGGCTCCGCTTTGTTCTCTGCTCTCATTGCAGAGTCCAGAGGCACGGCTCTGGAATGGAAAGCATGAACGCATGTGGGTAGGGGTCACAGAGAAAACAAACAAAAGTTTCCTCCGAGCACACTTGGAGAGACCATTTACTCCATCTCTCTTCCTAGAGGGACAACTTTGCCTAAATAAGTATGGCCCAGAACTTCTTCCTCTTGGAGAGAATCCCTGACAAGAATGCTGTGTTGAGAATGATTCTGAGGCACATTCCCTAGTAAGCTGTGAAGAAGGCCATGATGGATTAGTCACATCTTCTCATGGTGCCGGAGGAGGAGCGTGACAGCCCTGTGGTTTTGTGATCAGTTTTGTGATCAGCGTACCAAGACCTTGGACCTTTTCTTCTTGGCTCACTTTGAATTTTGAAACCAAATCAAACCTTACAGTCACCAGTAACCCTGGGTCAATTGTGACAGGCCTAGCGGTCAGACAACGCAGGCTAAAGCCTGAAATGTGGCAGTCCCAGCAGAGCGCCCAACATGTGGCAGCCTGCTTGTAAACAAATCGTGTTTTATTGTCCCTGCCCAAGAACAGCAGGCCGCTGTCATTGCACATGGGACTGAGGGGAGGTTAGCGTCATCATTTCCAGGCCTCAGGAACCGAGACATGCCTCGAGGGGCTCCTCAGCTCCTTGGAGTCCACCATGATGCTCAGAACAGAACTTTCAGCCACAGGGGCTCGAGGCGCAGGGCTTTGGAGGGATATTATAGGAACTATTTGTCAAACCTGGAGCCTGTGGCTTCACCTCCTTCAGCCTCGGTTTCCTCGTCTGCAAAATGGGGATAAAAAATTGTACCTACCTTGCAGGTAGAATGACTACAGGGGTTATTTTCAAACTGGGTGAGTGCTGAGAATTGGTTTCATGAGGCAACAGGCATGGGCAGGAACCTTCCCAGGCCAACCTGGGGGGTAGCTCCCTTCCTGACGGGGTAATTCCTAACGGGAACGTGGGTAAGTCCCAGGAACAAGTTGTGGGAGCCTGTGTGTTGTTCTTGGCTCTCCTTGTCCAGGCAGGGCTTGCTGGGCCATTATCCCCCACCTCTCCTGCTTTGTCACCATCTCCCTCTCTCCTGGGTCATTTCCACCAGCACCTAAACACACAGTAATAGCTCCATCTTTAAAAAGGAAAAAATAAGACAGCTAGTGAGACCCCCACCCCTTTGGCTGGTACCACATCTCTCCGCTGCTCTTTAGAGAAAGACTCCTCCAGCCTACCTCCAGCTCCAGTTCGCTCCTGCAGGGGTTTCCTCCTCACTCGGTCGGCCAATGTCCTCTCCGTGGCTTCATGGCCATGGGTGACCCCAAACTTGGCTGTCCTAGTGGCAAGCAGCACCACAGTTCCAGCCCCCCTCTCTTTTTGCATCTACCTGACCCCTGTACCTGTGTTCCTCTGCCCTCTGGATTGCCCACTCTGCTCCAGCCCACGGCTTTCTTGCTGTTCTTCTCACCCACCAAGCTCCTCCCTGCCTCACAGCCTTCGCATTGGCTATTCCCTCTGCTCTGAATGCTTTTCCCTGCATGTACACAGGCTCACCGTGGTGCATCACTTAGGTTTCTGTCCTAGCCCCTTTCCTGCCTGTTTCTTCATAGTGCTTCTGCATCCTGAAATTAGATTGTGTATTCACTGAATCAGGGGAGAAGGGCGTGGGGGGTTGCTTTCCCTTTCTGAAATAAAAATTTCAGAGTCAGAACTTGTTTGCTTACCACTGTTTCCTCCAAGCCTAGAATAGTCCTGGCACATGGCAGGTGCACAATCAATACTTCCTGAATGAATGAAATGGTGACTATTATCACAGCTTATAATAATTAATTCATAGCATATGCTACTATCATTAACAATAATTTAGAGTCGACTAATCAGGATATCCAAGCAGGCTGGAGATTTTTTTCAGAGCTGATTCCCATCCCTCAATCCCTCCATCTCACCCCCCTTTTGCCAGACGGTCTCAGAAGAGCAGGTATTGTCCACCTGGGAGGCACCTTGGCCGCAGTATTCCAGATGGACTCTGCATTTGCCAGGCTCCGAGCCCCTGTGACGTGATAACCACCCACGGAGCAGCACCCTGGATGCAGAGCCTGCCCACCCACCCTGGCTGCCTGCCCTCGGCCATGCGGGATACAGGCTGCACAGCCAGGCCGACGACCAGACACAAATCCAGGTCCAGAGGAGGGATCCCGTCTGCAGGAGGTGGGCGAGGGTGAAGGGGAGCCTGCCAGCCCCCACCTGCGGGCCTGGGGCAGAGCCTTCTTGGCCGGGGGGCTCAGGGCTTGCTGTCTTCCCTGCAGCCGGCTCTGGGGAAGGGCACAGCAGAAGTGGAGACCCTGATGGGCCCTTCTCCACGGGAGGAAGGCTGAGCCCAGGCAGGCGGGCTGCTAGGCAGGTTTTGAAGAACCACTCTTCCCTGGAGACACCCCTGCCCCCTTCCACCTTCCAGGGTGAGCTGGAACGGTCTGGCTGAGGACCGTCACAGGGTCCTCACTCCTCCCTCCCCTAAGCTTTTGTAACAAGAAGTTAGGATTTAAGGGATGATTATGGGTTATGGAATCATTATCTAGATATTCCTTTTTGCTTTCTGGTATATTAGAGTAGACAATGGAAATATCTGTTATCTCTGAACTGGAACCAGCTGCCCTGATCCCCGATAAGGAGTGTATACTTTATCTTGTGCCCTTGTGATTGTAAAAACCTTGTGACTGGTATTTACTTGAAGCCCATTTTATCTAGTTTTTCAACTTTAGAGTCTTAGGATCACTACAGACAGACCCTAATGTTTATTGATAAAAGGACTTGGGTCAGCCCAGAATAACCCACCCCAGTTCCAGTCATCCTGATAACCAAGGCTGGATCCTACAAATGGCCCACCTGACACATGCAGCAGCTCAGACTATAACCTATAAGTAATCTACATTGCATTATAATCCTAAAAATCACACTCATCATCTAATATTAAGGCCACCGTTTTCTCACATGCATTCTGTGACTAACACGTCATCAATCTGCGCATGCTCAATAATTAGATCGCCTCTAATTACGTCATCTGGGGCCACTGTGCTCATTACCCTGAACCTGCTGTTTTACTCTGCTAAGGCTGCCAAAATGCAATACACCAGAGATGGGGCGACTTTTATAAAGGGAGTTTATTCAGTTACAAATGCACTGATTTGGGACCGCACATGGAGACATCTGCTGGCCCTCTCTCCCAGCTTCTGGGTTCAAATGGCTTTCCCAGGCGGGTTTCCAAATGTCTGGTCTGAGGGGCTCCGAGCTCCTCTCTTCTGACCCCTCCTTTTAGGCCTCACTCATCGAGGAAGGTGCTCCCCTTAGCACACCGCGGACACGATCAGACATCGATGAAATTCACGTGCTGGTGATGGGAGGCCACAGCCGCATAGAACTGGGCACCATCATCTGACCAGCTGACACCTGAACCTAAGTGCTTCACCTACCCATCTTTTGATACTATAAAACTATCAGAATTTCTGCAGTTTGGGGAGATAGATATTTTTTAGGCCGATAGGCTGTCTCATCTCCTGCTTCATGCCTAGCGATAAACTCTTTCTCTCTTTGAAACCCGGGTCTTGCAGGAATTGGTTATTTGGGCACATCGGGCCTTTGGATGGGCCACTTTTAGGGCACCTCTTTGCTACAGCGCTTCGGGACCAAAGCTGGGTTGAAATGCCAGCTCTGTCTCTTTCTGGTTCTGTGACTTTGAACAGGAACTTTGAGCCAGGGCAAATTTTCTCTGTGAAGGACAAGAAAGCAAGCATTTCAGGCCTTGCAGGCCAGTCTCTGTACCAACTACTCAGCTCCGCCCCTTGTGGCCGAAAGCCGTGGACTGTATGTAAACCGATGCGGCCAATTTTTATTAGGTACCAATAAAACTATTTGCACAAACAGGAGGTGTCATATTTGGTCTATGGGCCGTAGTTTGCCAACTCCTGATTTAACCTTTCTGATGCTCAACAATGTGGTAATCCAATCACTGAAACAGTGATTCCGACAAAAACTCATGACTACTCAATACGTGTTAGTTTTTTACCATCCTGTGGCTCATCCCTTTTGGTAAAGGAGATTTTCTCGTTTATAGTGACCACGCCCTGTCCCCCCCCCCCCCCATCCCAGGCTGCACCCCCGCTGTTATCAGCGGCCCTGGGCTCCTGGAAAGGCCCTGGCTGTGCCTCAATGGGCCTCAGGGCCCTTGGGTTTGTCCCCTGCCCGGAAGCCTGCACACCCGCGGCTGCCAGGTCATTTGCTGCGTGTGACTGGGGCGCTTCTGCCCTCCGCAGGGTGGCGGGAGTGAGGCCCTGGCGGCCTTTCCCCGGAGGCAGGGTTGATTTAGCTCCCGGATCAGGCCGGGAAGAAGACAACAAAGGGCCCCAGGCCTGGGTAGCTGCCCCCTGCCTTCGCCTCACAAGGGGCCGCTTTGTGCTCGATTTCATCTCTGCAGCCCCACTTCACTTTTCCTCTTTTCTTTCTTTTGCTCCTCTACCCCCTCGACTCTGCTAAACCACTTGCCCGGCGCCCACCCGCCTTCCCCCCGACCACCCCCACTGGTTTTCAGCTTCCCCTCTAGTCCCCAGGAGCGTGGCTGTTCCAGCCTTTAATAAAAGCTGCTGTAGGGGACAGGGGGCGCTGACTCATCACTTCCTCATTGACGGGGGAGCTGCCTTCCCTCGCGCCTCCCGCACCGAGCAGGCAGCGCTCCGGGTCCGGAGGCTGCTGCAGGGTGGTGCCCAGCTCCGCTGCCCTCGCCCACTTCTCCAGAAGCTCAGTTCCACGTCAGGAGCGCTTCAGGTAGGCTCCTTATTTCACCTGTGCGAACAGAAGGGAGGTGACTCGCTGGAGGTCACCCAGCCCTCCTCTCACTCCTTATTCCAAAGGAGGCTGCTGGCCTGCCCAGGGGAGCGCTGGTTCCTAAGATCTACCATTGGCTGCAGAGAAGTGTGCTTCCCTGCCAGGCCGTGGCCCAATTCCCCAAGAAAACTGCATCAGGCAGCCCCACAGCCAAGGCCTTCCCGCTTCCAGGGGCCCCATTTCCCAAAGACAAAGAGGAGCTAAACTCCAAGAATCCACCCACCAACCTCTTCCCACCCCACTGCCCCCTTCGGTTCCACAAATGCCTCCGAAGCTCCCCATTCAATGTTCACTTGGGCTGCTCCCTCCCCCTGGGGCTTCTGGGGCTGGAGTCAGGGGCCTCCCCACCTGCCCATACCCCCCCAGCAACCTCTCCCCAGCCAACCCCCCACCCTCCAGGAAGCCTCCTCTTTGGCACCCCACCTGCTTAACTCACCAAGAGCTCATTCTGTGCCAGGCAGTCTATAAGCGCTTTACAGGGAGGCCAGGAGTTGTTATTTTAAAAGCTGGCTGCAGGATGAGGCTTTGGCTCTAGGGCAAGGGAAGATTTACTGGTTCTTTTGTTTAGGAAAACACCTTAATAGGCCAGTTGGCCCCTGGGTACTCTAGATGGGAGGAGATTGAGACAAAGAAACACAGACATGCTCTGCATCATCAAGTTAGAAGGAAGTTTAGGTTCCCAGAGTAAGAGACCAGAGAGGAAAGAGCACCTAGAAAGGGGCCTTAGGGGAGGGGACGAGGGAGGGAGAGCAGCCGGTTGCAGCCTGGGGGAACTGGCCACCACAGAGGGGAGAATGCAACTGATAAGAAATTATTTTAAGCCGCATAATTGTATCCTTCACGCAGTTATCTTGGAATGAAGTTCTGCAAAAGCCCTTTCCGGGGGTGAGAGTTCCCTAAGCGAGAGCTCCCTGGTAATGGACGTTCTTTGTTCCCCAGACTGTCCAGGTAAAGCGGTCCAAGCCTGAAGGCCTTGGAAGCTGCCTAATGCCATCTGATTATAACACTGCAGTCGGGCTGCATGGAGTGATGCTCTTTTTGAATTGTAATGTGTGACAGTCTTTTAGCATCTGCTTAAGAAGGGTAAGTTTTACCTGAGGAACCCCAGGTACTGCCATTCCTTGCTGTTCAGTTAAGGTTAGATTCATGGACTTGGCCCTTTCAGGAGAGGGCGACTTCTCCAGGACACCTGTTAGAGCTTGTTCACTGAAATGCTGTCCCTCCTTTGGCCAGCGAAGGAAGGACCCACTATAGAGACACATCAAGGATACATGAAATCCACAGATGGGTTTGTTCTCCTCTCTTGTCTTAAAGACAAAGACTTGGATGCGGGTAGTTTATTTGGGGGATGATACCAAGAAACATGTCAGTAGGTGGAGAAGAGAGAGAAATCAATTAATTGGACCCTCAATCCAACTGGGGACCCTCTGGAGATTCATAGAAGAATGGGCTTCAGCACTGTCCTTCCAGGAGATTGTGAAGCTGAAGCATTTATCCACTGACGCTTGTCCCGCGTTGGTTGAGGGTTACCTCTAGTTATTAACTTCCCTGGCACTTCTAGGCTGTTCTGAGCACAGGTTGCACAGGTTGTGCGAGCTCCTGGGGCACTGGGGAAAGGGCTCCAGCAGGAAGGTCCAGGCACAGGTGTTTGGAGGAGGCGGTCAACAGCATGCCTGGGAACTGGCCAGCACAGCTGCAGCTGAACTTCAAGGTGGGCTGAGTGGCTTTGGCACGGGGTATCAAAGGCATCTGCTATCCCCCCAATCCTAATGTTACCAAAGCTGATCCCAGAGAGGAATTTAAATCCTCTAGCAGTGCTACCAGAGGTGCAAATGAGTTGGAAAAGCTCGCATGCATGGCCCGCTTCCACAGATATTCCTCAGATCTCCACTTACTATACAACAATATTTAAATAAAGGAAGAGTAAACGCCTGGAGAACAAAATAAGACCCATATTTCTGGGGTTTTTTTAATAGGATTATCTGCCTAAGAGACTGAGAAATGATGACTTTAGGAAAATTTGCAATAAATAAGGCAAGGTTTGTAGCCAAAATATAGAAAGACTTGCCATATTCAATAAGAAAACAATCACAAGCCAACGGGAAAGAACCAAGTGATAACAAACAAGAGATTCACCAAAAAAGACATTCAAATTGCCGATAAATACCTAAAACAATTTCAACCTCACTAATAACAAAAACAAATTAGGACAAGGTTTTAATTTTTTTTTTTTCCTATTAGATTGGCAAAAATGTTGTGAGACTGATAAGTGCCAGAGCTGGTGAGGGCATGGGGCCACAGACATCCTCATGCCATCACTCTTTGTGCTCGGCTGGTTCATGGTGTGTATTAAAATGAAAAATGACCTTGTCATTTCACTTTTAATTGTATATCCCACAGAAATCTCAACATAAGTACACAAAGATGTTATATACACAGAAGTTCACTTCAGTTATAGTAACAAGATTTGGACCAATCTAAAATCTATCAGGGATGTGGTTAAGTGGTCCCATGCCTGTGCATGAAAAATTTAATATTAAGGGTATTAAAAATATTAAAAAGAATGAGATGAACTTGTACTATGTCCATCAGGTTAAAGCAGCAGGTCTCAGTCATGATTCTGTTTTATAAAATAAATAAAACTGTATCTACCTTTATGTGTGTGTGAATAAACTGAAAAATATCTGGAAGGTTATACGCCCAGTTGTTAACAGTGGTTACCCCTAGGGGATGAAATTGGAGAGGGGACAAAAGCATGAGAGGGGGTAGGTGTAGGTTGGTAGAACAAAGAGGGATTTTTAGCTTTATGTACTCTCATTTTGCTTGAGCTGTCTTTACAATGAGCACATGTTATTCATGCAATTTGATGGATACAAATAAAATCTAAAACATTAGGGCTACGTAGAATTTGAGAGGATCCTAGCAACTCCCTGTGCCTAAATTTGTTTTGTTAGATCTTCATAGACTAACTGCAGACCCATTTCATGAGTGGAGAGTTGGGCATAGGATACACAGCAGGAGCTTTGCAAGGTCACTCATCTTCCCCATCTCAGCGTGGCTTGCTCTGGGCTGATCTCCAGAACAGCTTTTAAAGTGTATCTGAGGGAGATGCAGCTGCTAGTTAACACTGCATACAAAGCATCCTCAAATGCCATAGCTCAGAGCAACCACCATTTATTATTGCTCATGAGTGCATGATTGGCTGGGCTGGGCTTAGCTGATCTTGCCTGGGCTTGCTCAGGCTTCTATGACAGGCCAGTTGGTTGGCGGGTGGCTCTCCTTTATGTACTCTCATATCCCCACCAGGCTAGCTCGGCCATGTTTTCATGGCAATAGCACAAGAGCAGGGTGGAAATACACAAACACATTTCCAAGTTCTGCTTAGGTCAGGCTTGCTACTGTACCATTGGCCAAAGCAAATCACATGGTCCATCGAAGACTCTTAGACAGATAATCCTATTTAAAACCCCAGCATCCATGGACAGGTGCTGCCAAAGGGCTGGGATACAGAGAGGCCATTTTCAGGGCCAAGAACACAATCAATTGACCACAGATGACCAGCCTGGAAACTTCAACAGGCAGAGTTGATTAGGGGTGCCCGCTACCCAAAGCCTTTGCAGCTTCTGTAGAAGGGAAGTGAGGCGGAAGCTGGCTGGGGGTGTCTAGGGTTCTGAGTAGGTTATTTTACCCTGCAGCCTCCTCACAGCAGGCTAGGCCTAGGGAAAAAGAAGTCTTTCCGCTGCAGGAATGGTGACTGAAAACAAAGCAGCAGGGAAAGCATCTCCAGCTGTGATCAAATAGCCCAGCAAACCTTACCTGGGGCCTCCAGGGGAAGCCTGAGAATGAAAGGACTGGGAAGGGTGTAGCAAGAGGATGCAGGAATTAAATACAACAGCTTCCGTGGTAAATATGTCCTTGCTATTCATAAAACGCTGCGTGGCCTCCCCCCTGCCTTCCCTTTTTATATCTGCCACATCCCCCCACTCCACTCCTGCCCAGTTAGTGTGTGCAGCTGGGAATTGATTGTGCAGAAACTTCCACTTTTCAGCTGTACTCCCGCTGGCTGCAAGGCTACTGAGTCTGCCTCCTGCCCCATTGCGTCCTCGCTGCCTTTCCAGCCTCCTCTGCGCGCCCTGGCCCCAACCCTGGCCCCAACCCCGACCCTGGCCCCGCTCCACTCGCGCACACACAGCTCCTTCTGTAGTCTGTTCGGGGACTCTGGCGGGGATGATAGATTCCGCTGTTGCACGCTTTCAGGAAATACTGCTGCTCACTTGGCATTTATCCTGCCCCTCATCACCACTCGAAGACCGAGGCTGGGGGGGCTCCCGGCCATCTATTATCAGCCTCTGCCGGAGGAGGAGGACAGGCCCACTGGGGAGTGCCAGCAGGTGGGCTGGGGCTGGAGGAATGGAGCTTCTCCTTCAATAAGCCACAAATATTTATTAGGAGTCTGCAGTGTGCAAAGAACTGCAGGTGCTAAAGGAGAGTTGGAGAAACGGTGCCACGGGGCTAGTGGGCAGGACAAGCCCATCAGACCTGAATTGGTGCAAGGTTTGGGGGTGGGTGGGTGGGCGGGCTTGTGATTTTAGAGGCCAGGGCCTCGCATGCCGCTGCGGGGAAGGAAGGTTGGTACAGCAGGGCTTGACAGCACGCTTAAATTAGGTATTAAAAACTTACACGAGCATGCCCTTTGACGAAGCAATTCCACGTCTAGGAATTTCCCTATGTAAATAAGTGTTTGCGCACATCGACGTAAAAGGAGGCTTATCGGAGTATTATTTGCAGCAGAGAAAAATCTGGAAGCAGCCCAATGGGAGTCTGGTCCAGCAAACTATGGCGCAGCCACATGGGGAAATGCCATGGACATATTCAGAGGCAGGTGGTAAAAAAACAGACAAAAATGCTTTGCTACTGTCGCAAAGAGGTCACTTGCAATGTAGTTCTGGCTACACACCACACATACACACACACACACACACGCTTTTTTTTCTACAAATATGAAATACTAGTTTGCTTCCTTCCACTTCCCCAAAAGACTGGGGAACGCTACAAATGACCTAAAAGGGGGTCATTTAGAGAAGGGACTAAGTGTGCTGGGAACCTCATGGGCCCCGAGAAGAATCACAGTGTCACACGTTTTAATAAATGACGTTGATCATGGGACCTTAGAGTTCAGCTTCGTTTAGGAAGGCAGCCAAATGTGTAAAATAATTTAGAAAGATTTCCATTCAAAATGGCCAAATATCAATTTTTATAGTTGGAGAGGGGAGACAGCGTCGTTGCAAGTGTGAGGATGTGGAAAAGCTCGTTTCCTGGTGCTGCCGGGTGAACACCTGGGGTACCTGCGAATGAGCAGGGCCGCGCACCTGCCCATGAGAAGCTGTTTTTGGCTCCGTCCCTGGCTGCAGACATCTATGGCAAAAAAAAAAAATTCTCTATTTTCCGGGAATCCCAAACACTTTGAAGGGAAGGCATGATGGTGGCAGGAACTTAGAGATCTTCCAGGAAAGTCTGCATCGGTAGCTGCAGATTTGGTGCTAAAAGATGCCCGCACGCTGACGGAATGAGATCACCGTGTCCGTGTTCTCCGCGTGGGCTGCAGTGACCAAGCCCAGCTTCCTAAAGACTTGCCTGGGCCCCTAAGGGATACTTCAGCAGACAAGTGGGGCAAAGATCACCTGGGTAAGCAACTACAGCTCAGAGAGGTGGAGTTACTTAAGCCACGTCACACAGCTTAGTAGGGGGCCTCATATCTGAGGAACAGGTGAGCCTCAGAAGCTCCTGAGCACGTCAGAAGGACTGAGCCTGGCAGGGAGGAGTGGGTGACAGCCTCTCAGTTCCATTCTTGATGTGGGGTCTCAGGCGGAGACATGATGTGCCAAGAGCGGTGAAGGAAAGCCATGATCCCCGTTCTACTCATTTGCATGTGTAAATGCATGTGTATATATATTGCTTATTAGTGTCAGTGGAATTTGCATTTTAAGTGGATTGCTTTGTTGGGCATGTTCTTTAGAGCTATGGACTCAGATGGAATTTCAACATTCATGTTGTTACTGCTCATGCAATAAACAACAGGGCTCTTTCCAAGGGAGGAGAGGGGACAGATGTGGTGTGCAGGAAGGAAGTGGAGACGGAGCTGTGTGTCAGGATGTCAGGGTCCACTCCCAGCTTGGTCAACAGTGACCTGTGACCCTGGGCAGGCAGCAGCTTCCCTGTCCCTCACCTCTTTTTCTACCACTGTCTTCACTATGTACCTCATAAGTAGAGATTTAGAATCACATAGAAGCTGGTCATCACAGGGGCAGGAAAACGGAAGACTCTGCAGCTTCAGGCATCTCTATTCCTGCAGCCCAAACATCAGCCACCAGGATCCTTGGCCACCAGGGTCCTCGTGTGGTGTCTGTCTGTATCCCTTACCCAGACACAAAAGCTGGCTTCTCTTCAAGTCCCCTACTCTCCATGACTTTAAGGACTTCTCTGGAGACAAGAGATGGGGGAGAAAGGTGCTATATTGAATACTTCATGACACAACTCAGAAATCCATGTTAGTCATTTCTCTTCTCCAAATCCCACCTCAGCTGTGTGGCTGCTGGGACTTTCCCCATAGACCTTCTCTGCATGCAGTGTCCATCCCCACTGCCTGTCCTCTGTGGCCAAGGCTGAGAGATCCTACGGCTACTGATGTCCTGATGGCAGAAGAACCAGCAGCTCCTCTAACAGCTGTTTTGTGCTATGACTCTGGGAATTGACCTTGAATCCTCAACCTACAGAATTCCCCTCCCGCTATCCCATTGAGTCCATAAACCTTTCAATACCTGTTCTAGTTTGCTAGCTGCCAGAATGCAATATACCAGAAACTGGATGGCTTTTTAAAAAGGGGAATTTAATAAATTGCTAGTTTACAGTTCTAAGGCCGAGAAAATGTCCAATTAAAACAAGTCTATAGAAATGTCCAATCAAAGGCATCCAGGGAAAGATACCTTGGTTCAACAAGGCCAATGAAATTCATGGTTTCTCTTGCAAGTGCAAAGGCACATGGCGAACACGGTTAGAGTTTCTCTCTCATCTGGAAGGGCACATGGCAGACACGGCATCATCTGCTAGCTTCTTCTCCTGGCTTCCGGTTTCATGAAGCTCCCTGGGAGTCATTTTCCTTCTTCATTTCCAAAGTTTGCAGGCGGTGGACTTTGGCTTCTCGTGGCTGTCATTCTGCTCTGCTCTCTCTGAATCTCTCATTCTCCAAAATGTTTCCTCTTTTATAGGACTCCAATAAACTAATCAAGACCCACCCAAATGGGTGGAGACATGTCGTAACCTAATCCAGTTTAACAACCACTCTTGACTAAATCACATCAACCAGGGAGATGATCTGATCACAGTTTCAAACATACAGTATTGAATAGGGATTATACTACCTTTAAGAAATGGGATTTTGATTAAAACATGGCTTTTCTAGGGGGCATACATCCTTTTAAACCAGCACAATACCCTAAAATAAATCCCTTCCTGCTTAACCAACAGGAGTGGATTCCACGTCTGCAACCAAAATATGACTAATTCACTCATTAAAATGAAGCTATGACTCCTTCAACTTCACCTCCATTAATGCACATCTACCTTTAATGCACATCTGCATTATGGTATTAATGGAGTATTTTGTGTGTGTGTGCATTAATGGAGGTGAAGCTGAAGGAGTCATAGCTTCATTTTAATTTAATCAAAGGAGGTGGACAACAAGGCACACAAAGCTGGCACAGTTCTACAGAGGACATGCTAGCCAACAGTTCAGAACTACTGGCTCACAAATTCATTTGATAAACATTCTCTGAGCATCTACCACGAGCCAGGCATGGTGTGAGGTGCTGGGAATATGGAGGTCAACAAGACTTGTTGTCTGCCTTTAAATATCTTATGATTTAAGGCAGTGCTGTCCAATAGGGCTTCCTGCAATGATGGAAATGTTCTATATCTGTGCCACCCAATATGACAGCCACTAGCCACAGGTTTCTACCGAGCTCATGAAATTTGGCCAACATAATTGAGGAACTGAATCTTCTTTTATTTCATCTTAATGGATTTAAATTTAAATAGTGGCATGCGGCAGAAAGCTACTGAATTGTACTATGCACATCTAGAGAAAAGGAATTTAGCTGCATGTAACTAAAATAGTTTTTTAATGATGACTATAAGACATTAACAATTTGTTAAAACCCATAGAACTTTATATCGCAAAGAGTAAAGCATAATGTATGCAAGTTTTAAAGCTTCATTTAGAATGTTAGGGGATCCCAGGATGGAATGCAGAATGCAACCGAATAATATATATATAACAAATGATTGAAACAACCTCATTGAAGGAGGGAATAAGATGCTGACCTCGGTGACTTTGGAAATGACTGAAGTTGGTAAGACCAAAGGCAAAGGAAAGTTGGTAAGACTAAAGGCAAAGCACAACTTTACTTGATAAAGTTGTTTCATACATAGGATTAAAAATTATGAACCCCCTGTGCATGTATCCTGGAACTGAACAACTAAGTAAATGGATGGTGGGAGGCAGGTTTCCTGCTATGGGGGGAGGAAGCCAGAATGATTTGTGTGATTATGGAGTTGGAGATATCAGTAAGAACTCAAGTTTAGCTTAATGTAGATTCAGATGGCCACATATAGAAATATTTAGGTATGTGTGTGCATACATGGGTTAATATTCACACACATATCTCCCTGCTCTCTCCACTCAGAGTGACTAGAAACAATGTCATTCCAGCAACAAGATCCGTGGTTTGTTTCTACTCTCTTTCTTCAATTAAAGGAACCAGGGCTCCTTGAAGAAATGACTGATTCTAGGGCTGGGCCAGAAAATATACAAGATAAGCCTGGAGCATCTTGTAGTGCCAGAAAGCAAGAAAATACTAAAACAAAAAACATACACAATGATAATGGTACATCAAGGAGATACAGGATTGCAAGAGCTCCCACTGTCTCAGTGAACAATTTAAGCAGCAAAATAAATAAAAGGAGTATTGGATTAGAACCCAGAGTGTAAAGTAAATATCCATGAGTTCGTATTGAAACAAATAAATGAGGGAATAAATAAATAAATGGAGGATATAAACAACTCCTCATGCAGAAGAATTCCAAATGATTTATATAGCTACTCCACCCTGAGAGAGGAACATATTCCTCACTCCTTAAGTGTGGGCTACACATAGTGACAAACTTCCAAAAAGTACAGTATGGAAAGGGAGGGAAATAAAAAAGAGTAACTGGTAAACCCTAACTGCTAAGGATCGAAGCATATAACCCACAAGGACAAGTTCAAGTCCTCAACACTGACCTGTGGGTGTGAACTCACTGAAAATAGAACCTTTGAAGAGCCTATCTGAATGAGCACAAATAGAATTAGGATGGGCCTTTATCTAATACAGCTGGAGTCCTTATAAGCAGAGGAAATTCAGACATAGTTGGTCAGGAGAAACAGAAGGAAAGAGGAGCTCACCATATGATGGATGCACAGATGCGTCTACAAGCCAACGGACACCGAGGGTTGATGGCAAGCCGTCACCAGAATGCTGCAGATTCTGGGAGAAAGCATACCTAGATACTTCTAGCCTCCAAAACTGTGAGATGATAAATTCCCATGGTTTAAGCCAACCAACTTGTGACATTTGTCATAGCAGCCTGGCAAACTAAGACACTACCTCAAACCAGATGATAAAGATCAGTATCAGCAGTACTAATTCCTACTGAAAGCACGTACCCTCGCTAGGATGGAGTGAGAAGGACACTTTACCTCTGTGGTCTTCCTCTCAAAGACGCTTTTCCCCAGTTCAATCATGAGATAAATCCTAATCAGGGAACAGTCCACAGAATACCTGAGCAGCATTCCTCAATGTCAAGGTCATCAAAAACAAAGGAAGTCTGAGACACAACTAAGAAGAGCCTAAGGAGACATGGCAACAAAATGCAATGTGGTACCAAGGATGGGATCCAGGAACAGAAAAAGAACATC
Source organism: Tamandua tetradactyla (assembly GCF_023851605.1). Lineage (NCBI taxonomy): Eukaryota > Metazoa > Chordata > Mammalia > Pilosa > Myrmecophagidae > Tamandua > Tamandua tetradactyla. Next base: position 14,322,547 of record NC_135332.1, read on the forward strand.
CATGAAAAACTGCAGAAATATGATTAACACATAATAATGTATCAATATCCGTTCATCGTTAGTTGTGACAAATGTACCATACTGGGTTATGATGCTAGTAACAGGGAATCTGGGTGCGAGGTACACGGGAACTCCCTGCACTATCTTTGCAAAGACTCTGCAAGACTAGAACTATTCTAAAATAAATATTTATTTAAAAAAAGAGGCAGAAGAAATTTAGATCGTGGCAAATATCAAAAGTTGCTATTATCGTTCATAACTCCCAAACTAAACCAAGTGGCTGTTTGGTTTTAGCTTCCATGAACCATTGTAACTAATCAATGTCGACACTGCCAGGTTGTCAAATACTAAATAGCACCTTAAGGGAGCCTGGTAGCAAATCCATCTGGCCCATAAGAAACCAGTCAAGGCCAATGAAATGCAATTTGTCAGAGAAAATAAGACTGTACCCCAGAGGGTTCCCCACCTTCGCATATCTGGTGGTACTGAGGACGTGCTTCCTGAGATGTCCTGGCTCCTCCAATTATTGGCATGTGACCGTGGGCAGGCTCCTGATCTCTGTAAGCTTCAGTATCCCCATCTTTTAATAAAGCATAAAAAGGTACATCCCTCATGGGGTAATATGGCGCATATTAAGCTCACGAGGAACTTTACTTACATAGGTGATTACCTCATCGAGGGGCTTCAGGAGTATGAGCTCCCCAACCCCCTAGAGTGTGGATCTCGTTTGTCTGGAATCCCTCCACTGTGTTCCCAGGGCCAAGAACTGTGTTGGGTACATAGTAGATGCTCAATAAACTAAGGGTTATTGAATCATGGTGTCCTTTCTCGGCATTTTTCTCATTGACTCAGATATCCTCAAGAACTCCTGCCACCCTCTTCCTATAATAAACACTCACATGTCCCCCCACCACCTCTTTTAGAAGAAATGAGAGTGGAAGCTTTTTATCAAATACTGCCCCAGGATTGACCCTATCTACTCCTGCTTTGAATCCCACTTAGCTTGCTATGTATCATTGCCTGCATTTATTCATTTATTCTTTCACTACACACATGCCAAGAACAGACACACATCTGTTCTGTGCTGGGTGCCATGTGCAAGGCCAGGTTTGTGGAGATGGATAATGAGTGAGTCTCCATACTGCTCCAAACCCCAAGAAACACTAATGTGCAGACGTCCATTCCAGAAGTGTGATGCGTCGGCTGCTTTGAATGATCTTTTTGAAACAACTAACGTTATGGCGGAAAGACGGAGGAAGGCCTTTTTAAAATGTTTGAATTGCACAAAAAGAAGGAATCCACAGAGCCCCCAGAGAAAGTGAAAGCAGAAAGCGCGGAGGTCAGCTCTCTCCCTGACAGTTTCTATAGAAACATGAAGAACTTGAGGTTCCAATTTCATAGTTGTCTTGGGGCAGAGGAGACAGTCCTCAGTGTAGTAGGAGAACCTCTCATCAGTTGGAGTCTCCAAAGGATGTCCCATCTGTGGGGCTGATCATGTAAGTTACCCCCCATGTAGAAAGAGGCAGGAAGGAAACCTGCTTGCCCTGTTCGATCTTGGCATTGGGTGGAGAGATAAAAATAAGCTCTCCTGAGACTGTAAGAATGAGCCAGCCCTCACGTGGGCTTGTGCTCATAATTCAAGGTGTCTGTAGTCCAGAAGACCTCAAGTAGAGGATTAAATTTAAAGTTGTCCCAGCTCAGCAGAATCCGGCAGAAACAAATATAAACTCTATTTCCACCATGCTTCATAGAATTCTTATAAATTTCTACAGTGACTACATAATCAGAGATCCCCCCCCCAAATTATCCTTTTAGCACTACAGAGACAAAATAAAGACAATGAAAAATTAAAGAAAGAGGTTGAAGAGAAAAGAGAATGAGAAGTCTAGTACGTGCCTAATCAAAATTCTAGAAGATGGTATTCTAAAAATGGGGAAGAGAAAGTATTCAGAAAGATAATAGCTTGGAATTTTCAAAAATTTTCACAAGGCACAAATTTTCATATCTAGGAAGTTCTGCTTGGAACTTGCTGCTATTTCTGGATAAAAGGATTGGTGCCTTGAAAAAACATTTGACACTTCCAGCTTCTTAGTTTAGAGAAAGTTGCAAAAAATGTTACACTCAGTCTAACACTAAGAAGAAGCTTAAATTACAGAATCACAACTTTACTTGAAGTCATCTGCAAGCTGAGCTCACAAGGTAACCAAGTAACCTGAGATCCAAAACGGAACAAGCCCCTCCAAGGAGAGGAGAGAGGCATGAATGATCTAACCTGTGGCAGAGCATGGAAGGAAAAAGCACTACATGGGCTGCAACATATGTAGTAAAAAGAATCAGGCAAACAAACAAAACACTGAAGGCCAAGTGTGTGCCAGCATATCAGTCCATCAGTCTGAAATAGATGGGGGTACCTGACGAAAGGGAAGTTCATGCTCACTGAAGTTATTTCCCCCAACCCTCTACCAGGTGCCCCTGAGAAAGACTGGGGACAGGGAAGGAGGCCCTAGAAGATCCTCATCAGTGGTGTAGACCTGCAGAAGGTCATCAGGTGCCTCTACAAGGAAGACATAAAGACCCAGCCATTCCCTTGGACCTCTCTCTCGCATGAAGCAAAAGCCTTACGCCACCAGAGAAAGGGCTGCAAATCACCTCACCTCCAGGGCCCAAAGGAGGTGATCAGCAGGTGTTGGGGGGAGGGTGTACAAAGCCTTGTCCACTTCCCGAGATCTTTCCCTTCTACAAAGTAAAAACCATAACTCAGTTGGAGAGAAACAACAGAGCCTCTTGTCCACAAGCAAAGACACTATATTATTGGGGGAAAGGTAAAAGGAACACTCTCCGATGCTGAGGGAGAAGCAGGTAACTGACTGTTCTGGTTTGCTAGCTGCCAGAATGCAATATACCAGAAACAGAGTGGCTTTTAAAAGGGGGAATATAATAAGTTGCTAATTTATAGTTCTGCGGCTGAGAAATGTCCCAGTTAAAGCAAGTCCATAAAAATGTCCAAATTAAGGCATTCAGGAAAAATTACCTTGGTTCAAGAAGTCCGATGATGTTCAGTGTTTCTCTCTCAAACTGGGAAGGCATGTGGCAAACGTGGTGACATCTATTAGCTTTCTCTCTCAGCTTCCTGCTTCATGAAGCGCCAAAGGTCACTGGTTGGTGGACTCTCTGCTTCTTGTGGCTATGTCATTCTCAAAAGGCATTCTCTCCAAAAATGTCTCCTCTTTTATAGGATCCCAGTAAACTAATTAAGACTCACAGAGAATGGGTGGAGACACATCTTCATCTAATCAAGAGGGTATTCATTTAATACTCTCAATTGATCGAGTCACATCTCTACGGAGATAACCTAATCAAGTTTCCAACCTATAGTACTGAATAGGGATTAGAAGAAACCATTGCTCCCCTAAGATTGATTAGGATTAAAACATGGCTTTTCTAGGGTACATAAATCCTTCCAAACCAGCACACTGCCTTTGGCTCAAGAGCACATATTGATAATAAGCAAAGGTCTCCTACCACCAGGGGAAGACCAGGAAATCCCTGTCCAAGGCAAACCTCAAATTCACAGGGAGGAAAGCAAAAAGGGCAAGGATGCTGAAACAGCTTCATCTCCAAAGTTTAGGTGCACAGGGTCTCCCTAAGATGAGACTGGACCAGACAATAGAGAACTTTCCTGCCCCACCACAAGCCTAGTACAGAATACGAAGAAAGAGCTGTTTACTGCCTGGGGAGGCGCAAAAGCATGGGGAGAGGCTCTCTCATGGCACAGGTGGATAAGGACTGATGAACGCTGAGGATGACTCTACCACTGAGATAAAGCATCCACCAGAAAACCTGAAGCCTGTGGTCCAGTGAAGGTCACCAGAGTAACAACAAAACCCAGTCTCATTTCAAGTTTTTAGCTAGAATGACTCAATCTCCCACCCCAAGAGCCTGAAATAGGCATAAATATTACCCTGAAACAGGCTAATCTGTCCTGAACATGTCTGACATTCAATAGAAAATTATGAGACACAAAAAGGCAAGAAAACACAAATCACTGTAGAGATAAAACAACCAGAAGAAAGACTTAGATTGACCAGAGGTTAGAACCGTCAGGCAGGGGCTTTAAAATATGATTAAAGCACTAAGGAGCTAGTTGAAAAGGTTTGCAGCATGCATGAATGGATGGGGAATTTCAGCTGAGAGATGAAAACTATAAAAAACAGTAAATTGGTAATAATAGAAACACAACAGACAATATCAAAGGTAAAAAAAAAAATGCCTTGAACAGGTTCATAAGCAAATTCAACATAGCAAAAGACAGGTCAATAAAATTACACTGAAACACAAAGTGAAAAAAAAAAGGGGCGAGGGCAAGGAAAAAAGCAGGTCTGAATATACAAGAGCTGTACAACCATATCAAACAGTCTCATGTAGTAATTGGAGTCCCAGTGAAAGTAACTTTCAAAACTGAAGGAGAAATAAAGGCTTTTTCAGACAAACAAAAGCAAAAAGAATTTACCCTAATGGGAATAACTGCAATAACTGTTAAAGTTTTTGAGGTAGAAGGACTATGGTACTAGACAGAGATTGGGATCTTCACAAATAAATGAAAGCTCCAAAAATTGCAAAAAATGGAGGTAAATATGAAAATATTGTAGTTCATTTTTAGTAACTCTAAAAATAACTGACTGCTTAGCAAAAATAGTAGTAATATTTTGGGTTTATAACATATATAAAAGTAAATGTATGTCAGCAAGATCAGAAAGCATGGGAAAGAGAAAAGTATAATATTGTAAAGTCCCTACATTATATGTGAATTAGTATAATATTATTTGAAGGTAGACTCTGATATTTTAAATACATACATTCAAAACCCTGGGCAACCACTAACATTTTTTTAAAGCTTTAATTAATAAGCTGATAATGGAGATGAAGTAGAATGCTAAAAAATTTCATCACAAAATAGGCAGAGAAAAAGGGCAAAAAAGACACAAAGAAGAGATGGAACAACTGGAAAGCATTTTACAATATGGGAGATTTAAATCAAACCATGTTAAGCATAACATTAAATGAAAATTATTGAAACACACAATTGAAAAGCAGAGATTGCAAATGGAATAAAAACACATGACCCAATTACATGCCCTCTACGGTAAATATACTTTGAATAAAAAGACGTAATAGGTTACAAATAAAATAATGGGAAAAAAATAGACCCATGCAAACAATAATTAAATAAAACTAGAGTGACTACATTAAAAAATAGAAAAAGTACACATCAGGACAGGCACTATTACCAAAGATAAAGAGGAATATTTCATAATGATTGAGTCAATCCATCCAGAAGCCACAACAATCTTAAAGGTATATTCACCTAAGAGCAGATCTTTGAAATACATAAAGCAATAACTGAGATTATATTTATAATCACATTATTCGATTTCAAGACATGCTATAAAGCTACATTAATAAAGACAATGCAACAATGGTGAGAAGACACCCAGAAACAGGACCATATATATGAATAAGCAATTTTCAACAAAAGTGCCTAGGCAATGAAATGAAGAATGGATAATCTTTTCACCAAAATGATATCAAACAATTTGCAAAAAAATAAATAAATAAAAAACAAAAACAAAAAAGTGAAACAAAAAACATTGACCCATACCTCACATCATATACAAAAATTAATTTGAAATGGATCATCAAACTAAATGTAAACCCTAAAAATATAAAACTTCTAGAAGAAAACATGGGATAAAATCTTTGTGACCTTGGATTAGGCAAGAAATTTATCTAATAGGACACAAAAAGCATGAACCATAATGAAAAATTTATAAATTCAATTTCATCAAAAATTTTAAAACTCTATTCTTTGAAAGACATATTAAGAAAACAAAAACGCAAGACATACACTGAGAGAACATTTTTGTAAAACACATATCTGATAAGGGACTATGATCAGAATATATTCAAATGGATCAGAACTCAAAAATAGGAAAACAACCTTATTTTAAGAATGGACAAAAGATTTGAACATAGACACTCCATGAAAGAAGAAATACATCTGAAAGACAAGCACATGAAAATATGGTCAACATTATTAATCATTAAGGAAATGCAAATTAAAACGCAGTGAGATATCCCTACAGACATATTAGAAAAGCTCATTAAAGAAAAAACCCAACAAACTGTTGACAAAATCAGGTGAGGTGAGAATACAGGGCACCAGGAGTTTCTCAGACACTGCTGGTGAGGCTGAAGAATCGTGCAGCCGCTTTAGAAAACAGTTTGGCATTTTCTTATAAAGTTGAACATACACTTACCATGCAACCAGGAAATCTCACTCCCACATATTTACCCAAGAGAAATAAAGGAATATGCTCAAACAAAACATTCACATGACTTTATTCAGAATTGCCAACAATTGGGGGCAACCAAAATGTCCATCAACTGGTGAATGGGTTAAACAAAATTATGGCACGCCTATACAAAGGAATACTGCTCAGCAATGAGAAAGAATGAACAAATGCTACTTGCACAGCATGAATGATTCTCAAAATCCTTAGTTAAGTGAAATAAGCCAAAACATGATTCCATGTATATGACAATCTGGAAAAGGCAAAAAAACCCCTACAGGACTAGAAAATTAATAATTAATTTCCAGGGGCTAGGGAAGGGAAAAGAGAATTGACTACAGAGGGGCATGAGGGGTAAATTTGACTGCATGTATACTATACCCCCATAAACTTGAAAAACGTTACGTAACACCAAAGAAAAAGAAATTATCTTAAAACATCCAGGGGGAGAGGACACATTACCTACAAAGAAACAGTAAATGGCTGACAGCCCACTTCTTGAGAGCAACATTGGAAACCGGAAGACTATGGAATAACATTCCTCCAATATCGAGAGAAAAAAGCAACGTCAAGCTAGAATTCCATACCCTTTGTAAATAGTTACAGGAAGGAAAGTAGATATTTTAAGCAGAAATAAAAATAACAGGAAATCAGGTGTTTGCTAGATTGTTGGAGGGGCAGGGAAGTGAAATTCAGATACTGGGAGGGGCGTGAATTGAAAAATTAGAAAACTAAGAGACACGACAGTGAAACCACATGTTCTTACAGCCCCAAAACTGGAGGTATGTTGGATGGTGAGGTCTGAGGATTCTGTAGGAACCCATCATCACTATTGATGAATCTTGCAGTAGTTTTCCACCACATGCCTGAGGAAAGCTTTGTTTTCAACTCCTTCATATTTTCTAAATCTCAAATTCCTCTCACTCTCAGAATTTAAACTGGAACCCTGACAGCAAGGGATTCTGAGAAATGTAGGGAACAACCAAAACAGTATTTAGGGAAAAAAATTATAGCAAATAATTTGGGCAGAGATGGTTAAGGTTAATGCATTCTTATATGGCTCAAAAGGAATGTAGCAGCATTGATTCACTTTAAACCTTGTTAAGTTAAATATGCATATAAAATAGCTTGAATAGCCACTAAATAAAATAATTCCCAAGCAAGGAGGCAGGAAAAATGGAATGACAAAAATAAATTTTTTAGAAGTCTTTCTAAAAGAAAGGGAAACATACAAAAAAAAAAAAAAAAGCTTTGTGTGCTGGTTTGAGTCTGTGGTGGACCCCAGAAAAGCCATGTCCTTTAATCCTCATTCAATATTGCTGGCTGGGAGCTTTTTGATTGTTCCCATGAAGATGTGACTCATCCGATTGTGGGTTTTAACTCTTGATCAGAGGGAGATGTGACTCCACCCATTCCAGGTGGGCCTTGACTGGAGTCCTTTAAAAGAGGAAACATTTCGGAGAGAGTCCCTTTTTAGAGTCTCGACAGAGCCCGTGCAGCCAGAGACCTTTGGAGATGCAGGAGGGAAATGCCCCTGGGGTGCTTCATGAAACAAGGAGCCTGGAGAGAAAGCTAACAGATGCCGTCATGTTCGCCATGTACCTTTCCACTTGAGAGAGAAACTCTGAACTTCATCGGCCTTCTTGAACCAAGGTATCTTTCCCTGGATATCTTAGATTGGACATTTCTATAAACGTGCTTGAATTAGGACATTTTCACAACCTTAGAACATATAAACTTGCAACTTAATAAACTCCCCCTTTTAGAAGCCATTCTGTTTCTGGTATATAGTGTTCCGGCAGCTAGAAAACTAGAACACCATGCAAATAGAAAGCAGGGGCTCAAAGGGCTAAAAGAGCAAGATTATCAGACTGGTTTAAAAAAATCTAGCTAAATGTGGTTTAGAGGAGACGGAGAAAAAAAAGAACATGAATATTGAAGGTCAAACAGAAAAGTTAAGGTAAAAACAAAGGAGAAAGTATACAGCATAATACTGCACAAAAGAATGCTGGTGAAGTTATATTGATACCAGACAAAAATAGATTTTTAGGTATAAGAGTATTATGAAAACAAAGGGACTTTCTACATAACGACCAAAAAAAAAGGAGCAATTCCAAGCTCTCATGTCCCCAAATTAAAACTCAAAATGTATAAAGTTAAAATTGACACAAACAAGCAGAAATAGAAAAATTCACACTCATGGTGGGAGGTTTTTAATACATCCATCTCAGTTACTGATTAAGCAGACAAAAATATTAGTAAAATCATACTAGGAAATGTGAATAGTAAAAATAAAAAAGGTATCAGGGTCGTTTATAGAGTACTGCACCCCAAAATAGGAAGATGTGCATTTCTTTCAAAGCATATATGCAACAGTATCTATATACTAGCCTCAACAAATTCCAAGAATGAGCACATTATCTGACCATAATGCATTTAAATAAGGAATTTAATAATTTTCTTTAAATAATAAATATTTAAATAAAATATTTTTTTAAAATATTTTTTAAAAATATTCTCTTAAAAATTCACGTATCTGGCAATTTAAAAAGATCTAGATATTTGTGGATCAAAGAAGAAATTATAATGGAAATTAGCAAGTGGAAATGATAAAATTATTCCATATTAAAATTTGTAGGGGTACAACTAAAGCAGTTTTTAGAGGAAAATTTATAGCTTTAATTGCTTATCTTAATATTAAAGAAAGACTCAGTTAATGACTTAAGCATCCCATTTAAGAAGTCAAAAATAGAAAAGCAGAATAAACTCAATGAAAGCAGAAGAAACAAAATATTAAAGTTAAGAGCCAAATTAAAGGCACAAAACAAAGAGGAATAGAAAGAATGAGAAAAGCCAAAAGTTGGTTCTTTGAAAAAAAATATTGAAAGATTTTTCCCTAGTAATATTAATCAAGGAAAATTAAAAAAAGGTGAGGGAAAGAGAGAATGCAAAAGATAAACAAAATTGCAAATTAAAAAAGGGTCATAACTGCGAAAGCTACAGTGATTAAAAAGAATAGAAGATAATATTAAAAACTTTATGATACATTTTAAAAACTTAGACAAAATGGAACAATTCTAGAAAAATACAACTTTCCAAAGGAGGAATAGAAAACATGGTGAGTCTAATGACCTTTAAAGAAATTGAATATTAGTTAAATATCTTCCCGGAAAGAAAAAACCAGGTCCAGGTAATTTATCAGCAATTTCTACCAAATGTTTTAGGAACCACTCTTCCAGAAAATATAAGAAGAAGAAACATTCCCCGGATAATTTTAAAAGGCTAGTATAATCTTAATTCTAAAACTAGAATAGGGCAATGTAAGATAGAAAAATATATAGTCTAATCTCATTCATAAGTCGCATGAAGCATGATAGAATAGATCGCTTTGCAGGACCAAGGGCTCCAAATCTCCATGGCCTGGCACCATAAAGATGTGGCTCTCTCTCACATCATTGTAGGCTGTGGCAGTAACTCCAGGCGGTAACACAGGGGTTTAGCTGCTTCTGACTAATGGCTGTGCCACCTACAGCCTGTAGCTTCCAAAGTTGCCCCCAAAGGGGAAGTATATGCTGGAAACCATGTGGGATGACTTTAAGGATTGGGCTCAGAAGTGACTTACACCATTGTGTTAGTTGGATTCAGTTGTCAACTCGGCCAGGTGAGCATACCTAGTCTTGTTGCTGCGGACGTAAGCCAACAGTACGTGAACCTCATCTGTTGCCAATTACTTCTGCAGTGGGCTAGGAGGCGTGTCTGCTGCAATGAGTGACGTTTGACTTAATTGGTTGGTGCTTAAATGAGAGATTGCAACATAGCACAGCTAAGCAGCTCGGCATTCCTCATCTCAGCACTTGCAGCTCAGCCCAGGCCTTTGGAGATGCAGAAAGAAGTCACCCCGGGGAAAGTTGTTGGAACCCAGGGGCCTGGAGACAAGACCAGCAGAGACCATCTTGTGCCTTCCACTTAAGAAAGAACCTCAGTGGAAAGTTAGCTGCCTTTTCTCTGAAGAACCAACAAAATAAATCCCCTTTTAGTAAAAGCCAATCCGTCTGTGGTGTGTTGCATTCCGTCAGCTAGCAAACTAGAACAACCATTGTTTCTTTAGCTGGACCTCAGCCATATGGTCCCCACCCTGCAGAAGAGGCTGGAAAGTTTGTTCTCCCCTGTGCCCAGGAAGAAGAAACGGTGGGCTGCGCATCTCCCATGCTCTGCCATAGGCACAAAGATGCAGATGTCCCAAACAAACTACCGCCTATGAATCAGTAAGGGAAAGACAACCAACCCCGTAGAAAAATGGACAGAAACATAGCTAGGCACTTGATAGGACAGAACTCGTGATGGATGGTAGACATGTGAAGAGAAGCGACTCCTGGTTTGTAGTCTAAGCTTGGACCTTGGAGTAGCAGCGCCAGCACCAACTGGAGCTGTTGGTAAAGACAGAGCTGCGAGGCAAAGCCACGACAAGCTGCCATTTCACTGAAGTATCTCTCAGCAGTTAGTGAAGACGTGGCACTTTCGGACGGACTTCCTCTTCGGAGCTGAGGATGAGTGGGCATAACCACTTTGGAAAAACAGTTCGCCTTTTCATTATGAAGCTGACTATGTGCTTACCACCAAGACCTAGAATTCCAGGTGCATAGAATAGTGCTTCTCCAACTTTAAATAGGCATGCGACTTTGTTAAAATGCAGGTTCTGATCCAGTAGGTCTGGGTTGGGACCCTGAAATTCTGCAATTTTTAACAAGTTCGCAATGACATCAGTATCATTTCTGTGAGGGCCCTGCTTTGAGTGGCAAACAGGAGTCAGATAAATGACTATTTACAGCAACATTCATACGGGCAAAGATCCCCATTTCCAGCAGCCAGGGCCTGTGAACAAATCACATCACATCCATACAATGGAATATTAGTTAGAAGTGAAAATGAATGAACTACAGCTGTTCACATTAAAAGCGGACGAATACATCGTTGAGCAAAAGAAACAAGATGCAGAAGAAAATAGGCATGTACTACTACATAAAGTTTAAAAATCAGGCAAAGCTAAGTAATATATTCCCTAGAAATGCATGCATATCTGGGAAAACTTAGTTAAAAAAAAAAAAAAAAAGAAGTATGAGAGAGAAGCAAGGAGATGATTAGAAGGAAACTCCAGCTGGCAGCTTCCTCCGATGGATGGGGAGAACGATGTGATGGGGATAAATACACAGGGGACTTCTCAGACACTCACAATGCTCTAGTTTTCAAGCTAGATGCTGAGTAGATGGGTGTTCAGTTTATTATTCTTTAGACTGTACATATACATTTAAAGCACTGTTTTGAATAAAAAAGGAGCAGGAAGACTTTTTGTATTTAAGTCCCAAGAGACTAGTAAAATGAACCTAGTGAATTACAAAATGTCTAAATTTTGAGACTCTAGGTTTATTTATACCTTGGAGATAAAACATACACATACACCCAGATTTGCAAAGCATGCAACATTGGACACGCAAAAGAGACTCTCAACATGCTGCCTCTTTCAGTCTAAGACCCCCAGCTACATACGAGTTCACAGGGAGAGCAGAACTAGCAAAATAAATGCAGAAAGGTAACTTCCCCGATGCAGCAGCCCGTGCCATGCGTTGATGTGGGTTAGAGCAGCCAGGTTAGAGCACTCACCTTCACCCATGGTGAAGAGAGGACGGGCAGAGGGAGAATCAGGTCTCGGGAAAGGGGCTGCAGCACTCATCTCCGCTTGATCCTGGGGAGTCTTTCTGGGGAAGCCTGCCTCTGAAAATCCCATCAAACCCTCCCTCTCCCATCTCCAAAGGGTCCCAACAGCTGGTTGTGGGAACCCTGGGAAAAGAGCTTTAGCTCTTAAACCACAGGCTCTCCTGTCTGGGGCTGAGAGCTTCTGGTTCTTGGGCGGGTCCCTGGTGGGTCTGCTTCCACCTCTAGGCAGGTAACCCCTCCTTGGGTAGCTGCCCAGCTACCACTTCCCACCCCCAGGGAGAGTGATGACAAGACTGAATTTTAGCTTTCAGGGAAGCGAGATATAAATACATCTTAGTGCACTATTAATGTCAGTAATATTAGTGCAATTATTTCTGGACTAGTCAGATTCAATATGAGCGACAATAAACAAGCCTGGAGCAGCCACCAGGTGGGCCTGTCGCCGTGGGAGCCTTGGAGCATGGCTGCATCTCCTGGGCTGAGGAGAGTAGGGGGAACACCCGCATCCTCCTCTGGGTTGCTCACCCCTCCAAGGGACTGAGCAGACAGCTGCAGTCACCACTCCCAGATGCAACTGCCCCAGATGTGAGAGGGAGAGCCCTACATGCTACCAACCGATGAGAGGCCTGCGACCCCAGAGTTCCCAGCGTAGCCAGCTCTGCAACCCCGCCTTCCTGAAACCCCCGAACGCTGGCTGCCCACCCCCCAGTGCTTTTCACCACTTCAGCACTATTCGATCATATGTCTACCACTCCGTTATACTCTCGATTCTCTGAGGGTACCTTTCAGGAATCTTCTGCCCACAATATAGTGTGTAATGCAGAGCAGAACTCACAGATGTTTGGCAAGCCATGGGTCTGGAATGCTTTGGGGCGTGGCTGGCTGAGAAATCAGAAACTTGAGTGGCTAAGAAGGCAGGTCTGCAGTCAGGTGGGCTTGGAATCGATGCCTTGTTCTTCCACATTTTGGCTGGGTGACTTGAGTAAGTTACTTGACCTCTCTGTGCCTTGGTTTCCTTACCTGCAAAATGGAGATAATAATAGCACGCGCCTTACAGGATTGCTGTAAGGATTACATGAGGTGGTAAATGTCATATGCACGGAGTCTGGCATACAAGAGTGCTTAATAGACACAGGCTGTGACTGTGAGTGGGGCAGGATGAGGTGGTGGAGAAGAGCTGGACTGCCTGGGGTTTGATTCCTGGCTCAAGCCCTTTCCAGCTGGGTGGGCCTGTCTGATGAGGCTGGGATTAGGGTGAGGCAAGCGAGGCGGGTGGCATGTTGAGCAAGCCACTTGCCTCTCCGTAATCCATGGCAAGTGACACACGACTGTTAACTACGTTTTATTGAAAGCTTCCCTGGAACAACTGTCTATGGAGCAGACTACTCCAATATCGTAGTAAAAGAGTAAATTTGACCCCATCCTTGAACCTAGAGGGAGGATGTGGTTAAGCACATCCATCCATGGAGAAGCAGGAGTGAACAAAAGACTTTCTTGGAATGCTCCCAGGTCTTTTCAAAGAACTCCATTTTTCTGTAGTTCGGTTGAACAGGTTTCTGTACCTCGCAAGTGAAAACGTCTTGGCTAAGCAGAGGGATAGAAGACCCTGAAAAGGAAGCTGGGATAAGTGGAGAAGGCCTTGAAGGCCATGCTAAGAAGATTCTTGGCGGCTGCTCCATCCCTGATCCGGATGTCCCCGCTCAGGGAATCACATGCGCAGTGGCCCTCTTTGTACCCCGCGGCCAAGGCAGCGCGCTCTCTTCTCTTCCCACCCAGGGTCCTTCTTCATGGCCGCAGAAGTTAAAAAGAGAAAAGGGTCACGGGCCTGCCTATGCGGAGAATGTAAAACATCCTGGCTTCTCTCCCGTCAGGAAGGGATAATGTCCGCTTTATTCTTAAAAAGGACAAAGTGCTCTTCTCCCAGCATCTACCGCTCTGGGACTTTAAACAAATTTGCATGGCGCGCTCCCTTCCGCGGCGCCGTGGCAAATGGCTCAGGCTTTCCTGCCCTCTACAGAGATCTGTATATTTTCTCCCTGGGCCTTTTCAGCTGAATTTTAAACTGGGTTCAAGAGAATAGATCATGACAAGGGTCCTTCAGAGTCTTCTAAATCATAACGCAACGCAACAGAAAGAGGACTGTTTTCTTCTCCCAACAATGATTTTCCTTCCTTGATTCTTGACACTCCAGCCACCAGCTAAGAAACCTTGAAAAAAAAAAAAAAGAAGGGGCGGGGGAAGCTTCCCATCCTCAATTTTCTTTCCCCAAGAAATCCCTCTCAATCTCTTTCTCTCTCCCTTTCTTCCCCCTTCCCCTTCTCTTCATCATAAAATGATAAGGCGGACCCGTGGTGCTTTTAAATCCCTTGCAATAGCAGGATGGGGCGGGGGGGGGGGGGGGGGGGGGGGGACAGACATTTTTACTACTGAGTGGATGCAAATTCACTTACTGCTGATTTTCAAAGGAATGAGATGCCCTTGCTTCAGTATTGCTTTTCTCATCACCAAATGGGGCCTTTGCTTTGTAATTGGACAAAGCTGTCAAAGCAATCAGATCAGAAGGCTGGGTGGTGTTTCCACCAGCCATCCCCAGAGAGAGGGAGAGAGTCAGAGAGAGAGAGACACACACAGAGAGAGAAGCAGAGATAGAGAGACAGAGAGAGAGAACGAGCTCCGTGGCAGCCCCAGGCACTTCCACTCCTAAATCTGTCCCACTTGGGAGGCAGGGAAGGGAGTGGGGTGGGAAATGAGCAGCCGTGAGGGGCTGCGCTCCTGGCTTTAGAACACCCCAGGCAGCCCCAGGGAGGCAGTGACTCTGGCCCTCGGAGCTGCAGGAAGAGAGGCACCTACATCTTTCTTTCTCATGCAGTCCTGTTTCTTTTCTGGGATTTCTAAGGCCTACTGGCCTCCCACAGTCTGTCCACTGGCTCCAGTCTAGAACCTATGGAGGGTAGAAAAAGCCCTGTTCTGCTACCCTAGGCAAGCCATATAATCTCTCTGAACCTGGCTGGGATTCTTCAGTTACAGAAGGACAGAGTTGGACTATCCCAAATGCACCTTCCAAATTTCTAATTTGTGGTCTTCAGTGGTAATGGAGGTAAAAGCAAGTTATGAGCATTTTGTTGTGGGTTTATTCTGAAAATAAATGTCAGTCCTCATGGGACAGGTGTGTTAGCCAAGATTCTTTCAGTTGTAAATGACAGAAGTCAACTCAAACTAACACAAGGTAATTTAGCTCATGCAACCAGGAAGCTGGGTATATTACTTTCCTATTGCTACTGTAAGAAATTACCAGAAATTTAGTGACTTAAAACAACAAAAGCTTCCACGCACTAGGGTGACTTTCCAGAAACTTGCAACCTCCACTTGGGTTCCTGGACAAGATAAGTCCTGAAACCTAGAGGGGCCAGCCCTGCTAGAACATCAGCTAGTTCCATCTCCCTATCCCATATTATTGACAGCCCTTTCCAACATGAAAAAATTATAGTGTGCATAGCCTCAATATTCCTAAAAAGTGGGAGAAAGACCAAAGGTGGTTGTGGAGCTATACAGAGAAGATAGGATTTAACAAACGAGTATGATTGCTGAATCATTATATTGATATCTCTTTTAGTCTCCAGTATCTTAGAGCAGCTAAAAGTAAAAACCTAAAATTGTGGAATTGTAACCCATACCAAACTCTGAAATCTGTTCTACAACTAATTGTTGCAATGCGCTTTGAAATTTATTGCTTTTTTGTACATATGTTATTTTTCACCAAAAAAATGAGAAAAAAAGTTGATCGTGATAATAAAAAATATTTATTCCTTCTGGCCTCCAATGTTCTGGAACAGCTAGAAGGAAAACTCTGAGAGGATTGTATGGTAGCCCAAGCCAAACTCTGGGATATGTCTTGTAAACATTTGTTGAAGAGTGTTTTGAAAACTGTTGCTTTTTCCTTCTTTGTTTTGTATATATATATTACACAATAAAAAAGTTAGAAAAAAATTTTTTAAAGCAAACAAACTTTATTAGGTTAGCGTTCTGGAGGTCAGAAGACCAAAAATGGGCTGATATAGTTTTGTTCCATCTGGAAGCCCTACAGGAAAATCCCTTCTTTGCCTTGCCCAGCTCCTAGAGAGTGCCCACCGTCCTTGGCTCTTGGCTCCCTTACAGCAACAGCATGACTTTGCCCTCTGCGCCCATCACTACATCTCTCCCTGTCTTCCTTTTCTAAGGGCCCCTTGTAATTACACTGGGCTAGCCCAGATAATCTGGGATACTCTCCCCGTCTTGAGATCCTTAATTTAATCACATTTGCAAAGTGCCTTTTGCCACAGAAGGTGGCATAGATGCAGGTTCCAGGAGTTAGAACGTGGACATCCTTGGGGGTGGGGAAGGGCCTTATTCTGCTTGTCACTTGGGGAGTGGACTTCAGGCATGGATGGATCCAGGGGCTCTAACAGTAGCACCAGGATCTTTCACTCCTACTTCTTTACTCTGTTCATCTTATTCTCTCTGCCATTTCAAATAGCCTTCCTCCTTCTGACCAGGGAAAATGCTCCCTGCAGCCCAAAATCAGGTCTTCCAGGATTAGTAGGCAGCTAGCTCCCTGGGTGTTTGGGAAGAAGCACCCTGGGAAGGAAATAAAACATCCTTGAGAGAGCCAGGTTAGAGGTAGTCACTTAATTTGTATATTAATTGGCATGTACCCATTTTGTAATCCAAGCTGGTGATGTGGTCACCAGAGCTAAAAAAAAAAAAGGCCAGGCCAATGCCACAGAGGCCATGAGCAGAAATTCCAGACTGGCTCAGCCCAAAGCACTGACATTTGCAATTAAGCAGAGCCTCTGGTTGCATAACCCCCCTTGGCTTTACCACATGTCTTCACAACTTGAGGCAAAAGGCCCCTCCCTCTTGTTGGGGGCCGGCATGATAACTAAGTGTAATTTCAGTCTTGCTGGGCTGCAATCACTACAAGGTAATTGAGTCTGGATATGTTAATACTCAAATTAGCATGGAGAAGATATAGAAGGTACAGACTCCATATAAGGGCTAGAGCTCCAGTGATCCCATATCTACTTTGCCAGAGTGAGTTTGTACCCGCTGTCCTACTATAATTATGAATAGTTCCCTACTTTCACTCTCAAAGAGGCCTGGTTTAATATTATGATTACTTACCCTTGTTTTAGCAGAAGCATGCAATAGGATGCATTTCTCTCCTATAGTGCAGCTAACACTGGAGCCAGGTGGGGCCTCTAAGGAAGCCACCTGGGAAGAACCCTGTGCCGGTTTGAATCTGTGGTGGACCCCAGAAAAGCCATGTCCTTTAATCCTCACTCAACACTGCTGAGTGGGAATTTGATTAGATTATCTCCACAGACATGCACGATTGGGTGTGTCACCTTTGATTAGAGGGAGATGTGACTCCACCCATCCAGGTGGGTCTTGCTTACTTTACTGGAATCCTTTAAAAGAGGAGACATTTTTGGAAAAAAAGCTTGACAGAAAGAGAGCCACAAGAACTACGAGAGCCCACACAGCAAGAGACCTTTGGAGATAAAGAAGGGATACACCCCCAGGGAAGCTTCATGAAATGAGAAGTGTGGAGAGAAAGCCAGCAGACATTGTCATGTTCGCATGTGCCTTTCCACTTGAGAAAGAAACCCTGAATACTACTGGCCTTCGTGAACCACGGTGTCTTTCCCTGGATGCCTTAGATTGGACATTTCTATCGCCTTGCTTTAATTTGGACATTTTCACTGCTTTAGAACTGTAAACTTGCAACTTATTAAATTCTCCTTTTTAAAAAGCCATTCCATTTCTGGTATATCACATTCCAGCAGCTAGCAAACTAGGGCAATCCCCAAGTCGCTCAGGTTTCCTTCCTCCTTGCGCCAGCTTTAAGGTCAAGGAACAAAAAATCCTTCCCGTTATGCGGCAGTGGGGAGGGGCCTTTGGGGCCCTTATGATGTGAGGCCTCCTTTAGTCTCGGATCTTCTTAGAGCCCACGGCCTCTTGGAAGGTCTCTTCTGAGTTTGCTTCTGTCCATTCTCTGCTGCTTCTCCACCCAGATCTATGGGGCAATAGCTCAATTACTCTAGAAAAAAACTTTCAAAACTTTGCACTGATATATTTATATGACCGCCTGTACCTTTACGTAAATGCAAAACTGTGGTCGCATGCATGATTTGTGTGTGTGTTTGGGTGTGTGTGCACATGTGAACTCTTTTCTTTTTCTTTTCTTTGTTAGTTTAACTTTCCTTTCCACCTCTCCTCCAGCCTCCACTCACAACCACTGGACACCTTTATTAACAACATAGAAGCGTCCTTCCATGCTTTTCTTTGGATTCATATAATCTTGTATACATAGATATATGCACACACATATACTAATTATAACTTTATATACATACATACCCTTAATATTTATATATAGATGCTTTTTGTCACAACATGATATTCTGTTTTCTGCATCTTACTTCTCTTATGTAATGATACCTTGAGGAAAACTCTCTAAGTCTAATTAATTGTTTTCAATAATGCATAGTACCTATGGTATAAATGTGCCATGATTTATGTACCCAGAGCCCTAGTGATAGATATCCACTTTGTTCCCACAGAAGAAATTTCTTGCATTCACCAACATATGAATGTGTCACACTTGATTTGGGGCACCCCCAACTTATATAGGATTCAAAAATCTTTAAAAGCATATGACAATTTGAAGACTATAATCAGCTGCTATTTTTCAAGGTGTCAGACCGACCCAGCAACCAAACTTGAGGCTTGGCATCGCTCACACGCCGTTCCCCTTCGTTCCATATAAATGTGGTCCCAAGGAGCCCTTTCTGGTCTCTCATTTTGCTGTTTTAAGTGCAGTTCTGGACTGGGGTGATCCATCAGAGGCTGCATTGCATCACCACACAGGAGGCACCTAAGTGCATCCAAAGGCGCTCAGAAAAGAAAAAAAAAAAAAAAAGAGCTCGGGCTTTGGAATCGAAAGCCAAAAAGATGGACCAGCATTCAAATTCTGGCTACACCAGCTTATGAGTTGTGGGATTTAGACAACCATGCACCCTTTTGCCTTTAAAACAGGAGTCGTGATGCCAGCTCCATAAGTGAGACTATGCACGCGCAGGTCCCAGCGCCAGCAAGCCCACACCCCGGCGTCCCTTCATAAAATATGTTGAGGTTTGAAGGCGAAAAGTTCAAGTCAATAGTGATGCTCGGGGCAGACAGCTGAGGTCTGATGAGCAAACAGAAGCAGGTTGTTTGCAGAATAACTGGATGCCTGCCTTTTTCACAGTACTGCAGGTGCACTGAGGAGCTCCAAAGCATCCTGGACTGGGTCCGTCCCAGGTGCAGCCCATCGGCAGAGAGGCGAGGCTGGGAGCTGCCGGACCCATGTGTGTCTCTCCCTGCCCCTTCCCCCTTCCCTCACCCTCTACACACTCCCACCCACTTGACCTGCCCTAGAGGCAAACAGAAACTGGGGGTGGACCCCACAGCCTCCCTGCCTTTCCCTTCCAGTTGCTGGTAGTGAAAGGGCACCCAAAGCCGAGTCCCATAGCCAGCACCCAGCCATTTGCCTTGTCTGCTGCTGTGCTCCCAGGGGCAGTGGCCCGTGTGGGGTGGAACAGCAT
Source organism: Tamandua tetradactyla (assembly GCF_023851605.1). NCBI lineage: Eukaryota > Metazoa > Chordata > Mammalia > Pilosa > Myrmecophagidae > Tamandua > Tamandua tetradactyla. Next base: position 14,342,234 of record NC_135332.1, read on the forward strand.
CTGGGAGGGAGCACTTGAAACCTTTGTGTTTATGTCCCTGGGAAATTTGGGAACAGGGGATGACTTAGGGCTGGGAAATGAGAATCCCTTCACCCTCACCCCTCAAATTTCCCGTTACTAAGAGTCAGCCTTTGGTCTCAAAGCCAGCCTTCAGCATCCTGAGTAATGCTAACTGTAAGATGCCAATCCCTTCCCTCCCACAGACTTCTCCGAGTCATATCCCCAAATATGCCTGTCCGGCACCCCCAGTGACTCATCGGCATCACCCTGAGCCCGATGAGAGTCAGTGCAGAGTGATGCACCAACGACCCGGGACCCTGAGCTGTCCCTCAGCCTCCCTGCTGTTGCAGAGCATGGCACCTCATACGCAGTAGGCGCTTTGCATGGGTTTGCTGAGTCCCTGACTGAAAATAATACATGGGCAACAGATGGGGACAGCCTGGGATCCAGCAGTGGCCTGGGCTGGGGAAAGAGGGAGACACACCCAGGCCCACTCCCAGCCTGAGCCAGGAACGCAGCATCCCACTGGGGAGGTAGGAACCATCGCTACTAATTACTCATCCCCAGGCCTCATTCAGTCATTCAAACCTCCAAAAAATGGGAGTCATGTGAGTGGCCAGGCAGGCTGCTCCTTCTTCTCAAGGTAAGAAGATTTATTGCCCAAACTTACATTTTATTGTGCACAACCGAATAAAAATGATCGATTTCCCTGCCCACCTTACAGCATCCTTCCACAGTTATTAAAGTCTCCAAAAATGTTTTCTTAAAAAAAAAAAAAGGTTAAAAGAAAGAGAGGTGGAGAGAGAGCAATTCAAGAGGAGGCCGGGAAGGGCGGGATGGTGGAGGGATATCCATCTTGTCAGCTCTGGACCACGGAACACTGATGCCACTATATCTTCTGCTCATATCCAGATTTACAATTTGCCAGCCAAGGAGATGGAAATGCCAAGCCTTCTCCTTGGAGCTGAATGCTGGGAGAGTCTTAAAGAGCCTAAGAGAGGGGAAGACCCTGGGTCTGAAAACCTTTAAAAGGCACTGTGCCTGCTTCTGGGTTTTGGCAATTTTCTCTGAGTAGGGGAGACATGGCCTCCGTGGCCGGGTGATGGATTTCAACTCCAGGGCCCCAAACACACTCAGCTAAGAGCCCCTTTACTCTCTGTTCACTGATGAATAAGTGGGCTGAGGCTGGAAATGTACCTGCATGGAAGGCAGGCTTAGCCACAGACAAGGGCACACAGAGGAGAGGGTGGCTTTTTTGGGGGGGGGGAGCCAACTTGCTCAGGTCCAGCGCAAGCACCAATTAGCTCCAGGTGTGCTGATGAGCAGTTGCACATCATCCTGTTCCTTCCCGTTAGTCCCCTAAGAACTTCTGTTTCGTCACTTTAGTAACTTAATTTTACTAAATGCCACGTAATACAGTTGTAGAATTCCCATTTCCCGGGCATGTTGTGAACCCGTTTTGGACAAGAATAACGTCTCACTCACCTCCGTGTCTCTCACACACACTGGCACCCACGGTGCTTCTGCTGCAACTCATTTACTCGAGAGTGGCAAAGTCATGTTTTAAAATTCTGTAATCCAGAATTTGTTTCTAGGCCCATCTGGTCTCTTTCCACATTGGTACTAATTAGTTAGGTCTTGTGTGTGTTTCCCGGAGAACATTTGTCCCTTCATCAGACCCTAATTCATCCTCAGCTGATCCCATTCTCACCTCTCGAGGGTTTCCCACACTGCAGATGGTGCCACAGGTCTCCATAGCGTGGTTGGGGGGGCCAAGAATCCCCCCAAAAGGCTCCCTCCCCTCCTCCAGGTTTTTCGAGGGCACGAGAGCCCTGTTGCCGTGTCAGGGAGAGTTTCCCCTGCATGGCATGGAAAACAGCCATGAATCCGTCTCGAGCCATTTACTTCTGAGTCCCAATGCCAGCCTTAACAGATACTTCCATCAGGGCTGACGCACCAGCGATCTAGAAGCCATTAGCCAGACGATATTACACCTTCCCGACTCTGCCTCCTCGTGGGACGCAGGGGAGAAGGGGAGAGAGAGGGAGGAGAGTGGAGGTGGGTGGCTGGGGAGGTGGTGGAGTCGGGGCTGGGTGGGAGACAGCTGCTCAGGCCTGGGCCCAGTCAGGGGGCACAGAACCACAGCGGCCCTACCCAGCCGGGCCCTGTCCCAGGCCTGAGGGAGAGACAGAGAAGCCCAGCGGGAGAAGCCAAGGCTGGCATGCCCAGAGCCGGGGCAACAGCTCAAGGCTCAAAACCCTGAGAATATGAGCTCTGCCTTCTCTGAGGGGCCTGCTAGAGGAGTATCCTCCGGGCACATCTCCATATTGCCGGCCTATGGACATCCAAGCTTGACTCCCTACCCAGGGCACATGCCTAGGGAGTCCAGTCCTGAGTCTGACCCCCCATATCTTATAAGAATAAATGATGCTGATTGCAGTGATGACAGATAGCAATTATTGTAGGGTGCTGTGTACTGTATATCAAGTTCAGGCTAAACGCGTCACATATAATAAGGTATCCACTCCTCAGGATGGCCCTATGAGTTAAACATTACTCTTATACCCACTTTACAGATAGGGAAACTGAGGCATAAGGTCTCAGTTGACACGGCAGGGTAAGTGGAGGAGCCAGTATTTTAACCAATCTGCTTTACTCCCATATCTAGCTCTTAGCCTTTACATGACAATGTCTTTTAAAGTCGCCAGTGGCCAGAGGGCAGAAGCCTAGAGATTGGGGACAGTCTGGCCCAGGATAGCCGTGCTTCATGGCTGGCTACCCTGTGTACTCGCCCTGGCCCGCCAGGCAAAGGAGATTGGTTTGTCCAGAGAGCCCTTGCTCTGGCCACAGGGAACAAAAGGGCACCTTCTGTTCCATCTAGAGACAACAGCTGCTTTCTTAGAGCCCCTGAGGTCATTTGTCTTTTCAGGTCCAAGGCTTTCCATCTCTGAGGTTCTTAGGGAAAAGAGCCTCAGTTATAGCTCCCCTCAGCTTGCGCCAACCAGCTGTGCCGAAGAGACTGGTCTGCAAGTCCCCTCAGGTGCCTTTCTTTCTTTCTTTCTTTTTTTCCAGGTGCCTTTCTTATACAAGAGAGGTGGGATGGAATAGGATGTGACAGGATGGGATGGGATGGAATGGGCTGAGATGGGATGGGATGGTACATTAGTTTTCTAGGGTGCCAAAACAAATTGCCACAAGCTGGGTGGCTTAAAACAAGAGAAATTTATTCTGTAATGAGATGGAAAGGGGAGGTGAGTCTTTTTAGTTAAACTATCCATATCCTTCAATCTCCCTTTCTTACCAGAAAATTACAGTTATTAAAAAGAAACACCCTCCCATCCTAACACCTGCCGTGTAGCGATGAATCTGACAGCCAGCTATCGAGTGCCATTGGCCCAGGATTGAAAAGCTTCACTGGGGTTGCGCCAGTGCCTGCACCCCCAGAGTCTGGCTCTAGAAGTCTCTTCCCAGGCTCTGCTCCCCTCCCCCACCCCACCTTAAGCCTCAACCTACCTGGACTCCCCTATCCTTTAAGACCCAACTCAAACCTACCTCCAAAGGAAAACCTTCTCTAACTACAGATTTCCTTTCTCTATTTAGAAGTTGTCAACCACTTGAGCACTGGCTGACCTTTAATCTGAGAATCCAGCTGCATGGCCTATAGACTGCTGTGAACTGCAGCGGCCCTGAGCGAATTTAATTTTTTCAATGTTGAAGAAACAGACTCAAATAAAACGACAGAGTATTAACCTTGCTTTACAAATTAGGGCACAGGCTGGGAGAGGTTAGGAGACACGTCCCGCTCCACTTGGCTGGAGAGCTGAGAGTTTGGGACCCGGGGCTCCTCCACTGAGATGCAACTAGTTCTTAGATCCAGCTCTTGATGTCTTAGTTCCAGTTCTCCCAAAAGCAGACCCTTGGGCAAGAATTTGAGGACAAGTTGTCTATCTGGGAGGTGGTCCCAGGAAGCCCTATGAGGGGTGGAGAAGGAGGGAAAGCCCATTTACGAGCAGGTGACCCCTTGCAGCGCCCTGGGAGAGCTTGTAGGCCACGCTACAAGCTGGGGGTTTCTGCTCGAGCTCCTGCCTGCAGGGCTGAGAGCCCCTCTTTGGGGGTCAAATACCAGCACTTCTAGCCTGCCTTGCCCATGGGACGTCCTCCCTCAGCCAAAGAACTGCTTCAGGCAGACAGCGGCTGGTGGGACTGTCCACAGAGGCCACCGAGTCTGCAGCAAGTGGCCTCTGGTGGGCCAAGGAGGGGGGGCTGGGCCCCAATGGGCCCCGCCGCATTCAGCAACCACGTCCCAATCATGGCACAGAATTGGATCTCCTAACATCCTTTCATATCCTGCGTCGTCCAGAGTCCCGGGTCCTTGCGGTACCTCACCTGACTGGCTCCTTCCTAGCCCCCGAGGAAAGGGCGCCCTCGTGGGGTTGCCAGGGGGTGGTGCAGGAGGTCATGAGTGGACAAATCTTCATTCTATGCCTTTGGATAACTCACAGGATTTTCTAACTGTCCACCTATATTATTTGTATCTTTTTAAGCTCCTCCACCTCTCTTCTCTCTTCTGGCTGGCAGGTAACCTTGCTTCAAGTTGGCAGATAAAAGGATAAGACTCCCCACCCCCCCACCCCCAGCTCCACCCCACTCCAGGGATAGACGTTGGCACAGGGGACTTTGAAACAACACTGGGAAAAAAAATGCAACGTCCAAATGCATGTGGTGGTGGTGGGGTTAACATTTGGGGTCTCCTGTCTGTCACCTCTCCCATCACAGCCACCCACCCCAATGTGTTCGGAAAGGCCTCCTGGCTCCTGGCTTCCTACACAAGCCTTCCTTCAGGCCCCTGGGGAGGGAGTGAGGATTAAGCAGACCCCAAACCCCACGCCCCAGACCCCCTGTGGAGGTGGAGGTGGGGGGGCTGCAGGGAGCTGTCAGAGTGGCAGGTTCCGAGCGGGGGTTCTCACAGGGGCAATGAGCGCCCAGCGCGGGCTGGCACGATGAAGAAATACGAGCAACAACTTCATCTGGTATTGCACAAAACTCCTGACACACTTCTCCCCAGGCAGGTCATGTTCTGCATTTACGAGGAAAACATACTTGTCATTTTTGCCTCTTGTCCTAGTAGCCAAACCTGCACCTCAGCACGGAAATACGCACCTCTCCACTTGACTTGCTTCCCTGAAAAGTAGCCTACATGGACTCTCTCTCCCTCTCTCTTCTCTCTCTCTGTCCTCCCCTCCCTCTTTCTCTCCCCCTCTATCTCCTCCCCACCCTCTTCCTCCCACTCTTTCTCTCTCCACCCAAGCACACACACACACACACACACACACACACACATATACACGCGCGCGCGCGCGCACAGGAAGCACCTGAACAAACCAGCACACCCAGATTCTAGCCTCCCTCTGCCTCTAACTGGCTACATGCCCTGGAACAAATCACGTGCATCTCCAGGTCTCATCTTTCTCATCTATAAAATGGGGAGGCTGAGCAGGTCGGTCTGGAAGACCCTTTGCAGCCCTGGCTTTCTGGGTCTTGATGATTGTAAAGAACCTCTGAGTGTGCTCAGCTCCCATCCATGGAAACTGGGACCCACCACACAAAGACAGCAGGTGGTCTCTCGATGCCTTCTCCCCACTTCTCCCCGGGAACACTGCCCACCACGGCTGCTACACTAGGCCTGCTGGTGGGAACTAAGGGGGAGACTAGGTGATGGGTGGCATCCTGCTTTGCCCTTTTGGGGGGACAGGCATCCATCCAAATGGCCTAGCATAAGGAAGAAACTCAACCCTCTGCATATTCCGCATAGAGAAGCGGGTACCACCCTTTGGGATGGAGAGGGGGAAGCTAGAAGGAGCAGTTCCCCTGGCTCCCCCTTTGCCTGTGACACTGTGGGGAGCTGCTTCTCAGGATCCTGGAGGCCAGTTGTTTGCAGAAGGGCTTGTTGGCAGGGCCCTACCCCACAAACTCTCCCAGACAGAGGGCTTACAGAAAAGAGATTCTAGGGGGCTGACCCCCGCAGCTGGCCACCTGGCCTTTGAGGAGAGCTCTCACGTCCAGCAAGGGTAGGAACCCCAGGTGAACAGCAGTGAGCTGAACCCCCGAGAGCACGCCTGGGCCCAGCCACCAAGGGACGTGCTCACCCAGGAAGGCTCCCCACTTGATGGTATTTGGTTCTGATTTGCTCAGACTACAAAGCCCTCTCGGAGCTCTTTACTTCTGCAGAGCATATTTAAACTTCTCACCTGCTAGCTCTCCTGAGCATTGCCGCTAAGTGAATGATTATCATCACACCTCAGGTGGGGAAACTGAGGCTCCAGGAGAAAAGGTCACGCAGCAAATCATCATCCGGTTCGTGCCTTCGATATCTCACTCCTTGCCAACTCCTCGGATTTCCAAGTCAGGAATAGAACAGGGAGGGGGGGTGCGGGAGGTGGTGGTGGCCGCAGGGAGGGCGGGAGAGGAGGCCGCGGAGCTCACGGCACTTCCCTACGGCTGGGGCAAATCGGTTCCTTTTGCCAAGAGGGGTTGTAACCAATAGGACACTGAGAACAGAAGATAGAAGTTTCAAAATATATATAGAAAAGAAAAGGATAAAATAAAGAGGGGGAGGAACCCATGTGATTCAAAATACCCAGTCCAGCCACCTGGGTGCAGGCTCCCCACCCCCTCCTCACGCCTCCCGTTCTACGTCAATATTCAATCATCTTTTCCCTTTCACTTTGCCTCTTCCATTTTTATCTTCCACTGCCCGTGAAAATTGGTGTGAAATAAAAAGGCAACCCTGCCCACAGATGTAATCAGTTGACTTGGCACTTAACCCATGGACTCCAGGAAAAGGGAAGCCAGCTCTGTGCGGGCATTTCCCTCCCTTCATCGTCTCTACCACCGCCCTGACAGCTCTCTGCTCTCCTCTTTTATTTTTCTCTCTCTCTTTTTGCGTTTGATCCTCCTGTTATTTTCTGCTTTGCATTTAATGGAAATAAACCAATCTATGTTTTTTCGCCCCTTTCTTTTATTTTTTTATATATTTATTTATGTATATTTATATATACATATAAGAGGCAGTGGAGAAGAAGGTGTTTATCTTTCTCCCCATCTCTGCAGGGGCCCTGGAGACCCCCAGGGGCCCTGGCAATCTTTCTGGGGAAGGGGGACCAAGATTCCAAGATCTGGAAAGACCTCAGCCTCCTAATCCCCAGAGACACCCCCAGATAGGAGATGGGTCTATAAGCCCGGTTCTAGAATAGAAGTCTCTAGTCTAGCGCTAGATACTTACAAATCTTAGGTAAAGTTAGTTTCCTCCCTCCCAGAGGATAGACTATCATTGTATGATATCTGTTTATTTGTCTCTGTTTTTTTTAATACAAGGTAGGATAGAGAAGTGAAACAAACAATTTTTGCTCTGAGCTGATCATTAATCACAAATAAACTTATAATTAAAAAATGTGATAAGTAATGTGAAGAGAAAGCACAGAGTGCTACGAGAAGATTTACTTTAGACATTCTGGGGTCGGCTGGGGGAGGTTGTGAAGACACTTTGAAGTGGCATCATTTAATCCAATGGTTCTCAAAGTGGGGTCCCTATAGCCACAACATCACCACCAAGGAACTTGCTAACAATGCAAATTCTTGGGTCATCCCAGAGCCACGGAATCAGAAGTTCTGAGAACGAGGCCCCCACCCGGGATTAGGAAGGTTTCCAGGTGACCCTGAGGCTTGCTCAGGTGGGAGGTTAGCTGATGTCAGCTGAGGCAGAAAGGTGAGCGGGGTGGGCCAAACCATGGCGAGAAGAGCTTTCCAGGCAGAGAGAACAGCACTAACCAAGGCTCCGAGGCAGCGAGCAAGGGCGAGAGAGGGATTGGAAAACCAGATCTTGCAATGCCTGGGAGACCAATGAGTGCGGATTTTCTCCTAAGGCCGCCACGGACCCCTGGAAGGGTTCTGAGCAGGAGATGATGCCATACGATGGTGATGTAAGGAATCCTGCTCCTATCTGGGCCTGGTGGGCTGGATTTAAACCCCCACCCCACAGCCCGGCTTCCTGCGTCGTCCAGAGTCCCGGGTCCTTGCGGTACCTCACCTGACTGGCTCCTTCCTAGCCCCCGAGGAAAGGGCGCCCTCGTGGGGTTGCCAGGGGGTGGTGCAGGAGGTCATGGGTGGACAAATCTTCATTCTATGCCTTTGGATAACTCACAGGATTTTCTAACTGTCCACCTATATTATTTGTATCTTTTTAAGCACACCAATAGGTGTTAGTGAAGCTGTGAAATTTACAGGTTCTTTTCCTTTCTGCTTACGCATTCCTGTATCTTAAGAAATAAAAGCGAAACACTTCTATCCAGCTGATAGTTATCAAATACTATTGAGTACCAGGTCTTGGGTGCTTTCGTTCTTCATTCATTCACCAGTTATTCATCGAGCGCCTGCCACGTCCTGGGAACCGTGCAGGGATCCAGAGAGGAAAAGAAGTCAAAATCCTGCCTGCGCGGACAGGAGTTAGACCAGTGCACACACTTTAAAAAAGGAAACTCTCTGAGTTTGCAAAGTGAGAGGGACAGGGCGTGCTGGGGTGAGCGATCAGGGGAAGCCCGAGAAGGAAGAGCTGGGATCAGCTGTCCGCAGGCCGCCGTGGGGAGGGGGCTGGACCACAAAAGTGGAAACAGCGAGTCTCAGGGTGAGCACTGGCCTGAGAAAGAGCAAAGGCGAATGGCTTAGCAGGCGGGGAGAAGAGGGCCAAGAGGTGGCTGGAAGGGTGGAGGGCAAGGGGACATGAGGACCACTGGGTGGGTTTTGGCTTTTACACCTAAGCGACACAGGGGCCTGTGGATGTGGGTAGTGGCGTGATCTGATGTGTGTGCACATGTGTGCGTTTGTCTGCATGCGTGTGTGTGCACGCGTGTGTGACCGCACATTCTGAAAGCTCACTCTGGCTTGTTGAGAGTAGTCTTGTGAGTGGGGCAGGGCAAAAAGCAAGCAAGGACCCTGGGGGAGAGGATTTTCTATAACCAGACGGGAGGTGACACGGAGGGCTGAGCTGCGGAGGGGACGTGACACGGAAAGTCCCTGGGCCGGCTCTGAAGGTGGAGCCGGCAGGATCTGCGGCCGAGTCGGATGAAGGATGTAAAAGAGAAAGTTCAAGGGTGACTCCAATATTTTTTACCTGAGTAACTAAAAGTATCTTTTGTGTTACTTTTTAAGATGGGAAAGGTTGGGGGTGGGAGAAGTAGATTTTGGGGGGAGAGAGGGAGAAATTGTTAATTCAGGGGGTTTTTTTGTTTTTGTTTTTTTGCATGAGCAGGTACCAGGACTTAACTTGGGTCTCTGGCATGGCAGGTGACAGCTCTGCCTGCTGAGCCACCGTGGCCCGCTTGGCTAATTTAGTTTTGGCCAGAACTTGAGAGGACATCGTATTAGTTGAGGTCCTCCAAGAAGGAGGAACCCAGATGGGATTCGACGTGCAAGAGATTCATTGGGGAGGTGCACGGGAAGAAGGAGGGAGGCAGAGCAGGTGAGAGGGGTTTTCACACCACACCGCCCGTCTGACACCTGTGGAGGACAGGGGCAAGGAAGGAGGACTGGGGAGAAAGCCTCAGAAGGCAGCAAGTTCCAGGTACTACTTCGCCAGGCTGATGGGACGGCTCTGAACTCTCCCCTTAGGGGTCTCCCACACCCCGCAAGAATGGGCCTACACTAGCGTCTCTCTCCTCTCCCCCTGCCCCCCAGTGCACAGGTGCTGGGAGAAGTCCAGAGCACGCGCGGCTTCCCTTTAACCCAGTGGCAGACGAGAGGGGCGGCCTCCGGCATGGCAGGCCCCGCGCTCCCCGCAGCATGGAGGAGAGTGGGGCGTTTTCACGGGCGCCACTGCCTGTTTGACATTTAGATGGAGACATCAGGTGGGCAGCTGGATATATGGGTTGGGAGTTCAATGTGAGGTTCAAGCTAGTGATAAAAATTTAAGCCTCTAGCTTGTAAATGGTATTTAAAGCCATAAGCATGGATGAAGGCACAAAAAGAATATGTGTGGCTGGCAAAGAGGATTGAGTGTGGAGGTGCGCGGTATTCCAGGGTTGGGGAGGGGAGGATGAGCCTGCAACGGCAGCCAAAGGAGGAGAAAGGAAACTCAGAGTCTCTGATGTCCTGAAGACAGTGTTTCAAAGAGGACAGAGTACTTGCCTTTCATGATATAACCAAGTACCATTTATTTGGCATTCTTCCCGGGCCAGAAAATTGGCAGAGGATCCGTGTGCATCCTTCACTCGCTGGTCTTTGCACCTGTGGTGGAAGCAGGGGTAGTGCTGCCAAGGTCCCCTCCACCGTCCAGCTGCTGGGAGCGTGGACTGCCCTAAGTCACACCCCATCACAGACATGGCCAGTACCTGGGGATTGATCAACGCAGGGGTGCAAGGACCGAGCTTCTTTGCCTCCATTTTGGAGCTCTCCAAAGGGCCACCCCAGCTGCAGAGCCTCTCGTGGGATATCTCATGATCAGTGCAGTGACATTGCAATGAAACACCTCTCTCTGCCCAATCCTGCTTCCGTCACTTCCTCACAGAACACCTCCAAACCTCCACCCTGAGTCTGTTTCCTAAAACAACCCCCAAGGCTCCCTCTGTGGCCTTCGCAAAGCCTGGACTTAGAAGGTCTAAGACTCAGGTAGCTTTCTTCATCTGCTTGGGGGTGGGAGGGAGTGCTACCCCTCAAAGTGCCGTGGGATGCTTTCATGGGGAACAGAAGCCGACAGCCTCTCTGGTCCCCCATTTTAAATAGCGAGCTGCCTCTCCCCTTCCTGACACTCCCGAGTCTCTTGTCCTCATCTGCTCTTCCTCCTTTCTATGGCACTGCTCACCTTCCAGCGTACTGTGTAATTTCATTAATATTTTCTACTATTCGTTATCTGTCTTCCTTCTTTCCTAGAGTGGCAGCCCCATGACAGCAGGAATATGTACCCATTTTGTTCCCTGGTGGATCCCAAGGGCCTAGACGGTGCCTGCAACACATAGGTGACAATGTATCCTTGCTGAATTAGTTCATGAATGAGTTTTCCTTAAAGATCATGGAGCCCACCTCTCCCGTCCTTGACTGGAGGTCCACAATAAACCAGACCTCCAAACGCATGAGCAGCATGGGATGTGGTGAATTAACATTGGGGCAGGATTTGGAGCCTGAGAGCCCCTCCCTTTGGGGTCTCTGCCTCCTCATCTGTAGTGTGAGCTGCCACCGATGGTCGGTCCACACGGAATGACCTTGGAGCCTTCTGGCCATGAGCTTGGCCCCACTGATGGAGCCTGCAGTCCACCTGGATGCTGAGGGCCTGTTCCAGTGAGACCTTCAATATCTGGAGGTATCAACCTGATATCCCTAGACTGAGGACAAAACAGACCCACATTAGACCCAACTCTGCTCTGAAAGGAGGAACACACTGTGAGGGTCCTGGGAAATGGCAATGTATGAGAGCATTGGTCTCTGGGGCCCAAGGGAAAGCCTGGTGTTCCTGGAGGAGAGGGGTATGGAACTTACTTTCCGGAGAACACAAACTAAAGTAACTTGAAAAACATTACAGAGTTCTAAGCATGAGCAGAGGCATGAAGGGGGGGGCGGTTATACTGGGCTTCAGCAAAGAGGGCTTTCTGGAGGAAGCGAGATTTCAGCATGGCTTAAAAGGTTGTCACCAACCAGACAGACAGAAAGAAGAGACTCATCATTCTTCATGGTTCAGTGGCAGAGTCTTCCGACTGAGAATCCTGACTCTGCCATTTTCCAGCCTTGTGACCTTGGCCAGCGTTATGAAATCTCTGGGGACTTCAGTGTCATTCTTGGTACGCTGGGAAGCTGGAGCAAGGCTGTATGTTTGGAAACACTTCGTAACCTCCAAAGCAGGGCTTCCCAGACTCTGAGATCTCACAGATGAGGCAAATTTCTGAACATCTAAGATTGATCAAAGGATTCCAACTTTCTGCTTTGTTCACGTTAAAACGTGAACAAGCCACAATCCACAGTAGCATAAAAAAGGGAACACACTTCATTCCAAAAATGGAGGAAGGCTAAAAACTCAGAATAAAAGACAATCTTCTAACTTAAAAATAAAAATAGATTAAAAACTTATGAGAAAAACAATCATCTTACAGGAAAAACTCACCGGCTTGGCCTCGTTCTCATTTTGCCACAGGCCAGTGAAGTTTTTCCATGAGATCAGCGTGAAAGGAGAACGCTGAGAGGGCGCAGCCAGGCAAAGGAAGGGTGCTGCCCAAAGCTGCAGGCGCAGGTCCAGAGCTCTAGGTCCCCCGGGGCTGAGGGGGGCTCAAAGTCCCAAGCTTACCTGCTGTACTGCTGCACTCCGGAGGGAAGATTTCTGTCCAGCGCATTTCACTGTCAGAGGACCTGGAGCTATGGCACTCTATGGCAGGGAGAGTGGGGATGGCTTGAGCAAAAACCCAAGTCGGGACCAGTTAGGAGCCATTGCAGCAAATTTTCTTCAGGGGTTTCCTGAGCCTGAACTCATTTGTTGCTCCCAGCAGCCCTGGGAGGGAGGAATTGTTAGCATCCGCATTTTACAGATCAGGAAACTGAGGCATAATGTTTCAGTCATGTCCCCAGACCTCAGAGCGAATGGCAGAAGCAGGGTGCACTTGGGTTCTGCGGGCCTTCCTCGTGCTGCCACGTGGTAGGGCTGAGCTGCTGGTCTACCCTGTGGCTTTCCAGCAGGACCCCCCACCCCACCCAACCTGACGTGGGGTGGCAGCAGGTCAGGTGCCAGGCAGCAAAGCTGCGCCCTAGAAAAGACCCGTCCCTCCTCCTCGCCACCTCCCACCCCGTGCCCCCACCAGAGAACCAGAGAATTCCGCTAGCTCCCCCCTCCGCCTCCTCCCCTCTTCACAGTCACCCCCCAGGAAACCCACTATCCTGAGGCCGAGTTAGTGGGGTCGCCATAGCAACAGCTGCGATGCCAGCCCCGGGAGGAGGCGCGGCTAGGGCCGCATGCGGGCGGGCAGGCAGCGCCTGCAGGGGGGGGGGGGACCATCGGCACAGGGACCGCGGCTCCCAGCGACAAGCCCTTCCAGGCTTACATGAGCTGTTTTTGAGGCAAACCAAGCACAGTGGAGAGGCTCCCTTCACCGGATGAGTCACCTGCAGGTATAAAAAGCCAGGAAGCGGCCCTTGTGTGGGTGGCAAAGACGAACCCGCCTCCCTTCCTCCTTCCCTCCCTCCCTCCCTTCCTCAGGACTCCTACCCAGGAAGGTCCTGTGCATGCACACACACTCACACACACTCACACAGGCACACACATACTCACAGACATATGCACACTACTTATTCACACAGACTCACACAGAGACTCCCATACATCCACTTATGCACAGCCATTCAATCACACTCACACACAGATGCACACACAAACACTCACAACCAGGGACACTCATGCATACTCATTCATATTCTCATTCACACACACAAACATTATTCAACACACACAGACACACTCACAGATACTCATATATATTCACACACTCACATGTTCACACACACACATTCACCTACACTCATACACATTTGTGAAGTAAGTAGTACCGAGGTCCCAGCAAGCCATACCTGCTACCAGGTGCTGCCGACAGCACGTGCTGAGATTCACAGAAGGAGATGCACTCAGATTAGGCAGATGGCATTTGAGCAAAGCCATCAAAACTGAGAGCTCTACGGTGACTCTAAGAACTGTTGTGAACTGTTTCCTGTCTGCTCAGCCCTCTCCCCCCTTGCCCAATTCACCTAGCACTGTCAGGACCCCCAGCAGTTTCCTAATAAATATTTCTTGAATGAGTAGCCATAAGATACCCAAGCTTAAACCTGCATAAGGATGCACACGGGCCACCATTTTGCAACCCAGAACTTCAGAGCAGTCTTGGATAAAACCACTTGATTAATCTCCAAAAAAGGAGAGTAGAGAAAGAATGTAATGCCTTTCATTGTTCTGCCTGTATTCCCTTTTACTTCCTGATTCAAACCTTTATTGACAAAATTCCCCCATCCTTGTACCACTGCAAGCATGTTCAAGTATTCAGAACAAGTGGCTCCTCAACTTTGAGGTTGTGATATGAACAAATGAGTGAATGAATGAATCCGTCAGCACCTACTTTTTCCTGGGCCTTAGCACAGGTCTGAGAACAATGAAAGCATCATCAACATGGATGGAAGGATGGATGAAAGGATGGATAGATGGATGGATGGATGGATGGATGGATGGAGAGTGGAAGGGAGGGAGTAATGGAAGGATCAGTGGGTGTGAATGACGTTTAAAATATGGATCAAAACTTTCTTCTTCTAAGACAATTTCTTGGATTATTTTCACTCCACAATGATCTCCCTCCTCAGGGGGCATTTTCTTGGGTGTAGTGAATTCAGCTTGTACAGTATTCCTGTATACTTTCAGCTATCTCACTGCCATGAGTGCACTGTAGAACTTACGATTATCACCTCCTTTTGTCCCGAAGTTCCTCCCAAGTGTCCCTCCCTCCTAGGCTGTGTCCATGACTTCCTTGGCAGCTACCACAGAGCTGGTGAGCAGCAGGAGGGCAGTAATCCCCCCAGGTCATGCTAGTTGGAGGGTGGCAGTGGGGGACATTCTGGCAAGGGCAGGTCCATAGCAATGCTTCTTGGAGCAAATGTTTGGGATTGTGTCCTTTGGTGGCAAGGGGAGAGCGAAGCTTCTCTGGAAGCCTTTTCAGATGATAGGGAAATGTCCGATGGTCTTCCCAGAGGGCTCCACTTAGAGGGAAGATGGCATGGTTATGACAGGAGCCCAACACCATGTTTCTCAGAAGAGGGGGGAAAGGAAGGCCAGAGATGGTCTGTGCTTGGTGCAGAATTGGAATCCTGCTGGCAACCCAGGCCTTCTCTACACTGGAGTTGTGTACTGGTCCCCAGGGGCAAACAGACCAAGGAGAGTGCCAGTGATCCAGAAACCCCCAGAGATTGCCAGAAAGCTCCAGGCTTACCCTTGAAAGTGATGCAGATTGGACCCTGTTTCCTCACACTCTGGCTAAATTAAGCCAAATCAGCAAAGCAGTGAGACTCCTCCAGCGTCAGAGCACAGAGAGCCCCTAGTAAAGGAGCTTATGAGCACGCTTATTGTAGAATTTCCTGATCCACAAAATGAGGGTGATAATAGCACTGACATCATCGGTTGCCATGAGAACTGAATGACACAAACCACCTAGGACTCCTGGCACGGTGCTTTCCATACACTAAGTGTTTAATAATCACAGGCAACGAGGACAGTGATGAGGGAGAAGGAATCGGGTCCCGTGGGGGCCACTGAGTTCATTGGTGGCAGAGTTGCAGTGAGAACACGGGTCTCTCTGACTTGGACCAATTATTTCTTGACCCATTTTCCAATTTTCTTGCAGCCCAAGCCTGCTCAACTCCACCAAAACACCCACAGAGCCCACCGCACCCCTACAGGAACTGCCTCCCAGGACGTCTCCGGGAACAGAAGACTTATGCGTGGGGGACATTCCCTTACAAAAAGGAGGATCCTTGGAGTTGTATTAGAACTAGAGTTTCACCCCCAAAATGGCGAGCACCCCTAGAATGAACAATCTCCTCTCCTCCTCCCTGCTCGTTCTGCCCCCAAACTTCTTTAGCACCACGAGCAGTGGGTGGGGCCGCATCGGGAAACCGGGTTCGAGGGCAGCTCAGCCACTGACAGGCTCTGTAACTACAGACAAGCCCGTGGGCCCCCTGGGCCTCTTTCCTAGAGGGCTTCTGAAGCCCCATCCAACTGGAATGCTCAAGGCGTCACGGAGCTCCGCTAGGCCCGTTGAAGATGTTCTTCGCTGCAGGGCGGGGCGACTGGGGGCCCCCACCCGCTCATCAGTGAGGAAAAGGTCAAGTGCCCAGTCTCCGGCCTTGGGTCTGCCCCCTCCGCCTCCCGCCCTCGGCCCTCTTTCCCTCCACCGCCCCCAGGGCTCCGCGTATCAGCGCCATCGGTTCTGGGCGCCGCATGGACCGCGCGGCCCTCTGCGGGGCCACCGTGTGGGGTTATCCGCCCACGGCTCCTGGGCAAACCACATTTGACTTCGATAATGGCCTCTGACAAGGTCCTAGCCTGGGCATCTGCATTCCTCCATCACGGAAATTACAGGCGCAGTTTGCCACAATAAAGGACAACCTCCGCGGCGGCCTCTCACGCGGCGCCTTCTTGTTTTGATTGTGCGGATAAGAATCCTGCTAGGACAGCAGTCAGGACACATCCTCTAGCTCTACAGGGAAAGCTCCCATGCAGCGAGCCCTCCAGCTCCTTGCGGACACGCTGAGATTAAAAGGGCTGTTGGAGGAGGGAGAGCCTCGCTGCAGACTCCATGTGACTTACTTCCTTGAGTTGACCTCTTTTTTTGCCCCTCTATGACCCAAAGAGTATATTAGCAGAAAAACCTCAGGGTGTAAATGCGCTAAGCTGTTTTCCAGGGAAGTCTGGGAATGGAGGAGTAGATGGGTTTGGAGGCGTGAGGTTTCAACTCCTAATTCGTACATGTATTCTTAAATGGTTTATTATTTATTTCTTTATTTCTTTTCTATTTTTCTTATTAAAACAGAAGCACTTTCCCTAGGGGTGGGGACTTGGTGGAAAGCACGAGTTAAAATGCCTTAATTCCACCTAGATGTGAGCTCAGTGAAGGCAGGAAAGCAAAGCATGCTGAGTTCCCGGCAGCTGCGGGCTTGGGGGAGAGGGGGGTGTGGGCGGGAAGGTCAGACCCTAGGAGGAGTAAAATCAATTGCGGCTCTCCCAGAATCACTTAAGACCTGGTATTTGATCAACTTTGTGGGATTATATAAAGAACATTTCCCGCCAGCTTTGCAAGTCTGTCTTTTTAGCTGTTTACTTATGATCACTGTGCATAGATTTGAATTTCACAAACAGAATTTCTAGCCGGAATGGAAATGAAATTGTTGCCTCTTGCATGACTGAGCTGTGTGTTCTCCTTCCCCTCAGTAGGAATTGTGGAATTCCTGAGATGACTCACTGGGGAAGTTACTCTGTTTGCAGAACAAAAGTGAGAAAGTTCTCTTGAAGGGAACAAAAAGTGAGGGTGACAGTGAATGGTGCAAGCAAAGGTTCTGGTCAAGGAGGCCAAATAACCCCATGCCACAGAAATGTAAGAAGCTGCTTCTAACATTGAGAGTTCTTGTGAGCAGGAGCCACAGGGCAGAGGCAGCGTCCAAGGCCTCAGCTCTGCAGCGGGGCTCAGACTTCCAACTCCCGCCCTGGCTGCTCATGGATTCCGGGAGGCACAGATCCAGCTCTGCAGAAGACAGGTCACCTTGAGGAAGTGTCAGTGCAAAACTCCGTCTGGAAGAAGCCTGGAGACCATCAGAGGCACCCCCATCCCCTGTACCAGTGGATCTTGGCTCCTGACATGACAGCAAAGCCCGGGGATGTGCGGTCTTCAGACGACTCCTGGCAGGATTCCTCTGGCTATCACAGTGCTTGCAGAAGTGTTCAGGCGGCCAAGAGGACAAGAAGAAAACCAGCACTGGTGGAGCCATGTCTTCATTCAGTGAAGGCACATCTTATATTACTTTCAGCACAGCCCTCAGCCACAAGATGTGGGGCTGCTGTGCATTTCTTCCTTTAACCTTCCTATTCTTAGAAATGTCTGGTATTTACAAACAAACTGAATAGCATAACAACCCCCATATACCTATCATGCAGCTTCAACAATTCTCAACATTCTACCATTCGTTTCGTCTAGTCCCCTTCCCACTCCCCACCTCTATTATTTTTTGTAGCTGCTTAGATGAAATTATGTACACATCGAAATGCACAGATCTTTGCTCTGCAATGTTGACCAAATGGATCCATCCATGCGATACCAACTCCTTTATAACCTGAACCATGTCCATCCCTCTCTAATGACCTGTAGTCATCCTTCTCCATCAACATGCCCCACCCCAGTCAGCAACCACTCTCCTGGCTTTCCTCTCCCTACATGCATTTTACCTGTTATAGAAACTCATATACATGAACCCATAAAGTATGTATGTTTTTGTGTCTGCATTCTTCCTCTCAGCATAATTCCATGAGATTCTTTCCTGTCGTTACGTCTATCACCAATTCATTTCTTCATACGCGTTCAGTAGCCTTCCACTGCCTGCAGATTCCACACTTCTCATGGCCATTCTCCAGTGGATGGGCGTGGGTTGTTTCCAGTTCTTTGGTTGTTGGTCATAGTACTGCAATGAATAATTATGTGCAAAGCTTTTTGAGGAAGTATATTTTCATTTCTCTTGAATAAATACCTGGGAGTGGACTTACTGGGTCAAAGAATAGGCACATGTTTAATTTTTATGTGAAATTGTCCAACCGTTCTCCAAAGCGGTCATAACATGTTATATTCCCTCAAGCAATGCATGAAACTTCTGGTTCCTCCATGTCCTTGCCAACATTTGGCAGTGACAGTATAAATTTTAGCCATCCTAGTAGATGTGTGTGTGGCTCTATCTCACTGTGGTTTTAATTTCCTATTACGTGATGACTAATAAAGTGTTGAGTGCTTTCACAGGTGCTTATTGGCCATTCATAAATATTCTCTTAGGCGGTGTCATTCTGCATTGAGTTATCTGTCTTTTTATTATGAGTTGTCAACATCTGTTATATACTCTAGATACAAGTCCTTTGTATAGATATGTGTTTCAGGAATGTTTTCTCCCAATTTGTGGCTTGCCTTTTTATTTTCTTCATGATGTCTTTTAGTACATCTGTTAAAGCAATCATATGATTTTCCTCCTTTATTCTTTTAATTATATACTTTGTCGTTATTATTTATAAGTATTTCATTATTATTATTTAATAATACATTATGTTGATTAATTTTTGAATTTCATGCATTGCTTGAGGGAATATAACATGTTATGACCGCTTTGGAGAACGGTTGGACAATTTCACATAAAAATTAAACATGTGCCTATTCTTTGACCCAGTAAGTCCACTCCCAGGTATTTATTCAAGAGAAATGAAAATATACTTCCTCAAAAAGCTTTGCACATAATCTTGCATTCTTGGGATAGATTCCACTTGGTTAAGATATATTATTATTTTTAGTTATTGCTAGATTCAATTGGCTAAGATTTTTGCATTTACAATCGTGAGGAATATCGGTCTATATTTTTCTTTTCTTGTGATCTCTCTGTCAAGTTATGGTATCAAGGTTATGGCATCTTATACAATGAGCTGGAACATTTTCCTTCTTCATTTTAAAAAAAGGTTTATTTAAGATTAATGTTTAACAGAATTAGCCAATTGCACAATCTGGGCCTGTATTTCCTTTGCATGAAGCCTTTTGATAACAAATTGACACATTTCCTATTTCACCTGATGTCAGCCAATTTTCACTGTTGTATTTTTAAATTGTTTACCCCATTTCCTCTAATTTGTCAAATCTGTTAGAATGAAGTTGTCCACAATAACCCCTCACTACCCTGTATAGATCTATAGAATCTATAGTGATACCCTCTTTGTGATTCCTAATATTGGTAATTTATTCCTTCTTTTTTCTTTGCACGGTCTTGCTAGAGGTTTATCACTTTTATTTATCTTCCCAAAGAACCAATTTTTAAAATTTATTTCCTAATTTTTTCTATTTTCTGCTCCATGTTATTTTCTCCTTTATACTAACTTTAGATTTAATTTACTTGTCTTTTTTGAGCTTCTTAACATGAAAACTTAGACAATTTATTTTATGCTTTTATTTCTTTATAATATAACACTTAAAGCTGTAAATTTTTCTCTAAACATTGGCTTACCTACCTTTCACAAATCTTGATACGCTACAATTTTCTTTCAGTTCGAAATGTCTGCTAATTTCCTTTGCAATTTTTTTGCCAATAGGTTATTTACAAGTGTTACTTTCCAAACCTGTAGGATATTGTGTGTTGTTATTGATTTCTAATTTAATTCCACCGTGTCAGCAAAAGTACTCTGTAAGATTTCAATCTTATAAAATTATCGAGACTTGTCTTATGGCCCATCATATGCCTTTCAACTGTGTTACATTTGGAAAGAATTTGTATTCTACAGATGTTGAGTGTAAAATTCTGTTAATATTAATTAGGTCAAGGCAGCTGATAGTTTCTTTGAGATATTTTATTTTATATTCTTAGTGATTTTTAAAATCAACCATTCTTACTGATTATATATATAGAACAGAATGATCAAAATAAGAATGTTTGTGTTTGTCGGTATTTTTTTTTTGTATTTATAAAAAATAAAAATAAAAAAATTAACCATTCTTTCAAGTAGTGAGTCAAGGGTTAAAGTCTCCAGCATTGACTGTGGAGTTCTGACTAGTTCTTTCAGTTCTGTCAACTTTTGCTGCATGCAGTTTGGAGCTTGGCTATTAGGTTCATGTACATTTCAAACTGTTCTCTCTTTCTGATGTATTGACCCTTTTAACATGTGAAATGTCCCTCTTATTTCTGGTGATACTCTTTTGTCAACTGGTAACATGGCCACTCCAGCTTTCTTATAATCTAGTGTTTGCATGATGTGTCATTTTCCATCCTTTTACTTTGAGGCTATTTATGTCTTTGTATTTAAAATCCATCTCTTGTAAACATTTAGTGGGTCTCACATTTTTATCCAGTCTGACAAATTCTGCTTTTAAAGTGGAGTGTTTAATCCATTTATTTTAATAAAATTATTGATATGGTTGGATTTAATCTACCTTTTTACTCTTGGTTTGCTATCGCTCACAGCTGTTCTTCCTCGGAGGCCCCTGTCCTTCCTTTTTTGTGGTAATTAAATATACTTCAGTATTTCATTTTTATTCCTCTATTAGCTTTTTAGTGTTACATTCTATAATAGGCATTTTAATTTATCATAATCTACTTAGACTTAATATTTTCCTATTTCACATAAACTATAGAAACCTTACAACCGTAGACTCCCAATTACCTCTCCTCCATTCTCTACTACTGTCATATACTTTAGTTATACCTATTTTCGAATATCTGCAATATTGTACTATAAGCTTTAAGTGATAATATGCATTTAAAGAAATTTTAAAGAAATTAATAGAAGAAAAGAAAAAGATATGTAGTCTTTTATATTTTACTCACATATTCATCCATTTATTCCTTTACTCCTTTCTGTTGACTTGAGTTACCATCTGGTATCATTTAATTTAAGCCTAAAGAACTTTATCATTTCTTATAGTGCAGGTCTGCCAATTATTGCTTTAAATAAATACTCTCCATTTCTATTTATTTTTAAATATCTTTATTTTGCTTCATGTTTTGAGGGAGAGTTTGACTGACAGTCTAGGTGGGAGGGTTTTTGTTGTTGTTGTCATTTTTCTTTCAGTACTTCAAAGTTATTGTCCCACTATCTTCTGGTCTCCTTTGCCTCTGATGAAAACGTAGCCATCATTAGTGTCTCCTGATGGAATGTCTTATTTTTCTCTGACTGTTTTCAAGATTTTCTTTGTCTTTGGATTCTAGCTGTTTGATTATGATGTGCTTAGGTGTGGTTCCTTTTTATTTACCCTTCTTGGAGTACATTTGAGCTTCTTGGGTCCACAAATTGATGCATTCACCAAATTCGGAAGAGTTTTCGGTCACTGTTTCTTCAAATATTTTCCTCATTTTTTGTCTCCTTTCCTGGTCCTCCAATTTTAGCTTGATTTTTTTTCCTACAGGCCTCTAAGGCTCTTTTCATTTTTCATCAATCTTTCACTCCCCCCTCTATCCTTCTGATTGGATCATTTTTACTGCACTAGCTTCAAATTCGTCGACACTTTCTTCTTCTATTTCTAATCTACTATGAAACCATTCCAAGAAATTTTTCATTTCAGATATGTATTTTTGGGTGTAGAGCCATACTGCCCAATACTGTAGTCATTATGTGCCTGCATAAATTAAAAGTAATTAAAATTCAGTTCCTCGGGTACTATAGCCACATTTCAAGTGCTCACTAGTCACCTGTGGCTAATAGCTGTAATTTGGACAGTGTAGATATATCACTGTAAAAAGTTCTATTGGACAGTGCTACTCTAGAATTCCCACCTGGTTCTTTTTTATAGTTTCTATTTTTTACTGACATTTCTCATTTTTCATAATGTATGCATTTTCCATTAAATACTTGAGCATATTTATAATAGATACTTTACATTCCTTGTTGCAACATCAAGCCATCACAGGGTCAGTCAAAACACCTGCATCAGATCAAGGTCTGTTTCTATTGCTGGCTTTTTCCTCTTTGCATAGGAGTAGTATTTTCTTGTTTCTTCATGTGTCTAGGGATTTATGATTGGATACAGACATTTGTTGATACCTTGTAGAGACCCAGGTGTTTCTTTTGTCCTTCTGTCAATTATCTAGTAGGAAGTTAAGTTGACTGGACTCAATCTGCAAAGTTTATCTCCCCTCTTTGAGCAGTAGCAATTGATATCAGTCCTGTCAGCTTCCAGATGCTATTTTTTTTTTTCACCCTGAGGCCTGTAGAGTCTTCCCTGAGCATACACATTTTGCTGGGTATTTAAATATGGGATGCAAAAATTCTTTTGCCAAGAATTTGTCTGACTCTTATATGTAGATTTGTAAGTTCACCTTCTCTGTGGCACTTTCCTTCAATGATTCCCCCTTAATGCTCTGAATTTCTTCCAGCCCCACGCTCTGCCTCTGACACCTCAAATTATATGTGAATTTGTGAGTTATGGCATTCGCCAGTTTGCGTTGTTGAAGACCCTTTGCATAGGGGCATATGGCCTCAAGGGGAGGGGCTCCCACTCTTTATTTCAAGGAGGCAGTACAAAGCTGGCTTCACACCATTAGCCATCAGAGTCCAAAGCCACCAGTACCTCTGGGTTTGAGTTTTTAATGTTTTCCAAGATACTTAGAATTTACAAAAGAAAACCAGCACAATACCATCTGCATGCAGCTTTTCAACCAGTCCTTTGTGAAAATTAGAAACAAACTTTGCTTTTTCCTCTAAGGAAAGAAATGTTAGCACTTGAGCATCTAATCTGCATCATTATCATCATCCACTCAAAATAATTCTCCTTGTAGCACCTACACAAACCTATGTGTTACAGTCAGACAGAAATCCAACAGTCCAACAATAATCTGACAGTAGATGCACAGGCAGGTGCTGAGAAATCACTATTGCATAGTGGGGAAGCATAAACTAAAAGCCCAATCCCACCATTTTTTAGCTGTATGACTTAAGGAAATTTGTTTAACCTCTCCAAACCATAGTTTCTGCATCTGTAAAATCTATGATATCTATCTTGTAGGGTTGGTTAGGAAAGTTAAATGTAAAGCATGAAAGTGTCTATCAAAATGTTGATGACAGAAGACTCTCGAGAATTCTGTTTTTCACCCACCCGCCTGCCCCCCCCCCCCCCGACTTAAATCTATTTACAATTCTCTTAAGGTCTCCATGGTCAGTCACTTGAAATTCCAGTTGAGGGAAAGGACTTACTAGGAATGATCTCTTCCCCAAACTTATCTATAGTTAATCATTGGTGATGGTTCTCTAGTTGCTTCTAACTCACCTAGAGAGACTTTGACATAGCACCTTCAATTGAGAATTTCAGGGCACTCCTTCAATTTCCTACAGTTCCATGAAAACTCTGCTTTCTAAGATTTCTGGTGTGGAACCACATTTCAATGAAGTCCTCCTATTTATGGGTCACCTGAGGAATAAGACCCTTTACATCTTATTGTAAATGAGAGAGGGAAAATCTGATGTCATAGTTTTCAATGTCACCTTCTCAGGCATCAGCATGAAGGCTGCTGGTATCCAACCTCTCCTAACATGAAATTGGTGCAAACCTGGCTGCACTCCTCCCCAAACTGAACAAAAGCTCTAGTATATCACCCATAAAAGGTGACCATTGTTGTATCACTTTTGCACCCACTGAGAAAAGACCTTCCAAGGTGTTGGATTCACCAAAGAGCATCTGCTCTTCAGAATGTCAAGCGGTTATTGGCATCTTGGCTCATGCTAGTGCATTGCAATGTTCTGTTTCTTATCACCAGTGCTCCACCTAGAGTGTGGAGTTGGAGCCCTGTTTATCCACAAAATGAGAGGTGGCCCTGAGGCTCTAATCATTCCCCACTCAAGAACAATGTCATCGCAGGAAGAAACAATGCACAAACCTGCAGAAAGCCCTCGGTCTGTCTTCACAGGAGTTAAGTTGCTCCACGACTATCTGTGCAGGGCTGTGTCTACAAAGTGTGCCTGTCACAGGACTCCCAGGGGACTCACTTGTAATGATGAGCCACCTCTCCCAGTCTCAGGAAGGAGACTTGTGTTCAGTCTTAGAGTTAAGACTTCAATGCTTGCCTGGGAGCCTGGGAAAGCAGTATCTAAATCTTAGATCTCTCCCTGCTCGTCCCAGATCAGGCTGAGCCACCTCCACGGTAAGTTTTCTCCCTGATTCATTCATTCATTCGATGCACAGTTGAGCATCTAGATCTGGGAAGACAGCAAAGAACAAAACAGACACAGAACCACCCTCTAGCAGATTGGGGCGGACCTGATAATAAATGGATAAATATAATATCATGTAGTGATACACATGCTAAGGAAGAAAGGAATCAAGTGGAATCAGAGCCTAGAGAATGATGAGGCCAGGGAATGATTTATTGCAGTGTGCTTGGAGAAGGTGTAAAACATGTGAGCTGAGGCCTGAATGAAGTGGGGGAGCGCGCCCCCCGCAGAGGAAGCAGCAGCAGGGGCAAATGCGTGGTGGCAGGAGACCCTCAGTAAGTTTGAGGTAAGACGAGGAGGCCACAAGGCAGCAGCAGAGGGAGCCAGAGAAGTAGAAGATGAGCCAAGAGATAGAAAGGGGGCAGTTCTGAAGCCTAATCAATGCCTGACTATGGTAGCAGGCTCCTAACATAGCCTCTTGTTCTGCTCCAGTCCATTCTCCATGCGGTTCAGGGAGTGAGCCACTGCTCCGACCGGGCTGTTTTCCTAGATCACACCCTCAAAGGCTACTTCACCTGCAGGGTCAAGTTCAAGCTCCCTAGGGTGGACTTCAAGGGCCTCCTTGTGTCCAGCCCCTGGGTCCCTCTCCAGCCCCCTCCCCACTTGGCAGTGTCCACCCCAGCAAAACTGTTTGTGCTTGTCCTGCCCCTGTGGTGCTTCTCCTCGGAGCCACTGCTTGTGGCTGGCCACGCCCTTCCCTGGTAACTCCCTCATCCCCTGGAGGTTATTTCAATCCCTGCCCAAATTCCATCCACCTCACTTCAGACAGCGACTTTTCTACCCAAGGCAGCCAGAGGCCTGTCAGGAACTCGTGCTTGGAAAATGATTCAATAGTTAAGAAGCAAATAAAACTCAAGGGACTTGTATGGGAAAGATATCTAAAATATGTCATTGGCTGAAAAAAGCAAGTTGCAAATTTGTAATATATTTGGGTTTAAAAAATAATAAATATATGTTCATTATATATTTATAACACATTTATATATTTATTATATGTAATATCTGAATGTTTTCATTACATATTTATTGGTGTATGTCAATACATAATATATAATAAATATATATATATATGATATACACATACATACACATCCGTGTCCATAATATATTCAAACTAGAGTAAAGTATTTCTGGAACGATGTGTTTTAATGGTGATGAATGAAGAGTTGATGTTCTTGCTTGCTAGCTGCCAGAATGTGACATACCAGAGATGGACTGGCTTTTAATAAAACAGGATTTATTTAGTTCAAAATGAATAGCTCTTCAGAGGAAAGGCAGCTAACTTTCAACTGAGGTTCTTTCTTATGTGGGAAGGCACAGGGTGATCTCCGCTGGCCTTCTCTCCAGGCCTCTGGGTTCCAACAACTTTCCCCAGGATGATTCCTTTCTGCATCTCCAAAGGCCTGGGCTGAGCTGTGAGTGCTGAGATGAGGAATGCTGAGCTGCTTGGGCTGTGCTACGTTGAGCTCTCTCATTTAAGCACCAGCCAATTAAGTCAAACTTCGTTCTTTGCGGCTGGCACGCCTCCTAGCTGACTGCAGGTTTAATCAGCAACAGATGAGGTTCACATGCCATTGGCTCATGTCTGCAGCAGTAGAACTAGGCACCGTCACCTGGCCAAGTTGACACCTGAATCTAATCCAATCTCGTGGGGGCAGACCTAGTTTTTAGGGTGGAACTTTTTGATTAGGTTGTTTCCATGGATATGTGACCCACCCAGTTGTGGGTGGCACCTTTTGATTAGATGGAGATGTGACCCTGCTCATTCAAGGTGGGTCTTCATTAGTTTACTGGAGTCTTTAAAAGAGCTAACACTGAGCAGACACCTAGGCAAAGATATTGGGAAGTGCTTGGAGATGGTCAGAAGTTCAGAGAGGAGGCCACTGGAACAGGAGCTGAAAGCAATGAAACCCGGGAGCAAAGGGCCAGCAGACATCGTTATGTACCTTCCCATGTGACAGAGAAACCCTGATGGAATCAGCCATTTTTGAGTGAAGGTAGGTATCTTCTTGTTGATGCCTTAATTTGGATTTTCATAGCTTTAAAATTGTAACTTGTAAATTAACAAATCCTCTTTATGAAAGCCAATCCATTTATGGTATATGGCTGTCTGGCAGCATTAGCAAACCAAAACTAATTTGTTGCCAGAGAAGTGGGGTGCTGAGGTTTGCAAATACCAAAGATGTTGGAATGGCCTTTTACATGGGTAAGGGAAGGTTCTGAGAGAATTGTGTATGCTTGATAGAGAAGGCTTAGATTGTTCTCAAGAGATTATTGTTAGAAATAGGGACTGTAAAGATACTTCCAGTGAGGACTTAGACAGAAATGGGGAATGTGTCATTGCAAAATGGAAGAAGGGTGACCCTTGTTTTAAAGTGACAGAATCTGGCAAAATTGAATCCTGGTGCTGATGGAAGGGAGAATTTGAAAGCAATCACCTGGGATGCCTGGCTGAGGAAATTTCCAAACTGAATGTGCAAAAATGCAGCCTGGTTTCTCCTTGCAACTGGAAAAGGATAAGCTGAGAACTGAACTCTTGGGTCCAAAGAAACCAGAAATTGATGGTCTGGAAAATTCTGGGCTCCCAGAAAGTGAAATCCCAAGAGAATGGTGCCCCATGAGAGGATTTAACAAAAACAAGAAAGCAGTGAGCCATTACAGGACAAGTGAGGATTGGAGATAGAATTATCCAGAAAGGATTTGTGGAAAGTCCTATTGTCTGATGGATTTAACCCCTGTATGCTGCATGCCATGTCAACAATTTTTTGTGAGATCTGTATAAATGGAACCACTGGCAATCTCAATTAAAAGGGACAGAAAAATGACAGATTGAAGGAAAAAGCACTTCAAAGGCAGAACCATGGAAGCTAAGGTCTGTAGCCAGGAAATCTTGGGCCAGGAGAACAAATCCAGCCATACACGTGGAGAGGGTGAGTTTACCCTGAAGGCAGAGGCCTGCCTTCCACTTCATTGCTTGGGGAGAGTGTTGCCCCCTTGGGCCTTGGAGAGGGTGGAACACATTTTCCCGGGAGTTGTGGGGGAGCCTGGCCACCACCCTGCTGTTCTGAGGGGATTGAGCTTGTACCCCAGAGATGGCAGAGAGTTCAGATGCTGCCCTGATGCTTGGAGAGGGTATAGCTGAGAAAAAGGTAACCTCCTCAATGCTCCCCAATGTTGCAACCCTCATCCCAGTGTTTGGAGAGAACAAGGCCACTGCAGAAGCCCTTGGAAGGGGTGGGACTGCCACTTTCTCAAGCCTAAGGATAATTGACTTTCAGACTTTGAAATCCAATGGAGTTTTCCTTGTAGGTTTTAGGAACTGTTTAGGACCTTTGACCCCTGGTTTCCTTTTAAATTCTCCCTATGGAAATGGAAATGTTTATCCTATGACCGTCCCTCTTTTGCATATTGGCAGCAGATAACTTCTTCTGAGTGTCACAGGTCCAGAGCTGGAAATTATGCCTCAGGACAGACCATGCCTATAACTGACTTTGATGAGATTTTTTTAAGCAGAATCAGAAACCTATTACTATAACTCTTTTTTTTTTTTTTTTTAGGTTTTGCTATTTATTAGAAAGATTATTTTAAATGAAAGCAATCATAAATACAAGACACTGTTCATATATCAACTCTGTAATCTTGGGGAAAGAGTCAGGCTCTGGCCCTCTCTGGATCATCTGGAATTGTGAGATTCACGTTTCTTCTACACATTTAAGAACCACAGGGGAAATTTTCTCTCCTACCCCAGAGCCTTCCCTCTTATTGTTTTTTCTGCTTAAAATGTAATTCCCCATCATAATTCACTCCTTAATTCTTTTGTTTTGTTTTGTTTTGTTTGTTTTGCTTCTTTTGACTTCTTTCTTCTTTTTTGTGAAAAATAACATATATACGAAAAAGCAATAGATTTCAAAGCACATTGTAACAATTGGTTATAGAATAGATTTCAGAGTTTGGTATGGGTTACAATTCCACAATTTTAGGTTTTTACTTCTAGCTGCTCTAAGATACTGGAGACTAAAAGAAATATCAATATATTGATTTGGCAATCATGCTCATTTGTTAAACCTTACCTTCTCTGTTAACCCACTACCACCTTTGATCTTTCTCCCACTCTCTAAGGGTTTTTGGACTATGCCCATTCTCTTTTTCATGTTGGAAGGGATTGTCGATGATATGGGATAAGGGGATGCAACTTGTTGATGTTCTGGAGAGGCTGGGCCCTCTGCATTTCAGGACTTATCTGATCCGGGGACCCATCTGGAAGTTGTAGGTTTCTGGAAAGTTATACTAGTGCAACTTTGATGAGATTTGATAGTGTTTTTGACTTTATATTGCATCGAAATTATTGCTAAGATGGTTTAAGGCTTTTGTGATATTGTAATGGAATGAATGTATTTGTTTATGGAAAGAATATGTCTTTTAGTGGTCCAGAGGGTGGAATGTGCTGGATTTAAACTGTTATGTATCCTAGAAAAACCAAGTTCTTTTAATCCTAATCCAATCTTGTGGGGGCAGACCTACTATTTAGGGTGGGATCTTTTGATTAGGTTGTTTCCACGGACATGCGACCCACCCAATTGTGGGTGGCACCTTTTGATTAGATGGAGATGTGACCCCACTCATTCAAGGTGGGTCTTAATTAGTTTACGGGAGTCCTTAAAAGAGCCGACAGAGAGAAGACCCCTAGACAAAGACATTTGGAGATGCCTGGAGATGGACAGAAGCTCAAAGAGGAGGCTGCTGGAACAGGAGCTGAATGCAGCAGAACCTGGGGACAAGGGGCCAGCAGACATCGCCATGTGCCCTCCTATATGACAGAGAAATCCTGAATGGGATCGACCATTTTTGAGTGAAGGTATATTTTTGTTGATGCCTTAATTTGAACATTTTCATGGCCTTTGAAATGTAATTTGTAACTTAATAAATCCCCTTCATAAAAGCAAATCCATTTCTGGTACATTGCATACAGCAGCTTTAGCAAACCAGAACTGCATCCATCCATATTTGGCTGAGGAGTTGCAAGATGAACAAGTGCATGTTTCAGATTGTGCTCTCTCTCCACCTACCCTTAGCTCGTATTTGCCACGAGTTGCGCCATGAGTTGACCTTAACCACCAAGGTTAGGTCAATGTGGCTTCCTAACGTTAGCTGAGTTCACAGGGTGCTTACCATGCCAGTTTCTCAGGGCCAAGGAGTGATGATGGCCTTAAGCCTTAGGAAGGTTGTTCTCTCACAGTGACTTGAAAAGAACTGATGTACCAGAAATGTCACAAAATGCAACTTCCAAGGAAAAGACTTCAAAATTGGGAATTATTACTATAGGAAGTTATGTTAAATATTTTCAGTCCTCTGAAAATATTTATCCATCAACAGTGCACCAAAGCATTTAATATGACATGTAAGTACCTTGCATTAAAATATATCTATATTTAAAAAGTCAGCAACTCTGAGTTGGATGGGAGAACCGCACAGATACACCTACCTTTTCCCTCAAAGCCATGGTCCTAAGAGTATATATCTGATTCCTAACAAATCAGGCAGATAACAAGGGCAGAGTATGAAGATTACAGAAGCCTACCCGCATGGATCTGCCTCCTGACAGCTAAATGTAGGTGGAATATGAGGAGCTGCCATTTGGTGAAGGCCTATTGGTCCTACCACCTCTTTATCCTTCTTGGAGATGGCAATGCAGGGACAAAAAGCTGACTTCTTTCACCAGAAATTTTAATGCAGAGAATCTTATGACACCATGCTGTGGCTCTCTTCCAGCCTTACCTATGAGATCAGACTTGGAGCAAAACATGTCCTCTACAAATGACAAGCGAGAGGTGACATGTGATGGGTAGAACCTATCGTGGACCACCTTTCTAACATGGCTGTGCCCCTGGAGGACCACCTGTGACCACACAGAGCTTGACTGGGTTAGGGTCAGAGAACTGGTTGAGAACTCAAGTCAAACAGTGGTCCTTTGAGGATGATCTTCACTGGGCCATATCATGCAAACAACGAGGAATGTATCCTGAGCGTTGATAAGAGGCTTAGCCAAGAATTAGCTCTAAGGATCCAACACCACAGTAAAAGACACAGACCAGATGGCACTTCTTAGGACAGGTACAAGCATTGACTGAGGGATGCCTTTTCAGAGAAGGCCCACCATATGTCATGCAAAGTACAGAACAGCCCATGTGCGAATTATCTCTAATCCTGACAACACGCGTTGTATAAAGAAGCTGAGGTTGCACAGATGTTAAGCAGAGCTGGGATCCAAACCCCAGTGGATCTAACTCTACAGTCCACACTCCCCTGCATCCTACCTTCCAGAAGGTGTGATGGACACAAAGAACACTGCAGCATCCCAGACAGATGCCTGGCTTTTCCATCTACTATGAAGTAGAGCCACTCAGCACACCTGCACCCACTCGGAGAGGCAGCTAAAGGGAAGTGGTTAAGAGAGTGGAGTCTGCTTGGGCTGAGTTCCTGGCTCTGTGTGGGCCTCTCTGTGCCTCGATTGCCTCATCTGTAAAAAGTGGCTCTCAATAGCGGTGTCTATGCCTCAAGTCCACAAGGACTAGAGAGTAAATTCATGCCCAGCACTTACTGCCTCGTGCACACTGAAAGTTCGACACATGTTAGCTGCAGTAGCAAGACCAAGGCCCTCTTCCAATTCGTCTTCCCAGTCCAAGACCAGCACATCATGGCAAAGTGTCAGAAAGCACAGGACGTCAGCATCCATCAGGATTTGCCTTTGTGGTGAGGGTGTGTGGAGAGGTGCCTGCTGGGCGTTAGCGCACCACTTCTTGCAGCCCTGAAGGACACCGTTGCGGAGAGGCTGCTGCTTCCTCACCTGCCCATCTTAACATCCAGCCCCTTCCTCGCTGAGGTCGTTTCTGGTTTGGTTCATTTCCTTCTCACCCCACACTCCAAGTTCCAAACCTAAGAGCCTTTCTCTACCAAGGGCTCCGCAAGCCCAGTTGATTTTATCGCAGCCATAACTCTCTTGAATAGCAGCTCTTATGCTACAGCTACTAGTGCAAAATGGGGACTGTGGTGGCTGCTGCGATGTCGTCATAAATTTCAACTGGCATCTATTTAGTGCCTACGCTGTGTGTCATACGCGTGCCTCCTGAATGTCCCACCTCCACCACCCACCACCAGCAGCCCCGCTGCCAAACGGGCCTCATTGTCCTGGCTGGAATGGGAGCAGCCTCCTTCCAGCCCCACCCCACCGTCTCCAGCCTGCAGATAACCCCCAAGGGGCTGCTCCCCTGCCCCAAACCGAGGAGAGCTAACTTGCCTCCAGGCACCTACTCCTGCTTATTCAACTTTTCCCTGATGCCCTCTGGCCACCAGCAGCTCAGCTTGCCTCATAATCCCCTTTGGTGGTTGAAACATCCCCTATTTCTGTTGCCGGCCCTACCTGTCTGATTTTCCTGTATCTCTGAGAGCTTCCTCTTCTCTTTACAGTCAATTCTCTTCAGTCCTCAGTCTGTCCGTCAGTCTCTTCCCCTTCCCCGTCCCTGGCCATCCCCGGGTCCACCAAATGACACCCCCTAAGAACAAATATCAGCATGCCCCAACACCCCAGTCTCATCGATGGCAGCCCCAGGCTCCCAGGAAGAGCCCCAGAGTCACGGGCGCGTCACTGACCCGTATCCATTCCAACCCGAATCTATGGACTTGCAAGTGGAGAAGAAATGTCAAGCTGCGGCACTGCTCTTGAGGAGGATGGCATTTCTGCTTTGAGAGCTTCCTCGGGGACAGTCAGGGCACCCAGAGAGCAAGCTGCCGCCCTCCGCTTCTGTTCAATCTCCACCGAGCCAGCGTCATGTGCGCTTGCTTATCGTCCCTGCTACTGCCAAGACCCCACGGGGCTCTCGCACGGATACCACAGGTGTGCAAACCCGCGCCTGTGCATGGGGCACTGCCACCTGCCCATCATTTTCCCAGGCTTATTATTCCATGGCATTAAAAGGCCACAAAGAAGCTCTGAGTCAGCCGCGTTCTTGGCTGTTATTGTTAGTTGTAGCGCGATGAAGCTGGCAAACAACACACCTCATTCTCCCACTCTCCAGGACCAGAGATTCATTTTCTGGACTGTATTTCTTCTTGTTGTTGTTGTTGGGTTGAAAGAACTCAGGAAAGACTAATTAATTTCCTTTTTCTTCCAGCCGAGCCTAGAGCTGGGGATGCGGTAAGGCCGGCCATCGCCTCCAGGGGCAGTTTTGTGTCTCTGCTTAGGGGTAGTTGTGGAGCCTCCTGAGCCTTTGCATTTGCCTTTGGAAAACTGTGGGCACTGTCCCCGACAGGTGCCCCAGGTGGCGACTAAGACCCTCACCTACAGCTCCAGATGCCCCGCTGGGTTTGTGCTGCTGTCCAAAGCCACGCTGACATCGGGCTCCTGCCCTCCAGGTGGGTCCCCTGGTGCTGTAGAAACAGACAACCCCAAATCCCAAAGGCTAAGTAGAAGTGGTTTATTCCTCGTGTTCCACGTCGAGCCCAGGCGCAGCTGGGGGTGCTGCTCACGCTCCTCCATGCCAGCCGGGCCCGAGGGCCGGGTCACTCACATCCGGGCTCCTAAAGCCTCTCCCAGAGGTGTCTCGGCCGCACCTACTTCCCCAGGGCTGGAAGGTGTGCCCACCTGCGGGCGGCCCTCAGGGAGGGGGCTGCATGGATGACCCCCACTCCTTTCCCCTCCTTGGATTGGCCAGAGCTGCTCCTGTCTCGGTGCTCCAAGGCACCCCGTTTCTGCTCCTCCATTCCTGTGTCCCACCTTGTCCCCCTTTGACAGTTTGGAAAGCTCTGCATGCATTTCCTGGTCTCAACAGCATAGGGGTGGAAATGGAGTCAACATCAGTAGGGATGGAAAGGGAGGGAAGTGGGGGGAAGGGAAGAGAAGGGAGGGGAAGGGAGGGAAGGGAGGGAGATGTTCCAGTCTTGGCCTGCCTGCCTGTGGCTGTGAGCCCTTTGTAACTGGGCGTTTTGAAGATATTCTTACGAGCTAAGGCATGGCCGCCCTGAATCAGGGCAGGCCTCAACCGGTTTTACTGGAGACCTTACAAAGAGAGGAAATTCAGACACAGTCAGAGAAGCCAGAAGTTAGAAAAAGCCACAGGAGCGGACCAAGGGCTTGGCTACATGTCAGGGGGGAAACAGGAAAGCCAAGGGACTCATAGGATTGTGACAAACCACCACCAGAATGCTGTAGACTCCAAGAGAAAGCATAGCCTGGCCGATGACTTGATTTGGGACAAGTGGCCCTAAACCCACGAGCTGATAAATTCTTGTTGTTTAAGCCAATCCATTGTGCAGTGTCTGTCATGGCAGCTCTGGCAAACTGAGATGCCTCCCAAATAAGCAGCTTCTGGGGGAGCCCAGCAGGACACGCCCCCTTCTGCCACAGCCCCTTCCTGCTGCTAATGCCCCTGCTGGCACTCCCTTACCAACAAGGATTTGGAAGGGGGGAGGTGCAAATCCCTTCCACCCCTCTCCCTACATCCCTTGGGACCACTCCCAAGAGAGTTGCAAATGCTTTATTATCTTCCCAATGCCATGCAGAGACTCTAGTATGAAATCCACTCTTCATTTCTGCATGGAGTCCCCTTGGCTCCAGCCCTGAGATGGGAGGAAACTGGAAGCCTCTGCCTGGGTTCCTACCCGGTCTCTGTGTGTCCTGACCCCAAGCTCCCAACTCCGGACCCACAGGCTTCTCTGGCTCTGTCCCTTTTGAGAGCTCAGCCGTGATCCCCCCGGACAAAGGGGTATGCACAGAAATGCGTCAACCAACTCCAGATCCCCATGGAAGAATTTCTTAGCTGAATGAATGTAAAGGTCAAGTCTGGAAAAGGAACTTCTTAGAAAGAAGTTCAGAGAATTCTTAGTGCAGTGGTATGATAACGATTTTAAATGGTTTGCTTTTTTTACAGCCTCAGAGGTGTAGAGGTAATGGGGTGGGGGTGGGGAAGGCAGCACTGTCACCCCTCCTGGCTCTTCCAGCCAGGCCTTGAGCTACCCAGAGCTAATCATGAGACAACAGGGGTGGGGTCTGGGGGTCAGGAGACATGGAGCTCTAACACTGGCTCTGTTGTGAGTAGGCTGTACAAATTTGGGCCCTACTCCTGACCTCTCTGAAACTCACTTTTCTCATTCATAGAGGAAGCGCTTGCCCCAGATTATCCCCAGGGTCCCTTCCAACTGCAGGATTCTCGTAAAGAAAAAAAAATAAAATAAAATCCTTCATTTTGAAAGGGTTTGAGACGTGATGAAAAAAAAAAAGAGTATTTCCAAGAGAGATAGCCAAGTCTTCTCTAAGAACTTTCTAGGAATTGGAAATCTATCAATCAAAGCAAAAGGACTAAGCAGTGGTATCCTAGGGAGATGGAGCAGGGACAGCATGAAATGGGGTGGGAGAAGAACTTGTGTCCAGCCCAAATACTCTCCTCTGCATCTCTGAACCAAAAACAACTTCTACAAAGCAGGCTACTGGCCAGCAGGGAGGGATCCAGGGACTTTTTGCACTGCCTTTGCCACTATGTCAGAGCAAGCAGGGTAGACGGTTTCCCAGCATGAGTTTCACTGCTTTGGGGTATATGTGGGGGGGAAGGTTGGGGGGAAGGGTGGACCATCCACCCACCCCCGAGAGACAGAAATAACCACAGGCTGCAGGGAAGACGTGGCGGAACTAGAGATGGAGCACCCGGATAATGTAAAAAGAACGAATCATTAAAAACCACAAGTGACTTCATTGGGGCCCAGAGGGCAAGTTAAGCTCACAAATACTGGCACTGAACCATGTTGAAAAGTCCATCCAGGAAGGCCAGGAAATCGGGAAGCAAGCAGCCTGACCGAACGCCTGCTCCTAGCCCGGCCGCAGCGACCGCCTCCACTAATGTGGCTTTTTCTAATGGACGCCGCCTCATATCCCCTTTCCAAGGCCCTCAGAGGCTTGTTAACACTGTTCACCAGCAAAAGAGCTCAGGAAGATGCCTTACGTTTTCAAATCAGCTCCTCCATGGCTTCACTGCCCTCAAAGACTTTGGTAAGAAGAGGTCGGGAGGAAAGCCAGCTGGCTCACCGCCCCTTCTTCTCTTCACTCGGGCAACTGGCTCCATGAGAGGGGCACTGAGCCTGGGAAAGAACGTTCAGGGAAGAGGAAGGATCATTGCCTGCCGGCCTCCCTGCAGCTGCCAGAACTAACGAGGGGAGGGGGTACAGTTTGGCAGATCCAAACCGTAGCTGAAAAGTATTAAGGGTTGGAAGCTTTCTCCGTCTGACCTTATTCTGCCTTGACTTGTTTTAAGGTTTGAAAGCTGGGAAGGGTCTTTAAAGCTCAGTCCAACTTCTTTATTTTATGGGGTGATCAAAGAGGTTCAAAAATGGGAAGGGAAGTGCCTAAAGTCATGCCACTGGGAAGAGAACGGGAGTGAGAAGTCCCATCTGACTCCAGCTAGGCCCCTACCACCCCCCCACCCCCACCACACCCCCACCCCCACCCCTGGAGCTGGAGCTGATTCCATGAAGACTCAGCAGACCTTATAGGAGTCAAGTAGCCCATTTCAGACACTCTGATGTAAGAGGGAAAACACAGCAGGAGTTCTTAGACCAACCCTCCAGATATCCTTTTGCTGAATGAAGACCTGCAAAGAAACCAACCACAAAGGTAAAAGTAGTGGGAGACAAGAGGGTTCTGGCAAAGGAGGGTGGGACCTGGATGAGCGGGTATGGCCATGGGAGGGGAGCCAATCAAAAGAGGCGGTGCTCTTTATATCCTTATGACATATACACTCCCCAGCATGCACTTGGTTTCTACCAGTGCTTGCAGCTGAGTGATGTAACCTCAGAAGGCAATTAGACCCACTTTTTTAAAAAGGTGTCTCTACCTAGATGCTTTCCAGGTTCCTCATACCACATGGCTGTAGTAGAAAGGAAAGGCAACAGATTTGGGGAAAGTTGTAACTTGGATATAAATAGAGACATTGGACCAACCAACCCCCTCCGATCTGCCATCACATTGTGGATGTACCATAGTCCTGAAGATTAGATTAGTTAGATTAGGCTTGGCTGTTTAAACACAAAATCCAAACTAACACTGGCTTAACAAGGTGGCAGCTTATTTCTTCCATTACATAAACAAAGTGCAGATCTAAGTGGTCCAGGACTGGTAAGGCAATACCATAGTTATCAGAACTCAGATTCTTTCTGTCTTTCTACTTCCATTCTAGATCATGGTTTTTATTCCAAGGTCCTTACTTGGTTCAAAATTGCTGCTGGAGCTCCAGCCATTGCCTTTCAGGCAGTGGGGGTGGGGGGGTAGGGATGACTGGGAAGGACATCGAAGGGAGGTGCTCCCTTCTTACTGAGCCAGCTTCCCTTGAGTAGCCTTTCCAGAAATCCCACGTAAGATGACCACTCATTTCCCAGTGGAGAGAATCTGCTCCCTATGACCTTGACTGGCTGCTTGGAAGGGCTGTTGTAGCTGGTGTCATTACTTCTCCAAATACAGTAGGGATTATTTTACTAAGGAAGGAAAGGATCACACTTAATGGGTGGAACTAGCAGTTTCTGCTCTTTAGATCTTGTTTTCTCTGTGCTTCTGGCTGTGTAATTGTCACCTCAGTTCTCTACATCTATGAAATGAGGGAAACCAAGCCATGCCTCTTCCCAACCTCAAAGAGAAGGCATGATAATAAAGAAGTTAATTAAAACTAAAGAAAAAAAGTTCTTAACTCATAACAAGGCCAGGCTGGGGCCAGGCAAACAAAGCGGAATGCAATGTGGCCCGGCTGTCCCACATCATGTCAATACACCAGGGGAGCTGGCTAATTATGGGCTCCCTGCTGTGCAGCCTTTTGAAACACAAGAATTCTTTTAAAATGTGACTAATTATCCCCTACTTGACTTTAAGACTGGATTTTTATGTATGAGGCATTTTCAAAATGAGCCTCACCTGAGCTGCTGTGTGGACTAACCCTGTAGAGGTTGGGGGAGGATGGGAGGAGGACTGGATGGACAAAGGAGAAACCAAACATCCACCCATTTCCTGGTACTCAGTAGGACGAGCCTCCTCCCCTCCAAACCTTTGGCCTGAATGACTACTGAGGAATCAAGTTGAGTCCCATCCCTCTTCCTTCCCCATCCTGGCTCCGGTGGATGTGTTAATGAGTGCTGAAGGGACCAAGGGTGGGAGAAGAAACAGGTGATTATGTGGAACTGGAGAGTAGTTCTGTAATAACAAGATGATGCTTAATGATGCTTGTTCTTGCAGGCACAGGAGTCTGCAGACAGGGGACCAGAAGGAAATGCCACAGTCAACAGAGGAAGCAGAGAAGGAGGAGGAGGAAGAAGAAGCAGCAGCAGAGGAGGAAGCCTGTTTCCCAGGGAGGCAAGACCAGACTCCAAGACCAGTGTCCTCCATGGAGTTTCATGTTCCTAAGAGGAAAGATGCAGTAAAGAGAAAGAAGGCAGGAGGGAAGGAGAGTGAGAATACAGAGGGCAAAATGAAGATGGTGACCTTTCCGTAGCTACAAGCCTGGCTGTGTCTGCAAAGCCTGGGATGATGATGGACCCTTGATTGAAACTGTGGAATGTTACTACTGAACCTCAGTATGGAAAAGACTTTAGGTAGAGTGCAGTGAGATCCAGTGTAAATCAGGTGTACCTAGCAGAGATTCCGTTGGCATCATGAAAAATTTAGTGGCTGCCATAGCTTGTCAGAGGAGGTTATCTTTGAAGGATGAATAGGAGTTCACTGGATGGACAAGGAGGAAAGAGCATTCTAGTCAGAGGCAACACTACGTGCCAAGCTCAGAAGTGGAGGATGGCAAGGAATGCTCAAAGAAGTTGTAGTAGTTAGGTTCAGGTGTCAACTTGGCCAGGTACTGGTGCCCAGTTTTTCCATTGCTGTGGACTTATCATCAGCATGTGAAATTTGTCTATGGTTGATCATATCTGCAGTCAGCTAAGAGGAGTGCCTTCCACAATGATGTTTTAATTTAATTAGTTGGAGGCTTAAAAGAGAGAGGTCAAGCACAGCACAGCACAGCACAACACAGCTCATAGCTCAAAGCCCCTCAGACTTTGAGCTGATGCAGAGATGCAGAGATGCAGAGAGGGCATGCCCCAAGGAAAGCCGTTTGAACCCAGAAGCCAGAAGGGAAGGCCAACAGATGTTGCTTTGTGCCTTCCCATGTGACAGAGAAACCCAGATGAAAGCCAGCTGCCTTTCCTCTGAAGAACTGTAAATTTGTAGCTAAATAAATCCCCTTTATAAAAGCCATCCATTTCTGGTGTATTACATTCAGCAGATTTGGCAAACTAAAACAGAAGTGCAATTGGTGGATCGTGGCCACATATGGACTTGTAGCTGGGAGGGTGGCTGGGGCGAGAAGAAGTGGGGACTCCCAGGGAACTTTCGAGTCCCCTCAGAAATGTGTCCTTTGGCTGAAGGTACCTAAGAGTCATGAAATATGCTACCAAAGCAGCAGTCTAATCAGAAGCACAGCAAGAAAAGTAGACTTAGGATATGAAAACTAGTGGCAGGAAGCTGAGTCTGAGGCTATCGCTGGACTTGGAGAAGAGATCCTGAATTAGAGTAGGGGTTGGGGGGATGGAAGACAGAAGGGCCAATCAGTGGGATTGAACAAAACTTGTTGAGTAGCAGGATATGAAGGAGTCTAGAATGACTCCCAGATTTCTGACTTAAGTGGCGGGGTTGATGGAGGCACCTTTAACTGAGCAGGAAATCCAGAAGGAAGCCATTTGGCAGGGGAGGTGATGAGTTTGCTTTTTGACATTTGAATTTTGAAGTGGCAGCAGGACATTCTCATGGAGATGGCTAAGAGGCAATTGGTTGGATGGTGCAGGAGCTGTGGGTGTGTAAGTCACCCATGCCCTTGTGTCTCTCTAGCCTTCTGATTTGGTCACTTAAATCGTGGGCCTGACATCTCTTCTCTAGGCTCCCAGCAGCCCCTTGCATCTAGAGGTGAATGAGCAAGCCTTGTGGAGAGGGCAGACCCTTTGCTGGGGTGGGAAGGGAGGTGGAGCAGGAGTCACTGGGGAGGACCCCCTTCCTTGTGAAATGGAGCTCCTTGGGTCTGAGGAGCCCACCCACGCATGGAGGGGTTGTTGCTTTGCCTGGTACTGGCTCCCCATTCCATACACTGAGCAGCTGCTTGCATTTGGCACAAAATGCTGATGAGAAGCAAATTGTCTCTCTAAGAGGCCTCCAGTTGAGGAGCCAAAAGCCCTTCTTTGATGCTTTGACATTAAAGCACAGCCCACAAATGAAGGGAGAGAGGCAGGAGGCAAACATGGGATGGCAGGAATGGCAAGGCCCCAAGCAGGAGGAAAGAGGCTGGAAAGGAGGGGGAGGCCAAGGGGAGACAAGCCCAGAGGCCCACAGGCAGGCTGGACCACTGGACAAATGTTCCTAACTTGAACTTGCATCCTTCGGAGCCAAAGGGTCTCCACTCCTGGCTGTGGACAGGTATCCACTCCTTCTGCAACCACCTCTGAGTGTCTCTCTACACGTCCCCCCTCTGACAGGCCCATCTTTGCTGGTGCTGAGACAACGATGCTGCGGGTAGCCACCCTGGCCAGCCCAGATCTCTCCAGCCTATACAATGAGGGCAGAAACTACATTAGCCTCATTGGCCTTGCCACCAGACAATCTTATAAATTGAAAGGCTATTTATTCCTTCTCCAGCTGAAGCTTGAATGCAAAGTGATAAGCCTACTTGAAAAAACACTGCCAAAGTCAAGAGGTCTCTGCTCTGACCCTCCCAGGCCATGAGGCATGGGACCCAGACAATGCTTCCAAAAGGGACAGATGCTAATGACACTCGTGAGTCACCAAAACAGAACAAGCAATGACTTCTCAACTAAGACCAGGAAGGCAATGCTGGTCTCTCAGATGCTTCTGGAGGACGTGAGGCCGGGGGAAGCACAGGTTGTTCTGTGTGTGTGTGTTAGGGGGGGAATGGGGGAATAGAAACAAAGATGTTTGAGATGAGAAGAAAAAGGCCACTGTCCCTTCCAGGTAGCACCTCCCTCATCATTGCAGAGACCATGGGCCAATTATTCCATCAAGTTAGATATTAGAGAACCCAACTTCATTAGAGCTTCAAGGCGCATGAAACGTTAATCATGGAAACCTTGATATTCTGCAGGAGAGACTTACTCAGAAAAAAAAAAAACGCTTTCATTTTCCTTTGAGGTTAATAGAAGGCTAATTTGAAAGCACTCAGTTAATGAGAAAGCTAAAAATACCTCTTGTAGGATCACATGCTTTAGTCTTGGTCTCAGTGCCTCCAGCCTCTTTAGAGCAGGAAGCGGTTTTCGGGGAGGGAAAACCATCTCTGCTCATGAGCCCACTCCCCAGGTGGGGCTGGGTGGATGTGTCTGGAAGCTGACATCCTGACAGATGGAAAGAAAAGGGAGGCTGAGGAAGTAGAGAGAACCGACTGTTCTTTATGCCGAGATGATGAAATTGCAAATGCTACCAGGAGTGGGGATTGGTTTTCCTGGCCAAGCTCTGGCCCTCTCCCAGCCCTGCCCTGCCCAGAGGTGCAGGCATGGGGGAGGATGCTCACTCTGGAGAAAGGCAGAGCTTTCCTCCTGGTGGAAACCCTTTGAGGTGACTGAAACCCACCACATCACTAAAAAACAGGAAGGCAAGAGAAGGCAAGTCCATTCAGCCCACAGACTCCACTGTGTATGAATGTTAAACTCAGAGAGGAATTTGATTTAACAGAAGCCCTGGGGCTGACAGGATCGGGAGCAGTTAATAAAGGAAGAAGAAGGCTCTATGTGTCTGAAAAAATTATCTGGAGCTCTCTCTAACAAAACCACCACATGCTGTCCCCAGCGTCTCCAGTTGCAGGGAGGCTGATGCAAACTCAGGTTGGTGGATGCTGGTTTGATGTGTCCAGGGACTGTCCCTGATGTGGCCCCAGACCCTGGGCTCCTGAAAAAGTGGCTGGTAGACCTCAGGGCAGGCATCTGTGCTCTGACGTGCTAAGATTCCCTTTTCTTTGCAGTCCAGACTTTCCAGGAAAGTGAAGAAAATGGAGGTGGGCAGGAGAGGTTGGGGGAGAAGAAAGGGGACTTGAGCTCTGTCTTCCAGCCCAGAGATACACAGACTCTACCAGAGCTGGCTCCTCCGAGGGTCCTGGTCCACATGGGGCCAGCATCCCTCCTCCTACATGGCAGCCAGTGACCCACACACACAACCCCTCCACCTCTAGGAACACCCCTGCAGGCTGAAAGGTAGAGTATCGGCTCCCTCTTGTATGCCAGTTGTTAGTGACTTGAGTATCTCCTCCACTCCCAGCTACTGTCTATTTCAGAACATCATTAGCAGAAGCTTTCAGTGTCAGAAACACACACCAGGCTCCTTCTCCTTCCACCCCCATCCTTTTCCCCTCCCACCCCAGCCAGGAACCTGGCAGAGTGGAAGGCAGGAAGGATGAGGTGTAGCCACCAGGAGGTGGAAGGAGATGGGGAGGCCGAAGGAGGCTCCTTATGCTAGAAGAAGGACTGAATTCCCCTTCCCTGGACTGGAGGTTAGAACATCGCAGCCTACTCATTAATCCATCCGACAGCACTTCCTCCAGGCCTGCTCTGTACCTGGGCAGGGAGGCTGCTGTGAACAAGGAGAGCATAGATGGAGTCCATAAAGTCCTTCTCTCCCAGCTTCTGGTTTCAAACGGCTCTCTCAGCATCTCCAAATGTCTGTGTCTGAGCTTTCTCCAAAATGCTCCCCTCTTAAATGACTCTGGTAAAGGAATGAAGACCCACTTTGAATGGGTGGGATCACATCTCCATGGAAACAACTTAATCTAAAGGTCCCAACCAAGTGATAGGTCTGCCCCCACTAGATTGGATCAGGATTAGAAGAACATGGCTTTTCTGGAGTATATAACAGTTTCCAACCAGCACTTGTGGGATTCCTGCAAAACGGCTGAAGTCTAGTTCTCTTCTTTGGGGTCCAATCCATTCAAGGAAGACCCACATGACCTCACCCACCCATGATGAGAGGGCAGACCACACCTCTGCTGACCTTCCCCGGACCCAGCTTCTCCCCACTGTGTAGGGAGCCAGAGCCCTTGGAAGGCTGTTGGTTATGCTAATGGCCAACTGGGGAGCCACCTTGGGGTGGGGGAGAGTCCCCCACTTCTCCCACGGGAAAGGAGGAAAACTGCCTCCCTTCACACATTCTGCTCTCCCGGGAAGGCCAGCTTCCTTCAGCCTCCCAGTCCTTTCTCCGACTGACTGGGTGGGAGGGTGCACCAAGGGTGATAGTGACAGTGGGCTGCTGCATATGAAATGCTACCTGCTTCCAGGCTCTGTTCTAACGGCTTCACATTTGTTAACTCATTTAATTCTCACAACGACCCTCTGATGTTAGTACTGCTCATATCTTCATTTTAAGGATAAGGGAACTGAGACACAGGGAGGTACAGTTTCTCTAAGTTCCCACAGAAGCTGCCAGAAGCTAGTCTCATATCTGCACAGGCTGGCTGTACAGCCCATGCCCTTGGCTGCTGCTGCATCTTCCTGTGCCTGGGTGGAGGTAAGGGTTGGGGGGGGTAGAAAGAAGTAGTTCTCTGAACTTAAAAGGGGGTGTACTAGTGCTTTCCCCCTCCTCCGGGAACAGGCAATTAGGCACTTGCTGTCAGGGTGGGGAAGGAGAGGGGAGGAGGGGCTGTGAAACTGTGGGAGCCGGTGAAACCCACCTGCTCTGGGGTGGGGCTGAGTGTGCTTCCGGGAAAAGGAGGGGAAATCCCTGTGGCAGGAGATGCTCGGGCCACTGGGGGTGGAAAGGCGGCTGGAACCCAGAGGAGGAGAGTGAGCTGCGTCCAGGAAGTCTTGGGGGCCATGCGGAGGAAACGGGGTTTGTCCCACGGGCTAGGGGAAGCCGCCAGAAGGGTGTTAAGCAGAGCTAGGACGCGTCCTGAAGACTGACCAGAGACAGGAAATAGTTGGCAGGGTGCACTGCTACCTGCAGGCAAGGGGAGCAGTCTGTGAGCCCCTACTTGCTTCTGGCAAGCTGTCCACCCTGGCGGAGGTCTGGGGAGAAGAGACCAGGGCATGTGAGTGGGTCTGCATTGGCAGGCTCCTCACCTGGAGGCTCAGAGTGGGTGCAGCAGCCTCAGGTCCAGCAGTGGGTGGGGCAGGGAGCCCCTGCCCTCAGGGGTCTGCCCGTGACGCTCTGAAATCCGCGCCCAGCTCCCACCCCATCTGGGGAATACAGCACGCCATGGAACGCAGCTCGGTAATGTGTGACCAATGTTCTGTGGACAGTTACACAGCAGCGCCACTACAGACACGGTGACCGAGGAGGGAACGCCTCCCCCTACCCCTGCTGTCTCCGCCTGCCTGGCATGGCCCTCTGTGTCCCCGTCTCGCTCCTCAGGGCCTCCAGGACATGAGAAGGGGCACCAAGAGCCAGGCCAGAGGGCCCGTCCTTCCTGGAGCGGGAGGATAGAGACTAGGGAAGCCATGGCTACAGGTGGGGCCCACAGGGCAGTGAGAACCGTGGCCACAGGCCCCGGGGCAGGGGCTCCCGGGCTTAGTTCTGCTCCTGCCCCCACCACTGCTGGCTCCCCGCTCCCAAGAGCTTTCCAGAGCTCACCCTGCAGAACCCTCAAACCAAGCCCCTGTGGAAGGCATCATCCCCGCCAGGGGAGAAGGAGCAGAGGCTCACAGCAGGGGTCACGCTGCAGAACTGGGAATGCAAACTCTGATTAATTCCAAAGTGCTGGACCCTTCTGTTAGCATTTAAGGCAGGTCACTCGAGTTCTCTGAGCCCCCACTTCCCCATTTGCAAAAGTCTGGCTGCCACCCCTACTTCCCCAGGCTGTGTAAGGACTCAGCATTGGCAGAGGAACATTGGCCAGGCGGAGGCGCCATCCTTGGCCGTCAGCACCTGGGCTTCCGTCATGGGTTGTGCCCCAGGCTTGGTGTCTGTATGTGCATGGCACATCCTTAGACTCGTGGACACGTGCACAACTGTAAAAGGGGCTGTTGGCACAGGGCATACACAAAGGGGTGAATTGACCCATGAGGACCCACAAGGAGGCAGTGAACAGGCATTGGGAACTGGGTTCAAATTCTGACTCCTGGCACGTGACCCCAGATAGAGCAGCAAGCCTCTGGGGACTCAGCCCTACCTCAGTGAAGCAAGAATAATGAGCCCAGCTGGCCCAGCCGCCGCCGAGGGTGTGGTGCCTTAATGAGGCAAGGCACCTAGTGGGCCCAGCAGGGCTCCCCAAGCACGTGAGCCACCTTCCCTTCCCAACCTTGCCAGCGAGAAGGGCACATCCAAAGCAGAGAAGAAACTTAATTAGGGCTGGAAAAATATGAATTCCAAGGCTTATTAAATTCATGATATTTTTACTTACCATGCACCCAGAAATATATTTAGCAAAGCAATTTACACCATCACTGGCTGATGGATTGTGGTTTTCTA
Organism: Tamandua tetradactyla; assembly: GCF_023851605.1. Classification (NCBI taxonomy): domain Eukaryota; kingdom Metazoa; phylum Chordata; class Mammalia; order Pilosa; family Myrmecophagidae; genus Tamandua; species Tamandua tetradactyla. The sequence goes on from NC_135332.1 coordinate 14,387,191, forward strand.
AGTTGGGTTTTAAGATGTAAATGGTTCCAATCAGGGCTTTGCGGGGAGAAGAGGTTCCCCTCTGGCCTGCCTTTGGCACTTTGCGCTCTAGCCTCAGCCAGGCAGATCCTGGGATGGGCAAATGGCTCTGTGCTCCTGCCCTCCCCCAGGGGTGGGGTATGGTGGGGAGGATGCAATATAATAACGGTGATAATGACTATTTATCAAGCACTTACTGCGGCCAGGTGCTGAGTGCTTTACCTCTATCAATGCACTTACCCTCCCAGCAAGCCTGAGAACAAGCAGCGCCTTTATTTACCAGCTCTGTGACCTTGAGCAAATGGCTTCACCTTTCTCTGCCTCAGTTCCCTCATCTGTCAAGTGGAGGTGAGAGCTTACACGTGGTGAGCTCTAAGCCCAGAACCCAGCGCTTAGTAAACACTGACCTTAGATATTGGTGAGGACAAGTTCTTTGCCCCAGGCCAGGCAGCTGGTAGGTAGGAGGGTTAGGATTCGAATTTAGTTGCACAGGCTCCAAAGCGCTTAGCCTTAGCCGCAGGGAGGGAAGGGAAGTGGGCAGCCCGTGACACTTTTCTCACACGTCTGCCTTTTATTCCCAAATGTTAAGGGGATTGTGAGGTTTGGCTAACACGACCACCACCACCACACTCACATACACACATACACACACACACACACACACACACACACACACACACCCCACCCAGGCAGGAGTCTTGCTTTCCTGATCCTCTGATTTTTCCCAAATGAGCTGGGGGCTTGGATCCCAGCCCAGCCCCTTTCCCTCCTCTGTCTCCAGCTTCCCTTCCGGAGTCCTCCTGCCAGCCGCAAGGGCTTGCTGGAGTAGGATAAGCATTTGGCCTTGAAATTTTATTTACTGAAATAATTTGCTTATGAATCAGATTTTTAATGCAAAGCCAAATATCATCCCTGCTCAGATTGAAGGATCAGGAATTTCACAGCAATTGAACTGACGGTACAAGGAACACCTGGTGAGTGAGGCTACGAGCCGGTTTCCAGTGGGAGCCTTGGAAGAGGGGTGCAGAGGTACAGAGCCCAAGCTGCCTCGACAAATCGTGATGTTACCCGGGGACCCCTAACCCCCGAGAGCCCCACGAGGGTGGGCCACCATGAGAATCTTCCCAGCTTTCAGGCCGGCAGCGCCCTGGCCTAGCTTCTCTGGGTGGGGGAGCCCCAAGTGCTAAAGCCCTCCTCCCTCTCCCCACCTGCCATCCGAGACCACCTGGTCGGGACCTTCTTCCAATACTCTGGCAGGAAATTAGGGATTCGCTTTAGAAGCCAAAAGACTCAAAAGTACCATAAAAAAAATCTGGCTTGCGAATTGGTCATGGAGCCATGCCATCAGGGCTCTGTCCTCCGCAGCGACACCGGCTCCTACCCTGACTCGGTCTGGCCAGGAGTTCTGTCTGTGACGGGTGAGGTGCTCGCCTCTCAACAGCTGGGTGCCCGCCTGCCGGGGGCAGCTTTGCAGGGGGCTGGCTCCACTCCAGCCCCAGGGCCCTGGCTGGGAAGAGGCTGTGGGGACACATTGAGAGGGCACCCCCGAGGTGCACCCTCCCATTTCTGGAGGGTCAAAGCAAATAGGCCCCCACTAGGTTTGCCCTTTGCACCTCCCCTCCTATTGTTGTCACACTCTGCTCCTCTCAGCCCCTGCGGAGCAGCCAAAAACAGTGGCAGTAGTAATAATAATGATGCAGAAATAAAGGACACTCCGTATCGTTTTTATTTTCAGGTTATAAAAGCAATACAATACTGAGCGTATAAAATCTGAAGCGTGCAGAGAGGTATGATGAACAAAACCCACCACTAGAGGAAATGCTGTTGGTATTTTTGTGCATTTGCGTCAAGACTTTGTGCGGGTACGCACAGCTAACGGCCATATTTTGAAGCACAATTAGGATCACACTGTATATAAATTTGCGTCCTTTTCTTTTCGATTAGCACAATAATGTGAACTGTTTTCACACGACTAAATAATCTTCAGATCTCCTTCTAAGGGCTGCCTGGGACTTTCTGCTTGTGTTTTGTTGCTCCTTGGGGCGAAAGTCCAGCCATTGGCACCCCTGGCCAGGAGCCAGCACCCAGGAGGGAGGGAAGACGACAGCACGCATTAATCCAAAGCGACAACTTATAAAGTTAAACATTCACAAGGCAAACAGATTCACAGTAAATCAAATAGTCAATTGGTCAGAAGTTTGAGCTTGAAATGTTTAAGTGAGGCCACCTCCTGAGTCCAGCTCAGTCTGAATGATGACACCCTAAGATGATGCCAGCTCCCGCTCAGCCCTCTATGACACATCCCTTTACCCTTTACCATGTTGATTCATTCATCGGTTGTTAATCAACATTCCTAGGGAATAGCCCAAGATCAAGGCCAAGGTCTGGGGGGCAGCAGGGAGCTATGGTGATACAGTCCTGCATGCAAAATAAATGAAGCCATCTAACCATTTCTGTTTCCTTTTTCTCAGTGGTTCTCAACAAGGGATGATTTTGCCCACTCAGCTCCCTAGGGGACATTTGGCAATGAGAAAACATTTTTGGTTTTCATAACGGTGGGGTGGGGTGGGGGGTGGGGGGTGTGCTACTGGCATCCAGTGGGCAGAGGCCAGGGGGCTGCTCAGCACCCTCCAATGCACAGACTGCCCCCCACAACACGGAATGGTCTGGCCCCTGATTCAAGAGAGCCAAGATTGAGAAAGCCTGCTTTTTTTTACCCCTCCTTTTCTCCTGCAAAATATACTTAGACCCATACCAGTCTCATAGATGCAGATTCTTGTGAATCCCAAAGACCAGTTCAGGTTGAATGAGTCTAGAGCTCTGCGGTCAAGGAAAATAAGGAGACAGGGCGTGGAAGGGGTGGGAACAGGGGATGTGGGTAGAGTCGTGTTTATGTGGTCTGAATGATTTCACAAGCCGGGCCAAGTTCTCCAGAGCCTTTCAGGAGGAACCTTAGGGACCACAAACATTTAGATGCCTGCGGGCTGGGGTGTGACCTCAGATTCAGCATGGCATATTCTGCCCGTGAAGTACTAGGGCATTGTCTGGGAAGCAGGTTATGTGCAGACGATTTTGACAGCCACAAAGAGGAGGGAACAGGGATTTAAAGACACACTCTTGGAACATTAAAGGAGTTTTGTTCTTCTTGGGACTCTGTCCACAATGCCAGACTCTCCAGATGAGTAGTGGATACAAGGCCACTTGCTGTTTGTGTGCATCTCTTGAGAGGATGTTGGGTTGATTTGGTGGTGTTCTGAGTGGACTGTTCTTCCTGTGTGGGGTCAAGTCTCCCAGTGCCAGTTTTCCCAAGCCAAGGGGGGTCCTCAAACTGGAAACTGGAATTTACAGGTCTTGTGTCTTCATCTCCTGGGCCTCACTCCAAGGAGGGCAGTTGTCTAAGTGATAGCTCCTGGGTCATCTGGGAGGAAGGATGGAGGAAGCCCTGAGAGCTGTGAGCCAGGTCACCTAGCTCTGCCCACACCCACATTTCTTTTCTTTCTGGTATCCTTGACATACATCCAGCCCCCACTGTCCACGCATGGCCTACAGGGTCACAGAGGGAGCAGCCAGCCTGGGGGCTTAATGACAGATGCAACATGGAAAGTGACTCTCAGAGGCTGGGGTGACAGACACCAGTTCTCTATCCCAACGTGAGGTGCTTCCTTTGTTGCCGACCCCTGAAGGTCAGGTTTCCTTATCTTAAAGGAAATGGTGATTCCTCTTCTAGTAATACCTGATGAGGTCTTAAGCGGGATCATTTGATTTTTCATTGAAAGTATGAGCCCTTGGGAACCTCTTACAGAAACAAGGTTAGCACTAAAGAGAGATTCTAGAACCTGGTAAATGAAGGTCAAAAGGAAAAGATTAGAGGAGAAAGTTTATCTCCTTCTTGGCTTCTCAGAACTGGCCTTTGGAAGAAACCTAGTAACTCTGAAAACCTATCTGATGATTCCTCCTTGTGACAGAGGCCAGGGACACAGTGAAGTGAGAGAATGGGGAGATATGATGACCTCAAATATCTGTGTCATCCTCCCTCTTTTTTCAAGGTCACTAGTATCTACTGGAAGTGCTTAGAAAAAGCCTGACATTGGTGTGAACTGAATCAACAAATTCTCCTATATAATAAGCATTCCTAGCACCTACTGCATACAAAGCATTGAACCCTATAGCCACATTGCCCGGCATAAAGTAGGTATTTAATAAATGCCTGTCTGGGGCATATAAAGGTGACTGAGAGATTGTTCCTACCACCAAGGAGTTCCAGAAAGGAAGACAGGAACACCAGCTAGTAATTCGAGGCAGAACGAAACTCTAACCCCATCTGCCTTTCTTTTGGATCCACCTGATCAGCCAAAAGTGAAGCATAGCTTCCCCATAGCCCAGAGAGTCATCCCTACAAATTTGCAGGTGACTCTCCCCCATAAACCAGATCACATTACCCTTTCTGGTTCTCCAGAACTGAGTCTACAAAAAATAGATAGTTCCACCTTGTCTATTCCACCACGAGGCTATATTCTCTGCTGGCTGTGGGACTGTGGGTGTTGAGCCTTGGCCACCTCATCTGCAAAGGGAGCTAACGTTCTCGTCCCACTGGGTGGTTATGAGAATCACAATTGCAAAGTGGTGGGCACCCAAAAAAACGTGTTTTCACCCTGAGATGTGTGTGTGCATAGCTCTTTAAGAGAGGACCTGTGCCCTGTAAATCTCCCCACCTCTCTTTAATGCACAATGCAGCATCGTCTCATGTTAGGTGCTAAATAAGTGTCTTTTTAACTGGCTATTTAATGCCTTGTGTCTGCTGATATGGAGATCATATTTTCAGAACCAAAAAATCGAGGCATATCTGATCAGTGTATCCAAGGCAGGGACAGGATGGAATGCTTCAAATAAAATCAGTCCTCCGAGGTCCAGCTCTTGAAGCCACAAGATCAGCACCAACACACCTCTATATTTTGACTTTCTCATCACTCTCTGACAGCACCATTTTTCAGGGGGGGGATGATGAGGCCCAGAGAGAAATCAGATGACTCCAGTCAGGCCACAAAGAAATATTATATTTCAGGAATTACTGGCTCCCAGCTTCATCCCTCAAAATGTCTCTCTCTGTTCATTTTTTAAAAATATAAGATCGGAGAAAATCTACCCAAAAGGCAAGTAAATTTCCCATGATGTTCAGAGATTGCCCAAGTCCAGTAGGGAGTTGGGGGTGGAGAGAGGGATGAGCTGGGCTCTCGAGCAGGGGGCTGCAGACTCGCTGCGAAGGGCCAGACAGTAAATACTCTTGGCTTTGTAGACCACATGGTCTCTGTCTCAATCACTCAATCCAACCACTGCAGCAGCCAAGATGATGCATAAACGAATGAGCGTGGGCGTTTCCAATAAAATTCTATTTATGGGCACTGAAATTAGGGCCTCATATAGGTTTCACCTGTTGCAGAATATTCTTTTGATTTTGATTCCCAACCATCTGAAAATTGTAAAATGCCATTCTTAGCTCACCATAAGCACATGGGAATGGATTGGTCTGTGGGCCACTGGTTGCTGTCTCCTGCTCTAGAAATAGGTGATTGTCACCGGAGAGTATCTCAGCTTCTTACTTCATACCCTCATCTTTCTTTGGAGAAGAGAACCCATAGGCCACAAGAAAAGGCCTGTTGCCTCAGTGGTAAGGCATAGGTAGAGGTAAAAAATAAAGTACTGCCTTTTCCATACACAGCTACGAGACTTGCTTATGGTTTGAGTGTGTGAATCCTGACTTGTTCCACCACTGAAGGGAGTGGACAGCCACAGATCAAGCTGAAACTGTGTGTTCTAACCTTTCTAGCCCCCTGGCCCCAGACTTCAGTGTATGCTTCCTCGGTCTCCAGTATAACTCATAAGAAGTTGTGTGAAAGCATCGGTCATGCTAGAACCCTTTCTTCACAGAGAGTCCAAGAAACTGGATGTTGGAGGACTGCTTGTTGAACAGGATTTCTGAGCCTTTGGTGCACCTCTCTGAGTTTGCCTTTTGTAGGTTTAACTCAGGGGAGCGCTGAGGGTATACCCTTGGCATTGTGGCAGAAACAGGTGGGAGTGGGGGCTCACAACACTGCATTGTACATTTCCTTGTACAGGAAACAAGACAAAATAATTTCTTAGTTTCTCACGGGGTACCAAAGAATGATAGAGAAGCTGAATCCTTGTTGAAAAAACAGATATGAACAAAATATGGAGGCAGCCTGGAAAGCAACCTCATCTGCTCCCCTGACTGTTTGCTGGCTGTAGAAGCCTGAGATATCTTCCCTGAGACTTGGAGATTTGGCTAACCTAAAAGGAGCCAGCCCTTGGGAAAGCCTGCTTTGGAATGACCTGAAGACACTCAGAAACACACTCACAAAGACACTTCCATTCATTCATTGCATATTTATTTAGCACTTTTTATGGCCCAAGCACTAAGCTAGGTACTGAGACGATTAAGTGGAATAAGACTGGTCCCTGACCTCAAGGAGCCTGGGAGCAGATAGAGGTTTAGATTGGCAGAAAGGGGTTCGAAATGAATCTTAAGATTGTGAAGAGTTGTCAAGGCAGGGGTGCCCCAGCACCCCACCCAGCAACCACCTGCTTGCCTGCAGCCTACCCGAGCCCAGAGCAACTGGTCCACACCTGCTGAGTTCAGAAGAATGAGACTCCGTAGGTCCTGCTGAGTTTTCCCAGCTCCACTTTCAAGTCTGCCCCCAGAAGAGGGGGTGCCCACCCGTCCTGGACCAGTAAGACCGAGGAGACAGTTGACTTCATCTGCCAAACCTTGATCCCTCTTCCTGTTCCGGATGTCTGCTCCCACGTGCTCCCACGTGCTCCCGTCGCCTCTGTCAGCACCCTGTCACCGGCATGGATGGTTTCATTTTTCTGGGGAGAAAAAGAACAAACACAGTAGATAATTGTAGTGGAACAGCCGATAAGTAACGTTGGGTCTCCTTTTTTACAACCATCCCCTAGGGCCCCATTATGGTAATTTTTCTTCTGTAACTGGTAAATTGTATAGCGAGTCAGATGATAAACCAGCAAGTAAGGCAGAAATTTGCATTTTAATACAACTGCCAGTATCATTCCCCGCCCCTCCCCCCACCCCTGGGGCGGGTCAGGGCCTCGCTGAACCCCTGGACCTCTAGTGCCCAGCCCTCCAGCTGCCTTCCTTCCTCTGAGTGGGTGAGTCTGGACTACACAAAAATGTGGCACTTTGCTTTCTTCTGGTGTTCTTTAGCAAAGTGACTAAGAACCAGGGGCCCTGGAGGCAGAGAGCAGGGCCTCAACGCAACCCTACCACTTCCTGAAAGTGTGTCCTTGGCAGGCTAATTCACTGTGCCTCAGTTTCCTTTCCTATAAAATGGCAGAATTATAACCCCTACACCTTAGGTTTTTTAATGCATGTCTGATGCACAGGAAATGCTCAATAAATGTAATTAATAACATGGTGGCAATAAATATTATTGATGACACGGTGGTGGTGGTGAGGATGATGATGGATTCTGGGGAGATCCTGGGTCCAGGAGACAGTAATTCCCTGGTCAAGCTGTGATATCAAGTCAGACTGTTCTGGCTGCTCCTCACATCTTTTCGCTTGCACCACCATCAAGGCCACGTCCCAGGAACTTACATTCAGAGGCCAGGAGTCCTTGAAAGTATCTGCAACTGAACACCCACATGAAACCAGCTCATGGGTGATGATGGAAGATCACACATGCTCACCACCCCAGGCACCCTCGGCTCAGGGGTACACCGGCCACAGCAGCACCCAGCCTCTGGCCACTCTGTACTGGTTATACCCAGTTTCATGAACTTTGGAGCCAGCCACCCCGTTCTTCCTAAGAATGAAGAGGCCATGTCAAGTTCAAGTCGCCTGGCTAGCTCCAAGGTCCAGGCGGGGGTCTGAGCCTCTGCGCCGTCACCTCTGGCTGTGTAACTTTGGAGAAGTGCGTCTGCTCTCTAGTCTACAATGTGGGGAAAATAACATTCACTGCTGGGAGGACCGAAACGGTTAAGAGGTTCCCCCATCCCTGGCACACAATAAACACTAGTTGAATCCACCAATTAGTTGACTCTGAAGGCGCTAACAAGCCCGGCCGGTTTCTTGGCACGGAGGTTACATTTGGCAGGGACACCCCATCCTTTCATGCTCAACAGAAGCCAAGTGCTATCCAGAAAATTCTGCCAAAAACCCAGGATTATTATCTTAGCTCCAGGAGTGAAGCCTTTGGGGACTTGGCATGCCTTATTGTTTGAATTTATAGACATGGGCCCCTCCAGCAGCCAGCGGGAGGGAGAAAAGGGGTTGTTATCATAGTGGAGTTTTTGATGGTTATTTTTAGCATTTCATACAACCCCTTGAGATCACTGGAAGTTCTTTGAGACCATTGGCGGTTCCAAATCAGAGCTAGGAAATGAGTTTGCCTTTGTGATGTGATGAGTTACTGGTGCCACCTCAATGGCATATCCTGCTTTTCTTACACAAAATGAGTCCCAGATGCTGAGCAGGACTTTGATAGTGATGTCACAGCCAAGATCATTCATTCATTCATTCCTCCACAAACATGTATTTACTTTCCATCATGCTCCAGGCTTGAGCTAGGTGCTTTAAGATACATTAGGGAACAAAACACCACACTTCCCACCGTCACGGTCTTGTATTCTAGTATGGGCAGACATACACACAGATAAACACAAGGTGGTAAATTGAGTCATATGTGAAAAAGTGATGGGTGCTATGAAGAAACACAGAGCAGGAAAGGGGGGATCAGGTTGAATTTCCAATAAGGAATTTATAGCAGAGTAGGTTGTTGCCCTGTTTTCCACTCCCTCCTTCTAGCAAAATCTCATAACCTGGCTCTTTGTGGGTCACTTAGCAGAGTCCCAATCTCCACCACGGCACCCACCCCAGAGTACATGGAGTCTACTTCCTCACTCCAAGAGGGCTAGGCCTGGCCATGTGATTTATTTGAGTCAATAGAATGCTAGCTGACCTGATGCAGCAGAAGCTTTGCATGCGCAAGTGAGCTTTGATTTGGTGTCTTCTTCATTTCTGCCACATGAGGAGCATGCCCTAGGTAAATGGGGATACAAGGAGATACAAGAAGTAGCTTTCAACTTGTTCAGAAGCCTGGGGTCCAGCCTGGCTCAGCCAGGCCCAGCTTAGCTGTAAACCAAATCGCAGCTGACCTACAGACCCATGAGCATGAAATGAAATGTTTACTGCGTAAGACTTCTATGTTAGTTTTCAACTGCTGCCATAGCAAATTGCCACAAACTTAATGGCTTAAAACAACACACATTTATTATCTCATTGTTCTATAGGTCAGAAGTCCAAGTTGGCTTCAGGTTTCACAAGGCCAAAATCAAGCTGTCAACTTGCTGGGCTTTTGTTGGGATGTTCTGGGAAGCATCTGCATTTAGGTCATTGGCTAAATCCAATTCCTTGTGGCTGTAGGACTGAAGTCCCCATCTCCTTGCTGGCAGTTGACTTGAGGCTGCTGTTAGCTCCTAGAGGCCTCTCTCCAGTAATTGTCCACAGCCCTTACATTTTAGAACCAGCAATGGCTTGTCAAGTCCTTCTCATGTTCAGAATCTCCTAACTTTCCCCTCTATCACATCTTTCTCCTCCCTCTTCTGATGCATTGCTCTGACGGACTCTTCTGTCTTTCTTTCCGCTTTTAAGTGCACAGGGTATTTTATTGGGTTCACTTGGCTAATCCAGGATTATCTTCCTCTCTTAAGGTCAGCTAATTAGTAAACTTAATTACATCTGCACCGCAATACCTAGATTCGTGTTTGATTGAATGCCTGAGGAATGGGAATCTTGGAGGGAACATCTTTAGAATTCTGCCTACCATGAACTGTAATTGGGGGGGGGTGCATTTGTTACATAACACTATCACAGCAGAAATCTATTACAGTGATCAAGATAAGTCTCAATAAGAAGGTAACATTTGAGCAAAAACTTTCTCCAAGCTCTTTTTTCTCTTCCTACTGGTCTGCACCTGCTTCAAACCAACTCTACTCACACCTATGACAACAATGCCTAGGAGATGGCCGAGCAACACAGTGGAGGAAGCTGCTCTACAAGTGGCTGCCAGGAGGAAAGAGGCTCACCAACCCAAACCACCCACCCCTCAATACTTGGTGAGAGAGATGCACTTTTTTTTTAAGCCACTGCATTGTTGGAGCTCCCTATTACAACAGCTTAATGCAAAAACTATACTACAGAGTGTGAAGACGAGCCTGGTAGCAGAGGGGCTTGGAAGTAGTGCAGGATGAACCGAGTGAGGCAGGACTCCAGAAACTTATCAAGACCCACCCAAATGAGTGGAGACATGTCGTCACCTAATCCAGTTTAACAACCACTATCGATTGGGTTACATCTCCAGGGAGATGATGTAATTACAGATCCAAATATACCGTATTGAATAGAGATTATTCTGCCTTTATGAAATGGGATTTTGATTAAAACATGGCTTTTCTGGGACTTCCGGAGAAGATGGCGGCTTAGTAAGACACGCGGGTCTTAGTTCCTCCTCCAGAACAGCAACTAAAGAAACAGAAACAATACGAAACAGCTCCCAGAGACCATGACAGCGTACCCCATTCTGGAATGGCTGAACGGGCAGGGAGAATCCGCTGCGGTGAGATACCCGAGGGGTGCGCGTTTTCCCGGCCGGGGAGGCTGGCGACTGGGGTCCCCTCCACGCACGTGTTTCCCTGGTCTGACTGGGAACGTTGGATAGCGGGGCCCTCCCGCCACGCTTGGTGTCTCGGGCCAGCTGGGCAATTTGGACCAGCACTCCCCCAAGCCGCGGTGGCCGGCGGCCCCCCCACCCTCGACCACGCGCGGTTTCCCAGGCCGACTGCGAGATTCGGATTGGCAAGTTAAAGGAGCCACAACATCTTTTACTGGTGGGACCCGCAGACAGACAAGCGCCACGAGCGCCACCTACTGGGCAGGAAAAGAAAAACAGAGCCCAGAGATTTCACAGAAAAACCTTTCAACCAGCCGGGTCCCACACCCAGGGAAATCTGATCAAATGCCCAGACACCAGCAGAAAATAATGGATGACGCTCGAAAAATTGAAGATATGGCCCAGTCAAAGGAACAAACCAATAGTTCAAATGAGATACAGGAGCTGAGACAACTAATGCTGAATATACGAACAGAAATGGAAAAACTCTTCAAAAACCAAATCAATAAATTGAGGGAGGACTTGAAGAAGACATGGGCTGAACAAAAAGAAGAAATAGAAAATCTGAAAAAACAAATCACAGAACTTATGGGAGTGAAGGACAAAGAAGAAAAAATGGAAAAAACAATGGATACCTACAATGGGAGATCTAAAGAGACAGAAGCTACAATTAGTGAACTGGAGGATGGAACATCTGAATTCCAAAAAGAAACAGAAACTATAGGGAAAAGAATGGAAAAACTTGAGCAGGGGATCAGGGAACTGAATGACAATATGAAGCACACAAATATACGTGTTGTGGGTGTCCCAGAAGGAGAAGAGAAGGGAAAAGGAGGAGAAAAACTAATGGAAGAAATTATCACTGAAAATTTCCCAACTCTTATGAAAGACCTAAATTTACAGATCCAAGAAGTGCAGCACACCCCAAAGAGAATAGACCCAAATAGGCGTTCTCCAAGACACTTACTAGTTAGAATGTCAGAGGTCAAAGAGAAAGAGAGGATCTTGAAAGCAGCAAGAGAAAAACGATCTGTCACATACAAGGGAAACCCAATAAGACTATGTGTAGATTTCTCAGCAGAAACCATGGAAGCTAGAAGACAGTGGGATGATATATTTAAATTACTAAAAGAGAAAAACTGCCAACCAAGACTTCTATATCCAGCAAAATTGTCCTTCAAAAATGAAGGAGAAATTAAAACATTTATAGACAAAAAGTCACTGAGAGAATTTGTGACCAAGAGACCAGCTCTGCAAGAAATACTAAAGGGAGCACTAGAGTCAGATATGAAAAGACAGAAGAGAGAGGTATGGAGTAAAGTGTAGAAAGAAGGAAAATCAGATATGATATATATAATACAAAAGCCAAAATGGTAGAGGAAAATATTATCCAAACAGTAATAACACTAAATGTTAATGGACTGAATTTCCCAATCAAAAGACATAGACTGGCAGAATGGATTACGACCCAGCAATACCACTGCTAGGTATCTACTGAAAGGACTTAAGGGCAAAGACACAGACGGACATTTGCACACCAGTGTTTATAGCAGCAGCATCTACAATTGCAAAGAGATGGAAACAGCCAAAATGTCCATCAACAGACGAGTGGCTAAACAAACTGTGGCATATACCTACGATGGAATATTATGCAGCTTTAAGACAGACTAAACTTATGAAGCATGTAATAACATGGATGGACCTAGAGAACATTATGCTGAGTGAGTCTAGCCAAAAACTAAAGGACAAATACTGTATGGTCCCACTGATGTGAACCGACATTCGAGAATCAGCTTGGAATATATCATTGGTAACAGAGACCAGCAGGAGTTAGAAACAGGGTAAGATAATGGGTAATTGGAGCTGAAGGGATACAGACTGTGCAACAGGACTAGATACAAAAACTCAAAAATGGACAGCACAATAATACCTAAGTGTAATGTAACTATGTTGGAACACTGAATGAAGCTGCACCTGAAATATAGTTTTTTGTTTGTTTGTTTGTTCATTTGTATCTTTTGTTTTTGTTTTTTTCTTTTTCCTTTTTATATATATATATTTTTATTAGTATTGTTATTTTAATTCTCTTCTCTATATTAACATTCTATATCTTTTTCTGCTATTTTGCTAGTTCTTTTCCTAAATCGATACAAATGTACTAAGAAATGATGATCATACATCTATGTGATGATACTAAGAATTACTGAGTGCATGTGTAAAATGGAATGATTTCTAAATGTTGTGTTAATTTCTTTTCTTTTTTTTGATTAATAAAAAAAAAAAAAACTATACCACAAGGCAAATAAACCAATGACCATAGACATCTCGGGGGAAGAAGCACTGAGTTTTTCCAAGGACATCGGGAAAGGTCTTAACCTCTGAAGTTCATAAATGAGATAGACACTTTGCAGAAGATGGACAAAATGAGCGAAAAACCATGTGCCTAAGAGTACAAACACTACAGCTGGTTAAAAACATGCGAAGAAAGAAGAAGGGCAGGTCTAAGAGAGTCAAGATGGTGAAGATGGGAGAGGTTCAGTGAGAATCAAGAAGTCTTCCCAATTGGATTCCCATCACCATCTTTGGCTGTGCTAAATGAGGGATCATGGAGTCGTTCATTCATTAGGAAGAGGATGGGAAGTGGAGCATGATGTCTACTGAGTCTTGTCCATATGTGTAGCCCCCTCACTCCCTAACACTATTACACTGTAAGTGCCTAGGAGCTGCCTGCTAATTGATTGGCAACTTTAAGGAACGAGTCTCCCCTTACCATCTTCCCTGAGCCAGGAGAGTCCTTGACTTCAATGGCAAAGCATCGATGAAAAATCTTCTCACAATGATGGAGCCCCAGAATGTCACTAGGTTGAGTTTTTATTCATTCAATCAACATTTACAATGCTGGGTGCAGGGTGGCTCAAAAAGCACAATATGCCTCCTGTCATTCAGAAGCTTGCCGTCTCAGCGAGGATATAAGATATGAAGGGAGATAACTAGGATAAAAAGTAGAAATTGATGTGCATTACAAGAAAAATATGGAGAAGATATTCTGAGAATCCCAGGAAGGAAGATCGCCTCCTGCTTGTGCAGGTAGGGCAGGAGAGGGGTGGAGAGGAGGCAGAAAGAAAGGTCGCCAGGCCATGTGGAAGGTGTAACATTTGAGCTTAACCTTGAAAGAGAGCAGAGGTAGAGGCAATCCTGGGGGAGGACCTGCACAAGCAAGTCAGGAGGGGACCAGCACGGATTCCCAAGCCCAAGTGTCTCCTCATTCACATGCTCCTCTCAAATGCTCTTGTCAAGATAAGACAAACTGTTCTTTCAGACATCCACCCCGGGAGATGTTAATAACAGCATCTCCTCTTGCAAAATGGGGAAGGAGGGAACTGGAATATTAAATAATTAAAATTCTTGGGAGCGTGTGTAGGGAGACACAGTGCTCTTGGCTGTGTGCAGGGGAGGTTAATAAACAATAAGAAGACTGGGTAGCATCTGAGGGCTTGCAGCCAGTGGAGTTTCTTCCCAGGAGGACACCTGGGTTGGATCCACGTCCAAGACCAGAGGCTCCTGGCAGACTCCTCCCGGCATCTCTGCTCAGTGGCTTTCCCCAGAAGACATGTCAGAGGTGCCGAGGACACAGAGGGACATGGAGATCTACTCAGTCAAAAGGAGGAGAGGGTCGTGCCTGGAACCTCTGAACCCCTTGTTAGGGATTTGATCTGCAAGAGGAAACCCTCTTGAGATGGAAGCTACTAGAGATGGCCACCTCACCCTACATGGCACCTTCTCTCCTCCCAATTAAAGAAATCAAGGGACAGTTCCCACAGACGGACATCACAGTGAAGTGTACCAGGTCTAAGTCCCAGGTGGACAGGAGTACAGCCAATGTGCTATCTGGTACTGGGAGAGCCAGGGTTGGAAGATCTTCCCAGGTGCAATGCTTTCCACCCAGGCTCTGTATTCAAACTGAAATAGCCTGTGCACCAGCCTCATCTTGCCCCAAGCCCAGAGCTGCCAGCACTTGGCAGCCAGAACCCCAGGATGTCTCTGGATGCTGCCGGATGCTTTGATCTCCCCAGCAAGTGCCTGGCGGCAGCGGTTTACTATCTAAATGCTGCATCCGGAATCTGACAGGGAAACAAGCACTTGGGTGACACCCAAACGCTGCATCAACACAGGCATGCTGACATTTCCATCTGCCCCTCTGTCCCTAGAGCCCCCACATGCAAGATAAGCCACAGGCAAAAAAAAAAAAAAAATAGGTCACCCCACTCTGGGTGGAGCAGGGCAGATGTTTACCAGATGCTCGGCTACCTGTTGGGGACTGGGGCAAACGTGACGAAATGGGGGGGGCGGAGGGGGAAGGCAATGGCCAACTTCCCAGCAAACTGCGGTGGGGCCAGTGGGTATATACTTGGGTGTGGGCCAGTGGTTCTCAACTCTTCTGCCTACTGGAATCTCCCAAGGAGTTGTATTTTAAAAAATTCTTGGCCCCACCCAAAACAAATTTATTTAGAGTCTCTGGGGGAGAGGCTGAGGCATCAATAAAATGTAAAAGCTCCCGTGCTTATTCTAAAAATGTACAGGCATGGGTTAGCAGCTTCTGGTCCAAGCAGAGGGTAGACAGCTCTTTCCTTGGTGATCCCTGGGAGAGGTGACAGGAGGCAGAAAAGAGTTCTGTGCTGCACATTCTTGCATTGCTCAGCTTCCACACAGCTTGTGTAAGAAGACCCTTCCACTGGGATGCCCTGCGTCTTGTGCAAGAAGTTCCGCCCGGAATGCCCCCTTCCTCTCCACTTACTTTATTTGACCAATTCTTCAACACGTAATTTCAGCTCTTCTTCCTCTGGTACCTGCAGTATCTGTGTCTGTCTACCTACTCATGGGAAGGCTACACTGCTGACCAACCTGCTTTCTACTGCTGCCTCATTTTCCCTGCCAGACTCAGAGTTCCTTCAGAGCAGGTCAGGGATGGTGTCCTACAGACCAGTGAGCCCAAGAAGGGTGGTCTCCCATCTGTAGCAGCAGCATTTGGGGACTTATTAGAAATGCAAATTACAGGCCCTGTCCCAGATGCACCAAGTTATATCCTCTGGAGATGGCGGCCAGCAATCTCCTGTGAACAACCCTTCCAGGTGATGCTGAGGCTTGGGTGCCAGAATCCCTCCTCCCATCTCTGGCAACTCAAAATATGGTCCTTGGATCAGAGACCTCATCCTCTCCTGGGAACTGGACTGGAATGCAGAATCTGAGGCCCTACCCCAGACCTACTGAATCAGAATCTGCATTTTTCACAGATGGTCAGGGGATGTGTGAGCTTAGCAAATTGCAAAGAGTGTCCCAGGCAGTGTCCAGGGAAGGCTTGAGTGGCAAGCTGAAAAGGTAGGAGCTGACAAGCACATTACCTGCCCCCCCCGCCCCAGCCCCCATTTTAGAGCTCAGCTAGTGTCACAAACTGCAGGGGCTAGGACATGAGAGGTCCTGGGAAGGTCATCCAAGAAGTAGATGGCTTGCCCCTACCACGTTGAGGACATGTGACTATCTCCGTGATAGGGACACCCCTGGTATCTGCCTTCCAGACATGGATCCCTGAAAGTGGGCCTGTGGCTACGGGTCAGCTTGCGTGGAAGGGGCCGCCCTGTGCAGAGAAGTCTGAATGGTCCCCACAGTTGCCATCTAAGCCAAGCCAAGCGCTCATCCTCCTTCCTGCTTGTTCATTCCCTTTGACCTTCACCAGGCATGCTACCCTAAAATGTGCTAGAGAGAAGTGGGGTTGGCTCTTTGTCCCAAGAGGGGCTGCAGGGGGTGCAGGAGGAACAAGCCCAAGCTGCCAAGGAGAATGGAACCCATTGACAGACTCGAGGCCAGCCTGGGCGGAGCCAGGGAAAGGAGAACTGGGACGTGGGTTTGCACCCCTGAGCTCATTTCATGCGGTTCCCTTCAATCCACGACGGCAGACGCTGGAGTGCAAACTGTGCACGTGGCACTGTGCGTTCCTGTTTATCTGTCACATTAGAGGTCGTTAAAATTGTATTCAATATGGGTTTGATATTGAAATGCCAGATTCTTCTGACAGGTTATAAATAGCTGCTTTGAGTCCAATTTGAGATTTTGATTAAAAAAAAAAAAGCAATCAGCCATCCATCGGTGATTGAATCAGAGGGACTCCTCTCCTCCTCCCCGAAACCGATGTCCAAGCCCATTACTGTTTTCCTTCGTGGAGAATATTGTGTCTGGAGCTTTAATGTCCCCTGGGGAAGTGAGCCCATTACCAGGGGGGAAAAAAGACATATTTCCATCTCCATTCCAATATGCACACAACCTAATTAAGATTTTATAAACACTCACCTAACAGGAAAACACACTCACACACACTTAAATTAGCAAGGCAAATATATTCTAAATGAAGTGGTTTCCTTGCTTGTTTCCGTCCAGCTTTAATTAGGCATCTGTCACGGGAAGGGCGACAGCTTCAATTTGATTCACTAGGTTTGTATTGCCAGGTCACCAGATCCCCAGACCCCCATGCCTGCCCAATTCCTGCGAGTCACCCCTTCTTGTCCTTTGCCACCTCCCTCCTCACCGCCCTCACCTCTCACCTGCTTTTCCAAACCCTGGGAGGAGGGAGAAAGACCTTGTGTCCCTGAGCGGGCACATGCAGCGGGCACATGTTGGCGTCTCCCTGTGCCGGGATCCCCGGGGGCAGTGCCGCTGTGGACTCAACCTCGGCACAGCCGCGCCCGTGGATTGCTGGGGGCAGTGGCATCCTGCCTGCACACCCCGGAAATCACGGGCTCCCTGTGGCTCCCTCGCCCGCATTTCCCAAAGGGCCAGCAGCTGTGCCCTCCCTGCTCCCAGGGTACCATCCAATCTTAGGGTTGCCTTTTGCCCTGCCGATTTTTGCTCTCCCATCACCAGAAGAAATACAGGAGATAATTAGCTCCCTCCCTCTCTCCAGGTGCCTGGGGCTGTTTGGGAAAGTACATTTTCTTCACATGTGCAGGAAATTAAATCTACTGTGTTTCTGAGGCGCATGGGAGGGGGTGTTGGGGGCAGAGTTGAGGGGTGGGGAGCAGGCATTAGACCCGGGTTTCCAGGGGGCTGCAGGTGTGGAGGGGAGGGGCTGAGGGGGGCTGCCTGACCTTGCTGCTGACCTGGAGTTCTGGTACCACCTAGAAAGAGCCTCCTTCTTGGACCTATCCTTTGTTTTTTTGTTTGTTTGTTTGTTTTTCAGAACAAAGCATCAGCTACATTCACCAGGTGAAATCTAATCCAAACTTCCCAAGAGGGGCCACAGGGGTACCAGGAGAGCAAGGCCAAGCTGCCAAGGAGTCTGGAACGGGTTGTGCTTTGAGTATGATCACCATGATGGCATTAACCGTCACTGGGACCTCAGCACTTGGCAATGCCTTTTCCTCCCAAAGCACGTGCCCCTGCTGCCCTCTGCCTCATCTCTCATCCTTACGTGGGGACCAGGGGTGGGAGGTCCAGGAGGGGTGTAAGTGAAGGTGTAGGGATAATGATCCCATCTGAAAGATGGCAAAACTGAGGTTCAGGGAGATTATAAGAACTTGTCCAGTATGTCACTGCCCTTGTTCAAGAGACGAAGAGGTCATTAAATTAGTTCCTCCACCCCAAAAGGATGAAGGTTTAGCTCTTCTCCCATGCCCTGCAAAAGCAGAACTAGAAGAAATGTAGTTGCATTAGTTTGCTAATGCTGCCAGAAAGCAATATACCAGAAATGGAATGGCTTTTAAAAAGGGAATTTAATTAGTTACAAGTTTGTAGTTCTAGTGCTGAGAAAATGTTCAAACTAAGTCACCAACAAGAGGCTACCTTAACTCAAGAAAGGCCGATGCTGTCCAGAACACCTCTGTCAGCTGGGAAGGCACGTGACTGGCATCTGCTGGTCCCTTGCTCCTGGGCTCCATTGCTCTCAGCCTCTGTTTCCTGTGGGGGTTCCTCACTTGGCATCTGTAGGCCTTCACTTAGCTCCTCCTGGACACAACCTGAGGTTCTGGTTTGCTTAGCATCTCATGGGAATGCACATGGCGACGTCTGCTGGCCCCTGAATCTTGGTCCTGGGTTGGTTCTGTCAGCTCTGAAGCAACTATTCTCCAAGCGTCTGCATCTGCATCAGCACTCCAGGCATCTCCAAACATCTGTGTCTCTGCCAGCTCTGAAGCAACTGTTCTCTAAGATGTTTCCTCTTTTAAAGAATTCTAGTAAACTAATCAAGACCCACCTTGAATGGGCAGGGTCACATCTCCATCCAATCAAAAGGCTACACCCACAATTGGGTGTGTTACATCTCTATGGCGACAATCTGATCAAAAAGTTTCCACCCTACAATAGTGAATTAGGGTTAAAAGAAACAGCTGCCCCCACAAGACTGGATCATGATTAAAACATAGTTTTCTGGGGTACATAACAGTTTCAAACAGGCACATTAGGCAAGGATAACAGAAAGGCATTTAGACAGACATGAAGAAGTTGCTGCTAGAGATTTATTTTAATTCAATAATAACTTCTTATTGTCTCTTGACATACAAAAAAAATAAAAAAAAGAGGAGAGTAAGTGGAACTGCCTTAGGGTATTCACAGTCTAGAAAGAAAATGATCAAATATCAAAGCACTCATGGCCAAAGAGCTACATAGAAGGCTACCAGAGGCCCTGAAGATAGGTGACCACCAAGAGTTAAGGGAAGGTTTGGGTATTCTATTCAGTAAGGGTGTGTTTATCAGTTATTTCTCTTGGTAGCGGTGAAACTTGTCTAAAATTGAGATTGCTGATGATTGTACAACTAGGTGAGAATAATGTGAGACATGGATTGTTAACTGTGGACATTATACATGATGCCCAATGGATGGAGGTGGCTGAAGGAAACATTGACTGAGAAGCAGAAGGGCGAACTGTGGTGCATACATACAATAGAATATTGTGTGGCTACAGAAAGGAATGAAGTCATGAGGCACACTATGAAGTGAATGAACCTTGGGGACCATTATGTAATGCAAAATAAGCCAGAAACAAAAGAACAAGTTATATTGTCTCTTTTCGAAAATATTTATAAGAAAATTGGGGCCTAGATTGTAAGCTCTTATATCAGTCACATTTAGTCTGGAACTGTAATTGTTATTTCTAGATTTTGAGATGCTGTGCTATATATGTATAGCCTGGTATTTCCCTGGAATTTTGGGTACCTGTGTGACACCTAAGACTCAGAGTAGCAGTTCTGTAGCTCTAAAAGTCAGCATTGCCACATACAACAACTATTAAAGAAATTGAAAAAGAAATCAGGTTTTAACTAGACATAAGAATGAAGCCATTCGGGTCCGGGCTAAGGTAAATCAGAATACAGGGGGAAGGAGGACAATTGCCTGTGTTTTAGAACTTCACCTACTGTGTGAGACCAAAGGAAGAGAGGTTGATTTTCTCCAAAACCTAAATTTTCTGTAGCACATAATCTAACTCAACCTGTCTGGAGAGCTCATTTAAATAACCCAAACACATGGAGCCCAGAAGTGGGAGGAGGGCTTGTAATTCTGTATAGCTTAGTGTAATACCCAGATACATCCCAGAGTATGTTGAGCAGATAATTTAAAAGTATTGACAAAGTCCCTTCAGGGACTGGAGAAGAAATATGGGACTATTAAGCTTTCCCACTGGGGAAATCCCTGATACTGTCTTAAACATTAGGGACTCCCGAGTCAATAGGCCAAGCCCTAGATCCTGAGGCTTACTCTTGTGAAGCTTATTTATGTAGTGGAAAAGTTAAGCCTACTTATACTTATGCCTGAGAGTTACTTCCAGAGTACCTCTTTTGTTGCTCAGATGTGGTCTCTCTCTCTCTCTCTCAGCCCAACTCTGCAAGGGAAAATATAGCCTTCCCTCCTATGTGGGACATGATGTCCAGGGGTGAGAGTTTCCCCAGCAATGTGAGATGTGGTTCCCAGGGATGAGCCTGGCCCTGGTACCATGGGATTGACAATGCCTTCCTGACCAAAAGGAGGAAAAGAAATGTAACAAAATAAGGTATCAGTGACTGAGAGAGCTCAAATAGAGTCAAGAGGCTATTCTGGAGGCCACTCTTATGCAAGCTTCAGCTAGATATTGTTAATTGTCATAGTTTGCCAAACCCCAACCTAAACCATTCCTGCCAACCCTAAAGAACACCTAGGGCTCTATCTGAGATTCTACAAAGGTTTCATGTGCTGTGACTACTTTCCAGAAACCTACAACCTCCAGAGGGTTCCTAGGCCAGGTAAGTCCTGAAACCCAGAGGGCCCAGCCGCTCCAGAACATCACCTAGTTCCATCCCCCATCCTATATTACTGATAGCCCTTTCCAACATGAAAAAGTTAGAATGGGCACAGTGCAAATACTCCTAAAATAGGGAGAAGAATCAAAGGAGAAGGAGGAGTTATAACAGCGAAGACAGGATTTAACAAATGGATATGATCACCGAATCATTTTATTGATTTTTTTTAGGCTCCAGTGACTGGGAGCAGCTAGAAGGAAAAACCTGAAATTGTGGAACTATAACCCCATACCAAACTCTTAACTCTGTTCTATAACTAACTGATACAATGTACTTTGAAATTTATTGCTTTGTTGTATATATGCTATATTTCACAATTAAAAAGAAAAAGTTAAAAAAAGAAAAAAGAAATGTGTCCACACGATTCCCAGGCTGGGTGTCCCGAAGCCTTGCTGCCCGGTCTCCCTCTGGTCAGCCCCCAGACCCTGCCGGAAGACATCCGCCCACCTGCATACCCGGCTGCCGCCTGTGGCCACCCGCCACCCCCACCCCGCGACAGCCGCCGCACCCGCTGCAGCAGCAAAAGCAGCCCAGCTGTCCTGAGCTAGCTGAAGTGACACACACTTTGTATACACATGTTTACAACCAGGACCAGATGGCAAAGTCTTGGATTCGTCTCAACGCCACTTCAGAGGCTTAAGTGAGCCGGGGTCTGCACGTGGCACAATTCACACAGGGTGGATGGCACTGGGGAGCAGCCCTTTCTTAGACACCAAGTCTCCATTCTCTTTTGATCTGAGGGGCTATTTATTAGCTCTCCATTAAAAGCAGACTTAGCTTGCCAGCTGTCAGAACTTTTTATCAAGTCTCCTGAAATTCTACAGATAGACGAAAGAAACATAGCCCACTCAGATATCTTCCAGAGTTTCTTCCCCTTTTTTTTTTGAAAATAAAATCATTTGATGGAAAGGGGCTTGCAAATGATCACCGTTGACAGTGTTTATGCTGCCAAATTATTTGTGCTGGCAGGAAGAGAAGGCGGACAGAACACAGATCAAACAGAGTGATTATTTATCAAACTATAAAGACATCCTTAAGTCACATGATGGAAGGGAAAAAAGAGAGAAGATGTTGACAGTTGCCAGAGGTAGAGCCGACGAGGCTGTGCATTGCCATCTGCTCCCCACCCCACCCCACCCCACACACATGAGATACCGGCCAGTGGGGCACCAGGAGGAGATGAGCTCTGGGGCCAGAGGCAGAGTCAGGGCCTCCCAGACTCCAAGGAGATACGAGCAGGAGCTTCAAACCTGCTGCCGGAAAGGAAGAGAATGAGGAGGAGAAAGGTGGTGATGCAGTGAGGACAACTTCTCCTTTCCCCACCGTCGCTGACCCCTCCCAACAAAATCCAGATAAGAAGCAGACACAACCCCAAAAGGAAGGCTGTGGAAGAGGGAGAGGGAGAGGGGGAGGGGGAGGGAGAGAAGGACGGAGAGGGGGAAGGGCAAAGCAGGGAAGGGGAGGGGGTGAGGAACTAAAGAGAGACCCTTGCCATCTCCAACAATGGGAATTATAAGTCTGAATAGAAAGTAACAAAATCTGTTTGTAAAGAATTTCCAGAATTCCTCTGGGAGACTGTGCATTTATCCCCGGGATACAGCCATTATTCGAAACACCTTCTTTTGAAATTCCCTTTAGAAACTAACTTTAGAATGAATTCATGAGAAATGCCTCATAACCAAATTGCCATAACTTTGGCTGTGTATGTGTGTGCACGTGTGCGTGTGTGCATGTGTGTGTGTTGGGGGAAGTCGGGGCAGGGGGGAGCAGCTGCTGCTGGTGGTGGGATTCTGAGTTTGCACCAGAGAAGCTTCCAAATGTTGATGGCTTATTCCCCCAAAAAACAAATCTGGCCCTTAAAAAGCAGTTTTGTTACCTTTGAAAATGTTCTAAAGAACCTGCCTGGGCCTCCCAAGGCAATTCCAAAAAGGAGCTCCAGAAATAATTTCAGCTCCAGCGGCACCTTTGAGCATTGTGCAGTGGTAACAATGAAAGTGGAGGGAGAAGCTTATGTTCTCTTAACAAAGTGTACACACGCGCTAACCCACGGCCCGCATTTGGAGGTCAGCTCCCAGGCCCCCGGCTCTGTACATGGTCCTTTGTCCAGCCTTGCAGATAAGCTTGGGCCCAAGTCCCGCCAGAATGCAGCTGCATCAAGGCAGGTGTTTGGGTCTGTCCTGGTCGCTGTTGTATCCCCGGAGGCTGGAAAGAGCCCAGCACATTCTGGAATAATATTTATTATGGAGCTCCATAAATAACTATTGAGTGACCAGACCCAGGACACACCACCAGAGGAGGTTTGAAGTAGGAAAAGGTGAGTGTGGCAGTCAAACCCTCAGATGGCCCCGACGGTCCCACCTCCTGCTGTTCACACTCGTGTGTAGCCCCTTCCCACACTGTTTCAGGGCTGGTCTGTGTCTGATGGAGAGAATTCTCTAGAAGTGATGGTATGTCACTTCTGAGCTTGGGTTGCAGAGCACTGAGGCTCGGGGGAAGGTGGCCGCCTCATCATTAGCAGCCCTACAGTAGCCCCGTGAAGAGGGGCTGAGAGCTCCCACCCACAGCTGTCTGAGTGAGCTTTCTTGCACCCACATCCCCCAGCCTCAGTCACAGCTGAGATGAGGCAGCTCCAGCTAACACCTTGACACAACCTCCAGCCAAGCCGGCCCTGGGTCCTTCACCCACAGAAACTATGAGATATTACATGTTTGTTGTTTTAAGCCATTGCATTTTGGGATAATTTGTTACACAGCATTAAATGTCCAATTCAGTGAGAAAATGCATGTAGGAAAGATGTACCCTTGCACTCACCTACAAGGCTGCATTCTACCCCCAAACCTGATCCCTTTCATTCAAGCATCAGTTGAAAAAAGAATTGGGCATTGTGGGTGGGAATACCTATCTTGTGATAAGATTTCTAGATTATACAGATTTCAGGAACTTAGGACCCCTTAATTGATAGTAGCTGCTGTTTGCACCTGTCCTCGGTTCTCCTTGGATACTTCACTGTGAGGCAGGAGAGGTGGCTCCATTTCTTCTATGACTTGTCTTTGGTCTTATTTAGTCATTTAACTTTGCTGTGGGCTGTTCTGCCCCAACTACCTCAGCCCTTAGTAAATACTCAATAAGTATTTGTTGGATGAATGAATGCATGAATGAGCAATCTAGGCCTCCATTTATGCTGCTTATAACAGGACCAGCTGGGGTGCATGGCAGGTTCTCCTCTCACTAACCCTCTCCCCTGTAATCAGGGCCCAGGGCAGGGTGGAAGGAGAAGGCAGAGATTAAATAGATCTACTCATTATTACTGCTCGGGTTAATGAGATGGGACCGAGAAATAAAGCAAGAGAATGAGAGTGGAGACTCTTCTGGCCATTATTATTTAGAAGACACAGTGGCAAATTGAAAGTGAACTGGTTTTCATTACTGGATAATGAACCCAAATGATAGGTGAAAGGGATGTCTGGCTAGAAAAAGGAGAAGAGTCTTTTCTCGCTTTCTTGGCCAAGCAAGAGCCAGAGAGGGTGCAAGGTGTCTGCCACACCTTGTCCAAATCCTCATAGAAATGGTGAGCAGAAGAAAACTGAGGAGACAGAAGAGAGGAGAAGAGCTCACTTGGGCCTCTCTCTGTTTGCACCTCCTCACCTTAGGAGCAAGGAGTCTGACCACTGAGCCCAGCTGCTTTGCCCCTCTCTTGGGCCCCTCTTGGGTGCTTCCTGCTGATCCCAGAGGGTGATGCTTTCTTTCCTGAGGCTGCACAAGGAGCACCGAAGTCCTGGGTACAGCATAGAGGGAGCCCCTGCTGCTTCCTGGGGGAGTCAGAGCAAAGAGAGACACCCCAGGGGCTGAGGGGAGGCCCAGAGGGGAGGCCCGGCTCCTCTGGGCGCCCCAGCCCAGCCGGGCAGGTAGGCTCCTCACACAGGGACCCTGGCCGGCCTCCATGGGGTAGATTCACAGAGCAGAGTGACCCCCTGGACAACTGCACATGGGGGGAGGGGGGCAGGGCCCGAAGCTACTACTATTTTAGGTTGCAAATAAAAATACAGATGCCCAGTAAAATCTGAATTTCACATAAACAGCGAGTAATTTTTGGTACGTGTGTATTGTTTATTTGAGGTGCTGAAGCCCACCTCTGCCCCAGCTTTGGAGGACGCAAAGTTGAATGGTGCATCCAGTCAGAATGACAGTTTCTAATGGTCTCCGGTTCTATGGCTGCATGACAAGCTACCTCCAAACCATTTTCTTCTGCTCATCGTTTCTATGAGAATTTGGACGAAGTGCGGCAGGTATGGTTTCTCTGGGCTCCGGGATTTCTGGAGCCTTGGCTGGGAAGACCTGACAGCTGGGAGCCAGACCTCCCGAGCTGTGCTTATTACGCACGGGGCGGTTGGTGCTGACTGTGGGCTGGGCTCTGCTGGGCTCTCCAAGGTGCTGTGAGCTTACTCACATCGTGGCAGCCTCAGGATCGCCAGACTTCTTATAGGGTGGCTCAGGGCTCCAGAGGTGAGGGTCCCAAGAGACACGGGAGGAAGTTGCCTCATCTTGAATGTCCAGTCATCTTCCTTCTGCCATATTCTGCTGATGGAAGCAGTCGCGAGGCTGCCTGGACTTAAGGGGAAGGGAAGAGACCCATCTTCTCAACGGGGAGAACGCCCAAAAAATATATGGACATATTTTAAAACCATCCCAGGGGGGAGGGGGGAGCTTATGGGGCAGCAAGTGAGGCACCTTGAGCACACTGAGATGTGGGAGGTGACAAGCCAGAGGAGGTGTCAGGAGTGGGGTGAAGACCAAGAGGTAGAGGGTAGCCAGGAATCATGAGACTGGGGGGCGAGGGGGTGGCGGGGCACCATGAGGGCCAATGCCAGCATCACTGGGGAGGGCAGGGGTCGGGGCCCAGAGGAAACCATCGGGGGCCGGGGGTGAGTGGGTGAGAGTCACCACAGGCATCAGAGGCCCCCAGGTCCCAGGGATGGCTGGCACCGCATTTTATCAGAGCCGGCTGCCACCGAAATTGCGTTCGGCTGGCACCATCTGGGTTGATCCCACTCCCCCACCCCCCGGGCTCCCTCTCCTCTCACACCCATCTGCACACACCCTGTCTCCACCAGAGAACAGAAACCTCTGCTGCTGCAAAGCACCCTCCCCTTCATCCCGGCACAGCCCAGTGTCCCCCAGCCCACACTGGGTTCGGCTGCCAGCACAGGGCCTGGGTTTGAACCTGTAAGCCGGGAC
The DNA here is from genome assembly GCF_023851605.1 of Tamandua tetradactyla. Taxonomy (NCBI): domain Eukaryota; kingdom Metazoa; phylum Chordata; class Mammalia; order Pilosa; family Myrmecophagidae; genus Tamandua; species Tamandua tetradactyla. The sequence goes on from NC_135332.1 coordinate 14,413,466, forward strand.
AGGCCTCACCTTGAGGCGAGGGAATACACATGCCAGGAGTTCAGCAAAGACGGGGTGGCTGGCGGGGGGCACCTGGCATCTGCAGGACTAGTGGCCCCAGCCAGGGCATCGTGCATCCCCACTGCTTTCCACTCCCCACCCTCGGGGAGGAGGGAAGCAGCCTTAACCTCGGGTCTTTGTGCCCGGGGAGTGTGGAAGCACGTGGCCGCCCTCCACCCCAGCGCACCTGCCTCTGGGAAGCCAGCAGCCAAGGCCGACTGTTGTTTGTGGCGATGGGAGCTGGCGCCACATGGGGAGCGTGCCTTTTGAAGCCTAAGTTAATTGGATTTTGCAGCAGCCTCCCTTGCCTGCCTCGTCCTTATTAAATGGCAGAGAAGAGAGGAGGAGAGAAACAGCTGATCATCTTCCAGGGAGGGAAAAGGTTAGGACAAGGGACTCTTTGTGGAAAGTAATCAATGCTCAGTCCTCCCCTACCCCCACTCGGGCAGCGCCTGGAGTACAGAGAGGTGCATTGCTTACATTTGTTATTAATTTTATCAGGGGCAGCCTTGAAGAAAGCAGAATCTTACCCACATGCCTGCACACTCGAGTGTGGGTATGCACACCCACACATCCTGCTGGCCTGTGACCTGTCAGCTGCCCAAAGCACCCAGGGGCATAGTGCCCCAGATCTGTGTCCTTGCTCCTGTTTGGTTGGAGAATGGCCTTCTCGAGCCCTGAGCTCTGGCAGCTGTGTTGCCTGGGGTTCCAGCAGCCCCTAACGACACAGGTCTGCTGAGGAGGGTTCAAGGAGCCTTAGAAACAGTTATTTCTTCCCTTGCTTCCCTAGGTCAGTGGAAAAGGGGTGCCTTATTCAAAATGCTGCTGGCCAAATTGGCAAATGTGGTTGTGGTACATTGAATTATGTACCCAATTTAGACATGTTCTTAATTGTCATCCACAGTCCTGTGGGTAGACTCCATTGTGGGTAGGATGTCTTATAACTTTTTGTGACGGCATGGGCCAACTCAGCAAGGCTGGGTCTTCTTCAGGATCACTAGAGGCTTTACAAAGGGGAAGAAACCAGAAGCCAGAGTCAGACAAAGCCACAGCAAGGAGTCAGAAGCTGGACGTCATCAGAACCTAGAAGGAAAAGAGAGATCATCACCATGTGATGGAAAACCAAGGAATCCCAGGGATGGCTGGCCACTAGCTCCAGAATGTTCCAGGCTTGGGACAGGGGAACATCACCTCATTAACATCTCAATTTTAGACTTTAAAACTGTGAGCTAATGAATCACCATCGTACAAGCCAACCCATTGTGTGGTAGTATTTGTCCTAGCAGCCTGGAGAAACTAAGACAACAGTAGACTGCATTTTTGGTCTCAGTTCTTCACTTCCCTGGGGCAGTATTACACGGCCACACTCTTGCCTTGGCCTTAGGATGGGGTGAACTTCCCACCCCCTGACTTTGGGTTTTGCCCATATCAATTGCTTTGGCCAATGGGATGTTAGCGTGTGCAAAACAAGCAAAGGTTTGCAAGGAGCTTGCATGAACATTTTTGCCCTCTGACACTTGGGTCACCCACAAGATATGAAGATATGTACAGGGCCTGTTGGCCCAAGGAGGGTGACAGACTGAGGGAGCAAGTCCAGTCCCAGCCACAGACTCAACCGAGCCCACCTTGTCTTAGCTGGGCCCCAGCCAATCAGTACAGAATAAATGAGCACAAGAGTAAAGGCTCCCTATTGTTCTATGCCACAGAGATTTTGTGGTCTTTTGCCACACAACTTTTCTGTGCCTGTGACCAGCTGGTCCAGTACATCTTACCTTATATACAGGAATACATTTTGGATATATTTAAAGCTAAAAGGGGAAAAAAATCAAAGTCTAAATAAATTAATTTTAAAATAAAGATTTTTCAAAGCCTAGACACAATGGAAAACGTCGTGATGAAAAAAGACCAATGGATTCAACCATAAACTATTAAATTTCTCTGTGACATAAAGCATTATAAGTGAATCGAAAATGAAACATATGCCTGCTAAAGATTAAACAATGTTTTCCCTATTTCTTTAAGACGCTAAGGCTAACCCCGTTTAAAGGGTGTGTGTTGGAATTTACAGGAGGGGAGAGGAGAGTTTTTAGATACCCATCTTTTAAAGGATTCAGGAAAAAGGAAACAGTTTCTGGGGGTCTAGGGTCAAGAAGACAGGTGGAAAAATAAATAGATAAATAAATAGATAAATAAATAAATAAGTAAATAAATAAATAAAATAAAATAAAATAAAAAAGAAGACAGGTGGCCCGTGTGCATTGCTGGTGGGAATGGAAAGTGGTGCAGTCGTCGTCAAAAAAAAAAAAAAAGTTTGCTGGTTCCTCAGAAAGTTAGGCATAGACTTGTTAGACATGTGACCCCTAACATAGAAAGTCAGACATATGACCCCAGCCATTCCACTTCTAGTTGTAAACCCAAAGGGACTGAAAACAAGGGCTTCACAGATACTTACACACATATGGTCACAGCAGCATTGTGCTTCATAATCAAAAGGTGGAAGCAACCCAGGTGCCCATCAGCAGATAAATGGATAAACAAAATGGGGCATATCCACCCGGTGGAATATTATTCAGCCCTGAAAAGGAATGACATTCTAATCCACGCTACAATATGGATGAACCGTGAAAACATTGTGCTGAGTGGTATAAGCCTGAGACAAAACGTCACCTATTGTGTGATTCTGCTTATATGAAATATTTAGAATAGACAAATTCGTGGAGACAGAAGGTAGACTAGAGGTTACCAGGGGGTGGGGGAGAAGGGAATGGGGGGTTGTTGTTTAATGGACACAGTATCCATTTGGGGTGATGGGAGAGTTAGGGTAAAGGATGGCAGTGATGGTAGCACTGCATTGTGATTGTGAGTCATGCCACTTAAAAGGGATGAAAATGACAATTTTTACCAAGATTAGGACACCTGGGCCCTGCCCCTCACACTTGGTCTGATATGCAGTCCCAGCCCAGAGCCATGGCAAGGGACCCCATTTGTGCCTCTTGGGGTGACATAAGTATAAGAGGGCAAAACTGTTAGACACAGACCTGTCCAGTACTTGGGTCCAGAACTAACACACCCAAGGAAAGCCACCCACGCAGGGTAGCACCCTCGACTGGCTTTTGGCTCAGAGCCTTGTCCGGCAGGCCTCTGGCCATCACCCTGGTGCGAGCCCTGCTCGGAAGGTCTTCTAAGTCTTTGCGTGTCAGATCGTCTGGCCTCATCCCTCAGATCTGATGACTGTCCTACAGGGGTCACTGGGCACGAGGGCGTGGGTGGAGGGAAGGTCCCTGCACATGAACTTGGGGGCTGAACTGGGACAGAAGAAAGTGGACACCCTTATTCCAAAAGCAAAGCAAATTGTAATATTGAAGATCCTCATTAGTCAAGGAAAATTGGAAACAGAAAGAAAAGCCACAAAGTGATTGTAAATGAATCCCTTTAAAAGATGGGAGGAAAGAAATGTCTGAATGTGGCTTTATATTAAAAAAGAAACTACAAATTGTGAAAAATGTATTTGAGGCTACATTTAACAAAAGTAGGTTATAAATGTAACTCTTCTTTAATTCTTCAAACAAACAAAAGATAAATCAAATGTTGATTTGGAGGGAACAATTTTTCTGACAAAATTGTCTGATAGTGTGATACAACATCCGTGATTTCATGTTTGACTTTCACAGCACAATCATAAAGAGGACATTTTTGCAAAAAATATTTGAAGGCATCATCAATTTTCCCAATGGCCTGTCTTAATCCTCTAAAATCCAAATCTCTCCCTTCTGAAGTGCCTGTCATTTCATCAGCCTTGTAGGTTTTCTCTTCTGTAATTGTTAACTGGCCAAATTCTGCTGCATCTTCATTTGCCAGCAGCCTTGCCTGTGCTTCAAATCAGTTTCCAAAATCACTTTGAACAACCCCAGGAAATTTTGCATCTTTTGCAAAATTTGAAATTGTCTTCCATTGCACTGAAAAACGTTTGCAACACATGGCTAACAGGAACAAACTGACCCATGGATGTGTTGATAAAGGGTGGAAATTATGCTTATATTGAGTAAGAGGGTTACAGGAGAGGGGAGAGTTTCCAAAAGATCAGCTCACGAGTGGGCATTTTTATGTTATGGTGACTTACGTTTTCCTATGCAACCTTATAACTTTCTCAGATCATGGAAATATGTAAAAACAAGGACCCCTGTATATGATCAAGGGCCATGAGCCGTAATATGTAAACAGCACATGCAAACTAATGAGAACAAAAATGGACAGAGACAAAACCTGTTATGAAAAATAGGAAGAGAAACACAAGGGGTAAATAGCCATAGGGAAAAAAGGTATTCAGTTTCAACTGCAATCAAACCCACCACAAAGCAATATTTCACTGTCAAATGAGCAGTGTTTTTTAAATCGCATTTCTCAGTGTTGTTGAGGCCCTTCTTATTCATTGGTGGGCGTAAACTAGTACAGTCTTTCTGGAAAGCAAATGCAAAGACAAATCCAGCCTTAAAATTATTTCAACTGCATCATAATTGTTATTATAAAGTCCCATGCTGCCTGCACATATCCTCATGTCATTCTTAAAAGGAACAAAGACTAAATCAAATGTTGATTCTGAGGGCATAATTTTTTTCTGGGGAAAAAAAAATTGCCTAGCGGCACAAAACAATATCCTTCACTTCGAGTGAAGTTAATTGCTTTTTCAGTTCTCTTTAAAGTTTGGTCTCTCACTTGGAGGCCACTTTGCGCAGGAAACCAAAGATTGCCCTCTGGGGCATCAGGGATACAGGAAGGGGCACAGAGATGTGTGGCCGCAAACTCCTGCCCAGCCAAGGGGCTCCCAGCACACTTGTCTCGGCCTCCTTCCCCAGCAAACGCCAAGCCCCCAGGTCTCCCGGACAGTGAGAGCCAGAACGAGCTACCGATTGGACCCTCCCCTAAAGCATAGCCCACCTTGGGACTTCGCGGGTCCATGCGCCTATCAGTTCTCTTTATTTTTTAAGCCACTTTGAATCCGGGTTTCTGATAGAATTGTAAAAGCAATGTGGTTCGGAGTTAAGAAGTTAAGGTTGACTTTCTGTCCCAGTTATAATGGGCAAGTCACTTAGAATTTGCAGAGACGCAGTCTTCCGAATTATGGAATGGGATGCTCGCGCCCTCTCTCGCCAGCACAAGAACAGATATTTTGTGAGTATGAGCCTCTCAGATGAGCGTAAGATCTCAATTTTACACGTCCACTTGCCGGCAGAAAGAGCAATTTGTTTGGCTTCAAGGCTTAGTTATTTGTGGCGCTCGGGTCTGCAGAGAAATGGACCCCAGGAGGGTCTGCTGGGGGCGGGGGGAGTGGGCAGGGACTCGGCGTGTGGGCGCCAGGATCATGGGGGCGGTGGGGGCAGGGACTTGACACGTGGACGCAGGGATCATGGGGGCGCTGCTGAAGTGCAGGTCTGGGCAGGGGCCCAAGACTGCACTTCCAGCAAGCACCCAGGCACTGCTGCTGCTGCTGCTGCCTGGACTTCACCCTGAACGGTGAGGAGCTAGGTTTGATCAAAGAACTCAGCTCCTCTGGACGCTGCCTTCACTGGCAGCGGAGCATCCTGTTGAGGAGTCAGGGTCTGGAGTCAGGCACACAGAGCTGCCCGCATCTCAGCGTCTTGGTGCATTGTGCATGAGTTCCAGAAGACTCCAGTACCTCGGCGCGTCACATCCTGCTCAGCATCTACTATGAGCCTTGAGTAGGGCATGAGATTTTGTAGGTTTGGCCAGAGGGATACCAGGATAAATCCCGGAGTGATGCCCTGATAAACCCCAGAGTGATTTGAACAGTGAATAAAAAAGTATTTGCAAAGTCCCCTTGGGGAATGGCAAGAAAGGGCGAAAATTCAACTTTCCCACTTAGGAAAACTCCTAATATTCTCACAAGCAGTGGGGACACCCAAAGCAATAGGCCGAGCCCTCAATCTTGGGGCTTGTTCATATGAAACTTATCCCTGCAAAGGATAAGCTAAACCTATTTAAAATTAGGCCTAAGAGTCACCCCCAGAGAACCTCTTTTGTTGCTCAGATGTGGCCTCTCTCTCTCAGCCAACACAACAAGCAAACTCACCACCACCACCCCGCCCCTGTCTACGTGGGACATGACTCCCAGGGGTGTGGACCTCCCTGGCAATATGGGATGGAAATCCTAGAATGAGCTGGGACTCAGCATCAAGGGATTGAGAAAGCCTTCTCAACCAAAAGGGGGAAGAATGAAATGAGACAAAATAAAGTGTCAGTGGCTGAGAGATTTCAAACAGTCGTTATTCTTATGCATTATACAGATATACCTTTTTTAGTTTAAGGCATATTAGAGAGGCTAGAGGGAAGTGCCTGAAACTGTAGAGCTGTGTTCCAGTAACCATGTTTCTTGAAGATGATTGTGTAATGATATAGCTTTGGCGATGTGACCATGTGATTGTGAAAACCTTGTGTCTGAGGTTCCTTTTATCTACAGTATGGACAGATGAGTAAAACATATGGATCATAAGTAAATAAATAATAGGGGGGACAAATGTTAAAATTAAAAAATATGTATATTGGATAGATGGAAATAAAGTGGACAATAAGAGGGAGGGGTAAGGGGTATGGTATGTATGAGTGTTTTCTTTTTATTTCTTTTTCTGGAGTGATGCAAATGTTCTAAAAAATGATCATGGTGATGAATATACAACTATGTGATTGTTAGGCCAGGGGAACAGGGAAGGTCACCATGACTCGAGCTGTGTAAAATGCACTGCCCCTTCTAGACATCACCTAACCCCGTTGCTTAAAACCCGCCTGCACCAGGACCCAGCGGCGAGCTGGCAACTCCCTACCTGGAGTTCTGTGAGCTCTGCCCGGGAGCGCAGGAATAAACTCGCTCACTCTAAAGTTTCTTGGTCTGCCTCTTCTCTCTTTCGCCTCCAAAACCTTTCAGTGATGATAAAAAATAAAAATTAAAAATAAAAAAAACCACCTCCCATGCCTCTCTAGAGCCATCGAAGCCACATCCCTCTGCCTGACATTGAACATTCTCCCTCCTTCGCCCCGCCCGCCCATCCCCTGTATCCCTGCCAGGCACCCTTCCTCTCCAGCAGGATGGCGACCTTTCTCCAGCCACCCGGCACTCTCTTGCTCATCCCTGGACCTCTGCAATGTGGCTCCCTCGGCTTAGAGGGCACCTCTTTGCCCCCCTTCTCTCTGCCTACCCATGTCCACAGGAAAAGAGCTCCAGTAGAAGAGGCAGGTGACCTGGTTCTCAGCCTCTCACTGGCTGTGCAGCCTTGTCACAATCACTCAACCACTCTGGTCAGGCAATGGACCAGCGTCTGCCCCACCTACTGCAGAAGGATCTGGTGAAAGAGTCCACAGAGAGGAAGCCTGGGAAAGGCTTAGGAGAGATGCCTTGCCAACGGGAGGAGGCTGAGCTCTCCTTGAGGGCCCAGCCCAGAGTGCTCGCAGGCCCTGTAGGTTTCCCTGACTTCCCAGGGCCAGGCTCCCTGAGCTCGTGTCTCCTGGCCTTGTGGCCTCAATGCCCATAGGAGAGAGGAAACAAGACAAGAGTCAAGTGCAGTAAGATTGGGCACCTGCTGACGAGGTTGAACTTTCCCCCAGCCCTGGGATTGTGGCGATGGTTAAAGAAATGCCCACCCTGAGTGCTTGCCCCTTGCAAACAACCAACCTGCCCCATCCCTTAGATAAGACCCCCCCCTTGCTTACTGAGATCAAGACTCGTAAATGATCAACTGAATTGTTTTACCCCCACTGATCAGTTGGCACAATATTACTATTAAATAAACTCAGGTCAAACTTCTCTGCCTCCCACAGGCCCTTGAACGTTGACAGCCCTCAGTCCCTCTTTCACGGCCTCTCCCAAGAATAGGTTGACACATTCTCTGACCTACTATCTGATGAGGCCACCCTCTCATCCCACTTCTCCACCTCCACCCCGTTCTTTATTCCTCTTTTTTTTTAAACTTTTTTTTATTAATTAAAAAAAAATTAACACAAAACGTTAAGATATCATTCCATTCTACATATACAATCAGTACTTCTTAATATCATCACATAGTTGCATATTCATCATTTCTTAGAACATTTGCATCGATTTAGAAAAAGAAATAAAAAGACAACAGAAAAAGAAATAAAACGATAATAGAGAAAAAAAAGATTATACATACCATACCCCTTACCCCTCGCCTTCATTTACCACTAGCATTTCAAACTGAATTTATTTTAACATTTGTTCCCCCTATTATTTATTTTATTTTTAAATACTTTAAAAATACTTTTAAAATATTTAAATATTTAAATAATATTAAAATATTATTTTAAAATACTTTAAATAAATACTTTATTTATTTAAAAATAAAAATTTAGCTACTATATCTACTCTTCTGTTGATATAGTAGCTAAAAGGAGCATCAGACACAAGGTTTTCACATTCACAGAGTCTCATTGTGAAAGCTATATCATTGTTCTTTATTCCTCTTGATAAAAGAAACTCTCTTTTTGCCTAACCCTAGAGAAGCTTGCAGACTTATAGTTAGAAGGTTCTCTCTATTGCAGCACTCCCTGCCCCCACCCCTTGGCAGTATCCACACCCCATCCCCACTCCCTCCGCAATAACCCTTCGAATAAAGTCCCTGCTTACCGAGTCTGGATTTGTTTGTCATTGGACAGTGTAGCTCCCAGTGTAGTTCCCATACTAGGGTTCCATGAGGACAGGGAACGTGCCTCCTCCATCTCTGGTGCCCATAGGTGACAGCCAACAGATCTTTACTTCATACCCAATCTTAACCAGCACCCCCCACCCAAACCCTCATCTACCCCCCACAACATCGGGGATGGGCACTCCTGGCAAGACCAGTGTTTGCTTTGGACTCCCCCGTCAGACCAGGCTGACTACTGGAGACCGTGTCCAGCCCATCCCAGGTCCCAGCATGCTTGACTGCAAACACACACACATGTGTGCAAACATCACACACACAGGCGTGCAAAGATGTATACTGATGACAGAATAATCTTGTCTTTTTAACTTCTGGGCAGTTCTTTTTTTATCTAGAGACAGACATTTGAGCCGCCCAGTGAGGGCAGGTTGGCCCTTTGCTGGGGGCATCAGCCCCATGTGATCTGTTGGTCTCGCAAAACAAGCGCCCACTTCCTGTGTTAGAAAGGACACAACAAGAAGCTGACAAGTTTGAGACGGAAAGGAGCAAATACTCTGCATGTCAATGAAAATATCCCCTGAAATTTTGATTGCTTTAAGGTAAAAATAAAATTTCCCCCCTCCCAGGGCACTTCGGAGGCTTGGGGGCCTGGACTGTAAGAAAGATGGGCCCACACATCTCCCTGGCTTACAGGGATTTGCCAATTTGAAACTAAACCTGCTCATAAAATCCCTGAGATTCCGCAATCAGCACGTGGCCTGGTGGATACATCTGTGTTGAACTGAGGACAGAACGGCCCGGGGAGGTGGTGGGCTGCAGCCTGCAGAGGCCCCTGGAAGGAGGTCAGAGGAGCAGGGCCAGGGTCAAGCTCCGCTCCCCGGCCAAGATGATCCGACTTGGACACACGAAAGCAGCCCTCAGGCGTTCCCAGCAGTGGGCGTCCTGTGGCCAGGTGGGGACTCTGGTCATCACCTGGGACACATGGGCTCTGAGTGCTGGGCACACCTGAGTCCTGGGCTTTCCCTGGGCTTGTTGGGAAGGGCCCTGTGCTGCCTGAGCCTCGGGACGTCCAGGTGCGGTTTGCTGCCTGAGCCGTGGGAGGTGGGGCTGGAACACCTGAGTACGTACGGGGGTACCTGGCAGTGTGGGGACATCTTGCCCAGAGTAGACAGCTCTGGGCTGGGTAGCGGCCCAGCATGATGGTTAGAGAGCAAGCCTCCGGCATGCATGCCCTTGTCTGTGTGCCTTAAGCACAGAGCTTTGTACAAAGTGTTTAACTTTTCACCAAAGCCAGACACTGCTGCCACTGCGGTCACATCACTTTCTTTCGGGCGCCTATTAACCGGGCAATGTGGAGACAGATGGACCGAAAAGTTGAGAAACCGGGAGAGCCAAGTCCTCCGTTTAATGAAATAATCTCATCTTCTGCCTCCAATACTGCACAACAGAATAAATTTGCAATCACTGCCTCAAGGGTGCAAGAAATGGTGCATGACTTAATTTTCTTTTAAGTCAAACTCAGGCTGACTCCCAGCCCCAGCACACAGAACAAAATCTGAGCCAAGTTGGGGCTGCCTCCCTGCTCCCTCTCTCCGGGTCATGCAAAGGAACCCACCATCTATGCAAAGTGAAAATTTTGAAAGTCCATAGTCCACACAGTCCCTAGAAGTCCAGCAGCTCCCCAGCACCTGTGCTCCTTCAGGCCGAGGCGCTTGCTGAGGCAGGGAGCCCCGGTGTTCGGCCCCCACCCTCCACCCATCCCGAGGCACCCCAGGGGAACTGGCGGCAGCAACACAAGGAACCCGCATTCTCCCGGACTCATTTGCCAGGGCGACCATGACAAAGACTCCACATTGGGTGGCTTCATTACAGGAGTTTACCGTTTCATGATTCTGAAACCTGGAAACCCAGCCTCAAGGTGTCGGCAAGGCCAGGCTTTCCCTGGCGTAGGGAGCGCTCTGGAGCTGGCACTCTCGCTCCCTCTCCTCTCTGGCTTCTTCCCGTGGCTGTCTCTGACTCACTGCATCCCGATAACCTCCCATAATAAAGCCTGCGTGTGGCTTCGGGGCCACCCTGGTTCCATCTAGCCACACCTCAGCTAATGGTTAAGCATTACTCAAGCATCCCCACCATTGACAAATGGGTTCACACCCACAGGAACGCAGGTTAAGAGGTGAATGCTTCCTCAGTGGGGGCCATGGTTCATTCCCCAATATCCCCTTCCTGTTTTTGGAAACTCTTCCCTCCTTTGCTGCTTCTATCTCCCTTCCTGCAATGGCTCAGCCTTCTCTCTACCCTCTCTGGACCGCCCAGCACTGCCTCTTCCATAAGGCTTTCCCCATCTCCAGGAGGAGAGGTGGTCCTCTCAGCATCTGCTTTTGGCCCTGTAATGGCCCCAGGATAAGTGAGCAGAAAGACTTACCCCAGAATGGGGGAGCACAACGTACAGAGAACTAAACCAAAGAGCTCCAGACAGTCAGATCCTTCTACTGCAATTAAAACCACACACCGATGAATATTGCAATACGTTATTCTGCCGTGCGTTTCTGGGGAGCAGAGACGCCGCTGGGAGGTGGTTGTGTGGAGGGGAGCCTGGGCGGCCGTGGTAACCACAGGTGCAACCCACCTCTGCCAGTGGTGGCTGAGAGATTTTTTTAATTTTAAAATGTTTTTATTATGAAATACATCTCATATACAAAAAGTAAAAAAAAAATTTAAAGGAGCAATCATTTTCAGAGTACATTTTAGCAAGTAGTTACAGAACAGATTCCAAAGTTGGGCATGGATTACCATTACACAACTCCAGGTTTTATCTTCTAGCTGCTCCAATACACTGGAGACTCAAAGAAACATCAATATAGTGACTCAACAATCATACTCGTCTGTTAAATCCTATCTTCTCTGTTACAACTCCTCTTTCTCCTTTGATCCTTCTCCCAATCTATAGGGGTCTTTAGGCTATGCCCATTCTAACACTTTCATGTTGAAAAGGGGTATCGACAATATAGGATAGGGGGATAGAACTAGTTGATATTCTTTGAGAGGCTGGCCCCTCTGGGTTTCAAGACTTAACTTATAATTCTCAGCAGGTTATAAGTTTCAGGAAAGTAAACTTAGTGCATAAAATTTTGTAGAGTCTCAGTTAGAGCCCTAGGTGTACTTAAGGGTTAACAGGAATGATGATCTAGCTGAAGCTTGCGAAAGAGTAGTCTCCAGAATAGCCTCTCGGCGCCATTTGAACTCTTTTAGCCACTGATACCTTGTTTTGTTACATTTATTTTCCCCTTTCAGTCCAGAAGTCATTGTCTACCCCATGGTGCCAGGGTCGGGCTCATCCCAGGAATCATGTCCCATGTTTACAGGGAGACCTTCAACCCTGAATGTCATGTCCCATGTAGGAGGGAGAGTAACGATTTTCCTTACATAGTTGGGCTTAGAGAGAGAGAGGCCACATCTGAGCAATAAAAAGTTTTCCTGGAAACAACTCATAGGCATAATTATAAGGAGCCTTAGCTTCTCCACTACAGAAATGAGTTTCATATGGGTAATCCTCAAAATCAAGGGCTTGGTGGCTGAGGAATTTCACTGGAAATGGGAGAGGTAATCAGCCGAGGCCCAGCGGCCTGCCAGGGTGGCTGCTGCATCTTCGCACGCGGGCATGGCAGCCTCACTTCTCCAGAGGCTGGTTCCCAACTCAGAGTACGGAGCCTGCTGGAAGGGTCCCGGACTCAACTGTCAGGACCACCGGTAGGCACGGCTGACTTTCCTGCCTCTCTCAGGCCTCCTCTGCCCTCCCTCCTCCCCATCCTGCCCCCTTCCAGCAACTCCTTTCCAGGATCCCTCCCTCCCTTCTCTCCCAACCCACCCCTATATCCTTCCCCAGCTCCTGTTCTGGGCATCTCACAGGCACAGTTGATACCACGGCAAATTCCCCCAAGATGTGAGAAAGGAAGAGAGCAGCTGTGGTTCACCTCCCTTCTGCACACATCAGAGCTCAAGGCAGGGCAGCTCCGAAGACTCGAATTCCCACCCACCCCAGACTCGACCCCCATTCTCCCTGCACCCCAGTGGCAGCATCCTAGGCACAGGATGGAATGTCTGGGCACCATGCACCCCCACCCCAGTACTCCTTAGAGCACCCCCTCAGTGGAGAAACTGATAGCCCCCTGGACTTCCCCCTGAGAGCCTGTGGCCGGGCCCCAAGGCCCCCATCTCTGCTCAGACAGCCCTGCCCAAAGGCAGAAAAACAATCCTACTGTGCCCAGCCCCGTGCCCCATACCCAGGAGTTCCCTGGACAACTTGATCCTTCATTGCCACCCTGCGAATGAGAACGTCCCCGTTTCACAGCCGAGCAAACAGGAGCCCCGTAGTCCCTTCTCCCAGCCGCGTGGTTGTCAGCGCCCGGAACACCGCCGCATTGATGCCCTGTCAAGTGACAACTCTGTGACAAGAGGAAGGTACCAAATCCCCCCAGCCCATTAGGAACCAGCAGTATTCATTTACCCGGTTATTCCTTCTCAGACAGGAGGGAGCAAACAGAGCCCTGAATAAATAAGTTTTGAGGGTGGGAAGGCAATTGGGAAAGACAAAGAGTGCCAAGCGCCCTGGGAAATTGGCGCAGAAGTGGGCCCGGGTGAGAATGCATTCCCGCAGTGCCTGCTCCCTGAAGCCCCACGTGCACTTTCGACGCATGATCCCATTTCATCCTCGCGGCAACGGTGCGAAGACACGGCAGAAATCAGTCAATGAAGGACGCTGGGCACAGGAGGCTCTGCCATCACATGCCGCAGCCAGGAGTCAGAACACAGGGTGCTCCAGCCACACCCACCAGCCCAGTGGGGGGACTGGAATCAAGGGCCCCACACGTGGTGCGCCATGCAGTATATAGCCTGCACCCCTGAGTGTGGTGGCCCCTGAGAGCTGGTGCAGGCGAGGTTGGCCTCTGTGCATGGAGCAGTGCCCAAGAAGCCCTTGCAGATGCTGTTAAAATGCGGGTTTTGGCTCAGCAGGCTGGGGTGGGGCTCGAGAAGCTGCAGTGCTAACCAGCTCACAGGTGGCGAGGGGGCCGCCGGTCAGGCCCCCACACTCAGTAGCAATGTTTAAGGCTGGATCGAGTGTTGAGGGAGCCACACCAAGCAGCGCCGGGTGTCTGCACTCCTCGGGGTCCCCTCCTGAGTTCTTGGAAGGGCTGCAGATCCCCAAGGCCTGTGAGGTCCCCCCAAGGTGCCAGCATGTGATTGGGCCTTGCCACCCTCCACGTCGCAATTGCTGGTGCCAGAGCAGCTTAGGGCACCAGAGGGACTGAGGAGAGTAATATCCTTGCAGCCTGGGGGGTGTAAATAATGAAAGTCAGATCCATAAGTAATTACTTTTTAATTAATTAGGAATGATGAATAGCGAAGACCCAGCGACTCCCGGGCAGAGTGGTGTTAACCGGAATAGCCTCATTCCTTTCCCTGCACAAATTGATTTGCTGGGGGAGGCGGCAGAGGGGAGGGGACACCCTGGGTCTTGGGGACGGGGGAGGGAAGGCAGAGTGGGACAGCCTCCTCCCAAGCCCCAAGAACGCCCAGCCAACGTCTGGGACTTCTCCGCACCCCATTCAAACGTCTGACCCCTGGGCTCAAGACCCTGAGAAGAAAGGTCTTCCCTCCTCACTTCCAAACCTTTTACAGACCTACTTAATTAACCTTCACCTGCCTCCTGGGGAGAGAGCGAAGTGTTCCCACGTCCCTGCTCAGCAGGAGCAAAGCTGGGTCCAGGGAGGGGCCTCCTTGCAGCTCTTACCTGCTGTTCCAGCTGGGCAAGGGAGACCCTTCCCCAGGGAGGCCCCCGGGCCTGGGGGACAGCGAGCAGATGGGGAGGAGCAGGTGGCTTTCCAACCCCGGGCCAGGACCCTGCCGGGAGGGCCCAGGTGCCCAGGCAGACGGAGCCATGGCGGATCGCGCCCCTCCCGGGCCCTGCACCCCGTGCCCTGAGCACAGTCAGCCCGACTCCCCTCACCCCACTGCAGGCACCCTGCTGCCATCCTGGGCCAGCTGGTCTCCACACCACCTCCCCCACTTCTAGAAGGAATTGCATCAGTCAAAATTGTGAAAGGAGGACCGCTAAGCATGCCAGTTTCTCAGTTTGAAAAGAGGCCAACCTTGGACTGTCAAGACACAGTTCAGCATCTACAAGGGGTGGCACTGCCTCCTCCCCTCCCCCACTACACCCCTCCCTCCCTAAAGCCCCTCCCCAGCCTCTGTGGTCACCGGAGCCTGTTTTCCTTGGATTGAAGCAGTGGAGGGGCTGGAGATCTCTTTCCCTATAGTTTATCCAGGACAAGCTGTTCTGGGGTGAGAGGTGGGAGGAAGGGGCGTTGAAGATTTTCTGAAGCTTGTGAAGCAAGGCCAGGACTAGGGCGAGGCAGGTGAGGCACTAGCCTCAAGTGCAGAATTTAAGAGGTCACCAGAAATACTCAGTCTATGCCCTGGCTCTGCCTCCCTTACAGATGAAATTGCCATGGTCTCCACCATCAGACACACAAGGCTTCCCTGTACAGGTCTGATGCCTGAGGCTGAGTGAACGCGGAGGCAGGGTTGAAACTGGGCTCCAAGCAGCTTTGAGGAATGAAAGGGAAACGGATGGGACAAGAAGGAAAGTTGGGAAAGAGAGAGGAAAGACTAGCATTTATTTAGTACCTGCTCTGCCAGGCCAGCTTCTTTGCACACCCCTGAGGAAAACCCTTTTGCCTCCATTTCTAGTTGATGAAACCCAAGCACAGAGAGGCTGTCACTTTCCAAAGGTGACACAGCTGATGAAAGGCTGAGCTGGGGGATTTGAAGCCACTTACATAATGACAACTACACCCTGGAATGCAGGCAGGCAGTGTAGGCCCATGGCCTGGGCCAGAACAAGGCCCAAGAGTGTTGGACTTTTGTCAACCCTGTGCCTCAGCTCCCTGCTTAGACATGCCCAGCCTCAGTTTCCCCACCTATGCAGAACTGGTCTCAACAAAAAACCCAGGGTGAACAAAATAACCAAATGTTCAGTAAAGACCAGATCCAAAGTGTACTTGGGCCCACTTGCCTCACTCCAATCCAGTGGGATCCTGTCTTGATTTGAAATTTGGATAATTTGTTTATTATGGAATTTTTTTTGCACTGATTTTTTTGTCTTAATATTGCAATAAAATATAACCAGTCTTGATTACTGAGGTTTTGGTGCCTCCTTCCCTAAAGTGTGCAGCTGAGGTATAGCCTTACTCTCCTCAACTGATTCTTGGTCCTGTTGTGAAGCCACGTAGGGGGCTTGAAAAGAGAGCGCTGAGTTTGGATCACGCAAAACCAAATCCCGTTTTCCATTGCACCCATCCAAGCCTTGCTTTCGTAAAGTGGGTTACCAACGCCATAGCACTGTGGGACTGAGACGAAGGAGAGCAAAGCTGAGCTCAGTGTGAGGCACGTGGCCGAGGCTCCTTCTGTGCCCCCTGCCTCCCACCTCAACCCCCCCTTCTCCAAAGGGAACCTAAGGGAGAAATGAACACTGGATTCAGTGTGAGAAGGAAAATCTGATAACTGCAGTTGTGTCAAACCAATTTGTTTGTGTTAATTGCAGGCAATTAAACCTTTTTTTAAAGTTACCCTAAGACAGGCTAATGTAGGGAAGTTGATTTCTGGCCAGATGATAAGAAAAGCCTCTGTCCACCCTCACCTGAGGTGGAAAGAGAGAAATGAATTGCAAAGGCACTCCGGAGAGGTGGACAGATAGAAAAGGAAGGCCAGGACAGTCCGACAGGCCCAACCCCTGCACGGCTGCTTGGGGTAGCCTCCAGGACCAGTTGCTGGGTATTACCCAGAAGTTTCTTAGAAGTGCAGGATCTTGGGCCCCACTCAGATCTGTGAGTCCGAATCTGCATTTTAACAAGACCTCAAGACTCCTGGATGGCCAGGGACTTGTTTACCTGGCCAGGTTTGAGAAGTGCAGGTCCAGGCCACCCCCTGAGACCCGTACCTCCTGGAGGCGTCTGCCCAGGGGCTAAAATGGAGGCTCCCCATACCTTGGAGTCCTTCTGAATCACCCTACCCAATTTCCAAAGACCTAGCCAGTCTCCAAGAAGGGTCTTCTCCAGGGTTTCACAACATCTGATTCCTCTCCCTCGGCTCCAGGTCAATTTCCCACCTGCCCTGCCCTGTGGGGGCTTCAGGAGCAAACCTCCTGGGTCTGGCTGGCCAGTGGGAGGGCTGGAGCTCGGGACGGGAGGAGGGAAGGTCTAGGCGCTTTGCAGCCCTCCCCTGCTGCGGGACTGCAGTGTGACAGGGACTCCTGTCCTTCTCCAGCCTCTCCCACGGCTACGCCTTTGCTGGGTTCTGTTAGCGACCCTCCCTCCTCTTCCCCTTTCAGATCTAAGGAGGGGGAGGGAGGCAGATTCCTGGGTCTGTCACTGTCCTTCTTGTCTCCCTCAGCTCACCCTCACCTCTGAAATAGCCCTTCACTGAACTTTGTTCAGTTAACACAGCTGTCTCCTGCAGGGACCAATCTTTGACTCTGTTCTCACCTACCTGTGAAGATACCTGATTTTCCTCACCTGGATGCTGGATCCTTCCGTAATCACCTAAGCCTGAGACAGAACTGAGACCCCTGAGAACACCCAGCTCTAAAAGCGTAGGCGTATCTAATAGTCATTTCATAGGGGGTAACCCCTACCCTCCACTCAACGGAACCGTGAAGTCCTCTACAGTTACCCAGGGGAAACCAGGGGCAGCGACTTCTTCCCAGTAAAGTGCTAGAGGTATGCAGTGGGCACTTGCCAAGTCTCCCGTGCCCTGGGGACACAGGGCCAGCACCCTCCTCTCCACCTGCCCCCCTATCCCGAGCTCAGCAGCGGGAGACAGAAGCCAGGGATGTGCTGAGCTTGCTTCTTGGAGCTTGGAGGCTAATAACTATCAGATTTAATAATTATTCGTGATCTACCCGTTCTCTGCAGCAGATGAAATAATTGTATAGGAGGGCTGGTGGAAGGAAGAAACCCATAAATGCCTTTTTCTTTCAGCGTTAAATAGCAAAGCTTATAGAGCTTGCCGCAATTAATTAGCGCTTTGTCTTATTAGCACTTTATCTATGTATCCCCATGCCAGGCCTATGGGACGCAGCCTCAGGCAGTTCTGGCTGCCTCATCCCACACAAGGGAGCAGTGGGCCAGGACAGGATGCAGGAAGGGCTTTCCCCGGCCCCTGCTGAGACCTGGGGGCTGTAAGGGAGCCAAGCTGGGTGCCTAAAGATAGCTGTGTTTCCAACATGCCAGGAGATTCAGTGTTCTTGGCCCAGAGCCACTGCTAGTAGCACAGGGAAACTTGCCCGTGCAAAGAAATGCCAAGTGCCAACAAGGAGCCAGAGAGAAAGGGCAATGTGCTCCAGTCTCCAGAAGCTTATGAGCCCCAGGGCACAATGCCACACCCTTCTTCACAGGCGGGTAACAGCACAGTCGCACACAGCTCTGTACCCAGAGGGGCCCCACGCAAGGGGTGTGCTGTCCTTAAGTCAGCATCTTGAAATTCTCAATAATTGCAACTTTGACTTTGTGCTTTGCAAGCGAAGTCCAATGGGGACTGGACAGGGGCTTGGAGCCGCCTCTCCCAGGCAGTCCCCCTGCCTGCCCACCTCCCAGCATGGGTCTTGGCAGACCCCTCCCTCATCCTCACCAGCGACTGACTGCTGCCCTCCATCCCAGACAGGGCCTGGGCCTGGGTGCAGGGAGGGTCAGAGCCCGGAGCATACCCCCCAAAACGGACCATGGGCAGGGGCCCGGGCACCTGCGAGGGTCTGCATTCTCCCGCAAACATCCCCGTGCCTGTAGGAGGGCGCCGTTACGTAGTGAATAAAACCACCATGACAGGAGGAAAGAGACCACAGAAGAGAAGAAATTGCTTTTTTCGTGCCTTGCTTTTTTTTTTTTTCCATTTTGTGCTGGTTTCCTTAAATTATTAGCAGGTCCCGCAGGTCCTTTTCTAGGGCAAAATTGAGGGTTCCGGGGTCTCCTGAGCCATCTGGCCAGCTGGACTAATGTGTTCAGTCCTTTAACAGACCATTGTAAACACTGAGTTCTGCAATGTGCCAGGGAGCTGGGAGATGAAAACCACAGCCCCCTCGGAAAACCCACAACCCTCGGGCCCTATCAGCTTTCCGTGCAACCCAGCAGCCACCTCAGGGCGTGGAGAAAATCCCAACCTAATTTTGAATAAAAAGCTTAAAGGTAAGCAAATGCATAGCATCAGAAACCAGCTACAGGTTACCAGGGGTTGGGTGGGGCATAGGGAGTTAAGGCTTAAATTGTACAGAGTTTCTATTCGGGTGGATGGAAAAGTTGTAGTAATGGGTGGCGGTGATGGTAGCACGCATTGTGAATGTAATTAACAGCACAGAATTATATATTTGTGGTTGAATGAGAAAATGTTAGGTTTTACATTACTAGAATAAAATTTCAAATAAAAAGCATAGGACTGGGCGGGCCACGGTGGCTCGGTGGCAGAGTTCTCGCCTGCCATGCCGGAGACCCGGGTTCAATTCCCGGTGCCTGCCCATGCAAAAAAAACCAGCCAGGAGTGTACAAAGCAGTGAACCCTATTGTAAACAATGAACTATAGTTAAAACAATTATAAAATGTTCTTTCATGAATTGTAACAAATGCACCACTAATGCAAAGTGATAGTAATAGGAACGTACTTTATGCATGATTTTTCTGTAAACCTACAGCTTCTCTAATAAAAAAATGTAAAAAAAAAAAAAAAAGATTGTGCCAATTTTTATAGGCCTAAGTCCTGGCAGGAATTTACTTAGCAGGGGAGGTGGGAGAGTGGCAGAGAGGAGGTGATTTAGCAGCAATTCAAATGAGTGGCAGCCCCTGGAGCTGTTAAACAGAGAGAAGATGGTGTCTGAGCCGGCTCAGATCCTGGTTCTGTTATTTATCATGTGATTTTTATAAGTCCATTTAGGTCTCTGAGCCTCATTTTTCTCACCTCTAAAATGGGTGCCAGAACACTGCATTATATATTTGAATGCGGTTAAAAGGGGAAATTAAAGTTGTATATATGTTACTAAAATTTGGAAAAAAGCATAGGACTGTATACCACAGTGAGCCCTAACGTAAACTACAGACTACACTTAAAAGTATAATTATAACAACATTGTTTCATCAAGTGCAACAAAATTACCACACGAATGCAAAGTGATAATAACAGGGAAAACTGTGTGTAATGAGGGGTATATGGGAACTCTGTACGTTCTGCATGATTTTTTTTTGTAAACCTACAACTGCTCTAATCAGAGAGAAAAAATAGGTGCCATTGATGCACACACACAAAATTCACACATTAAACAATGCTGAATGTCTAGCACGTAATAATAGGTATTCACCAAGCTTAATCGCATTCTTCCTTCCATTTGGGAAGACCCCCCGCCCTGCTCCTCCATACCCATCCTCCTGGCTCTAGCTTAGAGGCAAACCTTGGCCAACTTGCCGGGAGCCTCACTTGTGATTTCCTGAATCTCTGCTGAGTCCTAGTTTCTGTCCACATCAGAGAGGCCTCTGAGACGAGTAGGCAAGAACTGTGAAGCTCCTGCCCGAGGAACCCCTACGTCTAGAACAGTGATGGCCCAGGCCCTTGCAGGACTTGTCACTGTTGGGGTCCTCCTAAAAGCAGAGCTGGAGAGAAAGAACAGCCCGGCGGCTATTCAGGAGGTGTCCCCGGGGAGCAGGGGTGTGGAGCAGGTAGGGAGGGAGGGAGGGAGGACAAGCCATAGAGAATGTATGTGGAGCTGGTTCCCATGGGGGCCCCCGGGGAATGGTGTAGCGTGCTCCTGGGAGGTGTCCCACAGAAGGACAGGGGACTGAGACATATGTCCACCAACTCCCATACCCAAGCGGGTCAACTGCCCTGCATTTCTCAGCTCCCACCAAGCCCTGGAGCTGGCAAAGTCCTGCAGCTCAGGAAAAAATCCAGTACTGAACAAGGGAGGGTGGCAATGGTTCTCGAGGTGGGCTGCTGACAGCCTGCCCTGGAAACTGTCCACCACGGCCGCAGCCGGAAGTAGGGGTGGGCTGGGAAGATACGACTGGGACAGCAGAAACATCTGCTCCAAGGACCCGACTGTGGCAGGGAGCTGGCTAGAGGGCAGGGTCCTGGGCCCCCATCTGGCCATTATATTCAGAGGGATAGGAAAAAGGAGTGGTGCTGGGGCCAGGCCCACCCAGTACCCGTGGGCAGGGAGGAGCCCAATCCTGCCCAAGGAAGGCCCTGCTCCAGCTCCAACGCTGTCATCTTGGGGTTTTCTGGGTTCTGAAGCTCAGGCCCCACCTTTTAAAGGAGGTGGGGACTGGGAAGGCGGCTCAGCTGGAGACAGCAGCCCAGCAAGGCCCCACCGAGAAAATCGGAGATGCCATCAGCCCCTGCTGGACCGAGTTTATTTTTAACCAGCTCCCTGAGAGTAAATCAATTCCCAGGGCAGCCTTCAGCACGTGCCTTGATGACAACTCACAATGCTATAAGACAGAATGAGAAAAGGTGTATCCATTTATTTGCACATGTGCCTGCAGGTGAATAGATGTGGAGGGCGCGGCATATGGGCCAGGTGCAGAAAAGTGGGCCCCAGTTTCAGCTTTGCCCCCACCCTCGCTGTGCAGCACAACAAGGGCTTATGATAATGCCTAATCCTTGTCGGACACCTGCTGCTTGCTGAGTCCTGCTCTTCACAAGAACTGATTCATTTTTCTTTACCCCATCTATGAAGGTGCTGTTACTATCCCCATTTTACAGTTTGGGGGCCCTAAGAATCGAGTTGATAAGGGACTCATCCAGGCAACACAGCTGCAAACAACTGGGCTCAGAGCCCAATCTGAACCAATGCACACTCTTCCCCTCTGTGAAATGGGCCCCAAAATCTCAGCTTTGGTACTGCACAGGGCTGTAAATGAAATCAATGAGTGTGACAGCGACTGGAAAGGACCAAGCAAAAACACAATGCAAGCACTAAGAACCATCACGTGTGCTAGCATGGAGCACTCCTTTGAGCAGGGGGGAGGACAGGGTAAAAAGAAACAGAGCAATGGCCTCAAGCAAAAGTCCTGGCTTTGGGTTCTTGGCTTGCTCCGTACCACCCATCGCCACCCTGGAAGGCAGAACCAGTGGTCACAGCTGATGGGCAAGGGCACTGGTTGATGGAAAGTCTTGTGACAGCCCAATCATTTCCAGGGAGGGACTCAGGAGCTCCCTTCCCCAGCCTGTCTGAGTCAGAGCCTGGGAGAAGTCAGGTGCGTGGCACTTGTGCTTAGCACAGTGGTGGCACAATGGCGATGGGCCAGCCGATGTCCACAGCTCTCCTTCTGCCCAGCCAGGGAAGCTGGGCAGAGAGCCTGGCACAGTCAGAGTGGACTGCCCCCCTGGAAGGAACTAGAAAGAGCACTGACCCTTCCTCCATCCATCCATGCCTGGGTTGAAGGGACCAAAACCATCCAACAAAAAGAGTTCCTGGGCCCAGCCATATCCAGCCCTAGCCAAACCCAGGAGGTTGCCCAGGACCATTTTTTTATTCTTTTGCAATCAGCATTTTCCTTTCTTCATTTGTTGGTTGAATAATGCAGCCTGTAAGAAAAGGGCCCTCAGCACAATTCTGGTGCTCGTTTACAATGGAAATCGGGGGAAACGGCAAAACGCATACTGCAAAATGCATTTAAAAGAAGATGATTCAATTGGATTTGGCAGCTCTGATATTCAGGACCAGAAGGAGAAAATCTGTCTATGATTTGAACGTGTATAATTAAGATGAAAGCCTTAAGTACCAGGTGCATTTCGTTAGATGTCACTGGCTCTGTTGACTCCAGGCGTTCTGATCAAGAGTGCCGAGCATTTATTTCTGCCATCTAAATAGCTATGAGAGAGACACCTTTTTAAAAACCAGCATATTGGAGCCAAGTCAAATCCTGACACTGTACAGCTTAACAGCTGGAACGAGGCAGGGAGAATGCCCGGGGTCCGGCTCTGATCTCCTTCAAGGTGCATCTCTCTCCCTTCTTTCTCTGTTGCCAGTGGAGGTGCCGGAGCCTGGTAACCATTCCAGCCTGAAAGTAGAGTCCACCCTGCTGGGTTCATGGGCTTTCAAAGAGGCAACCTGGTGTCACGGACAAAGCCACCATGACCTTGCAGAAGCCTGGATGTGAATCACATCTTGCTCTTTGCTAACTGAGTGATTGTGAGCCGGTTACTCAGCCTCTCTGTGCCTCAGCTTCCCCGTCTGTAACATGGGCCTAAATCATTGACACTCCCTCACGGAGAACTGGGACAAGTAAATGGGGTCACTGCTGCGACGCTCAATCGACATGCGCTATTGTCCATACTATGTGCAGCCCTCTATCTCGAGCCACCCAGCATAATCCCCACGAGCCCAGCCTGCCTTGCTCTCTTTGGCCTCTGAGAATTCCGACCTCTGTGGGAGTCAGGACATTCATGACAAACCTCCCTTGAGGTGTGAGATAAGTCGTGACAGCTTCCTTCATGGGAGACGGGAGCTTCAGGCAGATGACTCGCAGGCAGCTCGGCCTGAGTGGGACTGAGGCCTGACACCTGAGGCTGGACAAGTCATGTGACCATGGGTGTCATGTGACTTGGCTGCTCCTGGTCTTGAGGAGAACTGGCATCCCCCCTTGCACTTCCGGGGGATGTGCTTTTCCTTTTCACCTGAGGAGAGGAAGGAGGAGGCCCATGCCAGGCTATTTCCGAGGCCCCTCACTCCCGTCCGCACCCTGAGAATCCACCCTCCAGTGAAGCAGAGTGGGCAGGACAGGAAAAGTTGAGGAAGGGGCTCTTATGCAAGGAATAGTCACAGATTCCATGCCCCACAGATATCTCGTGGGCTGTTTCAAGACCCCCCACCCCAAGTGGCTGTACCCCCTGGAGCTCTGGGCAGTGCCTGTTCCATGCAGGTCTACAGCTTTCTCAGTGGGAGGAAAGTAGAAAGGAGGAACCCCTTCCAACACCAAGCGGCAGCCGGGAATGGCAGGCACAAGTTAGACCAGTTCTGCACATGCAGGGAAACTGAGGCTGACCATTGGACCACACTGCCTGCCTGCAACCCAGGATGCGGTTGTTATTATGTGTGTGGTGTCAAATCCCCCAGCTCAGCCTTTCACCAGCTGTAAGAGCTTTTGAAAATGACTTAACCTCTCTGTGCTTGGGTTTCATCACCTAGAAATGGAGGCAAAAGGTCTTTCCTCAGAGGTGTGCAAAGAAGCTGGCCTGGCAGAGCAGGTGCTAAATAAATGCTAGTCTCTCCTCTCCCTTTCCTGACTTACCTTCTTGTCCCATCTACTTCCCTTTCCTTCCTCAGAGCCACTTAGAGCCCAGTCCCACCCCTGCCTCTGAGATCACTCAGCCTCAGGCAGCAAACCTGCACAGCCATGGCCCGTGTGCTGATGGTGAGGGCCACGGCAATTGCATCCATCAGGGAGGCAGCACCAGGAAGTACACAAGAAAATATCTCCGAATCTTAAGAAAAACCCCGTGACTTAGTTTCCTAAAAGAAGTGAGAAAGGCCCTTCAAGGTCCCCAGTCAGAGTCTTCTGATGTAATAGAGTGTGAAAAATCAATGTTTCTGGTTTTGCGAGTTTTGTTTCTTGTTTTCTGTCTTCCAAAGCAGCCATCGCTTATAAAAACCAAAGCAATCTCAACAAGGGCAGGAAGAAACAAAGAAGGAATCAAAGCAAACACTACCTAGCAAAGCCTAGAAGCTGGATCTTTGGGGAAGGAACAGTCTGCAGTAGCTTCTGAAGTCATACTTGTTACAGCACTAAAGAAAAATGCTGCTCACACCTCCGAGCCCCGCGGGAGCTAGGGTCCAGCCTGGCTGGTGTGGATCCCACAATGCCAGGGTTGGTGGCCAACCCACAGGCTGATCAAACAGGGAGAGCCTGTAATGGGTGTCCAGACCAAAGGTCGCGCTCAGCGACTGAAAGGCAAGGCTGACAAGTGGGTGATGCTGGAAAATTCCTGGGTTTCCTGGCAGAATCCCAGAGGCAGAATCCCTGCTGTCCATGGCAGGTTCCAGGATCCTGTACCTTACCATCAGATGTGTGTGGGTCACCTCCCCTATCAGGGAGGCCAGAACCAGACAGTGTAAGGGAAACTGGCCTCTGAATGTTCAGGAAAGTTCCGTGGACTTTATTACCTAAGAGAGGAGAAAAAGGAAATTAAGGCCCTTGGTCCAGAGCTTTCTGATGTAGTACAGTGGGAAATATTCACATTTCTGTGTTCGCTTTTTAAATTTATTTAGTCTTTTTTAATTGTATAGCATAACATATATGCAAAGCAAAGAAATAAAAAAGCATGTGGCAGTCCTGGGCAGTGAGACCAAAGGGGAATCTGTGGGCAGCCTCTAGGAAAGACTGCCCTGTCTGATTAGAGAGAGAGCAAGAGAGACAGAGGTAAAAGAACCCCTCACTACCTGGGAAGGTGAATGGGTGAGGATGTAATACTTGGAGCTGCTGTTGCCATTTTTTGCTAAGAAGGGAAGGCGGAGGAAGCCTGAGAGGCTGAGCAGAACTGGTATCACTGCGCACTAACCCCAGTACACCTGCCTCCACATTCTTGGGTAGGGAAAAAGAAGCCCCTCTGGTGTATGTCCCTTTTAACTGGATATTTTTACCTGCAGATGAAAGCTTCCCTTTCTGAGCCCTAACCTAGGGACATTGGAAGATTGCGGCGAGACTACATAAGCCATTCAAAGTTAGGGCAATGTGCTTCTCCCCAAGGACACCCATAAAACATGTCCCCCTTCTTATTAGCCAGACATAAACAACAGGCATCCAAGCCCGCCTGTTTCAGTGAGGCCACACAGGGGCAACCGAGGCTGGGACTCGGACGGCGGCTCGCTGGCTCCACAGAGATGGCATTTCTGCCCCCAGGCCCAGGGCATGGCCCCTGCGAGTGTCTGCCCAGCGGCTCAGGCAGGCTGGGGAATAAGCGTGTGAGCTCCCGGGGCGGGAGGAGAAGTGTCAAGGAAATGAGGCGAGAGGCCCTGAGTACCCGACCCCTCTGGAAAGTGCTGCTGTGGCGAAACGCCAGTTGAGCTTCATTTTCAGCCTCTGATTTCATTAATAAGATAATGATGACTCATTTAACTTTGCATCTGAAGAGTGAAGCAAATTACCTGTGTCTATATTGCTTAATGACGGAGGCACCGAGAGGACCTTCACTGCCTGATGGAACCAAGAGTGACCTACTGCAGGAGGCAATTTTCTGCCCATGGGTTTGCCACTTGACTAAGCCATCCATCAGGCCAGGTGTGCACACACACGCGCGCGCGCGCGCACACACACACACACACACACATGCACATACACACGCGCGCGCACACACACACATGCACATGCAATTAGCCCATTGTCTTCAGCCACACTCCTCCCCCACCCCCCAGCCCCTTAAGAAAGACTCAGCTTTTCTTAATCTGATGATCCTAGCATCATTAGTTATTTCTCAGACATGAGCCATTGGGCCCCATTATCCAACTCTCAGTCATCCGGGTGTGAAGTCTCCACTTTGGCCCTGCTTCCCAGGAGCAGCAGCCATCCTCAGCCAAGCAGGGTCCTGGATCCCTTCTTCCCAGCCAGCAAAGTGCCAACACCTTCCCGTGGCATTTCTTGGCAGAGCAATGAGAGAAATCAGGCTCAGTGGAGCTCCTGCCACCCTCCAGGGGCCAGGGTTGGGAGTTCGTAGAATTTGTTTCATTTCTTTTAATTATGGTATCATTGACATATATTAAAAGTCATCCTTTTCACACGTGGATGCTTCAGAGAGTTTTTTTTTTTTAAATGCATGCAGTCGCAGGCCGCGGTGTCTCAGCGCGCAGCGTTCTCGCCTGCCATGCCGGAGACCCGGGTTCAGTTCCCCATGCCTGCCCATGCTAAAAAACAAGTAAACAAATAAATCCTTTAAAAAATGCATGCAGTCATGTAAGCACCACATTCAAGCCATCCCATCACTCGAAAAAGTTCCCTTGTGGTCAACCTCTCCCTCCAGCCCCAGGTCCCAGTCCTGGCAATCAGTGGTCTGTCTTCTTTCCCCATCATTTGGCCTATCCCAAAATGCCATGTGCCGTGTGTAGCCTTCTGAATGCAGTTTCTCTGACTTCAGATGCATTTAAGATGTTATTGCAGAGCTGCATGTTTAGTACTGGGCCGTGTTCCCCATGTGGCTGCACCTCGGGCTGTTTATGGGGTCCAATGACGTCTCATCCACGGCCTGGCACTTGAACTTATATTACTGCACTAGATCCCCAGGAAAAAAGCCCTAAGGCTGGCACTATAAGCTCCATTTTACAGATAAGAACATAGGACCACACGGCTTTGAAGAGAAAAGGAGGGGACGGAGGACAGACATGGGCCCACAGAGGGGCCATTCCTTCTGACTTCCATGCATTTGCTGAATAAGCACCATCGAGCGCCTTCTGCAAGCAGGCGAGGTGCCACGTGCTGGGATGGATGGCGACACGGGCACCCAGTGGCCCTCATGGTCTCTGGCATTCTCACACCTGATGCTCGACGCCACATTTCACTGGTGCATGGCCTGCCTGGGATGGTTCTCCTGGTGCGTGGAGAGAGAAGAGACTCAGCCAGCCAGAAGGCTTGGGGGAATCGACAGCAGGAAGTGTAAAGGAGAGGTGATGGGAGATGTGTTTTCCTGCCACGTCGTGCTCTTGAAATGATGAAATTGCAGGTTTCACTAGCAGACATGCCAGCCACCGGCCATGAGTAAACATAGTTACTCCCTTGGCTTGCTCCCTGGTGGAGAAGTCGCCACCATTTGTACCTATGCAGCAAAACCAGGGAGAGGAACGAGGAGGGGGAGGGCTGGGCATTCAGAGCATCATGGTCTGGCCTTTTCTTCCATCCCCCTGCTGCATGCGGCACTGGCCATCAGGTCAGGGGAGATGTCACCATCTACTTTGCAGCCTCCCATTTTCAGCCATGAGTGATCTGGAGAAGTCCTCAGGATGGCTGAGTGTAAGCAAATGCTTGCCAGATTTATACTTCTCCAGGCAGAAGAAGCAGCTGTGGCCTGCAGCCCTGAGGCTCTAGCTTGGCCTCCCGGGACTTGCCCAGCTTTATTTGGACACTGATATACCTGCTTCCCATCCCACACTTGATTCTGCCTCTAAATCAGATGCGCTCACTTTCCACACGTGTTCTTGGCCTGGACCATCAGAGGGCATCCTTGGACAGAGGATTTGGGATGGAGAGGGAGCAGGACCATTTCATTCTGGCATATCAAGGGAGAACAGTTTACTGGATTTCTGGAAACTCCTAAGTTAAGTGCCCTGTGCATATTTGTTCTCTCAACCCCAAGCAAAGTGCTGGGTCTAATAAGAGGTATTTGAGCAATGTTTAATGAAAAAAAGAAGGAAGAGAAGACAGTAGGGAGGGAAGAAAGAGTCCTTACAGGTTTCCCAGTATTCATTGCTTATCTAACAGAGGAAAAAAATCTAATCACACCAATATGGGTAAGAGCTGCAACTTTGTACATGGAATCTTGAATAGGGAGTGAGATCTTGTTGGTTTGTCCAGATTAGTGCAATGCCCCAATACATTCCAAAGTAATTTGGGTAGTGAATAAAAAAGTATTTGCAAAGTCCCCTTGGGGGACTGGGGAGAAAGGAGGAGTTATTCAGTTTTCCCACTTAGAGAATTCCTGATATTCCCAAAAGCAGTGGAGACAAATAATTCAATAGGCTGAGCCCTTGATCTTGGGGTTCACCCCATGATACTTATTCTTACAAAGGAGAAGCTAAGCTTAATTATAATTTTGCCTAAGAGTCACCCTCAGAGAACCTATTTTGTTGCTCAGATGTGGCCTTTCTCTCTAAGCCACCATGGCAGGTGAACTCACTGCCCTCCTCACGATGTGGGACATGACTCCCAGAGGTGTAAGTGGCCCTGGCAACGTGGGACAGAACCCTGGATGAGCTTTGGCCAGGCATCAAGGGATTGAGAAAGGCTTCTTGAACAAGAGGGGGAAGAGAGAAATGAGACAAAATAAAATTTCAGTGGCTGAGAAATTTCAAACAGAGTCAAGAGGTTATCTGGAGGTTATTCTTACACATTATACAAATATCCCATATTTTTTTCTTCTTATTTTATTTTATCCTTTTTATTTTTATTTTTTATTTTTTAAATTTATTTATTAATTAAAAAAATAAAGAAACAAAATAAAACAACATACGTAATCAGTAATTCACAATATCATCACTTAGTTGCATATTCATCATTTCTTAGAACATTTGCATTAATTCAGAAAAAGAAATAAAAAGACAATGGAAAAAGAAATAAAATGAACACAGGAAAGAAAAGAAAAAAGATTATACCTACCATACCCCTTACCCCTTGCTTTCATTGATCACTAGCATTTAAACTAAATTTATTTTAGCATTTGTTCCCCCTATTATTTATTTTTATTCCATACGTTCTACTCCTTTGTTGACAAGGTAGATAAAAGGAGCATCAGACACAAGGTTTTCACAATCACACAGTCACATTGTGACAGCTGTATCATTATTCAATCCTCCTCAAGAAACATGGCTACTGGAACACAGCTCTACATTTTCAGGCAGTTCCTCCACCCTCTCCATTACATCTTGAATAACAAGATGATATCTACTTGATGCATTAGAATAACCTCCAGGATAACCTCTCAACTCTGTTTGGAATCTCTCAGCCATTGACACTTTGTCTCATTTCACTCTTCCCCCTTTTGGTCGAGAAGGTTTCTCAACTCCTTGATGCTAAGTCTCAGCTCATTCTAGGGTTTTTCTCAATCCCTTGATGCTGAGTCTCCGTTCATTCCAAGATCTCTGTCCGACGTTGCCAGGAAGGTCCACACCCCTGGGAGTCATGTCCCAGGTAGAGAGGGGTAGGGTGGTGAGACTGCTCATTGTGTTGGCTGGAGAGAGGGGCCACATCTGAGCAACAAAAGAGGCTCTCTTGGGGGTGACTTTTAGGCCTAAATTTTAAGTAGACTTGACCTATCCTTTGCAGGGTTAAGTTTCATATGAAAAAATCCCAAGACTGGGGGCTCTGCCTATAGCTTTGGTTGTCCACACTGCTTGTGAGAATATCAAGAATTCAACGTGGGGAAGTTGAATTTCTCCCTGTTCTCACCATTCCCCGAAGGGGACTTTGCAGATACTTTTCCACTCACTGATTGAATCACTCTGGGATTCATTGGGGCATCACTCTGGACAAACCAGCAAAATGTCATGTCCTACCTGAGATTCCAAGTACTTATGGCATTCAATCAAACTATCTACATGGTATATTAGGAAATGCACTAGTCAAAATATAAATTTTGTAACAAACATTTTTTGCTTTAGTCTCACACAGAAGGTGACATTTTAAAATATTAATTACCATTGCATTATTACCTGCAATAATGACATCCCTTTGTTCTTCCTTATGCAAAAACATTTTTAAGATTGTACCTTGTACATTTCACTATTATTAACACTCTAGGCATTCCTAGATTATACCATCTCAATCTTTAACATCTATCTTTCTTTCTGATTTCATTTATGTCCCCAGCCCTCCTCCCTCTATCATTCTCACATGCAGCTTCACTCAGTGTTTTAACATAATTACATTACAGATAGGTAGTACTGTGCGGTCCATTTCTGAGTTTTTGTATCCAGTCCTGTTGCACAGTCTGTATCCCTTCAGCTCCAGTTACCCAATATCTTACCCTATTTCTATCTCCTGATGGTCTCTGTTATGAACAAAATATTCCAAGCATATTCACTAATGTCAGTTCATATCAGTGAGACCATACAGTATTTGTCCTTTAGTTTTGGGCTAGTCTCACTCAGCAGAATGTTCTCAAGGTCCATCCATGTTGTTACATACTTTGTAAGTTTATTCTGTCTTAAAGCTGCATAAAATTCCATCGTATGTATATACCACAGTTTGTCTAGCCACTCGTCTGTTGATGGACATTTTGGCTGTTTCCATCTCCTTGCAATTGTAAATAATGCTGCTATAAACATTGGTGTGCAAATGTCCGTTTGTGTCTTTGCCCTTATGTCCTCTGAGTAGATACCTAGCAATGGTATTGCTGGGTCATATAACAATTCTATATTCAGCTTTTTGTAGAACCGCCAAACTGCCTTCCACTGTGGTTGCACCATTTGACATTCCCACCAACATTGAATAAATGTGCCTCTTACTCCACATCCTCTCCAGCACTTGTCATTTTCTGTTTTGTTGATAATGGCCATTCTGGTGGGTGTGAGATGATATCTCATTGTGGTTTTGATTTGCATTTCTCTAATGGCCAGGGACGTTGAACATCTCTTCATGTGCCTTTTGGCTATTTGTATTTCCTCTTCTGAGAGTTGTCTGTTCAAGTCTTTTTCCCATTTTGTAATTGGATTGGCTGTCTTTTTGTTGTTGAGTTGAACAATCTCTTTATAAATTCTGGATTCTAGACCTTTATCTGATATGTCGTTTCCAAATATTGTCTCCCATTGTGTAGGCTTTTTACTTTCTTCATGAAGTTCTTTAATGCACAAAAGTGTTTAATTTTGAGGAGTTCCCATTTCTTTCTTTCTTTCTTCAGTGCTCTTGCTTTAAGTGTAAGGTCTATAAAACCACTTCTAATTATAAGATTTATAAGATATTTCCCTACATTTTCCTCTAAATGTTTTATGGTCTTAGACCTGATGTTTAGATCTTTGATCCATTTTGAGTTAACTTTTGTATAAGGTGTGAGATACAGGTCCTCTTTCCTTCTTTTGCATATGGATATCCAGTTCACCAGGCACCGTTTATTGAAGAGACTGTTCTGTCCCAAATGACTTGGCTTGACTGCCTTATCAAAGATCAAATGTCCATAGAAGAGAGGGTCTATATGTGAACACTCTATTTGATTCCATTGGTCAATATATCTATCTTTATGCCAGTACCATGCTGTTTTGACCACTGTGGCTTCATAATATGCCTTAAAGTCAGGCAGCGCGAGACCTCCAGCTTCGTTTTTTACCTCAAGATACTTTTTGCAATTCGGGGCACCCTGCCCTTGCAGATAAATTTGCTTATTGGTTTTTCTATTTCTGAAAAGTAAGTTGTTGGGATTTTGATTGGTATTGCGTTGAATCTGTAAATCAATTTAGGTAGAATTGACATCTTAACTATATTTAGTCTTCCAACCCATGAACACGGTATGCCCTTCCATCTATTTAGGTCTTCTGTGATTTCTTTTAACAGTTTCTTGTAGTTTTCTTTGTATAGGTCTTTTGCTTCTTTAGATAAATTTATTCCTAAGTACTTTATTCTTTTAGTTGCAATTGTAAATGGAATTCGTTTCTTGATTTCCCCCTCAGATTGTTCATTGCTGGTGTATAGAAACACTACAGATTTTTGAATGTTGATCTTGTAACCTGCCACTTTGCTGTACTCGTTTATTAGCTCTAGTAGTTTTGCTATGGATTTTTCAGGGTCTTTGACTTATAGTATCATATCATCTGCAAACAGTGATAGTTTTACTTCTTCCTTTCCAATTTTGATGTCTTGTATTTCTTTTTCTTGTCTAATTGCTCTGGCTAGAACTTCCAACACAGTGTTGAATAACAGTGGTGATAGTGGACATCCTTGTCTTGTTCCTGATCTTAGGGGGAAACTTTTCAGTTTTTCTCCATTGAGAACGATATTAGCTGTGGGCTTTTCATATATTTCCTTTATCATTTTAAGGAAATTCCCTTGAATTCCTATCCTTTGAAGTGTTTTCAGCAGGAAAGGATGTTGAATCTTATCAAATGCCTTCTCTGCATCAATTGAGATGATCATGTGATTTTTCTGCTTTGATTTGTTGATATGGTGTATTACATTAATTGATTTTCTTATGTTGAAACATCCTTGCATACCTGGGATGAATCCTACTTAGTCATGATGTATAATTCATTTAATGTGTTGCTGGATTCGATTTGTTAGAACTTTGTTGAGGATTTTTGCATCTATATTCATTAGAGAGATTGGTCTGTAGTTTTCTTTTTTTGTAATATCTTTGCCTGGCTTTGGTATGAGGGTGATGTTGGCTTCATAGAATGAATTAGGTAGTTTTCCCTCCACTTCAATTTTTTTGAAGAGTTTGAGCAGGATTGGTACTAATTCTTTCTGGAATGTTTGGTAGAATTCACATGTGAAGCCGTCTGGTCCTGGGCTTTTCTTTTTGGGAAGCTTTTTAATGACTGATTCAATTTCTTTACTTGTGATTAGTTTGTTGAGGTCATCTATTTCATCTAGAGTCAAAGTTGATTGTTCATGCCTTTATAGGAAGTTGTCCATTTCATCTACATTGTTGTATTTATTGGCATAAAGTTGTTCATAGTATCCTGTTATTACCTCCTTTATTCCTGTGGGGTCAGTGGTTATGTCTCCTCTCCCATTTCTGATCTTATTTATTTGTATCCTCTCTCTTCTTCGTTTTGTCAATCTTGCTAGGGGCCCATCAATCTTTTTTATTTTCTCATAGAACCACCTTCTGGTTTTATTGATTTTCCCAATTGTTTTCATGTCCTCAATTTCATTTATTTCTGCTCTAATCTTTGTTATTTCTTTCCTTTTGCTTGCTTTGGGGTTAGTTTGCTGTTCTTTCTCCAGTTCTTCCAGGTGGACAGTGAATTCCTGCATTTTTGCCCTTTCTTCTTTTTTGATATAGGCATTTAGGGCAATAAATTTCCCTCTTAGCACTGCCTTTGCTGTATCCCATAAGTTTTGATATGTTGTGTTTTCATTTTCATTTGCCTTGAGATATTTACTGATTTCT
Organism: Tamandua tetradactyla; assembly: GCF_023851605.1. Classification (NCBI taxonomy): domain Eukaryota; kingdom Metazoa; phylum Chordata; class Mammalia; order Pilosa; family Myrmecophagidae; genus Tamandua; species Tamandua tetradactyla. The sequence continues at coordinate 14,447,011 of NC_135332.1, forward strand.
CTTGTAATTTCTTCCTTGATCCACTGCTTGTTTAAGAGTGTGTTGTTGAGCCTCCACATATTTGTGAATTTTCTGGCACTCTGCTTATTATTGATTTCCAACTTCATTCCCTTATGATCTGAGAAAGTGTTTTGTATGATTTCAATCTTTTTAAATTTGTTAAGACTTGCTTTGTGACCCAGCATATGGTCTATCTTTGAGGATGATCCATGAGCACTTGAGAAAAAGGTGTATCCTGCTGTTGTGGGGTGTAATGTCCTATAAATGTCTGTTAAGTCTAGCTCATTTATTGTAATATTCAAATTCTCTATTTCTTTACTGATCCTCTGTCTAGATGTTCTATCCATTGATGAGAGGGGAATTGAAGTCTCCAACTATTATGGTAGATGTGTCTATTTCCCTTTTCAGTGTTTGTCTCATGTATTTTGGGGCATTCTGGTTTGGTGCATAAATATTCATGATTGTTATGTCTTCATGTTGAATTGTTCCTTTTATTAGTACATAGTATCCTTCTTTGACTCTTTTAACTGTTTTACATTTGAAGTCTAATTTGTTGGATATTAGTATAGCTACTCCTGCTCTTTTCTGGTTATTTGCATGAAATATCTTTTCCCAACCTTTCACTTTCAACCCATGTTTATCTTTGGGTCTAAGATGTGTTTCCTGCAGACAGCATATAGAAAGATCCTGTTTTTTAATCCATTCTGCCAGTCTATGTCTTTTGATTGGGGAGTTCAATCCATTAACATTTCGTGTCATTACTGTACAGGTAGTACTTTCTTCTATCATTTTGCCTTTTGGATTTTATATGTCATAAATAATTTTCCTTCTTTCTACATTCTTCTCCACACCTCTTTCTTTTGTGTTTTCATATATGTCTGTAGTGCTCTCTTTAGTATTTCTTGCAGAGCTGGTCTCTGGGTCACAAAATCTCTCAGTGATTTTTTGTCTGAAAATGTTTTAATTTCTCCCTCATTTTTGAAGGACAATTTTGCTGGGTATAGAAATCTTGGTTGGCAGATTTTCTGTTTTAGTAATTTAAATATATCATCCCACTGTCTTCTTGCCTCCTTGGTTTCTGCTGAGAAATCTACACATAGACTTATTGGGTTTCCCTTGTATGTGATGGATTGCTTTTCTCTTGCTGCTTTCAAGATCCTCTCTTTCTCTTTGACCTCTGACATTCTGACTAGTAAGTATCTTGGAGAATGTCTATTTGGATCTATTCTCTTTGGGGTACACTGCACTTCTTGGATCTGTAATTTTAGGTCTTTCATAAGAGTTGGGAAATTTTCAGTGATAATTTCTTCCATTAGTTTTTCTCCACCTTTTCCCTTCTCTTCTCCTTTTGGGACACCCACAACATGTATATTTGTGCGCTTCATATTATCATTCAGTTCCCTGAGTCCATGCTCATATTTTTCCATTTTTTCCCTATATTTCTGTATCTTGTCGGATTTCAGATGTTCCGTCCTCCAGTTCACTAATCCTAACCTCTGTCTCTTGAAATCTACCATTGTAGGTTTCCATTGTTTTTTTTCATTTCTTCTACTGTGTCTTTCATCCCCATAAGTTCCATGATTTGTTTTTTCAGACTTTCCATTTCTTCTTTTTGTTCATTCCTTGCCTCCTTCATATCCTCCCTCAATTCATTGATTTGGTTTTTGGTGAGGTTTTCCATGTCTGTTTGTATATTCTGAATTAGTTGTTTCAGCTCTTGTATCTCATTTGAACTATTGGTTTGTTCCTCTGACTGGGCCATATCTTCAATTTTCCTGATGTGATTTGTTATTTTTTGCTGGCGTCTAGACATTTAATTACCTTAATTAGTTTATTCTGGAGATTACTTTCACTTCTCTTACCTAGGGTTTTCTTGCTAGATGAATTTGTTGTCTATCTGTTCTTTGACCTTCAGTTCAGCTTTTTCTGGACCTCTAGCTTAGGTTTTGTTTAACAGAGGATAATTTTTCAGTTCTTGTTTTCTTGTTTCTTTCCCTGCTTGTATGGTGCCTTTTCCCTCCCCACCCTTAGGAGGGTCTACGTAGGTAATATAGACTCCAGCCAGGTTTTCCCAGACTAAACTGGCCTCCTATCAAGGGGAAGGAGTCACCTGCATTAGTTTTCCCTTAGGATGAGACCCAGCATGTTAAAAGACTTTCCTGTGAAGTCTCTGGGTTCTGTTTTTCTTATCCTGTCCAGTATGTGGTGCGTCTGCCTGCGGGTCGCACCAGCAAAAGATGTTGCGGCACTTTTAACTTTGGAAGACTCTCCCTGCTGGGGGCATGGTGGAGACAGAGGAGAGGTCGTAGGCTGGTTTTAATGGCTTCAAATTGCCAAGCCCTGGGGCCTGAATTCCTTGAGGGAGGGATTCTACCTGAGTTGGGCTTCACCCCTCCCCTGCGGAAGGCACAGGTGGGAGACAACCCTGAAAGCAGCCCGTTTCTGCCTATGCCTGGGGCACTTGCAGCCCGAGAAGTCCTGCCGCTGAATCAGAGGCTGCCAAGTCTCGGTAGAAACACAGCCATTAAAACTCTGTTTCCTCCCCTTTCCTCTTTTTCCATCAGCCCAATGAGCGAACTCCACCTTGAACAGGTTTAGAGTCTCTTTCCTTTCCTCTGGGAAGCCACCTGTGGGGGAGGGGGGCCAGGCACCGGCTGCCGCGTCTTGGGGAACTCACAGTTTTGGGGAGGCTTGCAGCCGGTCCAGCTGGTTAGACTGGGGTACGCTGTGTGTCTGGTCACTGACGTGGCTCTGGGAGCTGTTCTGTACTGTTTCTGGTTATTTAGTAGTTGTTCTGGAGGACGAACTAAAATGTGCACATTGCTAAGCCGCCATCTTGGCCCCTCCTCCAAATATCCCTTTTTAGCTTATGGTGTATTGGAGTGGCTGGAAGGAAGTACCTGAAACTGTAGATCTGTGTTCCAGTAGTCTTGACTCTTGAAGATGACTGTATAATGATACAGCTTTTACAATGTGACTTTGTGATTGTGAAAACCTTGTGTCTGGTGCTTCTTTTATCCAGGGTATGGATAGATGAGTAAAAAAAATATGGATAATAAATAACTAAATAATAGGGGGGGTAAGGGGTAAAATAAGTTAGGTAGATTGAAACACTAGTAGTCAATGAGAGGAGGGGGTAAGGGATATGGGATGTATGAGTTTTTTCTTTTTATTTCTTTTTCTGGACTAATGCAAATATTCTAAAACTGATGATGGTGATGAATACACAACTATGTGATGATATTGTGACCCACTGATTGTACACCATCGTGCTGGTTGCTCCCACAAGATTGGATCAGTACTAAAACATAGATTTTCTAGGGCACATTTTACTTTCAAACCAGGAAACATTTTGGAGAGAGTCAAAAACAGCAGAACGGACAGAAAAAGAGCCAACAAAAACTGCAGAGCCAAAAGAGAGAACAGATGTAGGCACTTGGAGAACAGTTGCTTCAAAGAACAGAGACATGGATGTTGGAGATGCTTGAAGCCCAGCAGAAATTGCCATGTACCTTCCCATGAGATACTAAGCAAGCCCAAACCTGGAGAGAGCCAAGGGGAGCCAAGAGATGAAAGCCAGCCCCAGAGAAGCAAGGTGAGGCACCCCCACAGGAACAGAGGCTGAAAGCAATGGAGCCCAGGAGCAAGGGACCATCAGATGCCAGTCACGTGCCTTCCCAACTGACAGAGGTGTTCCAGCTTTTCTTAAATTAAGGTAGCCCTCCCTGGGTTCCTTAGTTTGGACATTTTTATAGGCTTAGAATGATAAACTTATAACTTACTACATTCCCCTTATTAAAAGCTATTCCAGCTTTGGTGTAGCACATACCAGCAGCCTGAAAAGTAACACAACCGTGTATGGACTATATGTGTCTAAAGATTCGGCAATAAAAATATTTAAAAAAAAGAGAGAGAGAGAAAGAGAAGCAACTTTGGATTCAAATGCTGGGCTGAACCCCTGTCCTGCCATTTACTAGCTGTACAAATTCCTTTGCTTTGCTGAGTCTCAGGTTCCTTGCGATCAAATGGGGACATTGACGGCCTCTCTCAAGATCTGAAGGGGGATCACGTGAGGTCATTTAGAGGCGGCCTTAGCCTAGCGTCTGCCACAGAATAATCACTCGTTCAATAGCTACTGCTGCCCTTCTGGTTACAGCAAGAGTCTCTGAGCGGGCCTTGGAGCAGTCTGGCCTGGAGGCAGGAGGTGAAGCCGTGGTCTCGGACACCCTGGGGGAAATGTCCACCCCCCACTCCCACCCTCAGATACTGTCTGGGTTCCCAGGGCTGCCTTAGCCAAGTCCCACAAGCTGGGTGGCTTCAAACAACAGAGATTTATCACCTCGCAATTCTGGAGACCAGAAGTCTGCAATTAAGGTGTCCACAGGGCCACGCGTCCTCTGGAGCCAGCTGGGAGGAGTCGGGTCCGTGATTGTCTCCTGGATCTGGGGGTGGCATCCTGGCAACCTGTGGCATTCTCCTCTCTGTCTGTCTGCCTTACAATCCTCTTTCTTATAAGGACACCAATCATATTGGATTAGGGCCCGCTCTCCTCCAGGGTGACTTCATTCAAATTCACGTAATTCCACCTATACTGACCTTTGTGAGTCACATTGTGAGATGTTGGGGACTAGAATTTCAGCATATCCTTTTTGGAGGAAACCCAGTTCAACCCATCACAGGGACTCTGACTCATCCCTGCCTGCGCCTCTGGGACACCCATCACCTGTTTGAAACATCTCTCCTTGCACTGGATTTTGTGTGTCTTTATTTAATTGCTTCATCCACCTCCACATCCCCTGTCCCACCTGTGAGCAGGAGCGGGGGGGTGGAGGTGACAGATGGGGACACACAGAGCTTGTCGGAGCCTGTGGTTCCCCAGGCCTGAGCTTGAGGAAGGGTGGAGAGGAATTTGATTAAAATGGATATCAGAGCTGCGGTCAGCCACTCATCCAGCAGCTTCCACTACATTATTAAAGAACAGCAAGGACACCAGGGGCTTTGCCACTTGCTAACAGATGGCTTTCAACTGAGCCTCTGTGAGTCATCTCCATGTGAGACCAACAGGGGACTGAACACAACCTCATCCCAGAGGAATATCCCACAGTGGACCACCCGCTGTGGACTCTTTGTGCCCCTCCCCTGGCTCACCCACCCACATCAAGTCTCAGGCCTTGTCCCCCTGCAGAGGGGAGCTCTGAGTCCACCAGGGCCCCCAGACCTGCTCACAGCAGCAGCTCTAATAATTAATGCAATCCGAGGGCTACCTCGTGCTCAGCATTCCATGTGCATTATTTTGTTTAATCTTCACAACGACCTGGAAGGGAGCTGTCACTCATATCCTTGTCTAAATGGCCAAACAGAGGCTCACAATGATCAAGTTACTTGCACAGTGTTGCCTGTTGGCTACACGGCAGGGCCAGGGCTAAAATCCACGGCCATCTGACATCTGTCAGCCACCTCATGACCATGCCACGTAACGCCCCCTGGGCCCTCGTTCTCTATCTCGGGGGACCTTGGCCAGCTTCCCTCAGCCCACACTCCAGGTCTGAGGGGGTACAGCAGGATGCACAAAGACACAACACAGGTTGCCGAGGAAGCCAGTAGCCCTGGAGACCCAGCAGAAGGACAGATCAGGGAAGAGAATTGGGGAAAGAAAACTTGGCCTGTCCTTTCGGATAGCCCCTCCCCATGAGGGCAAGACCCCAAAATTGGAAAATGGGCTATTTGCAGGGACCCAAGATGTCTGCTGTGACCAGGGAGCTGCCGTGGGCTCCAGTCCCTCCCCGGTGACCAGGCTGTACCCAGCCTGTTCCTGGATTATTACTCATTAATAAGTGCTTCTGGGCACTTGCCCTCTGCGGAGCATTGGGGTAAAATGTTATCTCATGGAAATCCTCACTCAGAGAATTCACCATGAGCAGCGCAGGCTGGGCAAGGGGCTCTGACAACGGCAGGTACTTGGGTCCTGTAACACAGGCAGGCCCATACAGGATCCTTGATTTTGTTTACTTTGCAGATAAATGGGGACAAATGTCTCAGAATAGGAACCCAGGTAGCCACTGACTGACGTCCACCTCCTCAGAGAACCCCAAGTGGCCACTTTAAGGCAGGGTGCTGCCGTCCTGACCCCAGCCTGAGGAGGCTGGAGGAATTGGCTCACATCACAGTCTCAGCTGCCCCTCCTGAGCTCACCACAGCTGCAAGGTTGCAGGGGCCACAGCTGACCCCTCACTCTCACCCAAGGCCCCGGTGGGTAAGGAAGAGACCCCAGGGTACCTCCATGAAGGAGCCTCTGCCCATCTTCCCCCCTTTTAGTTAAGGTCTATTTCTTTATGGAACTTCTAGAAAACTGGCTTGAACTCTTCCTGGTCAGGAATTCTCAGTTTTGCTCTGTAGTTTCCTTTTCCTCTCCATCTCCATGTGGGCCTCCCATTGGATACTTACATCCCACCTAAGGAAAACAAGCCCCAGCCCAGCCTCTGTCCCATGGCCGGGAGGACAAGGGTTCCTAGGTCATTTCCATCAGGAATTGTTTGTAACATGTGCCCCCACCGTCCTTCCAAGTCCCAGAGGCGGGGAAGCCCCTTAGAGCAGTTGTTTATTAGTGGCACTTGGTGTCATGAACAGCCACGAAGGTGGTAACATATAGATTGGAGGGGTAAGGTTCAGGAATCGCGCTGCCATCTGTGCTGTTCGGCATGTCATTATGCCTTCCATTGCAGCGTATTACGGAGATGATTAGTGGCATCAAATGACTTCGGAAAAATGATTATGTGCCATTAAAAGCATTAGTCTGTCTGAAACCGGCACAAACAAATGGCCGTGTGAGGATGAGTCATTGGTTGGGGAGGCTGGGCAACATGGCGAGAGCTGCCAGGCAACAGGTGTGTGTGTGTGTGTGTGTGTGTGTGTGTGTGTGTGTGTGTGTGTGTGTGTGTGTGCGCGCGCGAGTAGGAGTGTGTATTTGTGCACCCCTGCGCGTGCACAGGGCCTTGGGAGAATCAGCCTCCTCCTGGGGAAGCCCGGGGAATCGGGATTTGGGGTTTGCCTAGGGGGGCTGGCCAACGAGGCCAACACAAGGAACAAGGTTCAAAGAGAAACAGGGGGGCAGGACAGGACTGAACCAGCGTGGGAAAGAATGCGCAGGCAGCACCCGACTCACGGCTCGGGGCCCCAGGGGGAAATGCTTTAATTGACTTTACCAAAAAATAAGATTGGCTTGGGGATCACAATGCAATTTATGATGACAAGAACATATAGAGATGCTATAATTTCTGAGATTAAAAAACACCAGTAAATGAGCTTTGATGTGACAGCACTATAAAGAAATAAAAGCTGAAGATGGTTGTCTTTTTCAAATTTGTTAAACTTAGGCAAACTTCTTATGATGCAAACTGCATTTTGCATCGACTTTTACTTACAGGGGCAAGGACTTGAGGAGCTCTGTGTTCCCCTCCACCCCCATCTGGACGTGGGTCCAGGCCCATTTTTAGAGATGCCCCCAGGAGGGGCCACCTCAAACCACGCTGGAAACGTCCAGCCATTATTCAGGTTCTAGAAGCAGCGAGTTCACCCCATCTGCCCCCCACTTTCTTTTGCTTTCCTTCCCTATCTCACTCTCTCCCTCCCTCCCTCCCTCCCTTCCTTCCTCCTGCCCCTCCATTCGTACATTCGCCCCACTGAGCCAGCCTGTTCAGTCCACTGGCTGAACTCACCCCAGCACGGCCCAGCCCTGCCCTCAAATTGAACACAGTCCAGTTGGGGAGACAAACAACAGCCAGCTTTATTTCCACGCGCCAGGCATTGCTCTAAATGTGTTGCATGTTTTCTCTCATTCAAACCTAACCTCAGGGCTGTGAGGCTGGTAGAATTAACATATGCATTTTACTGATGAGGAAACAAGCCTGGGGAAGTAGCACTTTTGGGAAGCTGTCCTCTCAGGGGTCAGTGCTGACCCAGCTGGCCCCTGAGCGAGAGGCCTGCCTGCCACTCACCCTGAACCCAGCCAAGGGCCGGGTGCCATCCCATGTGGGCTCTTCTCCCGTAGGGAACCAAGAGAACCCATGACCCACCCAAGGTCCTACTGGGACTCAGGAGTCATGTTCCAGGGCCAGACCATGGGGTCCTTGCAGACTCTGACAACCCACCCCCCATGCACACCTCCATGGCTGTCAGGGGGGACCCTGATGGGACCCAGTTACAAGGATTCAAAGTGTTTTCCAGCTGTTCCTGGCAGAGAGACCCTCAGGACCCTGGTGAGGGGCAGGCCAGGGTGTCACTGAGTCAATTTTTGTTTCTTGATTTTGTAGACCCAGAAAAGAAAGGACCTTTAGAGACCCCTGGGGGCCAAAGTCCAGCTGCCTGGATTCTGGGCCAGTAGGTCTCCACCCTGCACGTTAGAGTCCCCAGGAAGCTTTTAAAAACATTTGATGCCCAACATCAAATACGGTCTAACAATCCCACTCCTGGAATTGAAAAGCAGGGACTGAAACAGATCGTTGCATCGCAATGTTCATGTGGCATTATCTTCAGCAGCCAGAGGGTAGAAACAACCCAACTGTCCATTGACAGATGAATGGACAAACAAAATGTGGTCTATCCATATGACGGGATATTATTTAGTCATAAGGAGCCATGAAGTTGTGAAATTATTCCACTTAAATGAAATATCTAGAACAGGCAAATCAAAGAGACAAGAAGTAAAGTAGAAGTTATCAGGGGCTGCTAGGCGGTAGGGCATGGGGAGTCATTGTTTCCTGGGTGCAAGGTTTCTGCTTGGAGTGACGAGAAAGTTTTGGTAATGGGAGGTGATGATAGCACAACACTGTAAATGTAGTTAATGCCACTGAATGTACACGTAAAATGGCTAAAATGGAAAATTTATAATAAATACAATTAAGAAAAGGAAAGTTGTAAAGCTCAGGCCCCAGCCCCACCAGAGCCAAGAGCCACTTGTGGAGCCCCCCGCCTTCCTAATGTTACAGAGAAGGAAACTGAGGCTGGCCGAGGGGCAGAGACCAGCCCAGAGTCTAACAGCTGCTCAGGGCAGAGCCAGGCTAGGGGTCATTGCCTCCAAAAGCGGGCCCCCACCCTGCAGCCTTCCCTCTCTCTTTAACCCAGAAAGCTCACATCAAATCCCTGCCACTCCCAGGCCGACGGCGGTCAGGGCTGCGGAGAGGCAGCAGCGCCGGGCAGCTTAAACCTCCGACCTGTCAACCCTGACAGGCGCCTGTCACAACCCCAGCTGCACGCTGCGGCTGAGCCCCGGGGCAGCCTTCACCCGTTACTGTTGCTGCCGGAAGCTTCCGCCACTTCAAACAGGGGGCCAATTTCCAGAGCCCTTCATCTCTCTCCCCTCATCCCACCCCAGGCCTCACCGGAGATGACCTGCTCATTCTGGAGAAGCCCAGACAAGCTGTTCTTCATCTTTATCGCACTTGGCTTTGTGGTTCTTGTAGCTTTGAGGAGAATGGTTGTGACAGCAGCTCAGAAAGCTGGGCTGAAATTGTTTTTTCCCCACTCCTTACCTAGTTCTATTAGAAAAAACATGAAATCGCTTTTCCTCCTCTTGCTTGTTTTATTTATTTTTCTTCTTCTCCGTAAGACAGAGAGCAAAGTCATATTGGACGACGGCTCTGTGTCTGGGTGACAACATATTGTGAATGTTCGTGGCTTCTGGAGCTAAAACTCATGCCCAGCTGCTAAGGAGAATTAAAAATGGCTATGGGCATGACGCCTGCCTCCTAGCCTGATGCCCTCTGTTTACCTCTACATGACACCCAAAAAAACTAGAGCGATGGGGAGGGGATATTCCTGACAGCCTGGAAGTTCTTCAAGACATCAGACTTGAGTCTCTCCTGCTAGAGCTCTGTCTGACCTTCCAAGTCAAACCAATTCGTATCCTTTCTGCAAAGGTTGCTGCCCAAGAATGTTGCAGAATATCTCTCTTCCAGCCGCCGCTAGTCGCAAGCAGCTTCCTGCCTGGACTGGAACACTGGAAAATGCCGAAGCGACGTCTGGGGGTGCCCAGTACTTCAAAGCAGTCTGTAAATGCGCTGCTATTTTCTCTTTGTCCGTAAACCCTCAGGAACGGAACAAGGACAAGGGTGAACACAGCCAGAAAGACCCGAGTCCTGTTCCTTCCATACAGCGTCTGCAGTGACATCTAAGCTCCAAGAGCGCGTGGGAATCGCCTGAGGAGGCCATGGGGTTGGGGTGGGGCTGGGGTGGGGCCCAGAGACTGTGATTTCGAACAAGTCCTCAGGCCAGGCTGATGCTGAGGATGCCAGCAAACAGGCCACACTTTGTGAGACACGGGTCTCTATTCTCCAAACAGCTACCCCCTCGTCTTGGGTTGGCTCCTGCAAGCCTGTCTCAAGTTTCCTTCAGCTGTCAGAACAATGTGCCGCAAACTGAGTGTCTTCACATGCAGAAATGGATTGTCTCATGGCCCTGGGGGCCAGAAGCCCTAAACCAAGGGGTCGGCGGGGTGGTGCTCCCTCTAAAGCTGCAGGGAAGAATTTCCAGGGCTAAGGAGAGACATAGCCCGGCAATCCTCCGCATTTCTGTGGCAGTGTCACTCCAATCCCTGTCTCCATCCTCACGTGGCCCCTTCTCTGTCTGTCTGTCTATGTCCAATTCTCCCTCCTCGTATAAGGACGTCGGTCATGGTGTATGGAGCCCAGCCTCATCCTGTTTGGCCTCAGGTTAACAAGCCACATCTTTAAAGACTCAGTTTCCAAATAAGCTTCATGGGCCTGGGGGTTAGGACCTGAAAGTGACTTTTGGGGGGCACAATTTAACCCCCAAGGGGACCCGGTGGGCTAAAGTTGAGTTGAGGAGACTATGAGGCAGAGGGGAAGAACACGCAGACTTTGGAGCCGAACAGAACAGGGTTGAATGCTGCTTGTGACTTCCTAGCTGAGAGGTCCCAGGCAAGTGATTTAATACACTTTCTCATCTGTTAAATGGGAATGAAATGCCTACCTTGTAAGGCTGGTATTTGTGTCCTTGGCCTCGTGTCCTTTAGGTAGAGACAGCATGTAGATGGGTCCTGTTTTTTTTTTTTTTTTTTTTTTTTTTTTTTTTTTTTTTTTTTTAAAGGAAAGACAGAGAGAAGGAAGGAAGGATAGAAGGAAGGAAGGAAGGAAGAAAGGGAAACATCTTTAAACATTTTCTTGTTTTTATTGTATTCTGTTTCTCCGTTTTTGTTACATGGGCTGGGGCCGGGAATCGAACCGAGGTCCTCCGGCATAGCAGGCAAGCACTTTGCCCGCTGAGCCACCGCGGCCCGCCCGGGTCCTGTTTTTTAATCCATTCGGCCAGACTATGTCTTTTGATTGGAGAGTTTAATGCATTGACATTCAGTGTTATTACTGCATGGGTAGTACTTTCTTCTAATATTTTGCCTTCTGGATTTTATATGTCATATCTCATTTTCCTTCTTTTTACCTTTACTCATAGTCTTCCTTTCTACACTCTTCTCCACACCTCTCTCTTCTGTCTTCGTATCCGTCTCTAGTGTTCCCTTTAGTATTTCTTGCAGAACTGGTCTCTTGGTCAGAAATTCTCTCAGTGATTTTTTGTCTGAAAATGTTTTAATTTCTTCCTCATTTTTGAAGGACAATTTTGCTGGAAATAGCAAATTTCTTGGTTGGCAGTTTTTCTCTTTTAATAATTTAAATATATTATCCCACTGTCTTCTCGCCTCCATGGTTTTTGCTGAGAGATCTGAGCATAGTCTTATTGGGCTTCCCTTGTGTGTGATGGATTGCTTTTCTCTTGCTGCTTTCAAGATCCTCTCTTTCTCTTTGACCTCTGACATTCTGATTAGTAAATATCTTGGAGTACATCTATTTGGATCTATTCTCTCTGGGGTACGCTGCACTTTTTGGATCTGTAATTTTAAGTCTTTCATAAGAGTGGGGAAATTTTCAATTATAATTTCCTCCATTAGTTTTTCTCCTCCGTTTCCCTTCTCTTCTCCTTCTGGGACACCCACAACACGTATATTCGTGCACTTCATATTGTCTTTCAATTCCCTGAGTCCCTGCTCATATTTTTCCATTTTTTTCCCCTATAGTTTCTGTTTCTTGTTGGATTTCAGATTTTCCATCCTCCAGTTCAGAAATCCTATGTTCTGTCTCTCAAAATCTACCATTGTAGGTTTCCATTGTTTTTTTCATTTCTTCTACTGTGTCTTTCATTCCCATAAGTTCTGTGATTTGTTTTTTCACACTTTCAGTTTCTTCTTTTTGTTCTTTCCTTGCCTTCTTTATGTACTCCCTCAATTCATTGATTTGGTTTTTGATGAGGTTTTCCATGTCTGTTCGTACATTCTGAATTAATTGTTTCAGCTCCTGTATGTCATTTGAATTGTTGGTTTGTTCCTTTGACTGGGCCATATCTTCAATTTTCCTAGTGTGATTTGTTATTTTTTGCTGGCATCTAGGCATTTAATTACCTTAATTAGTTTATTCTGGAGATTGCTTTCATTTCTTTTACCTAGGGTTTACTTGATGGATGAATTTGTTGTCTAGCTGTTCTTTGACATTCCGTTCAGCTTTATCTGGGCCTTTAGCTTAAGTTTTGTTTGACAGAGGATAATTTTTCAGTTCTTGTTTTCTTGTTTCTTGCCCTGCTTGTGTGGTGCCTTTCCCCCCTCACACACTTAGGAGGGTCTACTTAGATATTATAGACCCCAGTCAGATTTTCCCAGACCAAATTGGCCTCCTATCAGGAGGAAAGAGTCACCTGCGTCGGTTTTCCCTGAGGGTGAGACCCAGAGGTTGAAAGACTTTCCTGTGAAGTCTCTGGACTCTGTTTTTTTTATCCTGCCCTGTGTGTGGTGCTTGTCTGACTGCAGGTCCCACCAGCATAAGATGATGCGGTACCTTTAACTTTGGCAGACTCTTCCTACTGGGAACGTGGTGGAGATGGAGGAGAGGTTGTAGGCTGGTTTTAATGGCTTCAAATTACCAAGCCCTGGTGTCTGAATTCCTTGATGGAGGGATTCCACCTGAGTTGGACTTCACCCCTCCCCTGGGGAAGGCACAGGCTCCAGATAAGCCCCCAAAAGAGCTCACTTCTGCCTATGCCTGGGGCAGTTGCAGCCTGAAAAGTCCTGCTGCTGTATCCAGAGGCAGTCAAGCCTTTGTAGATACACAGCCACAAAAACCTCTGTTTCCTTCTTTTTTTTTTTCCCCTTTTTCTGTCAGTCCTGCCCCCTTGGTGCTGGGGCAAAAATGAGCAACCTCTGCTTTGATCAGGTTCACCTAAGCTGGGGGCCTATTTTTAGTAGTCAGAACTTGTTAATTAGTTCCACAATTGGCGTTTGATTGTGCCCAGTCACTGCTGCTGGTAAAGTCCTTTCCTTTCCCCTCTGGGAAGCGGCCTGTGGGGGAGGGGCGCTGGCCGCCGCAGCTTTGGGAACTCATGGTTCTGGGGGGTGTTCGCAGCTGGTCCAGCTGGTCCAGACTGGGGTACACTGTGGGTCTGGTCACTGACATGGCCCCAGGAGCTGTTCTGTACTGTTTCTGGTTATTTAGTAGTTGTTCTGGAGGACGAACTAAAACGCGCATGTTGTTAAGCCGCCATCTTGACACGGAAGTCGTAAGGCTGGTATTGAATGAGATATTACCTGTGCAAAATGTCCAGCTTAAGCTCTCCCTCCTTCTCCACGGCGGCGCTCCCACCGCCATCTAGCCCTTCTCTTTCTCCTCCTGCTCCGGCGGCTCTCCAACCACCACCGTGCCCTCTTCCGCCTTCACCAGCTCCTCCGCCACCGTCCTCGACAGACTTGCCACCCTCACCTTTCCTCCTCCAGAACAGCTACTGGGGGAGTGGAGACAATACAGAGCAGCTCCCAGAGCCACGACAGAGATCAAAGGGACGGCGTACCCCATCCTGGAACGGCTGACTGTCTGGGAGAACCAGCTCCAGTGAGATCGCCGAGGGGCGTGGTCTTTCCCAGGCGGGACGGCAAGCGGCCGGAGTCCCTCCCTTCCTCCTTCCCAGGCCAGCTGGCAGAATTGGGCAGGCAGTCCCCTCGGGCCGCAGCGGCTGGCGCCCCCCACTACGCGAGGCCCCCTGAACCAACTGAGAGACTTGGGTCGGAAATCCCCAGACCGCGGAGAACGGTGACCAGGGGGGTCCCTTCCAAACACATGACTCCCCGGTCCGGCTGGGAACGGCGCACTCTCCCGGGCTGTTGTGGTTGGCGCCCTCCCGCCACGCTTGGCGCCCTGGGCCAACTAGGAAATTCGGTCGGGTGCTCTCCCGGGCTGTGGCGGCCGGAGACCCTCCCCGCATTCGGACCCCCGGGCTGGCTGGCACTCTTCCAAGTCGCTTCGGCTGGCGAACCTCCCCTACGGCGAGTTTTCCAAAGTTAAAGGACCCACAGCACCTTTTTCCTGGTGGAACCCACAGACAAATGTGTGCCACGAGCGCCACCTACTGGGCAGGATAAGAAAAACAGAACCCAGAGATTTCACAAAAAAATCTTTCAACCTGTTGGGTCCAACACCCAGAGAAATCTGACTAAATGCCCAGACGCCAGCAGAAGATAACGGTCCACGCTCAGAAAATTGAAAATATGGCCCAGTTAAAGGAACAAACCAATAGTTCAAATGAGACAGGAGCTGAAACAACTAATGGTGAATATATGAACAGAAATGGAAAACCTCTTCAAAAACGAAATCGATAAATTGAGGGAGGACATGAAGAAGACATGGGCTGAACAAAAAGAAGAAATAGAAAAACTAAAAAACAAATCACAGAGCTTATGGAAGTGAAGGATAAAGTAGAAAACATGGATAAAACAATGGATACCTACAATGATAGATTTAAAGAGACAGAAGATAGAATTAGTGATTTGGAGGATGGAATTCAGATGAATCCAAAAAGAAACAGAAACTATCAGGAAAAGAATGGAAAAATTTGAACAGGGTATCAGGGAACTCAAGGACAATATGAACCGCACAAATATACGTGTTGTGGTGTCCCAGAAGGAGAAGAGAAGGGAAAAGGAGGAGAAAAACTAATGGAAGAAATTTTCACTGAAAATTTCCCAACTCTTATGAAAGACCTAAATTTGCAGATCCAAGAAGTGCAGCGCACCCCAAAGAGATTAGACCCAAATAGGCGTTCTCCAAGACACTTACTAGTTAGAATGTCAGAGGTCAAAGAGAAAGAGAGGATCTTGAAAGCAGCAAGAGAAAAACAATCTGTCACATACAAGGGAAACCCAATAAGACTATGTGTAGATTTCTCAGCAGAAACCATGGAAGCTAGAAGACAGTGGGATGACATATTTAAATTACTAAAAGAGAAAAACTGCCAACCAAGACTCCTATATCCAGCAAAATTGTCCTTCAAAAATGAGGGAGAAATTAAAACATTCTCAGACAAAAAGTCACTGAGAGATTTGTGACCAAGAGACCAGCTCTGCAAGAAATACTAAAGGGAGCACTAGAGTCAGAACCGAAAAGACAGAAGAGAGAGGTATGGAGAAGAGTGTAGAAAGAAGGAAAATCAGATATGATATATATAATACAAAAGGCAAAATGTTAGAGGAAAATATTATCCAAACAGTAATAACACTTAATGTCAATGGACTGAATTCCCCAATCAAAAGACGTAGATAGGCAGAATGGATTAAAAAACAGGATCCTTCTATATGCTGTCTACAGGAAACACATCTTAGACCCAAATATAAACATAGGTTGAAAGTGAAAGGTTGGGAAAAGATATTTCATGCAAATAACAACCAGAAAAGAGCAGGAGTGGCTATACTAATATCCAACAAATTAGACTTCAAATGTAAAACAGTTAAAAGAGACAAAGAAGGACACTATATACTAATAAAAGGAACAATTAAACAAGAAGACATAACAATCATAAATATTAACGCACCGAACCAGAATGCTCCAAAATACGTGAGGAATACACTGCAAACATTGAAAAGGGAAATAGACTCATATACCATAATAGTTAGAGACTTCAATTCACCACTCTCATCAATGGACAGAACATCTAGACAGAGGATCAATAAAGAAATAGAGAATCTGAATATTACTATAAATGAGCTAGACTTAACAGACATTTATAGGACATTACATCCCACAACAGCAGGATACACCTTTTTCTCAAGTGCTCATGGATCATTCTCAAAGATAGACCATATGCTGGGTCACAAAGCAAGTCTTAACAAATTTAAAAAGATTGAAATCATACACAACACTTTCTCGGATCATAAAGGAATGAAGTTGGAAATCAATAATAGGCGGAATGCCAGAAAATTCACAAATACGTGGAGGCTCAACAGCACACTCTTAAACAACGAGTGGGTCAAAGAAGAAATTGCAAGAGAAATTAGCAAATACCTCGAGGCGAATGAAAATGAAAACACAACATATCAAAACTTATGGGACGCAGCAAAGGCAGTGCTAAGAGGGAAATTTATTGCCCTAAATGCCTATATCAGAAAAGAAGAAAAGGCAGAAAGGCAGGAATTAACTGTCCACTTGGAAGAACTGGAGAAAGAACAGCAAACTAATCCCAAAGCAAGCAAAAGGAAAGAAATAACAAAGATTAGAGCAGAAATAAATGAAATTGAAAACATGAAAACAATAGAGAAAATCAATAAGACCAGAAGTTGGTTCTATGAGAAAATCAATAAGATTGATGGGCCCTTAGCAAGATTGACAAAAAGAAGAAGAGAGAGGATGCAAATAAATAAGATCAGAAATGGAAGAGGAGACATAACCACTGACCTCACAGAAATAAAGGAAGCAATAACAGGATACTATGAACAACTTTACGATAATAAATACAACAATTTAGATTGAAATGGACGGGTTCCTGGAAGGACATGAACAACCAACTTTGACTCAAGAAGACATAGATGACCTCAACAAACCAATCACAAGTAAAGAAATTGAATTAGTCATTCAAAAGCTTCCTAAAAAGAAAAGTCCAGGACCAGACGGCTTCACATGTGAATTCTATCAAACATTCCAGAAAGAATTAGTACCAACTCTCCTCAAACTCTTCAAAAAAACCGAAGCGGAGGGAAAACTACCTAATTCATTCTATGAAGCCAACATCACCCTCATACCAAAACCAGGCAAAGATATTACAAAAAAAGAAAACTGCGGGCCAATCTCTCTAATGAATATAGATGCAAAAATTCTCAATAAAATTCTAGCAAATCGTATCCAACAACACATTAAAAGAATTATACATCATGACCAAGTAGGATTCATCCCAGGTATGCAAGGATGTTTCAACATAAGAAAATCAATTAATGTAATACACCATATCAACAAATCAAAGCAGAAAAATCACATGATCATCTCAATTGATGCAGAGAAGGCATTTGACAAGATTCAACATCCTTTTCTGTTGAAAACACTTCAAAAGATAGGAATACAAGGGAACTACCTTAAAATGATAGAGGGAATATATGAAAAACCCACAGCTAATATCATCCTCAATGGGGAAAAATTGAAAACTTTCCCCCTAAGATCAGGAACAAGACAAGGATGTCCACTATCACCACTATTATTCAACATTGTGTTGGAGGTTCTAGCCAGAGCAATTAGACAAGAAAAAGAAATACAAGGCATCAAAATTGGAAAGGAAGAAGTAAAACTATCACTGTTTGCAGACGATATGATACTATACGTCGAAAACCCCGAAAAATCCACAACAGAACTACTAGAGCTAATAAATGAGTACAGCAAAGTAGCAGGTTACAAGATCAACATTCAAAAGTCTGTAGCATTTCTTTTTTTTTTTTTTTTTTTTTTTTTTAATTAATTAAAAAAAGAATTAACAAAACAATTAGAAATCATTCCAATCTACATGTACAATCAGTAATTCTTAATAACATCACATAGTTGCATATTCATCATTTCTTAGTACATTTGCATCGATTTAGAAAAAGAAATAGAAAGACAACAGAATAAGAATTAAAACAATAATAGAAAGAAAAAAAACAAAAACAAAAACAAAAACAAAAAAAACCTATACCTCACATGCAGCTTCATTCAGTATTTTAACATAATTGCATTACAATTCGGTAGTATTGTGCTGTCCATTTCTGAGTTTTTATATCCAGTCCCGTTGTACAGTCTGTATCCCTTCAGCTCCAATTATCCCTTATCTTTTTTTTTTTAATTAACGGAAAAAAAGAAATTAACCCAACATTTAGAGATCATACCATTCTACATATGCAATCATTAATTCTTAACATCATCACATAGATGCATGATCATCATTTCTTAGTACATATGCATTGGTTTAGAAGAACTAGCAACATAACCGAAAAAGATATAGAATGTTAATATAGAGAAAAAAATAAAAGTAATAATAGTAAAATCAAAACAAAACAAAACAAAACAAAAACCTATAGCTCAGATGCAGCTTCTTCATTCAGTGTTTTAACATGATTACTTTACGATTAGGTATTATTGTGCTGTCCATTTTTGAGTTTTTGTATCTAGTCCTGTTACACCGTCTGTATCCCTTCAACTCCAATTGCCCATTATCTAACCCTGTTTCTACCTCCTGCTGGACTCTGTTACCAATGACATATTCCAAATTTATTCTCGAATGTCTGTTCACATCAGTGGGACCATACAGTATTTGTCCTTTAGTTTTTGGCTAGACTCACTCAGCATAATGTTCTCTAGGTCCATCCATGTTATTACATGCTTCATAAGTTTATCCTGTCTTAAAGCTGCATAGTATTCCATCGTATGTATATACCACAGTTTGTTTAGCCACTCTTCTGTTGATGGAGATTTCGGCTGTTTCCATCTCTTTGCAATTGTAAATAATGCTGCTATAAACATTGGTGTGCAAATGTCCGTTTGTGTCTTTGCCCTTAAGTCCTTTGAGTATATTCCCAGCAATGGTATTGCTGGGTCGTATGGCAATTCTATATTCAGCTTTTTGAGGAACCACCAAACTGCCTTCCACAGTGGTTGCACCATTTGACATTCCCACCAACAGTGGATAAGTGTGCCTCTTTCTCCGCATCCTCTCCAGCACTTGTCATTTTCTGTTTTGTTGATAATGGCCATTCTGGTGGGTGTGAGATGATATCTCATTGTGGTTTTGATTTGCATTTCTCTAATGGCCAGGGACATTGAGCATCTCTTCATGTGCCTTTTGGCCATTTGTATTTCCTCTTCTGATAGGTGTCTGTTCAAGTCTTTTTCCCATTTTGTAATTGGGTTGGCTGTCTTTTTGTTGTTGAGATGAACAATCTCTTTATAAATTCTGGATACTAGACCTTTATCTGATATATCATTTCCAAATATTGTCTCCCATTGTGAAGGCTGTCTTTCTACTTTCTTGATGAAGTTCTTTGATGCACAAAAGTGTTTAATTTTGAGGAGTTCCCATTTATTTATTTCCTTCTTCAGTGCTCTTGCTTTAGGTTTAAGGTCCATAAAACCGCCTCCAGTTGTAAGATCCATAAGATATCTCCCAACATTTTCCTCTATCTGTTTTATGGTCTTAGACCTAATGTTTAGATCTTTGATCCATTTTGAGTTAACTTTTGTATAGGGTGTGAGAGATGGGTCTTCTTTCATTCTTTTGCATATGGATATCCAGTTCTCTAGGCACCATTTATTGAAGAGACTGCTCTGTCCCAGGTGAGTTGGCTTGACTGCCTTCTCAAAGATCAAATGTCCATAGATGAGAGGGTCTATATCTGAGCACTCTATTCGATTCCATTGGTCGATATATCTATTTTATGCCAATACCATGCTGTTTTGACCACTGTGGCTTCATAATATGCCTTAAAGTCAGGCAGCGTGAGACCTCCAGCTCGTTTTTTATCCTCAAGATGCTTTTAGCAATTCGGGGCACCCTGCCCTTCCAGATAAATTTGCTTATTGGTTTTTCTATTTCTGAAAAATAAGTTGTTGGGATTTTGATTGGTATTGCATTGAATCTGTAAATCAATTTAGGTAGGATTGACATCTTAACTATATTTAGTCTTCCAATCCATGAACACGGTATGCCCTTCCATCTATTTAGGTCTTCTGTGATTTCTTTTAGCAGTTTTTTGTAGTTTTCTTTATATAGGTGTTTTGTCTCTTTTGTTAAATTTATTCCTAGGTATTTTATTCTTTTAGTTGCAATTGTAAATGGGATTCGTTTCTTGATTTCCCCCTCAGTTTGTTCATTACTAGTGTATAGAAATGCTACAGATTTTTGAATGTTGATCTTGTAACCTGCTACTTTGCTGTATTCATTTATTAGCTCTAGTAGTTTTGTTGTGGATTTTTCCGGGTTTTCGACGTATAGTATCATATCGTCTGCAAACAGTGATAGTTTTACTTCTTCCTTTCCAATTTTGGTGCCTTGTATTTCTTTTTCTTGTCTAATTGCTCTGGCTAGAACCTCCAACACAATGTTGAATAATAGTGGTGATAGTGGACATCCTTGTCTTGTTCCTGATCTTAGGGGGAAAGTTTTCAATTTTTCCCCATTGAGGATGATATTAGCTGTGGGTTTTTCATATATTCCCTCTATCATTTTAAGGAAGTTCCCTTGTATTCCTATCTTTTGAAGTGTTTTCAACAGGAAAGGATGTTGAATCTTGTCAAATGCCTTCTCTGCATCAATTGAGATGATCATGTGGTTTTTCTGATTTGATTTGTTGATATGATGTATTACATTAATTGATTTTCTTATGTTGAACCATCCTTGCATACCTGGGATGAATCTTACTTGGTCATGATGTATAATTCTTTTAATGTGTTGTTGGATATGATTTGCTAGAATTTTATTGAGGATTTTTGCATCTGTATTCATTAGAGAGATTGGTCTGTAGTTTTCTTTTTTTGTAATATCTTTGCCTGGTTTTGGTATGAGGGTGATGTTGGCTTCATAGAATGAATTAGGCAGTTTTCCCTCCACTTCGATTTTTTTGAAGAGTTTGAGGAGAATTGGTACTAATTCTTTCTGGAACGTTTGGTAGAATTCACATGTGAAGCCATCTGGTCCTGGACTTTTCTTTTTAGGAAGCTTTTGAATGACTAATTCAATTTCTTTACTTGTGATTGGTTTGTTGAGGTCATCTATGTCTTCTTGAGTCAAAGTTGGTTGTTCATGTCTTTCCAGGAACCCGTCCATTTCCTCTAAATTGTTGTATTTATTAGCGTAAAGTTGTTCATAGTATCCTGTTATTACCTCCTTTATTTCTGTGAGGTCAGTAGTTATGTCTCCTCTTCCATTTCTGATCTTATTTATTTGCATCCTCTCTCTTCTTCTTTTTGTCAATCTTGATAGGGGCCCATCAATCTTATTGATTTTCTCATAGAACCAACTTCTGGTCTTATTGATTTTCTCTACTGTTTTCATATTTTCAATTTCATTTTTCTGCTCTGATCTTTGTTATTTCTTTCCTTTTGCTTGCTTTGGGATTAGTTTGCTGTTCTTTCTCCAGTTCTTCCAATTGAACAGTTAATTCCTGCATTTTTGCCTTTTCTTCTTTTCTGATATAGGCATTTAGGGCAATAAATTTCCCTCTTAGCACTGCCTTTGCTGCATCCCATAAGTTTTGATATGTTGTGTTTTCATTTTCATTTGCCTCGAGGTATTTACTAATTTCTCTTGCAATTTCTTCTTTGACCCACTCGTTGTTTAAGAGTGTGTTGTTGAGCCTCCACGTATTTGTGAATTTTCTGGCATTCCGCCTATTATTGATTTCCAACTTCATTCCTTTATGATCCGAGAAAGTGTTGTGTATGATTTCAATCTTTTTAAATTTGTTAAGACTTGCTTTGTGACCCAGCATATGGTCTATCTTTGAGAATGATCCATGAGCACTTGAGAAAAAGGTGTATCCTGCTGTTGTGGGATGTAATGTCCTATAAATGTCTGTTAAGTCTAGCTCCTTTATAGTAATATTCAGATTCTCTATTTCTTTATTGATCCTCTGTCTAGATGTTCTGTCCATTGATGAGAGTGGGGAATTGAATTCTCCAACTATTATGGTATTTGTGTCTATTTCCCTTTTCAGTGTTTGCAGTGTATTCCTCACGTATTTTGGAGCATTCTGGTTCAGTGCATAAATATTTATGATTGTTATGTCTTCTTGTTTAATTGTTCCTTTTATTAGTATATAGTGTCCTTCTTTGTCTCTTTTAACTGTTTTACATTTGAAGTCTAACTTGTTGGATATTAGTATAGCCACTCCTGCTATTTTCTGGTTGTTATTTGCATGAAATATCTTTTCCCAACCTTTCACTTTCAACCTATGTTTATCTTTGGGTCTCAGATGTGTTTCCTGTAGACAGCATATAGAAGGATCCTGTTTTTTAATCCATTCTGCCAATCTATGTCTTTTGATTGGGGAATTCAGTCCATTAACATTCAGTGTTATTACTGTTTGGATAATATTTTCCTCTGCCATTTTGCCTTTTGTATTATATATATCATATCTGACTTTCCTTCTTTCTACACTCTTCTCTATACCTCTCTCTTCTGTCTTTTCGGTTCTGACTCTAGTGCTCCCTTTAGTATTTCTTGCAGAGCTGGTCTCTTGGTCACAAATTCTCTCAGTGACTTTTTGTCTGAGAATGTTTTAATTTCTCCCTCATTTTTGAAGGACAATTTTGCTGGATATAGGAGTCTTGGTTGGCAGTTTTTCTCTTTTAGCAATTTAAATATATCATCCCACTGTCTTCTAGCCTCCATGGTTTCTGCTGAGAAATCTACGCATAGTCTTATTGGGTTTCCCTTGTATGTGATGGATTGTTTTTCTCTTGCTGCTTTCAAGATCCTCTCTTTCTCTTTGACCTCTGACATTCTAACTAGTAAGTGTCTTGGAGAACGCCTATTTGGGTCTAATCTCTTTGGGGTGCGCTGCACTTCTTGGATCTGTAATTTTAGGTCTTTCATAAGAGTTGGGAAATTTTCAGTGAAAATTTCTTCCATTAGTTTTTCTCCTCCTTTTCCCTTCTCTTCTCCTTCTGGGACACCCACAACATGTATATTTGTGCGGTTCATATTGTCCTTGAGTTCCCTGATACCCTGTTCAAATTTTTCCATTCTTTTCCCGATAGTTTCTGTTTCTTTTTGGAATTCAGATGTTCCATCCTCCAAATCACTAATTCTATCTTCTGTCTCTTTGAATCTATCATTGTAGGTATCCATTGTTTTTTCTATCTTTTCTACTTTGTCCTTTACTTCCATAAGTTCTGTGATTTGTTTTTTCAGTTTTTCTATTTCTTCTTTATGTCCAGCCCATGTCTTCTTCATGTCCTCCCTCAATTTATCGATTTCGTTTTTGAAGAGATTTTCCATTTCTGTTCGTATATTTAGCATTAGTTGTCTCAGTTCCTGTATCTCATTTGAACTATTGGTTTGTTCCTTTGACTGGGCCATATTTTCAATTATTTGAGCGTGATCCGTTATCTTCAGTTGGCGTCTGCGCATTTAGACAGATTTCCCTGGGTATTGGATCCAAAAGTTTGGAAGATTTTTCTGTGAAATCTCTGGGTTCTGTTTTTCTTATCCTGCCCAGTAGGTGGCGCTCGTGGCACACGTTTGTCTGCGGGTCCCACCAGTAAAAGGTGCTGTGGGACCTTAAACTTTGGAAAATTCTCGCCGTCCGGGGGGTTCGCTAGCCGAAGCGGCTTGAGCCGGCCCGGGGTCCGAATGCAGGGAGGGTTGCTGGTCGCCGCAGCCCGGGAAAGAGCCCGTCCGAATTTCCTAGTCGGCCCTGGGCGACAAGCGTGGCGGGAGGGCGCCAGCGGCAGAGGCCTGCCCGAGAGAGTGCACGTTCCCCGGGAGTCACGGGTTTGGAAGGGGCCTCCCCCACCCGTCGCCGTTCTCCGCGGCCTGGGGCTTTCCGATCCAATTCTCTCAGTTGGTCCGGGGGGCTGCGCGTGGTGTGGGCGCCAGCCATCTTGGTTTCAGGGGACCGCCTCTCCAATTCTCCCAGCCAGCCCGGGAAGGGGGAAGGGAGTAACTCCGGCCGCTTCCCGCCCCGCCCGGTGAGGCCCGCGCGCCTCGGCGATCTCACCCGAGCTGCTTCTCTCAGCCAGCCAGCCGTTCCAGGATGGGGTCGCTGTCTTTTTTATCTCTGTTGTGGCTTTGGGCACTTTCTGTATCGTTTCTACTCCCCTAGTAGCTGTCCTGGGGAAGAAACTAAGATCCGCGCGTCTTACTAAGCCGCCATCTTCCAGGAAGTCCCTGTAGCATTTCTATACACCAACAATGAACAAGCTGAGGGGGAAATCAAGAAACGAATTCCATTTAAAATTGCAACTAAAAGAATGAAATACCTAGGAATAAATTTAACTAAAGAGACAAAAAACCTATATAAAGAAAACTACAAAAAACTGCTAAAAGAAATCACAGAAGACCTAAATAGATGGAAGGGCATACCGTGTTCATGGATTGGAAGACTAAATATAGTTAAGATGTCAATCCTACCTAAATTGATCTACAGATTCAATGCAATACCAATCAAAATCCCAACAACTTATTTTTCAGAAATAGAAAAACCAATAAGCAAATTTATCTGGAAGGGCAGGGTGCCCCGAATTGCTAAAAACATCTTGAGGGAAAAAAACGAAGCTGGAGGTCTCACGCTGCCTGACTTTAAGGCATATTATGAAGCCACAGTGGTCAAAACAGCACGGTATTGGCATAAAGATAGATATATCGACCAATGGAATCGAATAGAGTGCTCAGATATAGACCCTCTCATCTATGGACATTTGATCTTTGATAAGGCAGTCAAGCCAACTCACCTGGGACAGAACAGTCTCTTCAATAAATGGTGCCTAGAGAACTGGATATCCATATGCAAAAGAATGAAAGAGGACCCATATCTCACACCCTATACAAAAGTTAACTCAAAATGGATCAAAGATCTAAACATTAGGTCTAAGACCATAAAACAGTTAGAGGAAAATGTAGAGAGATATCTTATGAATCTTACAATTGGAGGCGGTTTTATGGACCTTAAACCTAAAGCAAGAGCACTGAAGAAGGAAATAAATAAATGGGAACTCCTCAAAATTAAACACTTTTGTACATCAAAGAACTTCATCAAGAAAGTAGAAAGACAGCCTACACAATGGGAGACAATATTTGGAAATGACATATCAGATAAAGGTCTAGTATCCAGAATTTATAAAGAAATTGTTCAACTCAACAACAAAAAGACAGCCAACCCAATTACAAAATGGGAAAAAGACTTGAACAGACAACTCTCAGAAGAGGAAATACAAATGACCAAAAAGCACATGAAGAGATGCTCAATGTCCCTGGCCATTAGAGAAATGCAAATCAAAACCACAATGAGATATCATCTCACACCCACCAGAATGGCCATTATCAACAAAACAGATAATGACAAGTGCTGGAGAGGATGCGGAGAAAGAGGCACACTTATCCACTGTTGGTGGGAATGTCAAATGGTGCAACCACTGTGGAAGGCAGTTTGGCGGTTCCTCGAAAAGCTGAATATAGAATTGCCATACGACCCAGCAATACCATTGCTAGGAATCTACTCAAAGGGATTAAGGGCAAAAACTCAAACGGACATTTGCACACCAATGTTTATAGCAGCGTTATTTACAATTGCAAAGAGATGGAAACAGCCAAAATGTCCATCAACAGAAGAATGGCTAAACAAACTGTGGTATATACATATGATGGAATATTATACAGCTTTAAGACAGGATAAACTTATGAAGCATGTAATAACATGGATGGACCTAGAGAACATTATGCTGAGTGAGTCTAGCCAAAAACTAAAGGACAAATACTGTATGGTCCCACTGATGTGAACGGACATTCGAGAATAAACTTGGAATATGTCATTGGTAACAGAGTCCAGCAGGAGTTAGAAACTGGGTAAGATAATGGGTAATTGGAGCTGAAGGGATACAGACTGTGCAACAGGACTAGATACAAAAACTCAAAAATGGACAGCACAATAATACCTAATTGTAAAGTAATCATGTTAAAACACTGAATGAGGCTGCATCTGAGCTATAGGTTTTTTGTTGTTGTTTTTTTGTTTGTTTGTTTGTTTGTTTACTATTATTATTACTTTTATTTCTTTTCTCTGTGTTGGCATTCTATATCTTTTTCTGTTGTGTTGCTAGTTCTTCTGGACCAATGCAGGTGTACTGGGAGGCGATGGTCATGCATCTGTGTGGTGGTGTTGAGGATTGCTGATTGCATGTGTGGAGTGTTGTGATTTCTGGATGTTGGGTTACTTTCTTTTTTCCCGTTAATTAATAAAGAAAAAAAAACTTATCATAAAAAAAAAGATAGACACATTGCTTTTAATAAAGCAATAGAAATCTAATATTTCTATTGTTTTAAGGGTGAGGGAAAAGGGAGATTAAAAAAAAGAGAATTGAGGAGGTGGTCTTCAGAAGTTCATGGTGGCATTGTCTGGGTGTCCCATCACCTCACAATCTCAGAAACCCCAAAGTCACCACACTTCATTCCTCATGGCAATTCTTGAATGGAATCCAGAAACACTCCCCCATCTGCAATGTGCCCCTGATGTCCCAGGAACTTGGAAAGATATTTGGAGCTGTTCAATTATCTCCCACCCCTGGGCAGAGGGGAAAGCAAAGATAGGGGTCCTCCACTGGCTGAGCATTTGGGATGGCTGGGCAAGACATCTGTCCTCTGGGTAAGTGAAGAGGATGCAGAGATCTCCAGCCATGCTCCCAGTAAGGGAACCCAGGGCAGAGCCCACCCTAGCCTGCATTCTAGGAAGACAAAAACTATGACCAAGACCAAGGGTGCAGTGGACTAATAGTCACTTATCGCTGTATAACAAATGACCACCCACTTAATGGCTTAAAACAATACAGACGTACTATTTCTCAGTGTCTGTGGGTCAGGAGTCCAGGCACCACTTAACTGGGTTCTTTTCTCAGGGTCTCGTACAAGGCTACTAGTGTCTCATCTGAAGGCTTGACTGGGGAAGAATCTGCTTCCAGGCTTACCTTGGCAGAATTCTGTTCCTTGAGTGTTGTTGAACCAAGAGCCTTGGTTCCTAGTTGACTGTTGGTCAACAGCCAGCCTCAGCATCTTGCCCACCATGCATTTCTCCCACATGACAGTTTGCATCATCAAATCACGCAAGCCAAGAAGGCAATATAGAGAATATGCCAATGAAACATAGTCACAATTCTATGTATCCCAGTGCTCTAGCCTGTGGGCATTCTAGGAAATCTTTTCCTGAACAATTTCTCAGGGAAAAAAAGGAAAAAGCATTTACCCACTGGCTCCACTGGTATGAACTGACCCATGCTTCCCGGTGGCATGTCAGTGATTCTAGAGAGGGCGTCTGTGATCATGCCATCAAAAAGCCCAGAGCAAGAGGCAAGGGATACCCTGGATGGATTGGAGATTACGCACTGTCAGAATACAACATGCAAAGCCAGATGAAGGCTCCCAGAACGAGGTGCTACAACAGAGGACAGAGAAGGAAGATTGGGTGGGCCTGAGCAATGCATTAAGGTGTGTCTGATACAAACCTTTCCCAAAGCATGAGCATCTCTATGGGCCTCTGCCTGGGAACAGAGCTCCCTGTGCCACTGTGACTTTAAAGAAAACTAACATAGTAGGTCCATTTCCACATTCAGGATTTTCTTCCACCCAAATTCTGGCCTTTTTTTTCCCTCTGTCAATGGCTTCATCATCCACCCCCACCCCCTAGCCTCCCAGGTTCCTCTCCAAGTCAATCACCTTTGTGGACTCTCTTTTCTCCTTTGCAATTCATGCCCTGTGGACAGAACTGGCTATATAATTTGGAGACTCGGTACAAACTGAAAATGCAGGGTCCTACTGAGCGCAGGGCCCCATTCACCCACCAAGGTGGCCAGTCCTGCCTCTGGAGTGTAACTTCAGGGCTTGCCCGTTCTCTCTGCCTCTGCATCCCCCAGGCCTCTCCCTTCCTCTGCTGCTCTTTCCCTCCTGGCCTACCCAACTCAAGTCCAGAGAATCTTCTGTTCCTATGTTCCTGAAAGTGTAGCTTCCATCCAGGACCTTGAAGATGACCCATCAATCCTGCTGCCAACCCTGTTTGCCGGGACCATCTGCCCAAATCGCCTGCCCCCACTCCCCACCAGGGCAAGGGGAGCTGGGTCTGTGAATCTGGGGTGTGCAGTGTACAATCTGCAAAGCCAGATACAGCAGCCTGAGTCCAAGTGGGTGTTATCCAAGGACAAGAAATGGGAGTCTCCTGCTCAGGAGGGGCTTCAGACAGAGCTGTGTGCACAGAAATTGTAATCAACAGTGAACAATAGCCCACATAAACACTTACTGTGTCTTCAGGCCCCTGAAGTTTTTTGCAGGTATTAGCGGAATTCATTCTCACAACCACCCTGTGGGATACTCTTGTTATTCGCATTTTACAGATGAGGAACAGAGGCAGAAAGTGGTTAAGAAACTTCTCCAGGGCCACCGGATCTACAATGGAGCTGGACAATCTGGTTCTGAAGTCCATTTCCTCCATCGTATGTCACAGGGCACAAGGGTGAAGGTCTGAGGTGGCATTGGGGAAAAGAACCTTCAGAAGCTTGACTCGGGTCTATGGGTTTTTGTGCTTTGGGAGGAAGGTTTGCATTTTGTTTCTTTTACTTGTCTTTGAAATTCCTTTGGGAATGTCTAATCTATAACAGGGAAGGGAAAAAGGCAAAAGGATGGATTGTGCACATGTATATGTGTACATATATATATATAGGCATATATGTGTATCTAATGTTTTTGATTGTCTAAATCCCAGATTATGAAGAACGGGGTGGAGGATGGGGAGAAGGATGGACCCCCAACTCAGGTTTGGTGGTAGCTGTAGAGAATAAAGTAAGGGTAGAAGGCGCCCCCTTCATCAGCATCAATGCTATTCTTGTCCCATCTCCAAGGTCCAGCAGGAGTGCCATGTCCCCAGGGGGCCGCCAGCTCCTAACCCCTGCACCTTCAGTGCATTCTCTCCACTATCAGCCAACTTGTTTCAGGTAAAATGCTGACCTCCCCATTTAAACTGTGGGCTCCTGGGGGTGGGACCCAGTCAAATTTGCTTTTTCATCCCCTGGGTCCAGGATTGTGCCAATGGATTGTGGGTGCCCAAAAACTACTGCTCACCTTGTCAAATAAAAAAAAAAAAAAAATCAGGACTTAATAGAGACTTTTTTCCCAAGGAATATTGCAAGAAGGGAAGAGAATATTGCAATAGGGAGCGCTCCCTGACTAGGAGATCTGCAAGCACCTCAAGGCAAAAGGGCGTTTTCTTTTACGGGGAGGAGTGAACAAAGCTAGGAAGAGCTGGGCTTGGGGAAGGGGCATGTGGGGCTGTCTTGATGAACAATAGATCAGAGAAAAGTTTCACTCTTAGGCCAGCCTGTTGTCAGGAAGGGCCCTTAAGGAGGGGCTGAGCGCTGGCTCAAGCTGAGGGTGGTCAACATTCAGGGCCCTAGGGGAAGGAGAGACTTTTAACCAAAGTTTGCTTAATAAGTATTTTGCTGCACTTGATCACTGGGGATAATCATTTATGAGGCAAAGAATTGGAGGTCTGGGGCTGGCCTTGTCCTAGGTAAAACAGGGGGACATCCAAGCATCTTATCTAAGGCGTATGGGGAAGGGTAGTTCTCTGCAGTAAGCTCTTTTCCGAAACACAGGTGGGGTTTCTTAACCTTTGCTGTCTCCTGGGATCACAGGGCTCAGTGAAGTTCAGCATTGTCAGTCAGATCAAGCGATTGCTTTTAGGCGAGCTCGGTGCCCAGGAAGCGAAGTCAACCTCGGATCTAAGTAAGAAGGGGAGGTGGGAGGTGGTGGGGACTATGCTGTTTGTCTCTTTCCAGAAGGGAATGTGTACCGGGGCCTCGTGTCCTCTCAAGAGGTCAACTTGACCAGCCCAAGGCTGTAACATTGCAAGGGAGGCGGCAAGCTAGGCAGGTCCTGCCTTCTGGCAGCAGCAGCTGGTGGTTGCCATGGGCACAGGAGTCCTGAGCTGGTCTGGCCAACCCAGGTGAGCAAAGGAAGAATATCAGAGGGGAGTAAGGAAAATCACCAGGCCACCCAGTGGCCCATGCTGAGACTCAGACACACAGAACTGCTTTATTGGCCTATGAGAAATGTGCCATTTCCACCAGTTCCCACCAGCTGGGCGTCTGGTGTGGCGGGGAGGGGCCAGGGCCGGCCGTGTCCTTGAGCCTGCAGGGATAGCTGCCCTCTGCCTCTGTTGATCTCCTCACCCATCATTTATTATTTGCACCTGCAGTAAGTCAATCTGGCTTCTCTCAAATCAGTTAGTATCCAAAGATCTCATCCGACAATCCAAGGAACCACTGGGATTCCCATTGATTCCTGAGCCTGGTCCTAAGTACTTTGCTAGATCACCCCCAAAACCCTGCCTCAGGCCATGAAGATTCTCTCCCCTCCAATAAGCTTCCCAGGATGCCATTGGGTGCTTCCGATAATTATAGATTGAAGCTTTCTTAGGGAAGGAAGCAGTGGAACCTTTTTCAGCCAAAGCATATTGAGCTGCCAGGCCATCTCGGATATGATTGCACCCCATCTGTAGCTGGGCAAAATGCTTCTGCTACTCCTCAGCTCCCAGCCTCCTAGTAGGCTGTACCTCAAAACCCAGGGATGGTGAAAGAAGACCCAGCATCCAGCTTCCGCTTCCTTTCACTCCCCTTTCTGTCGCCTCCTTCCCTTCCTCTTCCACAATTCCCAGGGCCCAGATAGGTGGTTCCTCCTTCCTCCCCCAGGCTCAGGGGTGTGCCTGGAGGAACTCTGGGATCTCTTCCTCCAGGCTAGTTTTGATAAGTTAAACGGAACTAAAGAAATTTGGAAAATCTTTTTTAATGCCTTGTATTAGTCGGGATCATTAGAGAAACAGAACCAACAGGGGAGATCTATAAATATGAGATTTACAAAGGTGTCTCACGCAAGTGTGGGAATGGAAGAGCTCAAAATCCATAGTGCAGGCTGTGAAGCTGGCATCAAGTCTGGCCCTGCTGGCTGAAGAAGTGAGTCTTTCCTCTTAAGTCTTTGACTAATTGGATTATCTCATTGGTAGAAGACATGCCTCAGTTGATCACAGAAATAATCAGCCATAGACGCAATCAACTGACTGATGATCTAATACACCAGCCTTCCTGTTTCTTTTGTTTGTCTGTTTTGTTTCATTCTTAGGTGTGTGGTGCAGGAAATTAACCCAGGTCTCCTGCATGAAAGGTTAGCATTCTACCACTGAATCAACCATGCACCCACCAGCCTTCTTATTTATCAACCAGCCATGAAATATCCTTGCAGCAATGGTCAGGCCTCTGCTTGCCTGACCAGACAACTGGGCATCATCACTTGGCCAAGTTGACACCAGAACCTCACCATCACAGTCCACCCCTTATCAACTTGGCAGCTATACACATCACCTTGAAACATGCTTTATTTCCAAATAGAGCACAAAACAGATACATGTTTCACCTAACAGTACTCAACTACCCTGTGTACAACTGGAAATGCACTACATCTCTCCAGAATAGGGTGCAAGTCCTTAGATAATATTCACTCTTAAACCTCATATCCTATAACTTAAATATTATAACATGAACAATACAATTTATATCATATGATAAGAGGGAAACAAAATATTTGCTTATGTACAAATGCAAACATACTCATAACAAAACAAGGAGGAAATATTCATACAATCACAGTCCTCATTTCTGTAACTGGTCATGTGGTTGTAGTTCATATTTATAACTACCTTCTTCTACTACCCATTCCATGTTCCCTTTACCCTCAGCAAGCACTTCAGCTGGCCATCATTCTTTGCTAAGTGGAGTGACCCAAACTTTCATACCTGCAATTTCTGGGTCATTGGTAGTCCTTCCTGGATTGGGTTGTTGAAATTTACTGTTGCCTTTAA
The DNA here is from genome assembly GCF_023851605.1 of Tamandua tetradactyla. Taxonomy (NCBI): domain Eukaryota; kingdom Metazoa; phylum Chordata; class Mammalia; order Pilosa; family Myrmecophagidae; genus Tamandua; species Tamandua tetradactyla. The sequence goes on from NC_135332.1 coordinate 14,478,953, forward strand.
TCACAGGGCATGATAGTACTAAGAGATGTCCTGGGGGCCTCCTGTTTTCCAAGAAAATTCTTCTTTACCTCCACTGTGTAGTTGCAGTCCTATTTCTCCTTGATAGTCAGGGTCAATCACCCCAGACAGAACAGTAATTCCCTTTCATGCCTGTTGATTCAGTGGCATGAGAAGCCCAAAGTGGCCAGGTGGCAGTCTTAACTTTCAGGTCAATGGAATCATTATTGTGTCTGGTAGGAGCATTCGTCCTTTTGGAACTAAGACCTGTAGACCAGCAGATCCAGGTCTTAGGGACAAGAAACAAAAATTTTCCTAGTAGATCTTAGGGGTAATGATGCCACTCACATTTCCACCCCTTCATTCCTGGACCCATGAATCCTGGCTATGGGAGAGACAGCACCATACAGTGGAAGCTGATTCAGAGCATACACAGCTTCCTGGAGAGCATTTCCCCAGCCCTGCAAGGTATTACCACCTAGTAGGCACTGTAATTGGGTCTTTAAATGGCCATTGCACCATTCTATCAATCCAGCTGCCTCTGAATGATGGTAGAACATGGTAAGACAAGAGAATTTGATGAGCATGTACCTATTCTCACACTTCACTTGCTGTGAAGTGGGTTCCTTGATCAGAAGCAATGCTGTGTGGAATGTCATGACAGTGGTTAAAGTATTCCATAAGTCCATGGATGGCAGTTTTGTGGAAGCAGCATTGTGTGCAGGGAAGGCAAACCCATATCCAGAGTATATGTCTGTCCACTTAGAATAAATTGCTGCCCCTTCCATGATGCAAGTGGTCCAATATAATCAACGTGCCACCAAGTAGCAGGCTGATCCCCTTGGAGAATGGTGCCCTATCGGGGACTGAGTGTGGGTCTCTGCTGCTGGCAGATATGGGACTCAGCAGTGACTGTAGCCAGGTCAGCCTTGGTGAGTGGAAGTTCATGTTGCTGAGCCCATACATAACCTCCATCCCTACCACCATGACCACTTTGTTCATGAGCCCATCAGGCAATGGCAGGAGTGGCTGAGGAAAGAAGTTGACTTGTATCCACAGGATGGGTCATCTTACCCACTTGACTATTAAAACCTTCCTCTGCTGAAGTTACCCTCTTTTGAGCATTCACATGGGACACAAATATCTTCATGTCCTTTGCCTACTCAGAAAAGTCTATCCTATACCTTTATCCCAGATCTCTTTGTCACCAACTTGCCAATCATGCTCCTTCCAAGTCCCTGACCATCCAGCCAAACCATTAGCAACAGTCCATGAGTCAGTATTCGAATGCCTTTCTGGCCAGTTGTTCTTCCAATCAAAATGAACAGCCAGGTCCACTGCTTGAAGTTTTACCCACTGGGAGGATCTTTGCTCACCACTGTTCTCTAAGGATATCCCAGAATGGGTTTGTAGTGCTGCAGCTGTCCACTTCAGGATGGTCCCTGCATATCATGCAGAACCATCTGTAAACCAGGCCCCGAGTTTTCTCTTCCTCAGTCAATTCACTGTAAGGAACTCCCCAAGAGGCCATAGCTCTGGTCTGGGAAAGAGAAGGTAATGTAGCAGGAGTGGGGGCCAGGGGCATTTGGGCCACTTCCTCATGTAACTTACTTGTGCCTTGAGGACCTGCTCAAGCCCTATCTCTTACATACCACTTCTATTTTATGATGGAGTGCACGCCCAACTTAGTGGCTTGATGGGTCAGACAACACCCAGCTCATGATAGGTAACTCAGGTCTCATGGTAGCTTGGTGACCCATGGTTAAGCATTCAGTCTCTACAAAGGCCCAGTAACGGGCTAAAAACTGTTTCTCAAAAGGAGAGTAGTTATCTACAGTGGATGTAAGGCTTTGCTCCAAAATCCTAAGGGACTGCATTGTGATTCTCCAATAGGGGCCTGCCAGAGGCTCCAGACAGCATCCTACTTGCCACTGACATCTGCTGAATCATACGGCCCAAGTGGCAGAGCAGCTTGCACATTAGCCTAGACATGTCGCAGAGCCTCTTGTTGTTCTGGTCCCCACTCAAAACTAGCAGCTTTTCTGGTCACTCGGTAAATGGGCTGGAGTAGCAGACCCAAATGAGGAATATGCTGTCTCCAAAATCCAAAGAGGCCAACTAGGCATTGTGCCTCTTTTTGATCATAGGAGGGGCCAGATGCAACAGCTGACTCATGATTTAATACACCTGCTTCCCGGTTTATCAGCCAGCCATGAAATATCCTTGCAGGAACGGTCAGGCCAGGGCTTGAATGACCAGACAACAGGGTATCATCACTTGGTCAGGTTGACACCAGAACCTAACCAACACATGTTTATTATTTTGCCTGAAAATTTTATTTGCCTGAAATATCAAAAACTGAATTCAAACTCCTCTGGCTCTCTCCATACTCCTTTCAAAGACACTTCACGTCTTTATGCCAAGGCAAACCAGTGTAGGCAAACAAGCGCTCAGAAACACAAAGAAAAAAATCCCATTAAAAGTTTTCAAACTATTACTTTTCTCTCCTGGGCCAAAGCCAGGAATAGTGAAAACCAGGACCAGAATTAGGAATAGACTTAGCTGGGCCAGGTATTAAGAGTAGGGGGCTGCTGTTAGTAAGACGCGCGGGTCTTAGTTCCTCCTCCAGAAAAGCAACTAAAGAAACAGAAACAATACGAAACAGCTCCCGGAGTCACGACAGAGACCAAAAAGACAGCGTACCCCACTCTGGAACAGCTGAACAGGCAGGGAGAATCCGCTGTGGTGAGATACTCGAGGGGCGCGCGTTTTCCCGGCCGGGGCGGCTGGTGACAGGGGTCCCCTCCACGCACGTGGCTCCCCGGTCTGACTGGGAACGTTGGATAGCGGGGCCCTCCCGTCACGCTTGGCGTTTCGGGCCAGCTGGGCAATTGGGACCGGCACTCTCCCAAGCCGCGGCGGCCAGCGACCCCCGCCTTCACGCGCGGTTTCCCGCGCCGACTGCCGTGCAGACAGACGAGCGCCACGAGCGCCACCTACTGGGCAGGAAAAGAAAAACAGAGCCCAGAGATTTCACAGAAAAACCTTTCAACCAGCTGGGTCCCACACCCAGGGAAATCTGATCAAATGCCCAGACACCAGCAGAAAATAATGGATGACGCTCGGAAAATTGAAGATATGGCCCAGTCAAAGGAACAAACCAATAGTTCAAATGAGATACAGGAGCTGAGACAACTAATGCTGAATATACGAACAGAAATGGAAGAAGTCTTCAAAAACCAAATCAATAAATTGAGGGAGGACATGAAGAAGACATGGGCTGAACAAAAAGAAGGAATAGAAAATCTCAAAAAACAAATCACAGAGCTTATGGGAGTGAAGGACAAAGAAGAAAAAATGGAAAAAACAATGGATACCTACAATGGTAGATCTAAAGAGACAGAAGCTACAATTAGTGAACTGGAGGATGGAACATCTGAATTCCAAAAAGAAACAGAAACTATAGGGAAAAGAATGGAAAAACTTGAGCAGGGGATCAGGGAACTGAATGACAATATGAAGCGCACAAATATACATGTTGTGGGTGTCCCAGAAGGAGAAGAGAAGGGAAAAGGAGGAGAAAAACTAATGGAAGAAATTATCACTGAAAATTTCCCAACTCTTATGAAAGACCTAAATTTGCAGATCCAAGAAGTGCAGCGCACCCCAAAGAGAATAGACCCAAATAGGCGTTCTCCAAGACACTTACTAGTTAGAATGTCAGAGGTCAAAGAGAAAGAGAGGATCTTGAAAGCAGCAAGAGAAAAACAATCTGTCACATACAAGGGAAACCCAATAAGACTATGTGTAGATTTCTCAGCAGAAACCATGGAAGCTAGAAGACAGTGGGATGATATATTTAAATTACTAAAAGAGAAAAACTGCCAACCAAGACTCCTATATCCAGCAAAATTGTCCTTCAAAAATGAAGGAGAAATTAAAACATTTATAGACAAAAAGTCACTGAGAGAATTTGTGACCAAGAGACCAGCTCTGCAAGAAATACTAAAGGGAGCACTAAAGTCAGATACGAAAAGACAGAAAAGAGAGGTGTGGAGTAAAGTGTAGAAAGAAGGAAAATCAGATATGATATATATAATACAAAAGCCAAAATGGTAGAGGAAAATATTATCCAAACAGTAATAATACTAAAAGTTAATGGACTGAATTTCCCAATCAAAAGACGTAGAATGGCAGAATGGATTACGACCCAGCAATACCACTGCTAGATATCTACTCAAAGGACTTAAGGGCAAAGACACAGACGGACATTTGCACACCAGTGTTTATAGCAGCATTATCTACAATTGCAAAGAGATGGAAACAGCCAAAATGTTCATCAACAGACGAGTGGCTAAACAAACTGTGGCGTATACCTACGATGGAATATTATGCAGCTTTAAGACAGACTAAACTTATGAAGCATGTAGTAACATGGATGGACCTAGAGAACATTATGCTGAGTGAGTCTAGCCCAAAACTAAAGGACAAATACTGTAAGGTCCCACTGATGTGAGCCGACATTCGAGAATCAGCTTGGAATATATCATTGGTAACAGAGACCAGCAGGAGTTAGAAACAGGGTAAGATAATGGGTAATTGGAGCTGAAGGGATACAGACTGTGCAACAGGACTAGATACAAAAACTCAAAAATGGACAGCACAATAATACCTAGGTGTAATGTAACTAGGTTGGAACACTGAATGAAGCTGCACCTGAAATATGGTTTTTTGTTTGTTTGTGTGTTGGTATCTTTTGTTTTTGTTTTTTTCTTTTTCCTTTTTATATATATATATATGTATTTTATTAGTATTATTATTTTAATTCTCTTCTCTATATTAACATTCTATATCTTTTTCTGCTGTTTTGCTAGTTCTTTTCCTAAAGCGATGCAAATGTACTAAGAAATGATGATCATACATCTATGTGATGATACTAAGAATTACTGAGTGCATTTGTAGAATGGAATGATTTCTAAATGTTGCATTAATTTCTTTTCTTTTTTTTGATTAATAAAAAAAATTAAAAAAAAAAGAGTAGGGGGCTGCTGTAGTGTTTTGCTGCTAGGTCTCAAGGCAGCCATATTCGTGATTTGCCACCTAACACAGCATGGTCTTAGCAGGACAGAAACCCATTTTATCAACCTCCTCAAGGAGTCTCCAGGTGGAAAGAACAGATTCAAGCTAACCAGCTGATATCGGCAGCATGGAAGATGTCAGAATGACAGCCAGATGTTCACATCCGCTACCCAAAACTCCACCTCCCTGGAAATGAGCTGACACACTGCTTTCCCACTTCCCCTCTCTTCTTGGCAACTCCCTGACCACCCCTCTCCTTTGTCTTGATAAGCACAAACCAAGCTATCTCCCTCCAGTGGATTTCATCACACTGCAATTTCCAAGTTGGCATCTTTTCCCACATTGATTGCACTTGGGGCTAAACATACCTGGTGACATCCACAGGGGTCCTTAAGCCCAGGTAGGGAACACACAGCTCTGTGCAGGAAAGTCACCTCTCACCTCTAGTCCCATCCATGCTAGCCTCAGAGAATGCATCCTCCCTCTGTTTCAATGCCCATCATGCCTCTTCACTGACTGCTCTGACAAACGACCAGGACCCAACATAACCACAACCCTGCAACCACCCCAGCATCAAGAACAGCTTCCTGCCATTAAGCATCTCCTAAGCGCCAAAATGCACGTTGGATGCTCTGCATACATGTCTTAAGAATTCTTATAGCCTCCTCTGGGCCAGGTAATAATGCTCCCATTTTGCATAGATGAAAACTGAGGCCTGGACAGGAAAAGTAACTGGCTCCAGGTCACACCACTGGGATGCTGGCATTTGATAACTGCTTTTTTGGCCTGTTAACAAACTTTCCTATTGGCAGGAGTGTGCAAGGATAATTTTCCTAAAAACGTAAAACCCATAACAGATATAAAATCTGTTATACAGATATAAAATTGTGAACCTATGTTTAAGGTTTTTAAAAACTTATTATTGATGAGGGAACCAAACAGAAGTTCTAACCCAACCAAAATGGAAGTCCAAAATGCACAAATTTACATGGAATGAAGGAATGTTGAAATGAACATGCAAATAGATCTCATGGTGGCTTGGAATTTTGTGCTCCAAGAAAAAAAAAAATGTTCTTAATCCCCTCCCATGCATATGAACCCACTGTAAATAGGGTCTTCTGATGAGGTGATTTCAGTTAAGGTGTGGCCCAACTCAATCAGGGTGGGGCTTAACCCTATTTTCACTAGAATCCTGTATAAGTAGAATGAAATTCAGACACATAGAAAGCCGTGGGAAGAAGCCAGAAGTCAGTAGAACCCAGAGAAGCCAGGAGAGGGCGCCATGTGCACTGCCATGTGACACAAAAGTCAAGGACCAAGGATCACCAGCAGCCAGCCCCAGAATGCCACAGTCTCCTGGGAGTAAGCATCGCCTTGCTGATGCCTTGATTTGGAAATTCTACTAGCTTTAAAACCACCAGCCAATAAATTCCCATTGTTTAAGCCAACCCAATGCATGGTATTTGCTTTAGCAGTCAGGAAAACTAAAACAGACCTCCACCGACTTTTTCCTTTGGGAGAAGAGAAGTCAATTGAAACACAGGACAGAATTTATTGCATGTCCATGGACAAGAATTACTTTGTATTGCTATCACAGTTTCCTACAACTTACAGGGTCATAAAATCACTCAAAGGCAAGGAAAGGCCAGATTCATATAACCTGGAAGGATGTTCCAGAAACAATGCCTAGTTTTCTACTGGAGACAACCAATGGTCTTTTTTGCTTATCCTAAATGTCCTTATAGAGGCAAGTACTTGAACCAGGGCAGACAATCTTAATATTTCACTCTACTTGGCAATAGTGATTCATATAAGGAAGGGACAATCAGAATCCTTCCCAGGATTGATTCATGGACTTTGAGAGAAAAAAAACTATGTGGGCTGATGGGGTCAAGCTAAGGCTGTGGAAGGATACCTGAAAGAGGAAATGCTGGCCCCTGACATTTACTTGGTTCTACCACGTGCCAGGTACCACTTAAAACACCGAATTAATTCATTTAATTCTCATGATAAGATGAGGAAGAATCTGTTAGTGTTCCATTTACGGGTAAGGAGGAGAAGTTCAAGGAAACCAAAGCATTTGCCCTAAGTGACACTGCTAGTAAGTGGGAAAGCCAGACACAAGGTGAGAAAATCAGATCCCAGTGCTCTAAGCTCTATACCACCTTGCCTTATAAAACAACCTGGGGTAAAAAAAAAAAAAAAAAAAAAAAACAGAGGAAAATAACGATGGCCAATCAGGGAATAGGATTGCAGGTGGGGCTGAGGACCTATTCCACCTCCGAAGTCCTGGCTCTAGAGCCTGCCTTGGATTCTCAAGCAATCCCAGCATCCTTTCCAGCCACCAAAGCCAATACCCCTTCCCTGCCCCCCTCATCCCCCCACACCCTTTTGTTTAAATTCCTTTAGGTTGAGTTGCTATCATAAAAAATCTTTACTTATGCTGTTATAAGTGATAGAGCTGAATTTCAAACCCTTGTCAGCCTAAAATGCCTATGTCCCACTTTCTTCCCCTGCTAAATAGAACTATTATATATAATACTTCAAACCACTGGGTTATTGTGAGGATTCAGAGGAGATGACCTGTGTAAAGTGCTAAAAAGAAGGCCCACCTTAAGGGGTACTCGACATAAATTGATATTATTGCCAACTCCATTTTGCAGATGGGTAAACTGAAATCCAAGGTATTACAAACCTCACCCAAGGTCACCCACCCAACCAATAAATGGCTGAGCCAGCCACTGAACGCAGGCAGACACCAGACCCTGTGTATCTCACACAACCCTGGGAGGACCCTCAAAAAGTCCCCTGGCCTCTCCTTTCAGAGCCGAGCCGGCAGCTGTCCCCTGAGTCCAGGCCAGAGACCCGGGGGAGGAAGGCTCCACAAGTCCAAACTGGCTTCTGCCCCAGCCCTCATGCTGGAATTGGAAGATTCACAGGTAGATAGGGCCTTCCAGTACCGAGCTGCTGTAGCCAGGTGAGCAGACTGGGTGGGGCCTCGGCTCCTACCTGGCTGGGATCCTATGCAAATGGACCTGTGCCCAAAAGCCTACCAAGTACTGATGAAACATTGTCGTACCTGGCCCACTGCTGTTGTCACACCACTTCCTTCCCTGCCATTTCCACTGTATGGAAGCATAAATCCAGTAATTACATCCAAAAAAGAAAAATCAAAATGTCAGATCTGCAGGGATGGTTCAATTGAAGGAATATTGATTGTCACAGAGAATATTCTCACTTTATTCACCTACTTAGTCTGCTCCCCTAGGCGCATATGAATTCATCAAATATTGTCACAGCACATAACAACACTGCTTCCCAGCATTGTTGTGACTGCTCGGGCTTCGGTCCTGCTCACCGGGCCTGTCCCATTTGGAGTGGGGGTGGGGGAAGAGGAAGGGAGGGTATCCCCAAGGCCTAGAGGTCCTGGACAAACTGGGCAGGGACCAGAGCGCCGGTCCGCCTCCCAGGCTTTGGAAGGCGTTCCATCACGCCCTGGGGCTCCAGCCATGATCTGGACTGGGTGGGGCCTCTGAACAGCCCGCTCCTCACATACAGTCACAAGAACTTTCACCAACTACCACTCCCTCAGAGGATCTAATCTGATCATCAGTGTAGCCCTTCAAGAGCAGAAAGGTTAAGTAACCCAGCCAAAGCCATGTGGCCAGCAAGCTGTGATTTGAACCTAGGTCTCTTGCCTCCAAATTCAGGGACCCTCCCCCTACACACACACCTGGCTCCTTCCTGCAGGTGGTTGTACTGATTCAGCCAGGACCAGAGCCAGGCGGGGTCCTCTTGGCTTCTGCCCTGCTCAGTCAGTGCCATGGCTTATACAGCCACTATTTCCCCAGCACTGGGCATAAAATCAAGAAGGCGATTCTTCTAGACTCTCAATGGACACATCAGCATGGAGAAGTGTAAGGTACAATTTTTGGAGACAAACATAGTTGAAACAATCAAGGAAGCAGACTGTACCCAGAAACGCCACTAAAAAGACTTGATCTCTGACTCTGCAGAGCTGACAACAAGCACAAGGGGAAGGCTAAAGAACCCTGAGAAAGCAGGGGTCATCCTAGCCTGTTGTGAGCCACTTTCCTGAAGAACTAACCAGAAAGAGGTGAGGTGGCCCGTCCGCAGCGCGCACTACTTGGTAAATTACGGTGCTCTTTCTCCAGACACCTTCAAGAGGAAAACACAGCCCCAGAATATTTAGACAAGCATTTTCTAAAGTGCATTCTGCAGTCTGAAAGTTTTTGTGGTCAAATAAATTTGGGATTAAGCAAAATCAAACAGACTATTTCAATTCAGAGCATCTCAGAGCTTTTATCATCTCAATTAATGACCATGTCAACTGGCTGTTTCCAGTGCAGGTGGGACAGTTCATGGATTAACCCACTTCAGCCTCATAACTCTATATGCTGCTATCTCCATTTACAGTTGAGGAAATCAAGTACAGAAAACACAGTAACCTGCCCAAGGTCAATTCATGAATTCTTGACAGGATTAGGAGACTAAAATCCACTGTCTTGGCCACCATGACATCGCCCAGCTCTAAGTGTAAAGTGTTGACTTCAACGCCTCCCAAACTTCTTGGGCTCTAAATCTGCCCTTGTTTTGATTCAGCGCACCTCCTGGGACTCAAGCTTTATGAATATTCATAAAACTCTGGTTGAAAGGAACTCTGGTTTAAAGAATTACCCGACTGGCTAGCTCAGGTAGCTTTCAGAGTCCCCTTCCAGCAGTATACTTAGAAGCAAGTGCAAGTTCACACAATGTCTGGGCGTCTACTCTTTCTTGGTCCCCAGGGAAGTTCCTAGGCTGTGGCTGGTCTAAATCCAAAGATGGAAGCCCGTGGAAAATTCTAGACATGTATGCTGCTTGGGGCCAGGGATTCCATACCTGAGCCCTCTTCCCCAGGCCACCTTGATGCTGGTCTCTGAAAAAAGTAGGATGGACTCCACTGTCTTCCCTCTCACTACCACCTCTGGCTGAATACCAGTTCTAGAACCTCCTAGCCAGATGCAGGGAAACCTTTCCAAGGGCTAAAATAAGCCCAGAGCAATAAGCTGCTAATCACTTTTGGCAGCTGCCCCTCTCCCCACTCCCCACGACCCGAGGCTCAGCCCCGCCCACTGGCATTTCTGGCTTGATTTCGATGCCTTGGCTGGCATGCCCAACAGGTGCATGGAGTGGGGGGTTTCATTCCTAGGAGCCTTTGCCAAGAGTCCCATTTGCTTGGGGAAGGGGAGGTTGGACTCGGGAGAAGAACATCAATTGGAAGCCATGGTGAGAAACCATAGATGGCAAGAGCTGGTGACGGGGTAATTAATTCTACTTAAGTAAAATGTTACTAATAATTAAATTTACTAATTAAGAAAAATTGGATCAGCTGTTGTCAGTGCAGCACAGAGGCAGGAACCTTACTGGACATTTCTTGGGCAGCTTTCTCCTGGGCAGATGGGCCTGTCTGTCTGCAGAGACAGGGCCCAGGAGAAGTTAGAGGAGTCACAAGCTGGAGGGGTCCCAGGGGAGGAAGCAACAGGCTTGGGGGCTTCTGGTCAGGAGCTGTGTCCAAGAGGTTACAGAAGGGTCCAGGAAGCTGTGATGGAAGTCAGAAAGTTCTAGAAGCTGGCCTCAGCATACCCACCCCCTACAAAGAGCTCGAGGGTGGCAGCAAAGAGCAGCTCTAGGGGTCGGTGGATGAGTGCGAAAATGCTGAAGTGAGATGGACTCTGACTGCAATTTGGGTGATAGAAGAAGAGACAGGAAGAGAGGCCAGATCAGGGCTCAAGCAGGGACAGTTATCCACTGGTCAGCAACAGGTCTTCTGTCACCAGAACCCACTTCAGCTGGGTGGCAGCACAGTATCACCGAAGGAACCAGGACTAGAAGACAGGTGGACTGGCTAAAGCAGGGTTCCTCAACCTCAGCACTGTTGGCATTTGGAGCCAGTTCATTCTCTGTTGTGGGGGCTGTCCTGTGCACTATAGGATACTTAGCAGCATCCCTCTACCCACTAGCATCCCATCCCAGTAGCATCCCATCCCCCAACCAAAAATGTCTCCAGACATGGCTAAATGTCCCCTTGTGGGGTGTGTGCTAAAATCGCCCCTGGTTGAGAAACACTGAGGTGATTAAAAATAAAAAACACCAGCAACTTAAGACACCAAAGGTTTTTGACAACTCACATCTCGTTCTGGGTAGGGCCAGTGGGCTCTGCCCTACAAAGTCAACTAGGACCCAGCCTCCTGCCAACTCCTGGTCCACTGTCCTCCAGGAACTCAGAGCCCTCAGCTGCATCCTTTGCAGCTGGCTGGACGATGAACTAAGGGACAGACTGTGGAGGGTCACTGGAGAGATTGTTGGAGCCAGGTATGAAAGGGAGAACATCACTCCAGCTCACATGCGGCTGGCCCTGGCCACCTGCAAAGGGTAAACCACTCACAGGCGAGGAGGAGACCCCGGAGGTGGGTGATCATCTGCCTGTGCCACACCAGCTCCCGGGCTGGTCTAACCCGGGCCGGTCCTCCTCCAGGCGTCATTTTCTCCTCTCTTCAAAGGCCCCTCCCAGCTCTGAGGTCAGTGATGCATAAGATCCAGACAGGGCAGGAAGCAGGCTGGAGTGCCCCAAAGTAGGAAAGCAGGTTCTGTTCTCCCTGAAGACACACTCTAAATAAATAAGAAGCTAAAGGACCCGATCCCTGCTGTGCCTTTTGAGAGGGTGACATGTAGGTGGGCTGCATAACTCTAAAGCTCTTTATCGATGTGTCAGGGGACACGGTGGCTGAGGCACTGTTAGCAGAACTCCTCAGTTTTCTCCTGAATGCAGCTGGTACGGGGCCAGGCACAGAGGGAGTGAGCTGCGTAAATGCATGTGTGTTAAGGGTAAGCCAGCCCTGGGGTTCTGGACACAGAGTGGCCATTGTTTAATACGATGTGGATTAGCAATGAAGCAGCCGCTCCCTGCTTCCTGGGTGCCCGACGCTGGGCAGCACACCTGACACACATCTCGGTTAAATCCTCCCTGCAACCCTGAAAGGTAAGAGCCTTGAGCCTGTTTTATGGGTGAGAAATGGAAAGCTGAAAGGTTAAATGCCTTGCTGTATTTGTTATTGATTGCTGGGTAACAAATTATCCCAAAACGTACAAGCTTAAAACCCACAGTTACTACCTCCCAATTTCTGTGGGTCGGAGCCTCGGTTTGGCTGGGATCCTCTGGTTCAGGGTCTCTCCTGAGGCTGCAGCCAAGGTCTTGGCGGGGGAAGACTCCACGTCCCGGCTCACTTGACTGTCAGCAGAAGCCGCCCTCAGTCCCTTGCCACGTGGGCCTCTCCCACATGGCAGTTCACTTCATCCAAACATGCAAGCCAAGAAGGCAATAGAAGTTGCTAATAAGGCAGAGGTTGCCATCTTATTAGCCCAATCCCAGAAGAAACAGTCCATCACCCTTGTTGCATTATATTGGTTAGAAGCTAGACATGGGCCAACAAATATTCAAGAGGAGGGTGTCACGAGGGTGTGGATGTCAGGAGGTGGGATATGGTGATAGGACAGCTCAGAGTCTTCCCACCACACATGGAAAGAGCCAAGCAGCACACACCTGAAGCGTTCAGACTCAAAGCCCAGGTATGTAATCATGGCCCTGCACTTTCTACCTGTTCTTCAGGGATGGGAACTTTCTACAGTAAATAAAGGAGCCGCGCTGGTGAGGCTGGTCCTGCAGGATACAGCCCGTGGGTGGGGCTAGGGCGAGGGCAACTCCCATATTCATGGGTCCTGTTGGAGCATGAGCAGTGCTGCCTTTTAATTGCCTGGCAGAGCCCTGGGCACCTGAAGAGGACACTCTCTAGGTACTCTTCCTCATGACTTATAATAGGTTGGGAACAAGCCCGGGTTGGCCGCCTCCACCCCACGCCCACTCCCAACACAAACTTTACACAAGCCCCAGAATCCTGCTGTGACCAAGGCCAGGTCAAGCCACTGGCTTGGTAAGTTTGTGCCCAGGACTTGGGTCTTCTGAGCATCTGGGAGGGGTGCGGGAGGCAGGGGTGCGGGAGGCAGGGGTGCGGGAGGCAGGGGTGAAGGACCCAACTTGTCTGCATCCCACTGGCTCAGGGAAAGGGCCTGAATTCTCATCCCCACCTTCCTGGACCCTGGGCGCTAGAAGTGAGGTGAACGAACAGCTGCCCCCTGGGTCACCTCCAGATGTGGTGGGACACCAGTAGGCCAGGTCGCAGCAGGGAAGACAGGTCTCCACTGTCTTCTCATTTCCCTTCAATCCTCGAGTGAGTGGGGCTTCCCAGGGGCTCTCTAAAGGCCAGATGGACAAGAAAGAGGTGTGAGCCTCTGAGATGGGCAGGTCCTGTGCGTTTGTAACTATGTATCTCTAGCCCCAGTGGCCAAGGTTAGAAATGAGTGCTTGTCCTCTGTCCCTCACCCAGTCCTCTCTCCAGGGGTCCCCTGTCTTTGAAAGAGAAAAGCCTTTATGCCGCCCCCTTCCTGCCATAGAATGGGGCCACTTGCCTTTGAACTTCCCTTCTAAGTAAAACTCTTGGAGGATTCCAGTTTATTTTGCACCTCCCTTTGTCGTTCCACCACAAGTGGGTCCAAAGTGAGTTTTTTGACTTCTTTCTTACTAAAGCAGAGATGAAAACAAATTTCCCATCAGGCAGGGCTCCCCACTACATACATGTCTGTACCAATACCACCTAGGAAGCCATATAAGCAGCCAGGTAACATCCTGTATATGCAGGTGGCTTCGGAGCTTATGCCAAACGGGTGGTCCAGACGCCCACCTTCTCTCCCATGAACCCCCAGCCGGCTGTTAGCCACATTGTTCTTATTCAGTGAGCAGGATTAAATCTTGAGGGGCATGTAATCCAAAGGTCAGGGAGACCCCTTGCCTCCTACAACAGGAAAATGGGCGGTCCCTGGCCCTGGGAAGTTTTGCCAAGCAGTGCAGAGAACCAGCAGCGCCCTCCGTCTATCCTCCCACATCGCACTTTCTCCCTTTCCTCCACCCGGGAGCCTGCCTCCTTCTGCCTCCCTAGGCCGGGCTTTGCTGTGCTTTATTGAATTTTTGCAAGTACTTTGCATGGCGTCTGATTTACAATTCATAACCTGGATTATACCGCGAGTTCAGCCTTCTGGGGTCGGTGTAATTTAGATCTCAGAAATATTTGCTGTGCTCTCAATTCCCCTGACAATGAAGGGACTGGAAATGGATTTGCCCCACCCCCCGCCCCCGCTAGAAGTTTACTGTTTGGAGGGGTTGATGGAAGGGGATAAAGGAGATAAAGATAAGTCACAAAATGGGGTGGTGGGAAAGGCAGCGCAGCATGAAAATGGAAGGGTGGGGAAAAGAGAATGTTAAACACGGAGCAGGCGGGAATGATGATATGCATGAGAAAGGGGGAGCAGGAAACACCGTGTGGCCCGAGCTCCCAATCAGCCTGCACACATTGCCTCCCGACAATGCCACGATGGCTGGAGGGACATGATGCTGAGAGGCCACGGGTGGTGGAGAGAAGCACTGCTCAGGGGAAGGAGCGTGGCTGCGTGCAGGTGGACACCCAGACACTGCCTCTGTCTCCTACCCTGCCTTGGTGGAAAAGGACAATCCCCCCAGCCGCTTTATTTAAAATCAGCTTTATTGAGATATAATTCCCATACCATACAATCCTCCTGGTCAAAGTGTACGATTCAATGTTTTTTTAGTGTATTCACAAGGTTATACATCCATCACCACCAGTCAATTTTAAAACATCTTCATTACTCAGAAAGGAAACCCAACACCCCTTAGCCGTGCCACCCCCAATTTCCCATGCTCCTCCCAACCCTAGGCAACAATGCATCTACTATTTATCTCTATAGATAAGCCTATACTGGATATTTCATATAAACAAAAGCCTACAACATGTGGTCCTTTGTGTCCAGCTTCTTTCACTTGGCGTAATGTTTTCAAGTTTCATCCTTGTCATAGCACAAATCAAAATTTCATTTCTTTTTATTGTCAAATACTACTCCATTGGAAGGATATACCATATTTTATTTGTCCACTCATAAGCTGATGGACATTTAGGCTCTTTCCGCTTTTTGGCTATGATGAAAAAGGCTGCATTGAACATTGTGTACAACTCATAACCTCTGCTGCCACTGGCAAAGTAGTGAGACCATCCCATCTGCCTTCCTTACACCCCAAGGTCATGGGGAGTATGGTAAGCAGCTTCTCAAATGGCTCCCTTCATCCCCTTCCTGGGATACAAGCACTTGAGCCATCCCCTCTCCTTAATAAATATGGCCAAAGTGATGGGAGTCCCTCCCAAGGTAAGGCTGGAAAGACTGTGGCTTCCATCATACTCTCACTGCCGTGCTCTCTCGCCTGCTCCCTCTGAAGAAAGTCGACTGCCATGTTGTCTGAGGAGAAGCTCATGTGGCAAAGAACTGAGGGCAGCCTCTGGCCAATGCCAGTGAGGAGCAGAGACCTGCCAACAACCACGTGAGTCCACTCAGAACCAAATCCTCTCCCTGTCAAGATGAAGCTGGGTGCCGGATGACACCTAGAGTGCCCCGTGTGTGAGAGAACCCAGCTAAGTCCTCACTGGGGTTCCTGGTTATATACCATGAGATAATAAATGGGTGCTTCCTTAGCTGCTAACTTTCAGGGTAATTAGTCATATAATGATAGGTAGCTAAGACATCGAGGATAGAAGAAGAGATAAGCTTGGGAAACCCTGGGTTGCTGGGATAGTGGGCCAAGGATGAGGGTATTAGGAATTGATGCCTAACCCAAATGAACTGGTGTTTGGAGGTTTGTGATGTGGGCAGCCCAGCCTGTGGGTTTATTTTCTCCCCCTGAAGCCCTGGGCACTGAAGGTACAGCAACAGAACAAGGGGCAGTGGTAACTTCAGATTTAGTCAAAAGCACCACATCTGAAATGGAGCTAGAGCAAGAAACCAGAAGTCTGGACTTCCTCTTTCATGGATGCTCCACTTTGAGATCACGTCTGGAGCACACCTCTGGTCTTGAGGACCAGAGGAAAAGCTGTGTCTTGACCTACGAACTAGGAGCCCAAGAAAGAGGGATGCCCTGATCCCTACTGCACCATCTTCTGTCCTGGAAAGACGATGGCCAAGGGAGACTGTTTTACTGTCATGATGGTGATGATGGTGATGGTGATGGTGATGGTGATGGTGATGGTGGTGGTGATGGTGGTGGTGATGGTGGGGTGATGGTGGTGGTGATGATATGGTGATGGTGATGTGATTGGTGATGGTGATGGTTGGTTATAGTGATGGTGATGGTGATGGTGATGGTATGGTGGTATGGTGGTGGATGTGATGGTGGATGGTCATAGTGGTACATAGTGGTATGATGAGGTACTGGTGGTAGTGATGATGGTACTGGTGTTGGCAAGTGACATGGTGGTGATGGTGATGGTGGTAGTGGTCAATAGTGGTGATGGTGTTGGTGATGGTGATTGTCGTGATGGAGGTGACTGTGATGGTTGTGGTGATGGTGGTAGTAATAGCAAAGTCCATGGACCTTCTCTGCAGAAAAGGGCTCTCTAGCCAAATCATGTTAACTCTCCTCTAAAACCAAATACATCAAAAAGATGAGTATGGTATATGACAGCTCTAGAACATAGCTGGTTACCTAAGGCCCTCCCAAACTCATAGCAGTCAGGAACCCTTGACCTACTGACCCTTGTCTTCTCTCCCACTTGGTTGTTCTAAACCTGGTTCACTATGACTCAGTGGCTACTTCTGCTCCTAATTAAGTGGCCCTAAGCACAAGGAGGGCCCATCCTTAAGGCTTAGCATAGAACCTAGCTTATAATAACAGGCCCTGATACAAATTTAAAGAAACAAACTCTTCAGTAAGTCAAGTTGGGGCCCAGGAACAGGCATGGTTGGATTCCTAAGTCCTCACCAGAACTCTCAGGAAGGCTGGGTCAGGTGGGACATGGGCAGCCTGCGCCTCCCCTAGAACAGAGACAGTTTCAAGCTCCTTTAACCACAGAAGAAACTGTCACGAACATTACTCAAAGGCAGAGAGTCGATTATTGAGTAGGTCTTTGTGTGGCCTGGAAAAAGACATGCTTTGTTAGAGCCCACAACAATAAAAATAATATATAGCATTTCTGATCGCTTGTGTGTCGCTGCAAAACTTTAGATGAATTAATTCATTGATCCCACACAACAACCCAAAATTGTAGGTACTATCATCATCATCAGAATCATCATCATACTCATTTTATGGAGGAAAAATTGAAGACAGGGAATGAGTAACCAAACTGTTCACAGCTACACAGGTAACTTACTAGGTAGCAAGTGGTAAAGCTGGGAGGAGATCCCAGCCAACCTGCCTAACCACTGCACCACACAGCCGGTTGTCCTGAGTGCTTACTGCCCATCAACCTCTCCACTGTGGGGTGGACTACTGCAGACCTGGCAGGATGCAGCTGGCACACGCTAAAGGAGGGCTGGAAGAGAGTCCAATGAAGCAAGCATTGACAAAGATGAAAGCTAGCTTCTGGGGACCAACAAGGCATGGGGAGGTCACGCCCAGCAAGAGAGGGAAGCCATTACACCTCTAGGACTGAAGGGGTAGCAGGAAGTCTTCAGAACTGAGAGACAGAGGTGGCTAGGAAAGGACCACCAACAGCCACTGCCAAACCACACCCCAGCAGGATCGGGGGTCGGGAGCCAGAAATCAACTGCCCTAACCTTTCTCTGCTCCCATCTCTGCCAACCGCTGATGCCAAACCCACACAAGCCAGAGGGAGGGAAGCCATCCTCAGATGCCGCCCTCACAGAGGTGGGGGGGGGTGTCCCAGTTCCAAGCAGGAGAAGGGGGAAGGGTTGTTTGGAGAGCCAATCAGGAACTTTGCAGCAGAGTAGTTGAGATTTAAGAAGTCGTGACTTTCAGGGGTTAAGCAACTCTTCCAAGGTCACAGGCCGGGAGGTGGCAAAGCCCAAGCTGACCCAGCTGCAGAATTCTTCCCACAGCAGCCTCTGTGGCCTCAGTCGCAGCGAGGGAGGTCTCGGTGTGTGCACATTGGTGTAAATGAACACAAACAAGGCTGCCGGCAGCCACCGCAGTGTTTTTATAATGGGATTTTAATTCTCGCCCCCATCACCCCGCTGAGCTGCGAGGCGCTCCTGTTTGTCTACTTCTTGTTAGGCTGCTGCCGGAAAACCTGAAACAGGAGGCGGCTGCACCCGCAAGCCCGCACACGTCTGAGAACGGGGGCGTTCACCCTCTGGCCAAAGCTGCTGCATAGGTACCACAACAGCTTCTGAAAATGCCACCTCCACCTGTGGCTGCTGAGGAGAAGGGACGGTCAAGTGCCCCTTGGGAACTGGCCATCCACCCTGAGCACAGGCTGTGGACCCCACGGAACCTGGTTCCCAGCCCCCAGCCCCCAGCCCCGCAATCCTGCCCGAGGAGGAAGCGCCCTCACTGTGCACCCAACTGCTCAGGCCGAAGCCAGGCAGCACCCTCAGCTCCTCTTTCCTGGGTCCCCACACGCAGTGTATACGCAGGTCCCCGAGATGCCACCTGCCCTTCTGCCTCCCCACCCTCCTGCCTGGCTGGCATTCACTTCCTTTGACAGACTTGTAAACAGAACTCTCTTCATACAATGGCTGCGCGCCTGCAAATTGTGCTTAAACTGCATTTTTGTAAACTGAACCCCAGCTCGCCATTGGCTTGCAGACAGCTCTCTCTGAAATTCGCTCCCCTGCGAATTCTAACATTTTTAACCCCAGCTCTACCACTAGAAAAGAGGCCGGAATCTTCCTCAAAGCCTTTCGTAAGGATCTACTCAGGCTCAGGATTGTGGGCTGTGCCACGGGCTCTTTCACAGCCATCCTGTGCATCTTGAGCTCCTGAGAGCTGTGCCCCGCCCCCCACCCCCACCGGGTCGCCTCTCCCTGTGCTGATGATGACCCTGGTGTGGAAAAGGACCGTGCTGGCTGCTCCCCATTTGGCCCCCCACCCAAATGCACTCTCCTTTTGTCTCCCCACCTGCCCCCCAGCCCCCACCTCCAGGCTGTACCAGCTGTGTGCACTTGTCCCCTGCCTCCAAGTTGGGTCTGGCTTTTGGTGGCTGGCCCTCCCCTCTGGCCCACGGCTTTCTGGCAGTGGCTCCCGGCCCCTTGACCACAGCTCCTGTTGGGAGGCCCCTTCCCCGTTCAGGAGGTGAAGGCTCCCCTCTCCCCCTGGTCCCTGGGTCTTTCCCCATCACATCCAAGCTGGCTCCCTTAACCCTGCTCACAAGTCTGTAAATGTCATTAAACTGCTTTCGCTGGACCCCTTTGAGGGTGCCATCTGTCTCCTGCTGGGACCTTGCCCGATGCGATGACATTCGTGGGAACAATGTTGCTAAGCTCCCAATCCCGAAACTCCCACCCCCGGGTAAGAGGGGGCCCAGACCTCTAGGGGTGGGGCTGGGGCCGGAGTGGGACACCAAGGCAGGGTTTCTCAGCCGGACACTGCTAACATTTGGAGACAGCTCCCCTCGGTGGTGGGGGCTGCCCCGTGCGCTGTGGATTGTTGTTTGGCAGCAGCCCCAGGCTCCACCCACCAGATGCCAGTAAGACCCCCTACCCCCGGGCCACGACAATCAAAAATATCTCCGGATATTGCCAAATGTCCAAGGCAGGGTAAAGTCACCTCCCATTGAGAACCACAGCCCCCCACCCCAAACCCCCCAGGATGAGGGGGCCCCAGCTGAGGGCTGAGATGGCGTGTTTTCCTAGGAGGAGAAGGGGAAGGAATAAGACGGAGTAGACTGCCCAGAAGCCCTGTGGGAGCACAGGGAACGCTCCTCCACGAGTTCCCTCCAGCCCCCAGCCGGGGGAGGCCCAGCCAGCTGGCCCGGCCCCGCTCTGCTAAGTCCTCCAGTGCCTGAGCTCTGGACGCCCAAACGGCTGGCACCTCTTCTTCCCCTGTTCCCGCTCCTCACCCACACCCCCCTTCCTCTCTCCTCTTACCCGCCTTGAAATGATTTTGGGAGGCAGCTGCAGCAGGGGAGTACAGCTGCCGCTAAGTTATCCAAACGATTTATCTTAAGATTCATGCAGAATTCATTGTGTGGGGACCCGGGTGGGCTGTGCTTTAATATTCATGCAGATTGGAAGAAATGTTAATTGTGGGTTTGGGTAATTGCACTTTTGCTTAATTCTCCTCCTCCCGGGCTCAGTTGGCCAGCCCCCTACCCCCTCTCGCCTCCCTCCTGCTTCCTGGATGTCCTCCAGCCCACCATGCAGCTGGGGCTGGACTCAAAGGTTGTGGGGGTGACCTGCCTGGTCCCCAGGCAGAACTGGCCCTGCTGCACCTTTGACAGGGGAGTGAGGGCCGGGCAGGCAGCACTAGGGAAAAGCTGCAGGAGCTTCTGGGGCATTTTGACGGGAAATAGATAACCTGCTATAGCAACCAGATATGTGCAAATTAGCATTGATTATTCTCAAATTTACAGCTTGGGTATTTCAAACCCAAAACAAGCCTTAGTTCCACTCTGATCTCTTCCTCCCTCCCTTCCTTCCTCCTTCCCTGCCGTCTCCCCCCTACTGTTTTCTTTCCCCACATGAGACTGTCAGGGCCCGACCCAGGTGGGAAGCTAGCTTCTGGGTCCCCACCCAGATCTCACCACCACCCCTTGCTCCTCACATCCCTGACCCCGTGAGAAGAGAACCTTCTGGAAATGTCCATGTTCCCACTGCCCAGAATACCCAATCACACAGCCCTACCCCTAGTTTGACCCACACTTTTTTGGTAAATGAGTTTTAGGGCTTGAGGACCAAGCCCCATGAGTGGGTCTCTCCCTCCTTCTCAAACAGGGTGAGCAAAAGGGTGACCCCCAGAGGTCAATGGAACCCTAGAAGAGAGCCTACAAAAGCCCCCCCAGCAGAGGGTCCAGCCTTCAAAGGGGCTTCCTCTATGCCGTCCCCTTCGCATATGGAAGAACTGATTAAGAAAAAGCAACTGCCCAAGCTCACACAGCTACTTCTGGCAGAAGAGAGGTTAGAACACTTTCCCTGAGCCCGATCAGATGACAGAGCATCAGCGCCAGGCAGGAACAGATCCCACACTGAGACCTAAACGGAGATTTGCACAGGCACTTGGTCATCCAGGTGCAGGGAGCACTGACAACCACAAAGGGCTGGCAACCCAAGAATTAGCAACTGCTAGAAGCTGCTCCCTCCCCTGGCTGGAGGGACAAATGAAGGAAAGGCATACTGGCCCCCAAAGCTGATTCCTCCATGGAAACTGGTGGGTCTAACCAGACCTGAGCCACGAAGCAAAGCCAGAGAGGATAGAAGAAATACCCTGGCTTTTCCCTCCTCCCTGCCCTCCAGTCTCCCTCTAGGGTCTCCATTGGCCAAACCCAGCCAGAGCCAGCTGCCACAGTCGGCGCCCTGGAGGCTAAGCAGAGCAGGGGAAGCAGAAAATGGATCAGAGAGCAATGGGCAAATGATAAGCACAATGGCTTTCACCCCAGACATAACCCTTCTCCGCTCAGGCC